>NC_085140.1:369700415-370910898 GCF_024139115.2 Armigeres subalbatus | reverse complement strand
TGGGAAGGATTTATGTGGTTTTGATTTACTGATCGCAATGCATACTCTGTAAACTACAATGTTTTGGAATCTAAAGTTACACAATTATCAAAACTGTTTCAATTTTTTTTATTGGAATTACATCCGGTATTACGCATTTTGCGTCGAGGTACTCCTGGGGCCGGCAAAGGTACCCCCGGGGTATATGTACCCCTGGTTGAGAACCGCTAATCTAAAGGGATATACAGTAGAATTTGTCATTTGTCATTTGCCTTAACAGGTCATTTGACCGAAAATATCGTTTGGTCGAGATGATCGTTTAACCAAAAATGTCATTTGGCTGATCAGATTCGACCGAAATGGTAGTATAAGGCAATCCATAAGACAGATGCGAACAGCTGACGATTTTTGTTTACCTTGATTATTTGACAGATTCTGACCGGACTGACAGAACAATTCAAAGGAATTTGTTAAGCGCGCTTTACACCAGAAGTGAGTTCCGTTCAACTGCATACACACTTTGTTTTGATTTCGATTGTCAGTCCCATCGCTGAATGTCCTCTTGGATAGCCTAATAGCAGAATGTGCCATTTTGCCGAAAATGACCTATGTTCCAAAAGACCATTTTTGAGAAATTGCATTTTCAGCTAAATAGCCTTTTTGGCCAAACGACTTTTTCAGCCAAATGGCCAGTTCGGCCCAACGATAATCTCTACCGTGTGTCCATTTCGGACAAATATCTTTCTGCCAGATGAGTTTCGGCCAAATGAAAGATATGCAAGAGCAGTAGCACCATTCTTCAGAAGATTCAAATTTGTTGCAGAAGAACTGCATCTTGAGGGTGCTTGATGAAGAGCGTCCATAGTTAAATTGCATCATTTTCAAAGGTCGATAGCATGTCACCTCCTAGGTCCTTTTTTTGTCTTTATTAGCGAGACTTTCAGCCCTAGGCTGGCTCGTCTCGAAACCTCCTAGGTTGATAATGATGAATTTTGGTCGGAGATTGCTTCAGCATGTGCTATTTGCACTGCGTGAGTTCCATTATCACCTCATCATCTTATGAAAAAATACAAGCAATCCAATTTCGTGTCAATGACCTCAACATCACTATCGGAAGCATGAAAAAAAATTATTTCGGAACATTAAATGTTGAATTAGTCTCCAGTGTCAATTTTATAATTTTGTAATAAAGCTAACATCAACGTTTATATTATTGTCTTTCTCGTAAACCAAGGTGTATCGAAAAGGCTATATATTCACTTCCAAGACTATTTTGTGATAGAAAGTGCAGAGACCCATAGTGTTATATACCAATCGTCTCAGCTCGACGAATTGAGATGATGGCTGTCTGTGTGTATTAGATCTGTTCAAATTTCAAAAAGTTTCTTAAAATCTAAACTAGACTTCCGGAGAAAATTTCAACTCAATTGGCTTCAAATCGATTTAGTGTTTTTGGCATAATTTTGCCCTAGCGTGCAAGTCTTTGTAATAAGGCAATCAATTAAGCAAATTAAAATGTGAATCCACTCCTCAATTTTCTATAATTTTTATTTGACACCCGCCCATGATTTAATTATTTTTGAATATCTTGAAGGACGAAATCTGTTGAAACGCGTATAAGATCTGTTCCGATTATAACACAATGTTCTACAAAGTTTTCGAGGATAGGTATGGCTTTCATTTAGTTGTTATTGCAATGAGTATCGTTAATCCCATTCAGAGTTACGATTATTTAAGGGGCAAAATTAGCATTAACATTAGCATTAGCATTGTTACGGTGTAATTCGTAGATTGGACACTAGTGATACTCATGTTTTACTTTTGAGATCCTTATCTAGAATGCTATCAGAAATCAAGAAGGGGAGTGGTTCTTGATTCCAGTCTTAAACAAAAATAACAAAAGCATGAGGATTACTACTCCTGGCCACGCCCATCTTCACCGTAACTAGGGAGAGGAAGGAAGTGTTGATGTAGTACTCACTTAACGAGAGGCCACCGACTTAGCGACACTCTCATAAGTACCACGGAGTTGGATAATGAGGAAGGAATTCGTTGGGTCAGGATTTGCCTGTAGCTGGCAATGTAACCGTGGTAGATCTTACCCCGTAACACACCACGTAAAGGTGTCTACCCAGCATTACGGGTAGATTATTTAAGGGGCAAAATTATGCCAAAAACAATAAATCGATTTGAAGCACACCTAAATTTCAACCAATTGAGCTGACATTTTCACCGGAAGTCTATCTTAGCATAAAAATTGTGAATACCAGTTGAACGGTCGATTTTAAGAAACTTTTTGAAATTTGAACAGATCTAGTGTGTATGTGTGTGCGTGTGTGTATGTATGAGCGATCCAATGTATCTTGATCCAATTTGCTTGCATAAATTGCATTCGAAGGGGAATTCTGTCTCATTGTTTCCTATTGAAAAATTGGCCAGATCAGACTATGGGATCAAAAGTTATGCCCAAAATACGATTTAAATACAAAAAAAAAACACGCTAAGAAATTCTCACTTAATTTTTTTTTTAGTTTATCTGATGTACGAGAAAGGCACAAACACCGCTAGGTGGATCAATCAGGGTTTTTTGACTAATTCAGGTTGACTTCCCTAAGAACCCACATGTTTTGGCGCATCTATCATCTCAACTCAACTCAATCAACTCAAAAATGATAAAATTTAATTATGATATCCACCAGTTTTTTTTTAAAGCATTAAGATGATTCTCCAGGCCGGAAATATGGATTCAAGCCATCGGTATACAATAACCTCAGACCGTTCAGAACAAAGTTAACATCAACATAATACAGAAAATGTATTCACCAGTACTTCCCGGGAAATAACCATTTCGGTCTGGGCTAGAAATAGCCGTTTAAAAATATTCGTGGCTCATTTTTGTTCGATTTCCATTAAACGTTCAGTTCCCGTGATGAACTTATGTCAAACTTTAAAAAATCACGTTTATAAAGAAATGAAAAAAAAAATAAACGTTCAGAAAAAAGACGTCAGCATGATTGGACCCTGGTGTTAACCCAGTCAGATTTAGCGAGGGTGTATTTTTTTAAGCCATCGATAACTAAGCGATAATGCCCAAAATGTCAATAATATCTGATCCCAAAATCTGTTGGGTCATTACAATCCGGTTCCGGATATTCCGAGAATCTAGCTAATGCACGAACACGGATTTCCGGATAAACTGACACGGTTGATCAAAGCGACGATGGATCGGGTGATGTGCGTAGTTCGAGTTTCAGGGGCATCCTCGAGTCCCTTCGAAACCCGCAGAGGGTTACGGCAAGGTAATGGTCTTTCGTGTCTGCTATTCAACATCGCTTTGGAAGGGGTAATACGAAGAGCAGGGATTAACACGAGTGGTACAATTTTCAATAAGTTCGTCCAGCTATTTGGCTTCGCCGACGACATAGATATTATGGCACGTAACTTTGAGAAGATGGAGGAAGCCTACATCAGACTGAAGAGGGAAGCCAAGCGGATCGGACTAGTCATCAACACGTCGAAGACAAAGTACATGATAGGAAGAGGCTCAAGAGAAGACAATGTGAGCCACCCAACGCGAGTTTGCATTGGTGGTGACGAAATCGAGGTTGTAGAAGAATGTGTGTACTTGGGCTCACTGGTGACTGCCGAAAATGATACCAGCAGAGAAATTCGGAGACGCATAGTGGCTGGAAATCGTACTTACTTTGGACTCCGCAAGACGCTCCGATCGAATAGAGTTCGCCGCCGTACCAAACTGACAATCTACAAACAGTCTTTAAAAAACCCTTGAAAATAATAGAACAAAACCTGCCAAAGCCGTCATTCCCCCTACATGATATCGAAACAAAAGCCCAGCTATTTTATTTCCGTTTTGTTAAGGACTGAATGAAAACTAAATAATCGGCATGAGCTCATTTTTTGTCCGATTACTATTAATTTTCTCGGAAAGGAGCGTCATTATGTCTATTTATAGATGTGCAGTGCACATTGACTTGAACGTCTTTTTATACCATCATTCCTAGTTTTTGATACCATCAGATTCAACAGAGGACTTTTTAAACGCTTTAAATAGCAGTGGTCAGTTCCGGAACTTTAAGAATTACCCTAACCTTTTCACAAGAACGGGATTTTTGGAAGCATATACTTGTCTCCAAAATAATTTATAAATTCGCTATATTTTTTTCGACCGTTTTGTTATCTGAAACCCTCACTCCTCATCTCACCTTCTTGGTGCGTTCTAGATAGGAATATTGCTCTATTATGTGGAACCTAAGGTTTCAAAAGATCTCTGCAGTACAGATTTTTAAAATATGTATTAGGCAAACTTTCATGGGTAGATTTTTTCCTTATAGTGATGAACTTTATTCAATTTAAAAATCACGATAAAGATATAAAAAATGGGTAGATTTGTTACGTCAGCTACGTAATTTAAGTGTAATATCTGTTGTAGAGCCACTTCCACCGCCCGAGCTCTTCTAATTGCGAATTTTTAGTAGGGAATCAGTTCTATATCAGAACTATAGTTCTTTAATAGAGTAGATCAAAAATGTTCATCACAGAATGAAACTAAAACAAGTTTGAAGTCATTTTATTCAACCCTGAATTGAAATTTACACAATTGTAGACAATTAGAATAATCACAACATGCCAAGAAAGACAAGCCACACTCCAGTACTAACATAATCCCTTGCAATAAAAAGAACGATACAGAACAGCTCCCACCCCACCACATTTATTTCAGAACAATCAGTAAATACAGATTTATTGGGAATGATAACCAGTCACTGACTATAAATGCATGAAATGAAGTCATATTCAGCATCACATGCTGCTAAGCCAACCATGAATTCGCTAGTACCTCTATCCCCGTCCACGATTATCTTTGACTTAGTAATGAAAATACGATTTCAATTCCATTCTAATTATATATCCAATATTCTAGTTTTGCTGAAATAAAGTTAATTAATATGCGCCGGGGAACAAAAATGCTGCCCAAATAAATTTTCTCTTTAATTCGTTCCAAGCAAATGAGATGTAATGCAAGTATTTCCGTCTGGTTACTATTCTCATCACAGAATCGAAACCAATGCAAACAGTAAATTTTTGCCAATATTTCACCGTCTCCTGCTTGAGGATGCTATTAAAACTGCTTTGATGCGTTCTGCACAATCGCAAATCATAGATGGTTAAAATTATATTTCAATCTTTTCCTATTTTATTAAAGTGCTATTTTATTTGTGCGGTTTTGGTAATCATTTTTAGTTTTTCACGAAATTTCCATTTGTATACTAGTGGGATTGTAACAATAAAGTAGTTCAATTTGACGTGTTAAGATTCGTAATTCGATTGACTATGTAATTGTTTTATTCTTCAGAAATAAGAAACCAACAAAACAAACATATATAAATTTATATGGCTCTAATCTATAGTCCTAGTCCACCACCGCAACTATACACGTGATTGCCTTACCTTTATTGCTAAAATTAGCGGTAACATTGTTCCAGAAGTTTAATCGACAACCGAAGACGCGCATCTCTTTAACGCGCTCTTTCATATTACCAAGGACACTGGTTTCGGTCAAGCTCACGCACGGAATCATTTAGGAGGCCTTGCCGGGCTGTCGGGCTTCCCGGCGTCCGAAAAAACCGGATCACCTTCCAGATGCCTTTCCCGTTCGAACCACTTTTTCGTTGAAAACCTGTATTTTCATGTACGGGCACTAGGACCTCGATTTCAGTTTCACTTCACTTGCACCGAAGGGCACTTTTGTTGTGATCGATGTGTACCCCTGCTAGTGCGGGTGCAGTCAGCTTCTCACTTTCTACAAAACCAATTCTGCAGCACAAGGTGGTTCAAATTGGCACACCGATTCGCCAGAATTACCTCTTCAGATCAAGCACCTAATATAGTAGGGTGGTGCCACCGGCCGCTCTGATAGGGCATTGCGCAGTTAGTCGATGGTTTACCGCCTATCGACGACGAGAGTTCTTCACTTCACTTCAAGGCGTTATCGCGCACTCCAGCTCAGTCGTACTCGCTCGTTTCACATCTTGGTCACACTGGATTGACCAAGTCTCTGCACACACGGACAACACTTTCGAGAGTGGTGCAACCTCCTTACTGGAGACCGGCAGATACCTAGACGGAACATAAAGTGCTATTTTTTTCAATATTGGAAAAGAATTTTAACCGTTTCTCAGTTAAATCCACTTAGGCCTTAACACGATATTCTTTAATTTTGATGAAACTCTGCTGAATGTTGTTCGAAAAGATGCTGTTAAATTTATATGAAAAAGTTCACTAATCGAGCTTCTTTTTTAAAAGTGAGTATGTAGCAACCACGAAGAAAGTCAGTACATTCCATGTGAGTTAGCTTCCATGAGATCAGAAACAAACTTTTGACCGATGTATAACAATTCGTGCGAAGTTATCCAAAAGTTTTCATCCAATCTTGTCATTTAACTCATCCAACAACATTTTATCGTTTCAATGTCAAGTATTACAGGTACACGAAGGGTCAAAATAAAGCCATTGTTGCGCAACTTGATCAATGAATAATTTAGATGGCAACAATTGTTTGGTCATTTTTTTTGGGTAATTCATATGCAATGTTTCATCTAAATCAAGAACGGCCATATACAGTTTGAGCTACTACGGTTCTCATGTCAAACATCCTACACATAGGACAAATCTTCACGTAAGTGCACTTTATTCGATTTCCTACGTACGAATCACGCAGCTGCCCTTTCACGGACCTAAAACAGGTTTTCTCAGTGGTGGATGAAATCACTTTATCTTCCTCTACTTCAGGAGTGGCTGCAACCAGCCACCCGCTTCTTCACTGTTTCTTCGCTTGCCAGGGAAGGCCTTCTAGAAAACAATCACTTCTTCTCCAACTGTGTGCCCGGATCTGATTAACCACTCACTGTTCCGCGACCGCAGTTGCTGCTGCTGCCACTTTCTTATGGTGATCCAACCGAGGTCCCAATAACAACAATACATAACCGTGTTTCGGGTGTGTGAATTAAATTATCTGGAAAGCGTTACCCGTGAGCAGCTGGGGCTTGTAAATGCACGCGCGCACACTCGACATCGATCGTTCAAGAAGTCCAACTTGGGAGAAATGGGATCCCAGCGCAAGCGGAAAAGCGTGCGCGTCACCTAGGCCGTTCCGACGATGACTGATGATGGTCCCGCGGGAGGATTCGTGATGCTCTCGTTTCGCTCGTTCCACACCAGCAACGAGGGAGCGAAAGAAGCGATATGTTGTTGAGCCCTCTTCGTATGTTCTCCTCGCCAGCGCGCTGTGGTCTGGCCCGGATCGGGTTCACGGTTGATTTCGGGCTTGAGGTTCAAACCTTCTTTGTTTGCTTTCTCACTTTTCTCTCCTCACTCGCACTTTTAATTTGTCTTAGCTCCGTTTTGGGCAAGTTCACGCGTAGCCTGTGGCCCTTGCTGGAACGGGTTTGTAATTACGCACCAATAACAATCGCTCGTACTGTAGTGATCCGGTGTTTGTCAAATAAAAACAACCTCTTCTGGGGGAGTTTTGGGCAGACGAGAGGGTGCTTCAAACAGTTTTTTTGTTTGATATCTGAAACACTGCAATCAGTCGCCCAACTCAATCATCCACTCTTTCAGCCACCACGCGCCACTCCACTTCGAATGATTAATCGGGAGAAAAACACTTCAATTTACGTCCACATAGGTGTCGTGTTACAACTGTATCGGTTGTAATTGCGATGGATGTGTCCTCAATTATGCCATAGATGACGGTCGAACCGTTAGAGAAGAATGCGTTGGATCTGTGAAGACAAGGAGGTTCATTGTTATACATACGAGTGCCCAAATACGTTAAGTGCTTTGCGTAAACCCATTCTGGGGCCGTGGCTCTTATCAGTTGTATACTTAGTGCATTCCGGAGCAGTTTGAAATAAACCTAAAAGTAATTACGAAAAGTGGTACACATGTCGTACTAATCTAATTTATTCAATTGGCATGGTAAATGCTGGGTAATGCGTAAAATAGACACAACTTAGTGGCCCTTAGCCTTTCACACAGCATCTTCTGTCTAACCTAAGCTCCCCGTAATACCGTCTAGGATACGGATAGCCAATCCCGGTGGGAGCTGCGTTTGTATACTGAAAGGTTAACTTTTGGCTGTTCTTTACAAATAACTTATCTGCCGTTATACACATAACTGTCGCATGTATATAGGGAATCCAGCAAACATGGGAGAAATATGCGTATGACGGCAGTCAAAATGTTCCAGTCAATAGTGAAACTTATAAGAAGCCAATACAACTCACTATGATTCAACTTCCCGACCAATGCCAAATGTTCTTAGAATTCTTAATTCAAACTTTGCAAAATTAGTATAAAATCTTGTCATATACAAAATTGCTAAATTATTATGCAAATCAGTCATTATATTTATTTTTATTTATTTAGTCATTATTAATTACAAGCCTTTCGCAAATCGGATATTTTCTCTTGTGGTCGATGACAGTAAGGAAAGTGGTTCAGTTATGAGCATCCGTACGTACCTTTTGACAGAAAGCAGATGCTATCATTCTGACACTGTCATCTTTTTGCACTACAGGATTTGTACATTAATGTATACTTTACATACTTTTTGGGACAACGCATTGACCGATATTCAAGATGTATTTGACGGGGAATTCGGTAGCATTGCTTGCTATTGAAAATAGGGCCTATCAGACATTCACACACAAGCAACCAGTAAGCCGTATATTTCGAAAAATCGGCCACATAGTGCTACTTTGAAGCTTATAAGTTTTTAATTGGCCGTAGGGTATATATGTTCGATTGGTTCTCCAGTTAGCCTTGTGAGCAAAGACGTAGGATTGCCGATCCGGAGATGGCGAGTTTGATTCTCGGTCCCGGTCTAGGATTTTTTTTTAATGACAGGGTCATCATCTTCGACCAGAGGTCGCACAGACTGAACACTTAACATCTAGCATTAGACAACGGACAGGACATTTACACAACACCCAGTGGACCAGTGGAGAACTTTTCGCTTTACGAAAAGTTTTCTCCTTACCGGGGCGGGAATTGAACCCACACTCCACAGCACATGCGTCTAGACAATTAACGTCGCTAATGCACGGCCACGAAGCCCGGTGAGAAAAAACTCTCGACACCCTGGACATGGTTTTGGCACATTTCGTCGAATGACGTTTAGTCGAATGACATTTGGTCGAATAGACATTTAGTCGAATGGAAATTTAGTCAAATGTTGAAAGGAAATTTCACCCTGTAATAGGTGATTTAGGCCGAAACAAATATGAATTCCTTTTTTGTCATGTTGGTCTTTGGATAACAACGGGGACGGTAGGTAAATAAAAAATAAAAGGATAAATTGATAAAATCGTAAGACTCATCAGTTTTTTTATGGGAAAATTCAATATTTTATTTATTTTTTCAATCAAATTTTGAATTCCCCCCTCGAAAAATAAAATAAACCCAGGTGATATCACTTAGAATAAATATTCTTTCAGCCGGCATTACAAATGGCTAGCCTTGCGCGAGAACTAAGTATTGAATACCGTTTCAATGTCATAATGATGAGCTTATTTCCCATGAGACAAATATGCGTAGAAATTCAACAATAAGACAAATCGACTTGATGTTGTATTCACAGATTTTTCGAACAATGCTAAATATTTTCGATTATTTTCGGAAAAAGAACATCGAAATAGAGTGCTCTGAAATAAAAAGTCAAAATTTTCAAAAACTAACATGGGACAATTGTGCGTAGAAGGGCAGCCTGATGGATTATAAAAAAATTGAAAAACTTTAGGAACTAGTGGTGAAATACCCTCTATTCTAATTATACGCCGCCTACAAGGTACTATCCCAAATTTTATGCCGCAGACTAACACCAATTGCAAGAGAGTTCGTGGGCAGTACCAGGCGGGATTCATGGGTGAACACTCCACCACAGACCAGGTGTTCGCCGTACGTCAGGTATTGCAAAAATGCCGCGAATACAATGTGCCCACACATCATCTATTTATCGACTTCAAAGCCGCATATGATACAATCGATCGGGACCAGCTATGGCAGCTAATGCACGAGCACGGATTTCCACATAAACAGATAAGGTTGATCTAAGCGACGATGGATCGGGTGATGTGCGTAGTTCGGGTTTTATGGGCATTCTCGAGTCCCTTCGAAACGCGCAGAGGGTTACGGCAAGGTTATGGTCTTTCGTGTCTGCTATTCAACATCGCTTTGGAGGGAGTAATACGAAGGGCAGGGATTGACACGAGAGGTACGATTTTCACCAAGTCCGGCCAGTTATTTGGTTTCGCCGACGACATTAATATCATGGCACGTAACTTTGAGAGGATGGAGGAAGCCTACATCAGACTGGAAAGCGAAGGTAAACGAAAACTAGTCATCAACACGTCGAAGACGAAGTCCATTATAGGAAGAAGCTCAAGAGAGGTGAATGTAAGCCACCCACCACGAGTTTCTATCGGTGGTGACGAAATCGTGTACTTGGGCTTACTGGTGACCGCCGATAACGATACCAGCAGAGAAATTCGAAGACGCATAGTGGCTGGAAATCGTACGTACTTTGGACTCCGCAAGACGCTCCGATCGAATAGAGTTCGCCGCCGTACCAAACTGACTATCTACAAAACGAGTGGCACAATTTTCAATAAGTCCGTCCAGCTATTTGGCTTCGCCGACGACATAGATATTATGGCACGTAACTTTGAGAAGATGGAGGAAGCCTACATCAGACTGAAGAGGGAAGCCAAGTGGATCGGACTAGTCATCAACACGTCGAAGACGAAGTACATGATAGGAAGAGGTTCAAGAGAAGACAATGTGAGCCACCCACCGCGAGTTGGCATCGGTGGTGACGAAATCGAGGTGGTAGAAGAATTTGTGTACTTGGGCTCACTGGTGACTACCGAAAATGATACCAGCAGAGAAATTCGGAGACGTATAGTGACTGGAAATCGTGCATACTTTGGACTCCTGCAAGACGCTTCGATCGAATAGAGTTCGCCGCCGTACCAAACTGACTATCTACAAAACGCTTATAAGACCGGTAGTTCTCTACGGACACGAGACCTGGACGATGCTCGTGGAGGACCAACGCGCACTGGGAGTTTTCGAAAGGAAAGTGTTGCGTACCATCTATGGTGGGGTGCAGATGGCGGACGGTACGTGGAGGAGGCGAATGAACCACGAGTTTTTTAACAACGTTTCGGCTTACTCCATTCAGCCATCATCAGATCTGTGATCAAATTTTATTGATTAGTTCAAAATATTCTAATTAATTACAATTTTCTTTTCTCCCACTTACATTGAAAAACGTACACTTGTCACCAGTGTGGTTTAATAACTAACCCCCCTGAGTCTTATACTATCGAATTCCTTCTATGTGTTGTACCATGTGCATCATCGTGTCTGCGAAATACGGAAATTTTAGAACGGCTAGAAAACCAGGAGAGCAGGATCATCGCAGAGGCCTTCCACATAAAGATGATGGGAAACGATGCAACGGTGAACCTACAACGAGAATGCGGTGGAATTGACTCGGCGTACAACGCACTAGTGTGCAAAATCCGATCGTTACACAAACGAACAGCAACTCGGTAGACTCGGTTTGTTTAAATATGTTAACCAGTGCAGTTCTGCTATGTTGTATATTGAAAACCTAGTAAGAATATACATTTTAAAATAACTTGAAGCTAGATTTTCTAAATAAACAAAATAAAGTGAACGGCTTAATAACTGAAGCAATACTCCGCATGGTAGTTAAAGGCGCCAAACAAAGGACTTAAAAACCACTATGGTGCAAATGGTTCAAGAGACGTTTACAAAAAAAAAGAAATAAATATATTTCTTAAGAGATATCAAAGAACGGAGTTTTACCAAGCATGAAGAATCAATAGTTTATGCTAGAAAATCAAAAATCATGGTTTTCTTTTATAAGCCGTAATCATATGTTACGCGAGATTTGGTCGGTTCTTTTTCTTTTCATTGATACTTTTTCTTTCACTCAATATGTCAGGCTGGCCAGTGAATTAGCTGAATTAGATTTCGAATTCCCGGTTTTTCCCGGTTTTCTCCCGGCATTTTGAAAAGTTTCCTTAATAAAAAAAATAGCTCACTTTTTAGCGAAGTTTTGCAGCATAATTTTTATATGATCTGTGGGGTTTGAGTATATTACCATCAGCGTGTGATTATACATTAACACCTCAGCGTGTCGATAAGTGCGCAGCAAGCCATGACTCGGCCTCTTCTGGTCAGACCTCCGCAGCGTGCACACGCACCCATGGAGAGCTGCTGTCACAACAATTCGCTCCGGCCATTTGGGGCCAAACATTTTGGCGATCCTGCCAGGAGATTTGTTGGATCCTGACGCTGATTTCAAAAGGTAAGTTGAATCGGTAATGTGCTAATGTGTTAAAATATCTGATAATTTAAAAAAACACAAGGCAAAGGGTTGTATTGCTACAAAGCGCGTCTGGAAGAACGCTGCAAAATGGATTGTGGTTTGGAAAATCACAAAGCGTGTCTGGAAGACCGCTGGAAAATGGATTGTGGTTTGAAAATCACAAAGCGCGTCTGGAGGACCGCTGGAAAATGGATTGTGGTTTGAAAATCACAAAGCGCGTCTGGAAGACCGCTGGAAAATGGATTGTGGTTTGAAAATCACAAAGCGCGTCTGGAAGACCGCTGGAAAATGGATTGTGGTTTGAAAATCACAAAGCGCGTCTGGAAGACCGCTGGAAAATGGATTGTGGTTTGGAAAATCACAAAGCGCGTCTGGAAGACCGCTGGAAAATGGATTGTGGTTTGAAAATCACAAAGCGCGTCTGGAAGACCGCTGGAAAATGGATTGTGGTTTGGAAAACCACAAAGCGCGTCTGGAAAACCGCTGGAAAATGGATTGTGGTTTGAAAATCACAAAGCGCGTCTGGAAGACCGCTGGAAAATGGATTGTGGTTTGGAAAATCACAAAGCGCGTCTGGAAGACCGCTGGAAAATGGATTGTGGTTTGAAAATCACAAAGCGCGTCTGAAAGACCGCTGGAAAATGGATTGTGGTTTGGAAAATCACAAAGCGTGTCTGGAAGAGCGCTGGAAAATGGATTGTGGTTTGGAAAATCACAAAGCGCGCCTGGAAGAGCTGGAAAATAGTTTGTGGTTTGGAAAACCACAAAGCGCGTCTGGAAGACCGCTGGAAAATGGATTGTGGTTTGGAAAATCACAAAGCATGGGAGACCGCTGGTTTGTGGTTTGCAATATCACAAGTCGTGTCTGGAAGACTGCCGAGAAAAAAAAAAAGTTGACAATCTACAAAATCCCAAAGTGGGTCATGGAAGCATTTATTTTTGTTAAAATAAATTTAGATTGAAATGTACAACTTGGCGAAGTGTACATGAGACTACCAGTAAAGCTAGTTCTATCGAAATCTGAGAGATATGGAGATCTATCGTATGCTACAAAGTTGTTTGGAAGGCTTAATATATTATCTTGAAACTTATTTTGGAATCTACTGACTTAGTAGTCGTAGTGGAATTACCCGTTGGATGAGATATCCAACGAAGCTCAAAAACGTTGCTAGCATTCACAATGTCATAAGTTTGGAGTTATTGGCTAAATGGACTTAACCACATATATGTTAACCACATAGGTCTAAAATTTAGGTATATACTTATGCTATCTCATTCATGTATTATATCTCTGCGAAATTTTAGATAAATATCATATCCTAGGCCAGGTATTCCCACACTACTGGCACATGCGACCCACTTAGCACAATCGCATATTGGTTTGACCCTCCCACATTGGCTTTTAGAATTTGGATAAAAATAAGTTTGCGTTAGATTGAACAAACCATTATGAATTGCTTCATATCTCATCATTATATTACTTTGAATTCGAACGGATTTGGATTTGATTGAAATGGATTTGAATTGGATATGGATTGGATATGGATTAGATTTTGGTTCGATTTGGATTGAATATGGAATGGATTTGGATTGGATTTGGGTTGGATTTAGATAGGATTTGGATTAGATTTTGGTTGGAATTGGATTTGGTTGGAATGGATTTGAATTGGATATGGATTGGATTTGGATTAGACATTGGTTGGATTTGGACTGGATTTGAATTGGATTTGATTAAGATTTGGATTAGAATTGCATTTGATTGAATTTGGATTTGGAACGGATTTAGATTGGTTTTGGATTGGATTTGATTTTGATTGGAGCGGTTTTGGAATGGATATGGAACGGATACGGATTGACTGTGGAATGGATTTGGATTGGATTTGGGTTGGATTTAGATTGAATTGAGATTGGATGTTGATTGGAATTGGATTGAATGTGGCTTGGATTTTTATTGGATTGAATTGTTTGGATTTCATTGTATTTGACAAAATCTCAAAATTTATTGTTCTCCATTCACTACATAGATCCAAATCTAATGGCTGTGATAGATTTGTGGGACAAAATAGGGACAAAAGAATGAATCAAGATTCGTCTTTTGCAACTCGTCATTGATCAGCCCACGACCTCCCTAAGAGTCGCGGCCCATAGTTTGGGAACACATGTTCTAAGCGGTTGTTAGCAAGTTCAACATCGATATGCTGAAGGTCAGCTTGCTGGTATTACTATATATGAAGCTGATAATTGGATTTAATGGAAGGTTTAAGATATTTGATTATTGCTACAATATAAAATGTTTTTGTGAGATTAATAACCAATTTAGTTTAACATTTAAATGATACAACCTATTGACTTGCATTTCGTTGTTCTGCGATTAAAAACCACTATGATCAGACAAGTTTATTTTGGAGTTCAAAGAAAATCATCGGTTTTTCAAAAGCAATATGTTCATCTTCGTCTCGCGCAAATAACTTAAAAAAATCAAAGCGTTCTATGCTAGAGGATTTTTTTTGCCTTTTTTTAATGAGAGAAGAAGGGAAATGTGGGGTTTGAGTATATTACCATCAGCGTGTGATTATACATTAACACCTCAGCGTGTCGATAAGTGCGCAGCAAGCCATGACTCGGCCTCTTCTGGTCAGACCTCCGCAGCGTGCACACGCACCCATGGAGAGCTGCTGTCACAACAATTCGCTCCGGCCATTTGGGGCCACATGATCGATTGTACTGCAAAATTAAAACGCAGAAGGATGGTTTCATTTCTCTCCAAAGGCATTGCAAACCAATCAAACGTAAAATCCTGGCTTTTTTCTTTTTGTTTTACAAATAGTGTTATGTGTTTCAGGTGTCAAATTCTATTAAAGGGCGAACACGAAATTATTGCCTACACGCAAAAAAATATTGCAGTCGAAACTACCATTCCGAGGGTTATTTTAAGAATATGCACCAACGATTTTCAGCAGATAGCAAACCGGTTTGATTTTATTATGTGCGTAGTAAAAATCAACTGTGGCCCATGCGGAATGTTGTCATGAACTTGTCATGAACTGAAACAGTGGTGAATTTCTCTGAAACCATTTTACCATGGTAAAATTTCATGGTAGTTTTTAAAATAGAGCGTAGTCTACAAAATAGTAGTTTTTACCACGGATTTTTTTATGTGTAGCTTTTTTTCCCACTGGACGGAAATCAACCAAATTTTACACAATTTATCTTTGAAGTGTATTGTTTACATCCTAAAAATGGCATAGTTGTGTGGTTTGTTGCGCTCAAGATGGAAGTGAGTCAAGCGGAAAAGCGTGAAAAAATGTGTAAGCTTACTTATCTTATCTTGCGTTAGGCAAAATGCCGAAAATCTGAAACTCAACCGTTTCAAGTGTGCCAAAAGGGTTCAATGATCCATTGACTTTGGATGACAAGCATGGAGCAAGAAGGAAACCGGGAGCAGCATGTAGGAAGACGGAGGGAAAGGTTTGAAGTAATTTTACCAGAAATCCCAACATATCAACATTTATGTTGCCAAATAGGTCGGCGTTTTCCAAAGTTACGTCCCGATTAGGGCTTCCATTTCGGGAAACGATTTCCCGGGAAATCAAATTTCCCGGGATTCCCGATTCCCGGGATGTATACATTAGTTTCTCGAATTTCCCGGGAAATTAAAATACTGAAATATTTTGTTATCATTCTCGTATTTTTTTAAATTTGATGATACTTGATTTTGGAGCATCAATTAAATTCTTTGGCTAGCATCTTCTCACCGTTCCCATATTATTAGAAAATAAAGTAACAACAGAACATTTTAAAGGATTCTACGGTGAAATCATAATGCGTATAATGAAGAGTGCCAAAAAACGAAGGCTTCTTAATTGTTGGTTTATTTAGTAGGTCCAAACGCTGGTAGACGTCACGATGGTGAATAAAAAATCTTGTAATTTATTTGTGCCCAGCTAGATTGCAGAAATGCAAAAAATCAAACAAATACAGTGACGACTTTGGTAGGTTAGTCGTATTATTTTCAGAGATTCTAAAGACCTTCAATCCGTTTTGATTCAAATCCCGAACAGAATAACATTCCAATCACTCATTTTTTGTTGAGACATTCCATGATAACATGTCCAGAATAGTTAATTCTGAGTCCTGTTCAGAATTCCAAATAATGTTTGACTGAAAAAAATCATTCAATTTTAATAGTCACAATCAGTAAAGTACGATCATCGAGCACCATCCTGAATTTTTCCTTGCTTCAGATGGAACAATTTTATTTTTTATTTCGATTTTAAGGACGGCTACGCAGTCTTGAATTATTTTTTATATTTTATTATTTTCATTTTTCTGCTTGTGTTCGTGCTCGTATTATATATAAATTCGGTATTTCGCTCCAACTCGACCAGAAGATTGTTTGTATTAAACAAAATTATGTGGCCGCGTTTCAGAATTGTTGATGTTAAAAGCCCTCCGCCAATTATATAATAGAAAAACCTCTCTAAGCCGTCTTTTCCTACATATGATATCTGTTCCATTATTAATAACATGCTCCTATATCAATAAACATTCGCAAAACAGGCAATTTAGGCTCAATTTGTGTCGTGTTTTGTTTTTATCCAGCGTGCTCACTGCCGAAATCACAATTTTGCACCAATTCTTCGTTTTCGAATGGTGTTGATTTGGGTACATGGTATGAATTCAAGGAGCAGTTCCCCTATTAAGGAAGAATACGGACATTATGGAAAAGTAGGACGATGCTGTTACCTTATTTCCACATATCAGAGCTCATTAAGATGCTACAGATTCTATTTTTGAGTGCTCTGGCCCGGATATCATTGCAGATACTGATGCTTATGGCACGGCAAAAGTTTTGCAAAAGAAGTTAACGCTTTTCGAAAAATGTCAGACTTTTCAACAAATCTTTGATCATTTGCGGCCAACGTAGCTCCAATTAATCTATTTCGAGTGTATATTCTCATCGCAAGGTTTTTTTTCTCAAGGTCATATTTCACGACAAAATGAAAGTAACGAATTTGAATTATAGTTTCGTATATGTTTCAATTTCTCGGGATCCCTGGAAATCCCGGGAAGTTAATATTTTATTTCCCGATTCCCGGGAAGTTAATTCCCGGGAAAAATGGAAGCCCTAGTCCCGAAGGTGTAGACAAGAGCTGGATTAAAAGTCTAAAAGGTTTAAAACGTCCCAAACCCTAGCAAACTGTTGCCAAGACCCGTGCTAGGAAGCTCTACACGGAGCTATTGACCAAATACAAAACATACGTGACACTGAGTGCCAACAAAAACATCTTTTGCAATTTTTGGAGTAGCACAATGAAAAACCTTTATTTTGGCTGGTTTAGCTTCATGTGATTATTCTAAGAGCGTGCTGGAATGGTTTGAGACTTATTCGGTGCATTCCGTGCCCAAGGACATGATTCCACCGAATTTCCCTGAACTATGTCCGATCAAAACTTATTGGGTCATGATGCAGCGGGAACTCAAGAAAACCAATAAGATAGTCAATGATGCGAGAAACATGCGTATGAAGTGGTTGAAAAATGAGTAGAAGGTAACAGATATGACTGTACAAGCTCTTTTTGATGTTGTGAAGCGAAAGTGTCAAGGAGTGACCTAATAACCTGCAATATTGATTCAATGTATGTGAGCTGAAATTAATATATTATTATAATTAGCAATCATCTACTTTGCAATTTTGGCTTTCATCCGATGAATGAATGGAAAGTAAAAGCAAACTAACGGTGTTGCCTTAATTTCGTGTTCGCCCTTTACAAAACATTTTCAAAACGGTAGCAATGCTTATTGTTTGATTATTCAGATCAGTTATTTCAGGAAACTTCCCAGGCATACTCCTTAATTATTAAAATATCAATTTATAGATGCCCACCAATATGTCTTAAAAGGAGTAGCATTTATTGAAGACTGAACTCACAAAACAACTGTGGAAATATTTCACATTGCAATTTTTTTAGCAGGAATTGTAAACAAGACTTGGTAAAGGTTTAACAGCTTTCGTTTATTACTTAACACCAAATATACGGTTTTCAAACATCTTTGTAACGCATTTGTTCAAATCAGTCGTAGATTTGGTATGAAGCATATTTTTCTAAAATCATACCAACAATGTTCTATTAGTTAAATCTTCTTGGTAGATTATAAAAAAGAATCCTATCTTTAGCTTTTGACGAATCATGAAAAAAAAATTCCTAGATTTCAGGTTTGAGCAGGATTTGATTATCTGTACAATTTCGCAAGTTCTAGTCAATCACGGAGTAGCTACCACAAATTATACTCATGCTCATAAACATATATGTAGTATAAACTTGTGTATTCGAGAAAGACAAAATAGTGGAATGATAAATAATCATAGATAATAAAACAGGAAATATTGCCTACTTTTCAATTGAAATCGATTCATTTTTTCACAAAAATGAAAAAAATCACAGAACCAAACAATGACATCACGCACAGCCGGTGTAATTAAGTTGCGTTAAGATTGTCCGAACGGCAATGCAATTGATAGAGAACATCGATCTCTACCATCAACCCGCTATCGTAGTTCATCCATCGACTGCTGCTGCTGCTACTTCCCAGCAGATGTATGTACCTAGCTGTACAAGACATCACTAATTAAAACTTTATCGCGGGAACAAATCGAACGCGCGCGCAGCCAATAGCCCAAAGACCGAGAAGAAAATGTACAGTTCTTCCCTGATACCTGGAAAAGATGTGTGTAAAACAAGCCTGCATAAGACAGCGATAGGTAGGCGAATGGTCGTCCGTCACTCCCGCCGCCAGCCATTATGCACAACAGATTCAACACCACTCGCCCGCTAGCTATCGGCGAAGGGATGAGTGTGCGACTACTTATTCAGATGCTCGGTGGAACGACCTGTTGCAGCCGTTGAACGACCAGCATTCTAGGCCACAGACCAATCTAAACTTCCCTGGAGGCCGTTTCACACGCTCGTTTGGGTTCATCAGAACACTTCGAGGGGAAACCGGACAGGACCGCTGCTGGGAGCGATGATGCACTCAAGCAAATCTTCCCGTCCGTCGTTGTTGTTGAGTCGAATCAATCATCTTAATCTCTGTGTCCTCGGAGGAGCGTTCCTCCGCCACAATGTCCTCGATCGAATGCACATACATATGCGCAATGTGCAGGAGGAAAGCCCCAGTGGAACACCGATACGAACATATGCGCGCGCCGCGTGCAATTGTCGGCGGTCGTTCGGCAATCATCAAGATGCGCGCCACTCCTATCGTCCTACTTTTCACGCTCGCTCAATGTTTTTGCATTTATCTGCTATCTGCTTTATGCGCCGAGACGCGCCGTCGTAGATTCTGTCTTCAACCAGGCGTGTAAACAGAGGGAACGTAATGATAATTACAATCATTATCCATTAGTCGGAACGTCAGCCTCAAGAAAGTCGGGATCTGCTGGTAGATTCGAGTGTACGTCTTCGTCGTCAACCAACGTTGCCCTGGCCAACATAAACAATCGCACATTCACTTAATGATCATGCGCTACTCATGGCTGGTGGATTGTCCGATTATCTGTCACGTTGTTTCTGCGTAAATTGGCTAGATGCAGATTTCTGCAATTGATTAATGCCACGCGGATAGTGGCATGTGGCCTTTATCGTATTGGAAAAGTTATTATCTAGAGCTATCTTAGGAAAACTAACCACTGCCATTCCATTAGCATTGTACTCACTTGTAGAGGCTAAGAATGTTCCAGAGCAAGATTTGATTCTTTCCCAGATAGTTACACTCATTATCCCATTTCACCCCTGCAGGCAGTAATTAACGGTGTAGTTAAAACTGACGCTTCCTAACGAACGTCACAATCAAACGTGTCGAAGTCGGCACACGATGTCACCCAAATTGGGGGGCGTTGCGCCCGTTGTCAAGCATATCGACACAGAGCGACGTAACTAAGGGGCACATGCGTAACGGTACCGTTGCGTTGTTTAGTCGACCACTCCGGTCACGTTCTAAGAACAACAGGAAGCGCAACCTGGTAGTTAATGTGTGGGTTGGGCATCGATATGAGTATCGTGTCTCGTGACAAATGACCCACGAAGGTAACCGGTCCCCCATTCACCCTAATAACAATTATTTTCAAGCGTTCGTTAAGAACACTCTGAGTCGATCAGTGGAATATGTGCCATCTACTTTAGATGTGGAACGGTCTTTGACGCATTCGAATGGCAATGCCACAGCTGCGTGATTACCGGCCCGTACTGTGAAGTGGTTCTCAACCGCTTTAGTGCTTTGGTCGTTAACACTCGGTATACGCCGATATTTTTTTCAGATTAAGGTATTCTTTATAATTTCAAATTATGACGAAAGAAGGTAAGGAAAAGGAAAAGATAGAACATTAAAGATTTTCATGACAATGAGAGGGCGAAGAATCTTTCAATCTTTTATGTTTCATACAACATTACAAACTATGGTAGTAAAATTGAGTATCACGGATTTATCTTTGGCCGATCGCCAATTATTGGATTTGCTTGTTCAGTGATATTATAATGACTTACAATTTTCGGAAAAATTGCTTCCGAGCCTCTTGAAAAATTGTTTCCGAACCTCTTGAAAGGGGGCTTCCGAGCCTCTTGAAAGTAGGCTTCCGAGCCTCTTGAAAGGAGGCTTCCGAGCCTCTTGAAAGGAGGCTTCCGAGCCTCTTGAAAGGGGGCTTCCGAGCCTTTTGAAAGGAGGCTTCCGAGCCTCTTGAAAGGAGGCTTCCGAGCCTCTTGAAAGGGGGCTTCCGACCCTCTTGAAACGGGGCTTCCGAGCCTCTTGAAACGGGGCTTCCGAGCCTCTTGAAAGGGGGCTTCCGAGCCTCTTGAAAGGAGGCTTCCGAGCCTCTTGAAAGGAGGCTTCCGAGCCTCTTGAAAGGAGGCTTCCGAGCCTCTTGAAAGGAGGCTCCCGAGCCTCTTGAAAGGAGGCTTCTGGACCTCTTGAAAGGAGGCTTCTGAGCCTCTTGAAAGGAGGCTTCTGGACCTCTTGAAAGGAGGCTTCCGAGCCTCTTGAAAGGAGGCTTCCGAGTCTTTTGAAAGCAGGCTTCTGAGCTTCTTGAAAGGAGGTTCCTGAGCCTTTTGAAAGGAAGTTTCTGAGCTTTTTTAAAGGAGGTTTCTGAGTCTCTTGAAAGGGGACTTCTGAGCCTCTTGAAAGGAAACTTTTGAGCCTCTTGAAATGAGGCTTCTGAGCCTCTTGAACGGAGGCTTCTGAGCCTCTTGAAAGGAGGCTTCTGAGCCTCTTGAAAGGAGGCTTCTGGGCCACTTGAAAGGAGGCTTCTGAGCCTCTTGAAAGGAGGCTTCTGAGCCTCTTGAAATGAGGCTTCTGAGCCTCCTAAAAGGAGGCTCTGGAGCCTCTTGAAAGGAGGCTTGAGCCTCTGAAAGGAGGCTTCTGAGCCTCTTGAAAGGAGGCTCTGAGCCTCTTGAAAGGAGGCTTCTGAGCCTTCTTGAAAGGAGGCTTCCTGAGCCTCTTGAAAGGAGGCTCTGAGCCTCTTGAAAGGAGGCTTCCTGAGCCTCTTGAAAGGAGGCTTCTGAGCCTCTTGAAAGGAGGCTTGAGCCTCTTGAAAGGAGGCTCTGAGCCTCTTGAAAGGAGGCTTCCTGAGCCTCTTGAAAGGAGGCTTGAGCCTCTTGAAAGGAGGCTCTGAGCCTCTTGAAAGGAGGCTTCCGAGCCTCTGGAAAGGAGGCTCTGAGCCTCTGGAAAGGAGGCTCTGAGCCTCTGGAAAGGAGGCTTCCGGACCTCTTGAAAGGAGGCTTCTGGACCTCTTGAAAGGAGGCTTCTGAGCTCTTGAAAGGAGGCTTCTGAGCCTCTTGAAAGGAGGCTTGAGCCTCTTGAAAGGAGGCTTCTGAGCCTCTTGAAAGGAGGCTTCTGAGCCTCTTGAAAGGAGGCTTCTGAGCCTCTTGAAAGGAGGCTTCTGAGCCTCTTGAAAGGAGGCTCTGAGCCTCTTGAAAGGAGGCTCTGAGCCTCTTGAAAAGAGGCTTCTGAGCCTCTTGAAAGGAGGCTCTGACCCTCTTGAAAGGAGGCTTCTGAGCCTCTTGAAAGGAGGCTTCCTGAGCCTCTGGAAAGGAGGCTTCTGAGCCTCTGGAAAGGAGGCTCTGAGCCTCTGGAAAGGAGGCTCTGAGCCTCTGGAAAGGAGGCCTGAGCCTCTGGAAAGGAGGCTTCTGAGCCTCTGGAAAGGAGGCTTCCGAGCCTCTTGAAAGGAGGCTTCCGAGCCTCTTGAAAGGAGGCCTGAGCCTCTTGAAAGGAGGCTCTGAGCCTCTTGAAAGGAGGCTTCTGAGCCTCTTGAAAGGAGGCTCTGAGTCTCTTGAAAGGAGGCTTCTGAGTCTCTTGAAAGGAGGCTTCTGAGCTTCTTGAAAGGAGGCTTCTGAGCCTCTTGAAAGGAGGCTTCTGAGCCTCTTGAAAGGAGGCTCTGAGCCTCTTGAAAGGAGGCTCTGAGCCTCTTGAAAGGAGGCTTCTGAGCCTCTTGAAAGGAGGCTCTGAGCCTCTTGAAAGGAGGCTTCCTGAGCCTCTTGAAAGGAGGCTTCTGAGCCTCTTGAAAGGAGGCTTCCTGAGCCTCTTGAAAGGAGGCTCTGAGCCTATTGAAAGGAGGCTTCCAAGCCTCTTGAAAGGAGGCTTCCAAGCCTCTTGAAAGGAGGCTTCCGAACCTCTTGAAAGAAGGCTTCCAAGCTTCTTGAGAGGAGGCTTCCAAGCCTCTTGAGAGGAGGCTTCCAATCCTCTTGAGAGGAGGCTTCCAATCCTCTTGAGAGGAGGCTTCCAATCCTCTTGAGAGGAGGCTTCCAAGCCTCTTGAAAAGAGGCTTCCATGCCTCTTGAGAGGAGGCTTCCAATCCTCTTGAGAGGAGGCTTCCAATCCTCTTGAAAGGAGGCTTCCGAGTCTCTTGAGAGGAGGCTTCCTAGCCTCTTGAGAGGAGGCTTCCAAGTCTCTTTAGAGGAGGCATCCAAGTCTCTTCAGAGAAGGCTTCCGAGCCTATTGAGAGGAGGCTTCCGAGCCTATTGAGAGGATTCTTCCGAGCCTCTTGAGAAGAGGCTTCCGAGCCTCTTGAGAGGAGGCTTCCGAGCCTCTTGAGAGGAGGCTTCCAAGCCTCTTGAGAGGAGGCTTCCAAGCCTCTTGAGAGGAGGCTTCCAAGCCTCTTGAGAGGAGGCTTCCAAGCCTCTTGAGAGGAGGCTTCCAAGCCTCTCGAGAGGAGGCTTCCAAGCCTCTTGAGAGGAGGCTTCCAAGCCTCTTGAGAGGAGGCTTCCAAGCCTCTTGAGAGGAGGCTTCCAAGCCTCTTGAGAGGAGGCTTCCAAGCCTCTTCAGAGGAGGCTTCCAAGCCTCTCGAGAGGAGGCTTCCAAGCCTCTTGAGACGAGGCTTCCAAGCCTCTTGAGAGGAGGCTTCCAAGACTTTTGAAAGGAGGCTTCCAAGCCTCTTGAAAGGAGGCTTCCAAACCTCTTGAAAGGGGGCTTCCCAGCCTCTTGAAAGGAAGCTTCCAAGTCTCCTAATATTTAGAAGGCTTCCGAGTCTCCGATAAGGAGGCTTCCAAGTCTCCTAAAAGGAGGCCTCTTGTAAGGAGACTTTAAAGCATTTTGAGAGGAGGCTACCTAGTATCTTTAGAGGATGCTTCTGAGTCTTTTGAGAGGAGGCGTTCGAGCCTCTGGAAGCCTTTTGAAATAAGGTAACCGAGCCTCTCAAAGGCAGAGTTAGGCTGAGTTATATATCAATTATTGAAACCAACTATCACCTCTGCACTGATACTGCATTCTAGTCTATCACTCAAACGCAATGACAGACAGTGAAGCAATCTCTATTATTGATAGAAGAACTATCCTTTAAGTATCCCTCCCACTGTTTTCATATCAACTGCGTCCAAAAACAATACAATAGTGAAACAACATTTTAGAATTCTGATCTTGCCAAAGCCAATATTTGATAGTGATAAAATCTCGGTCGCCAGGAATACGATAGGTAGGCTTTTATGAGCTTCAACCTTTCAGTTAACCAGACTGGTCGGTTTGGTTCTACTGTACTTCTCCTCCGACGGTTGAGTTCCAAGATAGAGGAAGCAAAGTCCTACAGAACAACCGGCATGGTCAAATTTTGCTACTCATTAAATTTCAAAAATATAGATTGAATTATAATGCCAAGAAGACAACCCAAACTCAACATCGTTGTTTCAATAACCAATTATTTTAACTTACGTCTACCGTACCAATGTTCCTCCTTGAGTCGACATTGTGATACTGCGAACACAGGTGCGGAGTTTTATTCTGCTCCTAATATTTGTATACGTCCGTTCCAGCTTAAATTCGAAATTAAAATAGCATCCCAAACGGAAAAATCTGCCGTAACCCAACATCATAGTTCTACGATTTACCACGCGCATTCGCACCCATACCATCTCAAGGCAGCCTCTAGAATATTGTTACGAAAGTTCTATGAGAAGTTAAACCACAGCCACAGCCCAATATGTGTCAGGACATAAACGGGAACCTTCTTACGAACGAGCGTGAGGTGATTCAAAGGTGACGGCAGCACTACGAAGAGCACCTGAATGGCGATGTGGGAGACAACGGTGCCGGTGTGGTATCGAATCCAGGATCACCCGCGCAGGACATACGGCTTCCGGCTCCGAATCTCCAGGAAATCCAGAAGGAGATCGGCCGGCTGAAAAACAACAAAACCCCTGGAGTGGTACCAACTACCAGGAGAGCTGTTTAAACACGGTGGTGAGGCACTGGCTAGAGCATTGCACTGGGTTATTACCAAGGTTTAGGAGGATGAGGTTCTGCCGCAGGAGTGAATGGAAGGTGTTGTGTGTCCCATCTACAAAAAGGGTGATAAGCTCGATTGTAGAAACTACCACGCAATCACATTGCTGTACGCCGCCTACAAGGTACTTGATCAAGGTGACGATGGATCGGGTGATGTGTGTAATTCGAATTCGAGTTTCAGGGGCATTCTCGAGTCCCTTGCAAACGCGCAGAGGGTTGCGGCAAGGTGATGGTCTTTCGTGTCTGCTATTCAACATCGCTTTGGCGAGATTTGCAAAATGAAATTAAAAAACGTTTCGCTATTCTGAGAAATACCAACTTTGAGAATAATGTCTCGAAGTTGGATCCCAGTTCAAAACCCTTTTGGAAATTAACGAAAATTCTTAAAAAACCTCAAAAGCCAATTCCAGCGCTTAAAGAGGAAATAAAATTTTATTAACAAATGGCGAAAAGGCTCAAAAACTTGCTCAGCAGTTCGAGAGTGCCCATAATTTTAGTCTAGGTCTCACTAGTCCAATTGAGGATCAGGTTACACGGAGCTTCGAAAACATTCTCAATCAAGAGAATGTTTTTGACCCTTCGTTGGGAACTAATTTGGATGAAATGAGATCTATTGCTGGAAAATTTAAAAATATGAAAGCCCTGGGTGATGATGGTATTTTCTACATATTTATCAGAAAACTGCCTGAGAGCTCTTTATCCTTTTTGGTTATTTTATTTAACAAATGTTTCCAATTGGCATACTTCCCTGATAAATGGACAAACGCCAGAGTTGTTCCAATTTTGAAGCCGGACAAAAATCCAGCTGAGGCTTCTAGTTATCGCCCAATCAGTTTGCTTTCTTTAATAAGCAAACTGTTTGAAAAGATTATTTTAAATAGAATGATGGTTCATATCAATGACAATTCTATTTTTGCTGATGAGCAATTTGGTTTTCGCCATGGGCATTCAACCACTCATCAGTTATTAAGAGTTACGAACTTAATTCGGCTCAACAAATCAGAAGGATATTCGACTGGAGTTGCTCTTCTTGATACAGAGAAAGCATTTGACAGTGTTTGGCATGAAGGTTTGATTGTAAAATTGATGAATTTTAATTTTCCTCTGAACATTATTAAACTGATCCAAAATTATTTATCAGATCGCTCACTGCAGGTAAATTATCAGAATTCTAAATCTGATAGATTACCTGTAAAAGCTGGTGTTCCCCAAGGCAGCATACTGGGGCCCATTTTGTATAACATTTTTACTTCTGACTTACCTGATTTACCACCAGGGTGTCAAAAATCTTTGTTCGCAGATGACACAGGTCTCTCAGCCAAAGGGCGTAGCCTTCGTGTCATTTGTAGTAGATTGCAAAAAGTTTGGATATTTTCTCCACTTACTTGCAAAATGGAAAATTTCCCGAACGCTTCCAAAACTCAGCTTATAATTTTCCCACATAAGCCGAGAGCTTCTTATTTGAAACCTTCTAGCAGACATATTGTCACTATGAATGGAGTTCCAATTAATTGGTCTAGCGAAGTTAAATATTTACGACTTCTGCTAGATCATAGATTAACTTTAAAAAATCACATTGAAGGCCTTCAAGCCAAATGTAACAAATATATTAAGTGTAGACACTTATAAACAGAAAATCAAAACTTTGTCTTAAGAACAAACTTTTGATTTACAAACAGATGTTGTATGCTGTGCCAATATGGACTAGTTGCTGCAATACCAGAAAGAAGGCACTTCAGAGGATTCAAAATAAAATTTTGAAAATGATTCTGAAGTTGCCTCCGTGGTATAGTACCAATGAACTTCATAGATTTTCTAATATTGAGACATTGCAACAAATGTCCAACAAAATAATTTCCAATTTTAGACAAAAATCGTTGCAATCTTCTATTGCAACGATTAGCTCCTTGTACCCTTAGTATAAATTAGGTTAAGTTTAGTTTAAGTAGAAAACATTGTAATTCCTACATGGTTCAATTCAACTAGAGGAAATATTCTAACTGCCAGAGGCAATTGAAATGTATTAATAATAACTAAAAATGTAACATAGCAAATAAGGATGATAGTGTTAAGAAAACACGGAACACCTAGTCTAAGAGATGAATGCATGTATTAGATAATTAGCAAATAAAATTAGTAAATAAAATATAGCAAATAAAATACAGCAAATAAAATCAGAAAAAAAAAAAACTTCGCTTTGGAGGGAGTGATACGAAGGGCAGGGATTGACACGAGTGGTACGATTTTCACGAAGTCCGTCCAGTTATTTGGTTTCGCTGACGACATAGATATTATGGCAAACGCTCCGATCGAATGGAGTTTGCCTCCGTACCAAACTGACTCTCTGCAAAACGCAGACGACCCTCCACAGATTGTGTGGTTGGCGACGTGCAGCCGTGGACCGAGCTGAATGGAGGTCAGGTTTCGAATTCCATAGTTTTGTCAGCTTATTTTGCGGAACCCCAGCTATTGTCGACACTTGTCAACACAGAGCAGATCGTTGTCCACCGATAATGGCGCCACTTCCAGCTGAAACAAGGCTGAAGCTTGCGCTGAAGTATATCTGGAGATTGTCCACAACTTGTTGACCCAATCGTGTCTCAGGCTGTGCGTGCCCCAGCATCATTTTATTCTGATAACTGAACCTGCTTCAAAGGGGCAAGCAATTTTCTTGCAGAACAGTTCCGAACTATACATAGGGACTACGTGGATAATTTAAAAGAATAGGTCACTGAATCGCATTCAGTGTCACGTCGCAGAGTTCCTGATCACCTCCAAGGAAGAAAGATTAGACGCACTGAATGTCTAGTAATATAATGTCTAGTAATGTTGACCTTCCTTAGCCTAGTGGCAAGATGCGTGGCTATATAGCAAAACTATGCTGAAGATGGTTGGGTTCGATTCCAGGTTTGGTTTAAGAAATTTCTGTGTTGGAAATGTTCTCTATTAAGATCTGTTATTCGATGATCCTTGCAAGCAACGGTCCATCTTCCATTACAGGGGCCTTGCATTTCAATACTTATTCATAGATTCGCAGCTAGATATTCAAACGTATTAAGAGTAACTTTCGCTTAGAAAATTCAGAGTTGATTACTTCGCAAGTGCTTAATGAAAGCTGGCTAGCTAGCAGACAATGTTTCAACTTTAGGATGTTATAATTATAAAATAGAGAACATTGAGAACCACTGTTCTATGACATTCTAGCAAAGACCATGGCGACCTGCTTCTAAGAACTTCAGCCGCAACTTAAGCCCCAGCAGAGCGTCCCTTTCTCCATAGCGGCACATATTTTACAATCCCGCGTAGCTTCTCACCTGGTCTAGCCGATCATCATGCACGCGATTGTGCATTATTGTAGCCTGTTTCAGAGCTGTGGGCACCGATCGCGCGACATATGATGCAATCGGCGGCTAAGACGGCGGCGACGATGCGCCGCTGAAAACCTGAAAGCTATAACCTTCTCCGCCACGAGGCATGCTGTTTTAATTCCTCCGAGTGTACTCATTTAAGGTATGCGCACTCGTGCCCACTTCGTAGACGCGGCTAGGTGTGTAGAATACGACACACAATCAACATGCCGCTCGAAGAACTGGTAATGATTTTTTAATCACAATTTATTAAATGTTAAGCGTGCCGTTATCCGGTATTGAAGGTACAATAAATTTCGCTAGTCGGTACGCGCCGTCGGCAGAAAGTATGATCACGTCGCTCGACCATGACGGCAACGCGATTTTATTGATTCTTGGCGCGTGAAACTGGCCTCCAGCATATGGTCCATGGTGGCACGGGTTGCGCGGTATGTGGCACAAGCCCAAAGGAACCAACATGAACCGGTACCGATTATTTAGGTTGCGCGCGGGTCAGCTGACTAAAGAGAGCATCAACATTTGAGTGGCCGGGAAGGATAACTGTTATTTTATCAAAACTTTGGTTGTTACATATAATGCTTGAAAATGAGATCCAGTTGTTGGATTGAAATCAGAACGGACACATGATCGTCCGGAATTACTTTTCTGTTTTTATGATGGTTGTTCTTTACTTTATCATGGTTTACTCTGTAAGTCTATCAGACTGTGAGACAGAGTTGGAATTGATCACAGATTTGTAATGTCATAAATCTCAAAATCAATAGTGATACTTGAATGAATCGTGTTATGTAAACTTTCATTTCGAGAAATAAGTGACACTTGGAATTATTCCCTGCGACAAAGCTCCTCATTTCACACGAAAAATTTCGATTTAAATGCCATCTGATAATTGCAACTTGCAAGACCGACTTGAATTACTACAGTCGATTAACCGCCCAAACAAAAGTAAAAGCTGGCCGGAAATTGCCTACATTTTTCGACAGCAGAAAAAAGAGAGTACCTACTACCACCCCCCTTCAATGTGATCAACTTCGAACGAAACTCATATGTAGGTATACGAAAGCTTCCTTGTTCGCTTGTAAATGAAGTCCAACCAACCTACCGCTACGCGATCGATGGTGGTCTTCGCGGTCGGTGACTGCTCTCGATTCGGACCGGGACAAACCACTTCAATCAGCAGCGTGGAATAAATAACATGTGCAAAACTAATTGATGGTTGTAGGAATGTTCGACCAACTGACTGACTGCGTGACTGTGTCGTGTAGGGGAAGATGGCATTATGTGCAGGTCCCACAGTTTTCGTTTTTATATTCGAAAAACATGACTTGCCTGTGGAACGAGTTAGTATTATTCCTTTCAATTCAACTTGTTGGTGCTAATTTCACAAGTACATTATCTGATGTCAACAGAAAGGCCGTCTTCATTAACTCGTATCAATATGTAAATTTCGCGTGCGGTACCACGCTGCTCCATTTTATCATATCCAAACATGTATAAATGGATTCAGAAAATCGTAGCATTCCATCTATTTCCACTACTTTATATGGATTTTGCAGACAAGTGTATTCTGACCTCAACTATAAATTATTTCACTAAATAAACTTTATGCGGATTTGGGCATCTGTACGTTGTACGTTGCATTTCAGACCATTGCCCCCGTTGTTGTATCACAGCGGCGACGACGGCCAAACTATCAAGAGCACTGCGGCCCTCTGTCCGTTGATCACACGCTCACTTTCTTCAGACATTATTGTATTGTTCTGTTTTTCTTTTCTCATGCGCTGGCTGCGCGAAATTAGTCGAGAGGGAAATCAAAACAAAACAAATTTAATGAACAGCCGTTTTCTAGCACCACAAATGACTGGGCCCGTATATCGCATCAGTAGGTGTAATTGACTTTGATGAAAGCGATTTATCTAATGAAAGTTGAGTAAGCATCAAATTTTACTGATAGCTTAATTTGACCGCAAAAAAGCAATTATTAGTATATCAAAGCAGAAACACTGTTCCATTTCTCTGCATTGAAGAGCCGACTGAGCTCGCCCAAATTTACATGAGCCAAACCTAGACCATACATTAGGAGCGCAAAGCAGTTCATAAACTTTCAAATCGATATGCAATTATTCTGGTAGTATTGTATATGATTATCAACTGACCTGAAATTTTTATTGAATCGAAAAATATAAATAGATAGAAGGTCATTTCCCTATTTTAAAGATATCGACTGATCACCATTTCAACATTTTAATCAGGATGCTCAAGTTTTTGCGCATATATCTAGATTTGGGAGAACCCGAAATTGTTTAACAAATAATCACCGGCTACTTATTTGTTATTTAAATTAAATCTAGCTTCCGAAGTCACCACTATCGATTGATTATAACATGTTTCACATCACCCAACCTAAACATTGCTGTCTCGCAGCTTAGTTCTATTTAGGCACTCCTTCAGTTAACAGCAAGGATTTTAAACCAAGTTCTAACTTCTTCTACCCAAAAGTATGTAGACCGATTCTATTTGATTACACTTTTAGCATAATTTGCTTTGAAGCGTCGCCACATATTGCTAAGTTCAAGAAAGGCCCCAACTATGATATCTTTTAGGGGACAAGAAAAGCAAAAACAAACGGGAGCCCGCGTGGGGACGGCTTCAACGACCGACAACCGCGATATGTGTTTTGTTTGCATAACTCCTTCTACGGGCATGGACTAGTAGTGCACTAAAAAAAAAATGGGTGGCGAAGCGCACAAAATGATAGGCTGCTGGAAACTGTTCGCGTAACATAAGAAGAAAAATGCTACTAAAAAGTTGAGAAGAAATGTGCGATCGTATGATAGTGGTGGCCGACTTTAGCAAAGCGCACACCTAGCTATTATGGCGCAACATAAGCAAAGCGGTACAATTAGTTGCTCTCATATATACGCACATACACACGCGGGCCTGCAGCTGTGTTTACTAAGCGTTGTTGGGTGTGCTTGATAAGTTAATCAATCTAAATTCTTAGCGTTTCGTTAATGTTAGATAGTTATGGGAATATTTAGCTTCACTTCTTCATTCATCTTCCGCATGTTGTTATTTAATGAAGTTGATGCCTATATTATTTCTTGTCAATAAACTGTACCTTGAAAAAAACAGATGAATCAGAAATATATATAAATAAATTGTAACTAACCTTCAAAATATTATAACAATTGAAAATTTTAATACGAAATAAAATTGTTCCTATCAAATATGTAAATAAACAATAGAACAGTAGTAGAAGTGATTAGATAAATGAACAAATAATGTAATTAAACTAAGCATTTTTTCAAGGACTCCAGCGGTATTAAAATCGGTCTTAAGGTCCATGATTTGACTTTATCGACCTCTATAAAATCGTTATGAAACAACGAAAATGAATAGTATAATAATAAACAGATAGATTTAAACCTAGATAAAGCTCTTCTCAAGATGTTTCTTACAAAACGGTTGCGTAATCGAAGAAATCATGTCAATTTTACTTTCTTTGAACAAAAAAAACGTTACATATATCGAAAAGAAAAATAAATTGCCAGAGAATATAAAAAAAAAACCAGATCAATCCACCTAGCGTTGGTGGTGCCTTTCTCGCGTATTTAAATAAAAATAAGAAAAACACATAAAAGAGGTCGAAATAGCGCTTCAGGGGGATAGATTTTACTTTTTCCATCAATTCATATCCATTTACGGTCATTTGAATGCATTGTTGCAAGCTATGAAAAATTTTTTTTTTTTTTTTTTTTGAAATTTTGGCAAAAAACAACGTTTTTTCAATAACTTTGGAACGCAATGACCGATCGGGGCAATTTTCAATAGGAAACAACTAGGCCTCAAGCCGCGTCGAATCCAACTTGTTGTGAGCAAATCGGATAATGTCAAGTACCAAAAAGTGTGTCTCACATTTTTGTACACACACACACATACATACACACATACAGACATCATCTCAATTCGTCAAGCTGAGTCGATTGGTATATAACACTATGGGTCTCCGAGCCTTCTATAAAAAGTTCGGTTTTGGAGTGATCCTATAGCCTTTACGTATACTTAGTATACGAGAAAGGCAAAAACATCAAAACTGAGAAATTGCTATTGATAAAAAGCAATAAATAAGAATTTTTTTTTTCTAATTAGGCCGATACAAATATTTAAAACCTTTTTTGTCTACACCTCCCCCCCTCCCATCAGATTTTTTTTGCAAAAAAATAAATTTTGAGGGGGCAACAAAATAAAATTTTGATAATTTTGAAGATTTTCAAAACATTCTTTAACAAATCCGAGGAGTTTTTTTATTTTTTTCATTTTAATATTTATTTTTTATTATCCCCCCCTTGACCTTCCGGAGACCAGTACAAAAAGTTAATTAAATATTTGTAACGGCCTAACCGAAATTTCGGGACCCTCCATAGCCTAGCGTTAAAATGCGTGGCTATAAAGCAAGAACATGCTAAGGGTGGCTGGGTTCGATTCCCGGTGCCGGTCTAGGCAATTTTCGGTTTCGAAAATGTCTTGACTTCCCTCCCTGGGCATAAAAGTATCATCGTTTTAGCCGCGTGATATAACTTGGCTTAGAAACCTCGCGGTTAATAACTGTGGAAGTGCTGAATGAACATTATGCAGCGAAGCGGAAATGTCCCAGTGGGTGATGTTATGCCAATAATAAAATTAAAAAAATAAAACCGCGGAATTTCCATAACCAATCAATATTGGCAATAAACAAATACATAAATTATCCTTGAAAAAAATTGTCACAAAAATCACTAAACAGCAAAAAAAATCATTTAAAAAACAGAAGAAGCAATAAACTTGAGTAAAGTTTTATGAACAATGGATGCTTTTAAAGAAAAAAAAAGCTAAGTTTATAATTTCTTATTTTATTTTTTTTCCTTGGATTTTTTTCTTATATTTTATTGCCTATTGGTGGAAATTGGGTATTCCGAGCTATTTGTTGAAAATTTTATAGATTGCATTATTTATTTTGTGAAAAGTTTAGCAATTGTTTATTGTGATAGTAGTGGGAGACACAGCCGTCATCGAAGGAGGTTGCTTCTGAAGAGGAAAATACTAAGCTTCTTTCGAGCAAGTTCTATATGCTAGAAAACGAAGACACCGGCAATTCGCTAGGAACGGCAAAGCAAAAGAAGAAATACCAGCCACTGATTCAAAAAAAATCGAAGGAGAAGTGAAAACATTTTTTTATGAAGGGCAATTTGTCAAGTGGACACATCAACCTGCGAAAGCTGATCGCACAGGACCTCAAAAGACCCTCTCGGCTCTGTGTCAAAGGTTTCAAGCCGAGGGCAGGTCGAACTCGTGTTTCGTGGTTTCGACGATGTGGATGAGAAGAAACTAAAAGAAATTCTGAGGACAACGCCAGCCTTCCAACATTTAAAAAATCCGCCGGCTATCCTGCACCGACCAGATTTCAGGCTGGTGAGGCTGAATCTAAACCAAAATTTAATGAAGGAGGAGTGGACAATGCATTGCAGAGCAACATTGAAGCCATTTGAATCTCCATTATGTACTACCTCTATCGCGTCCTCAAGTTCATCGTAACTTATTGCTCCACGCAAACCATAGCCGTTGATGGAACATCGGGTGATCTAGGAAGGGACTTCGTCAAGCTCTACCGCCATGTGCAGTTCATCATCAGAGGAGACCTCAACGTCAAGCATCATGCATGAGGCACCTCTCGCTCTATTCTAAATGGCATGATCTGGTGCAACGATGAGATAGAGGGCCATTACATCCTGATTCCTAACAGTCCCACCCAGCGGTCATGGTCCGGTCAAATTCCAAGACTCGACTTATTTCACATTTAATTCCATTAGACAACAATGGCTCTATGGATCGCTTGATAACTCCTGCAAAGGAAGCCAGCAAATAAATCGTCATTTCGTCAGCTTACACCTTCTTGGACAGGACATCGTCAATCCACATTAAGAAGCAGGTAATGAGCATGCGAATAATATCCATCTTCTAAAAATGACTTCTCGTGATGTACTCTCAATTATTTTTGTAAAATCACTTTAAGGTGACTCGGGAAGCACTAACAATCATCAAATCGTCATCATTTTCATCATTGAATGCTTAACTTTTTTTCTATAACAAATATGATTTTGAAAAAGTATCACCGGCGCGTGCTTACTCGCAATCTATATGCTGATACATTTACAGTTACATCGAACAACTGAAAACCGAAATACGCCGCTCCAAAGTTGCGAGGTGATAATGCTAGAAAGAGACGAAAGATAGGAAAAATAACACGGTGTTTAGTGCCTCCCTGAGTCACCTTAATAAAGAATAATCATAAACTCTCGGAGTAGTTGGAGATCTCAGCTGACGAACTGTTGACCGATATCAAAACATCAAAAAACATGGAGGCACCATGCTTTGATAACAACCTGAACCTCAAACTCAAACACATGAGTGTTGCATTCTTCGAGCACCTTTCGATGATCTTCAATCAGTGCGTCCAACTCATGGCCCTCATTGATATCGAAAAATCGTTCGACAATGTTTGGCAGAATGGCCTGCTGTAAAAAAAAGTATCGCTACAATTTTCCCAGCTACCTGATATGAGTGATCATCAAATATCTGTCGACCAGGAATCCCAATGCGCACGACATCATCACGACGTCCCCCATGGCAGTATCCTAGAACCCCTGCTGTTTAATCTGTCCACCTGCGACATACCAGAACCAGACAGTATTTTGTCTCTGATGACAGATGACGTCTCTCTTATAGTTAGAGTGATCAGAGAGATAGTGACAAAACAAGGTTTGAATGTCCTGACAAAGTACCTTGAAGCTTTCATCAAAGAAAAATAAGTTTGCTGCCTACAAAGCACATCATCCTTCCGTGATCGAATACGACATACCGGTCTGGGAAAGCTGAACTAAGCCCCACCATCTCAAATTTCAATGGATTCAAAATGAATTCCTGATGCGGATGATTCTTAACATCCCTCCTAGGAAGGAAGCACCCAACATCCATCGTCCGGTCGTAATGAAAAAAATAGTTGTAGCAACAGTTCTCCTGAAAAACTTTGTTATAGACACCAAGTTCGTAATACTGTTACTTTTGGAGATTTTTTACGTTTTATGCTGACAACCCCTTAAAATGTTGTTTTTATCAAATCTTTTTCATTCTCATTTCTATATTTTTTTTGCATATTCTAGAAAGTTCTAGATGAAATTTAAATAAGCTGTTGGCTATTGCTACTTAAAATTTTGACAAATTAAAAATGTATAACAGTTTTATTGGATTTTTAGTCATTTAACTGCAACTTGACAACGGGCAAATTGTGGCAGTCAATCTCATACGCATAACAAAGTACAAGTAATGAACTTTAAATTAATACCTGAACTGTAGAGTTGTAAGCGAATGTAAGGAATGTTTCATCAAAAACCATTTCCTACTATGCAAAGCAGAAATCAATCTCCCATCTCAAGAAGCTGATGAACCAAAGCACCATGCGTCTCCATATGCTTTAGTAGGGCGCAGCTGTATAGAAAAACGCAAACTTTATCCAATTAAGTGAGATCAAGGTTTTTCTGAACAGTTTTGGGACCCTAATCAACTGTGCAAAATATGGGCTCGATTGATTGCGTACTCACTTTCCGCATCGCGTTTTAAATTTACATGGAGATTAGTTTGGGAAAACGTACTTTTCTACATTTTTGCTCTTCATTTCATTCATTTATTTAGTTAACATCTAAACAGATAACACTGAATCAACAATTTGACGCCACAATGCACGGTTCGAGGCCGCATCTCTCCATCCTCGGATACGCCCCACGCTCGCAAAGTCGTTCTGCACCTGGTCTGCCCATCTCGCTCGCTGCGCTCCACGCCGTCTCGTACCTGCCGGATCGGAAGCGAACACCATCTTTGCAGGGTTGCTGTCCGGCATTCTTGCAACATGTCCTGCCCATCGTACCCTTCCGGCTTTAGCTACCTTCTGGATACTGGGTTCGCCGTAGAGTTGGGCGAGCTCATGGTTCATTCTTCGCCGCCACACACCGTCTTCTTGCACACCGCCAAAGATGGTCCTAAGCACCCGTCTCTCGAATACTCTGAGTGCTTGCAAGTCCTCCTCGAGCATTGTCCATGTTTCATGTCCGTAGAGGACAACCGGTCTTATTAACGTCTTGTACATGACACATGACATTTGGTCATGTCGACCAAATATCTGTCGACCAGGAATCCCAATGCGCACGACATCATCACGACGTCTCCCATGGCAGTATACTCAGACCCCTGCTGTTTAATCTGTCCACCTGCGACATACCAGAACCTCCAGAAGACAGTATTTTGTCTCTGATGACAGATGACGTCTCTCCTATAGTTAGAGTGATCAGAGAGATAATGACAAAACTCCAACAAGGCTTGGATGTCATGACAAAGTACCTTGAAGCGTTCACCAAAGAAAAATAATCTTGCTGCCTACAAAGCAGATCATCCTTCCGTAATCGCTCAAGCAACACCTCTTGTTTCTCAGTGAGTAACAACAACTGTGGTGTGACTTTCTAAAGGTCTGACTTATGCACAACGCATCGTATTTGGAACTCCTTTGTGACACAAAAAGCGCAAGAGGTGGAGCCTATTTGCAACATCTTGCGGCTACAATGAAAATAAAAACACAAAAACCAACCGGGAATCGAACCATGGACCTTGAGATTTGCAACCTTCTACTATAACCATCACACCAACAATTCTATTTGAAGATTCTGCTACAAGTGCACTACATAAACAACAAAGTCATTTGTAACTTTATAGTACCTTATACGGAACATGCAGGGGACTGTCAAAAATAAAATACTGCTCAGCTGAGTTCGAAGTGTTTTGCAACATATCAGAAACATTGTCGTAACAGCAATGAAACGAAGTGTTATTAATTCTGCAACTTATCTGTTTTGTTTCTGATATGAAACACATCGAATTTTAAACCACGCAAGAAGTCAGATGGGTAGAATATTGCGACGCCACTTAAACGGAAATGAAACATTGTGTTTTTCTGAAACTGGGAAGTGGCTTTAATGTGACTCGATGTGTTGCCCGTGTCTTCAATGCAATTTATTAGGAACAAATACCTATTTGAAAGATGTTGCGCGTGCTGCTTGGGGAATACGGCATGCCGCTCTGGAAGAGCTAAACAAAAACCAATCATCTCAAATTTCAATGAATTCAAAATAAATTCCTTCCTGATGCGGATGATTCTTAACTCCTTCCCGCTAGGAAGGAAACTCCCAACATCCATCGTCTGGTCGTGATAACAAAAAACCCTGATTACTCCACCTAGCGGTGTTGATGCCTTTCTCGTGCAAAAAAAAATACTAAAAAATATATAAATGAGTATTTTTAGCGTGTTTTGGCCATAACTTCTGATCCCATAGTCTGACCTGGCCAATTTCATATTGCAAACAATGGGACAAGATTCCCCATCGAATGAAACCTGTTGCGAGAACTTCGGACAGTTCCTAAAGTGTATCTACAAAATTTGTTCAGATACACGTACACACATACAGACATCATCTCAGTTTGTCGAGCTGAGTATATAACACCATGGCAGGGTGTCTACTCATCTGCAAAAACAAAATTCCCTGATTTTTACAGGTTTTTTCCAGGTGTTTTACATCCATATCCAGATAAAAACAAACTTCCCATATATAGGTTTTAGAAGTAAAATAATCGATTCAAACAAGTAAATATTGCGAAATTTAGTTGCCTTACAAAACAATGTTGTAAATTATTTAAGAAATTCTTCCAGGAATTCCTTCTGCAAATTCACCCAGAAATTACTTCAGCCATTCAATCAAAAATACCTACAGGAATCGCATAGGAAATTCCTCCAGGATTCCTTCGAAAATTTCTCCATAGATACCATCGGAAAATCCTCCGAAATGATTACAGAAATTCCTTCAAAGAGGGAACATTAAGAATTGCTTCATAACTTCCCCTAGAACTTCGTACAGGATTTCATTTGCATATTTCTTTGCAAAACTTTAGAAAACATCTCAAGGAATGGTTCCGGAAAATGCTTAGGTAGGTAGCTTAGGTAGAAATTCTCTTAAGGAATTGTTCCGGAAATATGTTTGGGAATTTCCTCAGGAATTCCTTCAGAACTTCTTGCGAAAACTCCTTCAGTAAATGTGTTGATGCAAAAATATGAGATTGGGTGGTGTCCATGACGTTAGGCATAAGGACGTTAGGTGTAATACTACCTTTTTATGTCGTGGGTTGTTTTTGGGCATTTATGCTTAACATCCTTTATGCCTAACGTCCTTATACCTGACACTGGGTATACCTGAGATTACTATTGTGGCTCTTGTTCGCGTGACCAACATCTAGTTTGTTTTTGTTTGTGACCAACATCTAGTTTGTTTAGACCTAGCAGCCAAGGTACCGGTATTATAAGTGTCAAGCGGTCCCGATCAATTTATAGCCTATTTAGATAACGCCATTTATGATCAATATCATGATAAACAACAACCTGATGCCATCCCCATACATTCAATTCTGTTTTTCCACTTTAACGCGATATTTGTTACGATAAATAATCTAATCGTAATCTGAGTAGGTTATTAAGTAGGTTTTGGCAGAAAAATTTTAATGGTTACAAAGCGCCACCAGCGTTCTATTACTTATGGCTTTACTGTAAAAACCTTCGGAAAATGCTTCGGGTATTCTTTTGAAATTCCTTGCGATTTTTTAGGAACTCATGCAGAAGTATCTTGAGGAAAACTTTAGAAAACACCTGGAGGAGTTTTTCCGGATATTTTGCTTTTTACAAATTCTTTGGAAATTCGACGAGAATACCTTTAGAAACTCCGTTGAAAAATCCATTCGGGATTCCTTCGGCTATTATTTCAAGAATTCCTTTAGCAAAAATTCTTCACAAATCACTTACACTTTTTTTCAAAAATCTCTTCAGGTGATTTCTTTGAAAATTCCTCCGGATATTCCTTGAAAAACTGATCCCGAGATTCCTTCCGAAGTTCCTCCAGGAATTGCTTTGAAAAATCCTAACTAATTTAGTATTTTTTTATTTATTCCTAAAGAATTTCCGAGGGAATACTCAAAAGAATTTACAAAGCAATGTTTAATTGATTCCCCGAATAAATTCCTAGATTTCACCAAAAATAGCTTCGGAAATTCTCAAGGAATTATTTTGAAGATGGCAAAACGTTTTTTGCGGAACAACGATCCATTAATGTTCGCTACATGTTTAATAGATTCGATTGGAATATTCATTCAAATATTTGTAAGGATTTTTTTCATCTTTTGAGCGAATTTTACTCATGATCACCGGGTATTAAAATTTCCCTGATTATGTCAGGAATTCCCTGATAATTCCAGGTTTTTTCCAGGTGAGGAGAAATTCCCTGATAATTCCAGGTTTTCCAGGTTTTTCCAGGTAGTAGACACCCTGCATGGGTCTCCGGGCCTCCTATCATAAATTCGTTTTTGGAGTGATCATATATTTCGGCACAACTTTGTTGTACGAGAAAGGCAAAAATACTACGCAAGCATTTTGATGAGTTGAAATATCGTTGCTTGGCATCCGACCTGTGATCGGGGTGTAATGTAGGTGAAAGTGGTCAGTTGCCGGCACTGCACAGTAGCTAAACTCGTGTTTTAGTAAACGCGTTAATAGTTTCTTTATTATTCAATTTAGCGCAATGGTATCTTCGAGACGCAGTAAGTTAGTTGATGCGCTTCTTTGTAAGTATTCAGCTTACTGATCCATCCCCTAAACGTGAGCTGAAAAATGTATTTTTTCCACTTAACAACATATAAGGTTTGATCACACATTGAAGTTGTAGCAACAGTTCTCCTGAAAAACTTTGTTGAAGACACCAAGTTCGTAATTCCGTTACTTTTGGAGATTTTTTACGTCTTATGCTGACGCCCATGAAATGGTATTTTTATCACATCTTTTTCATTCTCATTTCTATATTTTTTGCATGTTCCAGAAAGTTTTAGATAATATTTAAATAAGCTATTTGGTAGCTATTGCTACTTAAAAACTTGAAAAATAAAGAAGTTATAACAGTTTTTTTCTTCCTCTCATGGTTGTCTTCCAAAAAAATGTTAGTCCCGTTACATATGTGAAACAGCGCCAAGAATGTCAACTATATGAAGATCAGCATCGTAATTACTTAAGCACCCTAAATTCCCTTCCTTTCCCTAACCTATTATTGTATTCCCTAACCTCGACCAAACCGCGAGTCTTTCGGTTCCCCAAAACTAACATTATGTATAAAATTTAAGAAATGAATTGTTAAACTTGATTTCGGCTCCGTAACGCTTCACGGCAATTGAGCCTCCAAAATAAACGAAAGATTAAAAAAAAACAGTTTTTTTTGGAATTTTTAGTCATATTTAACTGTAACTTGACAACGCACAGTGGCTAAATTCGTGTTTTTAGCGCGTTTATTTAATAGTACCTTTATTATGTGATTTAGCATAATGGCCTCTTCAAGACATTTGCTCAGTAAGTCGACGCGCTTCTTTGGATGTATTCAACCATATGATCAATCCCCCTAAATTTATTTTTTCCACTTTACAACATGGAATGTATACGTCTTAGCGAGAGTTGTAGCAAAAGTTCTCCTGAAAAACTTTGTCGAAGACACCAAGTTCGTAATTTCATTACTTTTGGAGATTTATTTATTTTTATGCCAACAAGTTTTGAACATGTTCGATGTATGAGCATACAAGCATATGGAGACGCATGGTGCATTGGTTCATCAACTCCTTGTGATGGGTGATTGATTTCTACCTTGCAAATTAAATTTTTCATGTCACTTTTAGGGGGATTGATCAGTAAGCTGAATACCTCCAAAGAAGCGCATTAACTTACTGATAAAATGTCTCGAAGACACCATCACGCTAAATTGAATAATGAAGGTACTATTAAATAAATGCGCTCAAAACACGATTTTAGCCACTGTGCAACGGGAGAAATTGTCGAAGTCATTCTCATACGCATAACAAAGTACAAGTAATGAACTTTAAAATAATACCCGAACTGTAGAGTTGTAAGCGAATGTGAGGAATGTTTCATCAAAAACCATTTCCTACTATGCAAAGCAGACATTAATCTCCCAACTCAAGGAGTTGATGAACCAATGTACCATGCGTCTCCTTATGCTTGTATGCTTATTAAAGTGGGGCGCAGCTGTATGGAAAAACGCAAACTTCATCCAATCATGGTTTTTCTCAACCGTTTTGGGACCCCAATCAACTGTGCAAAATATGGGCTAGATTGGTTGCATCCGTATCGCGTTTTAAATTTATATGGAGATTAGTATACGTAGCGGCTTCAATTTATCGTCAATCACGTGACTCAATACGTTAGCATGTAGTCTGAAAGACTTTGCCAAAGAAGGTATGTAGCTAGCTAGGTAAGTAGTCATAGCGGAATTAACCGTTGGATCAGATATCAGAAATTCCTGAAGTTATAAACGTTGCCAACATTAATAAAGCTTTTAATTTTGAGTTATTTGCTCAAAGTACTAGACATAAGTCTAAAATTTTATTATTATATATCATTCAAATATAATATCTCTGCGAAATTTTAGATAAATATCATTTTCTAGGCCGTTGTTCAGAAGTACAACATCGATATGTTAAAGGTCAGCTTGATGATGTTACTATACACAAGGCTGATAGTTGGATTTAATTAACGGAATAAGATATTTAGATTATTGTTGCAATACATATGTGTCTTGGGAAATCAATATCATAACACTAGGTACTTAACATATAAAAGATACAATCTATTGACTTCCATATCGTGGTTCTGCTATTAAAAACCACGATGGTCAGACAAGTTTATTTTGGACTTCAGTTTTCAAAGGAATTAATCGGTTTCTCAAGAGAAACATGGTCAATGTTCATCTTCGTCTCGCGCAAATAACGGAAAAAATCATTGCGTCCTATGCTAGAGGTTTTTTGCCTTATTTATGAGAGAAGAAGGGGAATGTGGGGTTTGAGTAGGTTTAAATAAAGAATAAAGAAATTCCAATAGATAGAATAAATGAAAAAAAATGTCTTTATTAGATAGATTTACAGCCCTGGGCTGGCTCACCTCTTTTTTATTACTCCTATAAGACGACCGAAACAGTCTGGGAGCGTAAACAAATTCCTCCTTATGGAAAAAATATGTAACTCTCTTGTCTCAGTTATACTGAGTATTTCTGTTGAAACGAAAGTATGAGCGAGAAGTATATTTTATATTACATCTCGCATTGACCATAATGTCCAAGCAACATTCTCCAACAAGAGCAACCGGAATCGCCACGAAATCTGTTCGGAGGAGAGCTCGAACTATCTCATAACCGCCATAGCATCCAAAAAAACAATGATTCTTAGAACTTGCCGCATATCGTCGGTTTCTAGCTAATACATAAATCTGGCGGAAACGCTATTATTATGGGATTTTAAGTCAACGAGCGAATGAGAACCACAGAGTTAATCCACAGTTAATAATAATAATAGAGGATTTATACGATTTACATTCTTGGAAACAGTACTGGATATATATGCTCTTTATTTAAGGAGAAACTACTAAATTATAATGGTAACGAGGAGTAAATGCATTCACTTCATATTCAGAATAGGACAATACAATAAAGCTTGTTGTCTGATTTCTTTTTGCATTCAAACCAGTTGAATAGATTGTTTATATATCTTTCATTGCGATGAAATAGAACTTAAATTACTATAAATATTAACAAGGCTCTCTAGTAACATTTTGATTTTATGCTGGTTTTAAAACACTCTTGAAGAGTAAATTATGGTCTTCAAGAGCGTTATAAAACCTAAAATGTTACTTGGGTGTGTGTGTGCGTCATCCTCTATTCCTCACCCATCTGGGGCGTTGATCAAGTAGTACTACGAATAATTTGATCAGATCGCATGCTCCGTTATGGTGCCCTATTTGTTACGAAGACTAGTACTACAATAAAGATTCACTTCTGAAGCACGAAATGTTTCTTCAGAAAGTGTAGGGAATGGGATGTACTAGTTGTTCATAACAGGTACAGCAAAACTTCACAAGGACGCCCTTATTCGTACTATCTACTAAGGAAGTAGAAGGTCGAGAAGAGCCACCGTTGCTAACTAAAGCGTGAACCGGATACCTGGGACTCCCACAATATCCGCGGCAATAGCAGCAAACGATGCCCTGTACGTATTTAGTGGTTATTTTTATGAATATTTAAATTGATAAAACGATGAAGGTTAGAAATATAAAGAGCTACTACGTGTACATCAATTTAGATCGTCCACTATAAAGTCAAATTCAATTAGTTATAAATATAATAGTAAGTTTTCTAAATACATTTTATTTGCTTAAAAAATAGAACTACCATAAATACAGTCAGATCTGCAAGAGTCTAATTAAGAGATCATCCATTCATGAAAATATGAGGAAAAATAAGTAATATGGAGAGCATAACAAATATAACCAAATCATAAAATTGAAGAATACAATGTTCACAATGAGTATAATAAGAGGTTCAGAGATTATATCAAGCTATAGAATATAAGAGTGAAAGTTACTTGCAAATGCAATTTATTTAAGACAAAGGAATTGATTGATTGGCAAGAAAACTAAATTGTAAGAGATCTTTTTGAACAATTTTGCTATCTGACCTCCAGACTGTCGGTGAGAGCGATGATCCAATCTAACTCTAGACCCATTGACATTAATTAATACTGCTAGTATTGATAGAACGAACAACAAATAATTTGTCAAGAGATATAATTATGGACAAACGTTCTACAAAAGGTTTTCAAGAGACATGAAAAGAACACATAGTTTATTTAACTGAAATATTATAAGAGAACAAGGAAAGATCTCACCACGTCTTCTAAGAAGCTTCATTCAGCACAGAGGTTTTCTGGATCATGTCAAATAATCCTAGAATGGCTACACATGAAATTTATTTTCGATGAATTAGCACTGTATTAACACTGAACAAAAGATTAAAAAGTCAAGCAACTCCGTTTTTCTTCCAAACATACACATATTCATTGACGGAAACCGGTAGAAAACAAATGAATTATTTATTTAAATTTGACAACATTTTTTTTCACTTTCTATTCTGCTTTTTATTACACCCATTATAATCTTCTAGGCATTTTCCTTCGTGGTAAGAACAGCCTAGTCTCGATGAACCAGGATTTCGGGTAGTTATAAAAAACCCCAAAATTCTATTTTCTCCAAACCGGCATAAAAACCACTGAAATCACTTCGTTACACTATCTCTAGAATCTCAAAATCTAAATAGATTCATCACAGCGACGACACAACCGGCCGAATCAAAAATTTTCAAAACCTAAAATGTTACTTGGGCTTTCAATATTAATTGAAAAAGTATTCATCAAAATGGGTAGGTACTGTATTCGTATTCCTAAACGAGTATAGCGTAAAATATAGTCGTTCTAAAAACTTGTAGTTCTCTTTTCGGAAGCTGAGAAAAAAATCGCTGACATGATGATTTATACTTCTGCAGGCTCTCTCCACATTGTGTATTGGAATGAATACCAGTTACTAGATGTTTGTGTTTCCTGAATAAATGGCCAATGAAACCGATTTTTTTCCTGATGGGTGACAAAAACTTTCCTCAGGCACTTAGAAGCATCAACATCTCTAAAGAAAGAAAATTTAAAAAAGAGTTTTTTTTTCGACTTAACTGCCAGTCGTTTGGTAGATTGCATCGTCGCCTTCTAGGTCGATTTCATTTTACGGGTGATAAACTTATTTCTTAATAAAAAATCACATGATTAAGTAAAAACCCAGATTTCAGTTCAGGCTTAACGGTTTTTTCAGAACTCATGAAAATGTAGTATTTTTGCATTTGTTCAACTTTCCCAGCGAAATGTTGTATATCTTTTCATACGTATAAACACAACTGATCTCAAGTGAGGAAATCTTGCAAATCCGTCTATCCGTTTGTGAGTTATATTGCCTCAAAAGAAACGTAAACTTATTTTTTATGTATAGAAAAGATTGTTAATTTTAATTAATTCGCAGGATTTTTCATGCATGCTATAAATCTTCCCCACAAGCTCGTTGAAATCATTGTTGACTATTGACTACTGTTGGGTTGACCACCCCAGACAACGTTTTTCAATTCAATAATTTAAGCAACCGCAGTACTTCCGCTGACCAATCAATACCATAATTGCTTTACAATAAAATAAGCCCCATTTGGGCCTAACAATCAATAATCGGAAATCCATCGAAAGTTTGTTCCGACGAAAACAAAAACGATGCGTATGGATGGCGTGTGGCGCAAGCGTCCGATGAACATAAAACTTGCGAGTTCGAAGGTTGTGCTTATATCGATGAAGTTCTTTTAATTTGTGCGCATATTGGCAGAAACGTGTTTCAAACTGATCGACGACTAGCCACTGCCGTGTGCTGTGGCTATCAGCCACATGCCGCAAGTAGTGGTTGTTGCTTTTTTTCTCTTTACTATTTAAATGTTTGGTAATTGTTCGCCTCCGGGTTGTAATGATCGTGGCTAGGGAGGATAGTAATATACGCACCATGTGACCTTAATTAGAATCTATTGGATTAAAATGTTATTCATATTCAACGCTATCTGTGTTATAAACATGATTATATCTTGGCTAAATTTCAGAAGAAAACATGATTTAAATCAATCCTTAAAACTATAGTTTGACTACGTATCCTACCGGTGCATTTTGTACCCCTCTTTTCAACATCCAGAGTGCGACCACCGCACCGTCGCGTCGGTCCTCATTGTGTCGATGCCGGGCCATATGGGTTGGGTTGTGGTTGTGCATAAAATGCACCAAAGCCAAAACAATGCTGGAGGTGTAAAATAATTAACGATACTTCTCATGCATCGATCTTTCTCTGACTCGCGGTGATGTTACGTTCGAGGGGTTCTGTTGCACACTTCGGCAATTGTCAACTCCAGTGGAGACGTGGTGATGAAGGTGTGCTCGGAACCCTCAGCTGTCGAGTTGGCAGAAATGTGCTATTATTAGGTGGTTATCAAATGACTATGAAGTGGGGAAGAAAATTCTAGCCAGCAGCTTTTCTACGTCGCAAACGTATTAAATTTAATCTAAATTGCTACCCGCAGTTAGGTGCAGCTTTTTCTAACACACTCCATTTAATGAACGTCTTTTATCTTTTCTGCGACTGAACACTTTCCAACAATTAAAGAAATTTGCTTTATCATCTGCAGTATATGACAGATTGGCACAGATCCGTTGAGCCACCTAAGAGGCAAATGACATAACATTGCATTAAGCAATTGTATTCCTTTTTACATTTAGGAATTTTTTTTCCACGATTTGATTACTATGTGAGGTTCATATCTAGATTGTTGTACCTACTATCGCAGATTATGTTTTGGGACAAAGCAAGACACTTTCCAACAGTCGAAACCTGTGGCTGTAAAGGGTTTTACAAAATTGAACAGGCATGCTTTCAAAATAGGAAAGATACAAATTTGCAAATGAATTGCCAAATTGTAACCATTGCCAAATCAGCCCAATCCAAAGCATAGCAAATAAAATATTTTGGCAAGTTTAAAGTTCATGACTGTAGGTCATCAATTTCTTTGGTACACACTCGCTAAGCCACTTTCACAAGAACAAATAAATTATTCAGCGCAATACAAAGTTCTTCAAATCCATCAAATGAGCACAACTATAAAACTTGTGTACTTTGGAATTCATAACGAGCTATCTCCCACCTCACAAAACATATGTCTCCGGTACGCATAAATTTGTCTGTAAAATGTTGCCTCTTTGCGTCGTCGTTAAAGTTGTTTTCTTTTGTTTCCGCAGGCTCCACGTACGTGCATACAACCACCACGACAATTTATGCAATTTGCTGCTGCTAAAACCAGAACAACAACTGCTGTAATGCTTTATGGTTGGCGTTGTTTTGCATTTGATGATGGTTTTTGTGTTTATTGTTAGCTGTTTTGCGGATTATATCTTTGCTTCTTTTGTAAATAATAGAAAGGATGGAGAAAACATCTTAATTTATTTCAATTGAAAGTAATAAAGAAGTACAGTAAAGTGGTAATAATAGATAAGAGATAAACATCCCCTTATAAATGACAGCAATGTTCAAAAATCATTCGATGAAAATATTAGTTGATTATTACTACCATATCAAGACAAAATTTTCAAAACGACTTATCTGCTTTTGTAAACAATGATTCAAACGACGATTTGACGAATCTGATAGCTCTCCCACGCAAACCAACACCATCAACAGGTAGCGGAAACCTTCAGCTACCTATTGGTGGTGTTGGTTTGCGTGGGAGAGCTTTCAGATTTATCAAATCGTCGTTTGAATCTTTGTTTACAAAAGCAGATAAGTCGTTTTGAAAATTTTGTCTTGATATAATGTTTGTATATCGAAGCACTTCGTTGCACTCACTTATGACTTTAAGTAAAACATTATTATCGTTAGGTAGATCACTCAAATTTATCCGCCAAACATATGGCTGACTGATGGCGAACGGGAAACAACCACCGAAGTTGCGTTTTGAATATTGATTTGCGTGTTTATTGCAGTTGTGGTTAAAAGACTTCTTCTGAAACTGCATAATTCGTTCTTGCCTTAGCACACTGTAACCAAGTGAATATGGCAACAAGCAATTTTATACGCCAACAAAGAGCCATCGACAGCAAATTGCAACCGAACGAGTCGACTCACATTTTGCGAGATCAAGTTAGACATGTGTCTTTTATTTGGTCGCGCTATAAACAGTCAATGTAGAAAGAAATTCTTCCAATAATCTTCAGTCGTAGTTAAGTTTTGTTCATAATTCAAAATAAAATCATTATTATAAGATGAAAGTTTCAACATCTGTGCGAGCATTGCGCACCAAATCCATTTAAAAGTATTTGTATTCAGCAAAGAATCAATACGTTTAATACATTGAAATGCGTCATTTCAGCTAAAACATTTATGTAAATAATTATTTTTATAATGTGTTCAAATGATAAATATACTAATATTATATTTACATTTGTTTCTTGCCCTCGCTTCTAATCTATATACATAAAACGAATTTCTGTCTGTCTAAACCTTATAGACTCGGAAACTACTGAACCGATCGGGGTGAAAGTTTGTATGCAGCGGTTTATGGGGCCGGGGAAGATTCTCAAGATGGTTTGAGACCTCTCCCCACTCTAGAAGGGAGGGCTCCTATACAAATGAAACACAAATTTCTGCATAACTCAAGAATTAATCAAACAAGATATATTTCTGTGGTGGTTTGAGAATCTATGTCAAAAGGTCGAAGGTCAAAAGGTCGAAGGACAAAAGGTCCAAAGGACAAATGGTCGAAGGGTCAAAAGGTCGAAGGGTCAAAAGGTCGAATGGTCAAAAGGTCGAATTTGTATCATAACGTCCAAGGTCAAAAGGTCGAAGGACAAAAGGTCGAAAGGACAAAATGACAAGGAATGAGTAGTGAAAAAAAAGACGTAAGAAAAGAGTAATGAGCATAGGTAAATGAGAAGTGAGAAATGATAAGTGAGTAGTGAGAAGTGAGTAGTGAGAAGTGAATAGTGAATAGTGAGTAGTGAAAAGTGAGAAGTGAACAGTGAATAGTGAGTGAGAAGTGAGAAGTGCGTAGTGAGAAGTGAAAAGTAAAAAGGAAGAAATGAGAAGTAGAAAGTGACAAGTGAGAAATGGGATATCAGGAGTGATAAAAATGAGAAGTGAAAAGATTGAAAGAAGGAGGGAGGAAAAATATACGGTAAGAAAGGAAAAAGAAGAATGAAGAAGAACAGAGGAAGGAAAAAGAACAAAAAAGAAAGAAAGAAGAAGGAAGATAGAAGAAGGAATAAAGAAGAATGAAGGAAGAATGAGGAAGGAGAGAAGGATGCAAGAAAAGAAAGAAGCAAGTAACAGGAAAAAGAAATAAAAGAGGAAGAAGAAGAAAGAAATAAGAAAGAAGGAAGAAAAAAGGAAAAAAAGAAGAAAGAAAGAAGGAAGAAAGGAAGAAGAAAAAAGGAAGAAAAGAAGGAAAAAAGAAGGAATGAAGAAGGATGCAAGAAGAAACAATGAAGAGAGAAGCAAAAAAGAATAAATGAATGAAGAAGGAATAAAGAAGTAAGAAATAAAAAAACAAGCATAAAGAAAGGAAACAAGAAGAAAGAAAGAAAGAAGAGAGAAGAAAGAAAGAAGAAAGAAGGAAGAAAAGAGGAAAAAATAAGGAAAAAAGAAGTAAGAAGGAAAAACGGAGGAAGAAAGAATGAAGAAAGACGGAAGAAAGAAATAAGTAAGAAAGAAGGTAGAAAGAAAAAAGAAACAAAAATAAAAAAGGCGGAAGAAAGGAAGAAGAAAAAAAGAAGGAAGAAAGAAGTTAGAATGAAGAAAGAAGTTAGAAGGAAAGTAGAAGAAGAAAAGAAGAAGGAAGGAAGACACAAGGAAACAAAAAATAAGGTAGACAGAAGAAGCAAGTAACAGGGAAGGACGAAAGAAAGATGGGGGAAATAAAAAACAAAGAAGGAAGAAATAAGGAAGTAAAAAGGAAGAAAGAAGGAAGAAAGAAGTTAGAAATAAGGAAGAAAGAAGGAAAAAAGAAGGGAGAAAGAAGGAAGAAAAAAAGGAAAAAAGAAGGAAGAAAGACGGAAGAAAAAAAAAGCCAAATAGAGTGAAGAAAGAAGGAAGAAAAACTGAAACAAGAAAAAAAGAAGGGAGGAAGAAGGAAAGAAGAGAGAAGAAAGAAGTTAGAAATAAGGAAGATGAAATATGGAAGGAAAAAAGAAGTAAGAAAGAAGGAAGAAGAATGGAAGGAAAGAAGCATATGAAGTAAGAAGGAAGAAGGAAAAATAAAGAAGAAAGAAAATAGAGGTTGAAAGGGAGACGAAATAATAAAGAAAAAAAGAAAAAAGAAGGGTCTTTCTTCATTTCGACCTTTTGTCCTTCGACCTTTTGACGCAGTTTTTTTGTTTCGACCTTTTGTCCCTTCGACCTTTTGACCCTTCGACCTTTTGTCCTTTCGACCTTTTGACCTTCGACCTTTTGTCCTTCGACCTTTTGACCTTCAACCTTTTGTCCTACAACCTGGTTTGAAGGGCTCCCAAACAAATGGACCAGAAATTTCTGCATAACTTGAGAACTAATCAGAGAATAAATCAGTTCTGGGCGAAACTAAGTTCATCGGGTCTGCTAGTAGGGTAGAGAACCATTTGGGCAGCCCCCCCTATTCCCGTCAGCAACGTTCATTACTCGAGCGCATTACAACCGAATTACATGTTTTTTAGTACATGGTTAGTTTCTGTCAATATCTAGTGATGTACAAACAATCAAGCTATTTGGTTGTAACGCGGTCGAGTTATTAACGTTGCGGACGGGAATAGGAGGTGCTGCCCAAATGGTCCCGCTCCCTATTCAAATAAAAGGAAGTATTGACAGGTGTGGAAACTGTTTTAAGTCCCATCGTACGATTACAAATTCATCACATCTATAGCAAAAAAAAGATTCTTTTTGCTGATATGCGTGCTCACTGTAGTAACAAAGGCACACAAATAAGAGATATGATCAACTGCTTCGTATTGTTTTGTTTTTTTTTTGGTAAAATAAGAAAATGAAAAATGTAAATCTCATAATTTCAAAAAATAATTTCATTTTCAAAATAATTTTCGATCACTTCTGCTTCTCCGCACAAGTAACAGCGAAAAACTTGTGATGACTATTAAAAGAGATGGAAACCGGACTATCAACTAGATATCATGGACAAAATGTGTTTCACCTCAGGGTCAAATACTAACGGGTGTGAAGAACTTCGCCCTGATGGCAAAATTCGGGCTAACGGGAATGTAACTATCGTTCCCCTCTGGTAGTTCACTAGCAGACAACACCCCACGAAACGAATGGTGTGATACGAGAATCTATACCATATGGACGAAAGACATTTCGTCAAATAACATCTAGTCGAAGGAACATTACGTCGATGAGACATTAGGTCGAAATTAAGTTTTCGGGTAAACATTAATGAATTATGGTTCGAAGTGATTTGTATACTGAGACTTCTTCTTCTTCTTATTGGAATAACATCCCCCACTGGGACATTGTACCCTCGCTGCTTAATGTTCATTCAGCACTTCCACAGTTATTAACCGCGAGGTGTCTAAACCATGTTAGCATTTTTGGATTCGTATATCATGAGGCTAGCACGATGATACTTTTATGCCCAGGGAAGCCGAAACAATTTCCACACCGGGAATCTAACCCAGCCACCCTCAGCATGGTCTTGCTTTATAGCCGCGCATCTTACCGCTAGGCTAAGGAGGGTCCTAATGACTTACTGTGTCAATATTCAGCGAGAAAAGAGTATTTTTGAAAAAAAAAATATGCTGCAGTTTACTTTCGACGAAATGTCCATTCGATCAAATGTCCTTTCGACTAATCATCCTTTGACCGAAATGACATTCGACGAAATGTCCCAAAAACTGAGAATGCAATATCTGTTTTATTTGAAGAATGTATGTTTCTCAAAGTCCAAATATATAATAATTTTTTTGTAACAAATGGTTGACAAAGAAATTCACTTAGGGAGCATCCACAAATTACGTAACGCTTAGGGGGGAGGGGCGTCGCCCGAAGTTTGACAATCCATACAAAAAACCGTTGATGCTTCATACAAAAAGCGTGACATAGGGGGTGTTGAAAATGGCTTATTTTTGCGTTACGTAATTATTGAATCTTCCCTTATGATCTGTAGAAATGGTAAAAACAATTATTTGTATAAAAAAAACTCAAATATATCACTTTTTCAAGACTGTCTACTACTATAAACCATCCCTCTTCCCGCATATCACGAGCCGCAGAGAGCGGCTTGTTTAATCGATTTCACATTTTGGCCTTACAAAAAGAACATCGCTCTTTACGATCCGAGTTGGGTCTACATTTTGGAGGCGAGTTCCATCTGGTCACTCATTGCCCCGAATGACTATCGTCGTTGTCATTGTCCGTTGTTGTCTTATTTGCAACTTTTCGACCGTGCACGTACTTGCCATACTGTTCGTTATGGCTGGAACTGAACCCAGTCAGTGTCCTACTACAAGCATGGAACGACAACGACAATACTGTTTTGTCCGCGGGCCCCACCAAATCGGGGTCACTGCGCAGTGTGTCTCGCTATCCAAAACTTGAACAGCAGCGGCGAGTTGATTATAAGTGCTAAGTGTGTTGTAGTTGTAGTTTATCCAGCAACTTGGCGACGATGTGGTTGATCGAGTAGTGATTTTTCATTCACTTTCACGTTTCACCACTCGCAAGCTGGACTGGCAGCAGCGCACTAGCGGGTAGTCCATGTGACCAAAATTTAAAGCTGAATCAAATTGGTAAAGTGTTTTCTGACCCAGTCTTCCGAATAAGAACACAGAGGCTATTTTGTATTTAACGGAGATTTTTATTTCCATTATCTTGATAAAAATCAGAAAAATTTGACAAGCTATCTCAAAAGGCCGAATAAGTAAGTCAACCACTTGAAGGTGTAATAAATACAACTTGTGTATAGTTTGTAAATTGGTTTGACCTACCATGTTATTTGCAATTCAACTTTTCACATTGGGTAGTTGAGGCTTATAAATGTTTTGAAATGCATTTTTCATTGTATTGATTGGTAGGAATCAAAAGGTCATACGATATTATCTGAATGAATCATAAATTAGCAAACACCTACCAATAAACATATCGGAGGTTGGAATATGGATAGTATTTGACATCAGCAACACAAGTTGCAAATTAACATTTTTTGACCACTTGCTTCACGGAGCTACCCGTCGTGCGCACAAGATCTTAATGAAGCGGAAGAAGGTTTTATGGCGACAAAGATAGCGTATAATGCGTGCTTGAAATGCGAGTGCGGCATCGTCAATTTTGCTACAGATGTCAAGCCATGTCAAATGAATAAGTACCGTTGGCAGAAACAACCCAGCCGAGCTGGAATATGGAAGCAAATATTTGCAAACGCTCACCCGAAGGTCTATGACCAAGAGTTCGGAGATCAATCGTTGAACTACTCCATTGAAAGCACATTTTTGAAACCGAAACCGTCAAACGGAACCACTTGGCTACGTTTATGGTCGCCTCTGTGGATTGATGGTTGTGTCATAAATTAGCACATTCCCAGTGTCAATCAACGGCCCAAAATTGCACGCACGAGAGCTGTGGAGGTGTTGACTGCTGTATCGATCACCGCCGATTCAAAGCAGGTGCTTCTGAAATGTCAATAGATCACACTGAGTGGCGAAAACAAGTGCGAAGTCGTGTGGATTTGTCACCCATCCCGCGTGGTTTCGACAGCCCAAATTGGGGCTAACCGAGTGACGTGCGTTGGCTCGAAACTAGTCCTTGAAATCTTTTTCCACGCGCCGTCGAAGTGTTTACTGCTGATTTGTGTACGGCAACGGCACTAGTTCCTGTTCCGATGGGTTAAGTTTTTTTTTACGTTTTTTGCCAAGTGCGGTGGCGGAGGAAAAAAAGATGGTTTTTGCGAATACACAACAAACACAGCCATTAATGATAGTCTATTTAATTATTCAAACAGCTCTTGGCGTGAAGCTTCGCTTCCGAGGTGGCTAATTGATGAAGATGCAAAAGAACTCGTTCTCTGGTGAAATTAGCGGCTCCGGTGGATCCATGTGGGATTCACCAGAGAAGCCGGTCAAACCTGTTTTGTTTGATTTATTCGATTTAAATATAGTTTGTTTTTCATTGGTTAAGCATACTAAAAAAAATGTTATAATTGGCCAATTTTATAATCACGAATTTATTATTTGTTTTTCCATAGAACAGATTGCACAAGAAAGTTTACTGACTCTAATAAGGTTCATATTCTGAACAGTGGCATTCATAACCCTTTAAAAAAACTGTCCGCAACGATTTCCAGCTCAACCAAAGCTTTTTGTTTGAAGTTAGAGCTTCGGCAGTAATTTCAATTTTACAACTCAAAGCCGAGAATATGAAACTGAATTATAAAAAATATTAAAAATTAGCGGAATTTTTATTTCTCAAAATTGTTTGACAGCCGAAAAACGAAAATACCGCCATCGGGGGTGACAATGGGTCTGGGGCGAGAATGGGTCATCGCTCTCACCGGCAGCCTGAAGGTCGTAGAGCAAAATCGTTTAAAAAGGTCTCTTATATTTTAGTCTTCTTGCCCTCAGATGCATTCAATTCATTCTACAAGCATTCTAAGTTGTTGAAACAGTGACCCATTCTCACCCCCATTTGACCCATTGTCACCCCCGATGACGGTGAGCATAAAGATAAAATTGATCTATTCTAGAAAACCACTTATGGGAATTGGAAAATGTCCTAGGGGAACTGTTCCTGGACTTCATCTCATGGCTCCGATGTTCATTCCATCAAAAACAAAGCAATGAAAAAAAAATTGGTTTGTTTATTATTTTTGTGATTTTTCAGCAGTGAGCACGCTTGTTAGCAAAAAGAAGCGACGTAATTATTGCCGTATTTCTTTGTTTTGCGATGAGATGAATATATGTTCAGTGAGATGAAGATCGGAACAGTTCCTCTACCACAAAATGGACAGATTTTAGGGAAACTCTTGGATTTATATGATAATATCAGAATTACGTCTTGATATTTTATTGAAAGTAATAATTGAGGATTCTGGAAAGACTAATAGCGGATTCCTGCTTGAGAGATTCAGAAAGGAACGAGAAAGAGTAAAATTTATTGTTGCACATCAATTTAGTTGAAAAAATTCCTTTTCGTTCCGTATGCTGTTCTGTGGCGGATGGACAAATGAAAGATTCCTAAAACTGTTCAGAGATCTGATCTGATTGCGTTTGGAGTTTCAAAATCTTTTCGAAGTACTCAAATCAGTCTTGATTGAAAAAAGCTCCGGATTTTTTAATTTATTTCAGTGGCTCAGAAATCAGTGTAAGGTTTATTGAGTTGCATTTATATAGTCTACTTCATTGAACTCCTTCACATAAACATATAGAATCCTCAAAAAGTATACTATAGTCTTTTTAAATTCATAGCTTAGGTTAGACTGACGGTTGCTACTCCATGACTGACAAGAGCTGGTGCAAATTGCACTTCGATCCAAGTGAAAAGTCGCCAACCACTTTGACACCTATTCTCGAAGTGCACGTGTCAGCAGCTCTCAAATGTTGAATAAGAACGTCGTCGGCCAAGTCCTCACAGTCATTTGAGAATGAAATGTTAGTCTGTGATTATTATTGCTACTAGAAACCGAGAATACCTCTGCTTCTCCACAATTACTACGGGAAGGAAGTTGTGTCAGCTGGGTTGGGTAATCAGTAACATAGATCGGGATTCACCATGGAAAGTGATGTGACATATGCTACCTTTATTCTACTAATTAATACGGATATTTGTATAAACAACAGTATAAGTAATTAACAAATTGACTGCCATCGATTAATTTTATATGAAAAGAAGATAGTTTGAGTTTGTTAAAAATCAAAATTTTAATTAAACAGGCCCTGAAGAAGATCCCATCCCCGGATCTAAACGTCGGCGATGAATTAAAATTGTCAACGCTATTGTTCACGAATGAAAGCCATTCGCAGTCGAAATTCATCCAACAGTATAAGCATATCCTAACCTGATCTTTCAAAATAGGTGTTCAATTGATTATTCAACGCGAGGATATCAACTGGTTCACTAGAAGAAGTACTTAGAATTAGCATCTGATCGTGATTCAAAAATACTTTATTTAGTTCAAACGTACGTTCTCATTTTTGAGGAATTAATTTGGCTGCCAGGCAAAATAGATGTTGGTCACGCGATTTGAAGCGACATTAGCAACCTTATACTTTTGAATCAACTGGGCAACGCAGAAGAAAATTGATCGCGTCAACTCGCGAGCGCGGTACACTCATAGATATAATAATCAAGATGTTGGGGTCAGACCAGCGTAGTTCTCATTTTATGGTTCCATGCACTAAGTTTTCGGTACCCAGTGAAATAAAGCGACGCTTCAACATAAATTTAAATTGTGCTAATTTTCTACTGTTGTCAAGGTAATCATTTTGGCTGTTTATTTACTATTTTCCTTCCTATGGTATGCTTTATAATAGGTATGCTTTAGTTCTCTAGACCATCAGCACTTTAACGCCCTTCTCCAGTCGGATTGAGGCATTTTGGATAGCGCGGCTAAGACTAAATCTATTCGGGCGGGTTGATATGAGTTTCAAACACCGATCTCACTTTGACTTTCCAACCTTGTAGAAGACCAAATTCAGAATCCTTTTATTTGCTGGATTCTAATGTAATTTCGGCGGGGAAATACAATCGAAAACGACAGAGACTAGTCCAAGGAAAAAATGTCAAACTCGAACCAGTTAAAAAAAGATCTTTCTTGTATTTGCAACAAATAAACTTCCTTCCTTAGTTGACGTCAACACTAACTGTCTTGGTAGTATAACGGTTTTGGATCCTTATTCTATGAAACTTAATAACTAGCTGGGTCTCACCTTGTAGCTTCTACGACGAAAGCTACTTTCGAGGAGCGGTAAACTTTGCGAACATTTTGAGCTTCAACGGCATGGTTTCTAGGACATACACGTCGATATTAACCGTTGGAAACGCCAAGAGCTGTGTCACACACAGCGAGGCGTACGCGTGATAGTTACACCGTCGTAGAGGCATGCGTTTGATGATAAATTGACTTCAATTCGACCGAACTCCACGAGATGACCTCTTCGCATAAACACCCACGTCGAACAGTGAGGTCTGTCTAACGCAAAATCATTCTTGTTAACTCACTTGATTATTACTCATCTGACAGTGTCTTTGCTTACCTGTACCTAACAGCTATAGCTACATTAGCTATTTAGGGTACAGATTGAGTTTTTCATTTTGAAAAATTATCCTGATTTGTAATAATAGTTCAAACTATCTCACAAGTTATCTGTTCAAGTTATGCAAAAACTTACTTCCCCGACCTTTTGCTAACTTAGCTCTTTTTTAGGTTTAAGTCTTCTACAAGTTGTCTAGAACGGTCACTTTTTTCAGCTTTTCCGATGAACGAAGGAAACGGCCTGATTCAATTTTATCAAAACTTTCTGAACCCAAACCCCGCACACAAAGCCTACATATTGACATTGTAATTAACAATTGAATTCATATTCCTTCTCATTTGCACCAACGGGTTTCTCTTCGCTGCTGTGGCTATTGTCCGATTTTGCGGAAAAACTAAATTGTTACTAGGAATTAGGAGTGAGGTTGTAACAGATGCCCAGAAATCTGAATGTAATCTGCCGTGGTACTCATTTGAAGCTCTAAATATAAAGCTCAACGATCTGTACACCCAAAGGTAGGTGGCGCATCGGCTGCGTGGAGGGCTTCTGTTAAAAACATTCGTGGCATGACATGCGTTTCCTCCGGTCGATATGGCATATGACCTCACGAAGCTCTTTGACGGGGCAAATATGTTAAAGATAATTGTCGGTGGTGAACAGTCTATAGACGTACTTCCATTCCACGGTGAGAAGAGTTCCAATTTATATCCGAATTGATTCATAGCAGTGCTCTCCAAGGACAGCGCCACCAGTCGATTCCAGTAGTTCCGTCCCGTAGGAAGCCATCCAGCCCTTGATGGGATGGCGAGTGTACAGACCTCTATCGCGCAAAAACCGCAATGTTTAAGGGTTTCGAAAACATGGTTCGGTTGTACTTTATAAGCGGTGTTCGACCTTGATGACCAGTTCAAGAAAGTAGTTAAGGGGAAAGAAAGCAGTTTTACTGAAATCACTTCCTCCAAGGTTTGTCGCACGAGGCGAGACCTCAATGAAAACACTTTTTCAGTTCCATCTGTCATTGGATATGGTGGTGTGCGTAGCATCGTGTTTGTTTTGATTTGAAACATATGATCCAGAACATCCAGTGCACTGGGAGTGCGTTGACCTTGACTAATCAGATCATGATGAATAAAAATGCTCAAGTGCGTACTGATTTTTTCGGATAGTGAAATTTACTTTTGGGCGGATATTTGTATTTATAATTATATTCTATAATCCTGTACACATTTTTTACCAAGAACTCCGTATAGAACTTATGTATAGGAGATTTTATATTCTACAAGAATTTATCGAATAAATCATATTGAAATTCCAATCACTATTTCTGCAAAAGTTTTTTCCGGAAAACACTCAGAAGCATGTAATAAAAATTCTCAGGATCCGCTAATTTTTTTTCCTCGCCACCCCTCCTGATAGCCTCATTTTCCGCCGGATTTAGGGCCCTGTGCATTTTCAATGGGGCCGGGATTTTGATTTTCCGTGCCCAAATCCCGAAAAGATATTAAAAATACATGGGCAAAAATTCGCGGACCAAATTCCCGAGGCTACCTTAATGCTTAACTTTCGGAGGAATCCCTCAATCAACTTACGGAGGAATTCCTAAAGAAACTTCCGGAGGAATTCCACAAGGAACTTCCGGAGGAATTCCTCAAGGAACTGCCAGAGGAATTTCTCAAGAAACTACTGGAGGAATTCCTCAAGGAAGTTCCGAAAGAATTCCTCAAGGAAATTCCAGAGGAATTACTCAAAGAATTTCCATAGGAATTCCTCAAGAATCTTCCGGATCCTTCTTGTATTCCAAAAAGATTTCCTGGAGGAAAAGGAGGAGTTATTGCAGGAATTTCCAAATTAACTCCTGGAGCAACTTCCGGAGAAAATCCTGGAACAGTATTCAAATAAGATATTCATAGAATAATTTCCAAAAGAAATCATTTCCAAGGAATGGATTGGACAAAAATGGAGGAATGTCTGAAAGATATCGCCAATGAATGCATACAAGACTTCAAGACATCCTGGAAGAATAGCTGGAGTAATTTTTGAAAGAGAGTTTTTGGAATTTCAAAAGAAATTCTGGATATTATTTACGGATGAATTCTATTCGGTATCCCTCGAATATACTTTTCTAACAATTCTTAGTGGATTTTGTGAACGGGGTTCAAGAGAAAATCCCAAACTAATTGACCTAATTTAGGACACAATCTGTGAGGAACACCCTGAATAAACTTCTGAACAACTTCCCTAACAATCATTTTAAAAGCTGAATCTAGACAACATTACCGGATTAACTTCATTTAAAACTGCAATAACAAATATAACAAAATTCCCGAAAAAAAAGAATTTAAACGCGCATTTTATTTGAATAAACAGACAGTTTTGTTTTTCCCTTCTGTTATTTCCAATCGAACCGTCAAAAGCGGTTCCAATTCAACTTGTTTACATTTTGCAAGCAAAAAGTTCAAGTGCTGCCAGTATTATTTTCACGATTTCATGTATTTTTATACGTTGCCCTTTCGACAGTTTTTCACTCCGTCGGTCTCTGGTTATAGGGTTGCTAGTTCCAACCTAGGTTGGAACTTTTCAAAAACGAATTCGACATTAGACTGACTGTACATATCAATGGATTGATAGTTTTTTTTTTTTGTTTCATCTATTTTTCTACATGTTTACGCATGAAATTTAGGATTTTAAAAATGAATTATGACATTTTAAATTGTATACAAAATAAATAAATATAAAGCTTTTAATTTTACTGGTGCTTGCATGAAAAAAAATTGATTGAAACAGGATTTTTCATTGTCTTCGATAATTATTTCTTATTTAATTTTTATTACCCCAGCCTCGAACAATGCGACAATTTCTCCTGGGTGTTCACATTGAACAGACCCTTGTAGACACATGACGAGCTAAAATGATCAAACAAGCTATCATTTTATCGAGTTTAATTATTGTAAGGTAGTAATCAGAATCATATGTAGTCTCTCTCAGTATTAGCAGAACCGAGTTAGCTTCCATTTTTGTAGACTGTTTTAAAGCACAAAAACGAAAACGTTGCCATGACACCAGGGCTAAAAAAAATTCCAAAGGGGCATCAATAGATTACATGCCGAAGCGTCGCTTAAATTTTTGTGCACCGAAGATCGTTGATAACTTACGAAACTGGAACCACAAAAAAATCGCAGTTTCATATTGATTATTGCTATAGTCGTTTCATATTCTTCAGAAACACTGATTAGAAGAAAAAGTTACCATGTAGCACACCCAGTCAAAATGATCTACCCTACGTTGCGAGCAAATAATTTGCATACTAATGGCTTGTATTGGCAAACAGGGCTAACATAAATACATATGTCTACATTATTCATGCATATACATATTTATGCATAAAATAATTAACTGAAGTTTTGTTATTTTGCAACTATTTATATGAAAACTCTGATTATTCTACCTAGCGGTAATGGTGCCTTTCTCGTACATTTTTGAAAAATAGTATTTTGGCCATAACTTTTGAGCTCATAGACCGATCTGACCAATTTCAAATGAGAATCAAACAGGAAACAGGATTCCCCGTCGAATTTAAGTATCAATGTTGCGAGTAAATCGGTTAAGGATAAGTGCCTAAAAAGTGAGTGAGTTTTTTTCGCACTTACATACAAACAAGATTACAACGTGGCAGAATTAAATGCAACTTTGTTGTAATTGAAGTTCACAAAACAAACTTGCGTTAAGACATAGTTTCTTAAGTCTCGTGGAAAACAACCCAGAATCCTGAGTTGGAAGAATTACTAATTCAAATGAGGCCTCTGCATCAAATCCAGGAACATTTGTATGTTTCAGACCCAGATCCGCTCTTGGGGAAGCCGAAACAAAAAAAAATAATTTCCATGAGATAACACTTCCCATTATGAAGGGGGTTGAGGAAAGTCGAGTCAAAACAGTATTGACTTCAATTTTTTGGGATTTTTTATAGTTCTTGCCCAAAATTCTGTCAACTTGTCTCATTTAGAGAATTAAACTTAAAAATAACAGTTCAAAAATTTTAAAAAAATCACCCGATCATAAAAATGGCTGGTGCTACCCGCAATTCAAATAAGATATCGATGAAAAATTATTCGATATCTGTCAAATGTAATCTTGCTCTGCAAACAGATTTTATTAGAAATTTATTCAGAGTATGATTATTGAATCCGACATCCCTGACAATCACACCAGTTGGAGGTGTTTGAAAGGTTCGAGGAATTTAGATTTAGATATTTTTTAAATAAATTCTCGAGAGAGGAGCTTTTTCAAAATTCTCCCAAAATTCCATATGTACGACCGGTGTTCCGGAACCTACAGATTGGGGGGTTTCCAGATATTTCTTCAGGGATTAACAGAAACACGTAAAAGCGAACTGATTCCACTCCAGTTGGGAAAATAAATAGATGGACCCTCCTATATATTGGAGTTAGCTACGCCAATGGATAGAGGATAAGACAAAATATTCCCTCCTAAGGAGTGCCCTTTAACCTCCTTGACATTAAATAGAAATATCTGCTGCCCCATGTTTTTTCACAACTAATTATAAAGTTATTGTAAACATAAAGGATGAAACAAAATATCTTACATTAAGATCAGCATGCAATCAAAGGTCACCTTCAATCGCATTCTAAAAATCATTCGAAATCATCACCATCGCCGCCTGCGAATCGATGATGTAAAAGTGTTGAAATCGGCAAATTCCTTCTTACTTCTGCTCGATACTACACACTTGGGTCACATATGCAAACCAGTTGTGAACACAGCATCAGCAGCAGCAGCAGCAGCTGTAGCAGTGTGAGGCCTCCAAACCGCCTCCGCCAAGTGGGACCTGGGCGATTTTGCACAACGCACCGCAGCATTCTGCTTACCAATCGCGGTTCGAGCCTTATGAAGACCACCGATCGCCGTCGTTGTAGATCCTCCAAAGTTTGCACACCTTGCCCGCAGAATACGAAAACAAAAATAACGGTAGTGTGTAAATGATATTCCCGTTTGTCCGCTTGGTTGTGTACTTGGGATCTTTCTCCTACAACCTATATAAGCGCGATCACAGAACGATGGCAATGCGTGTTTTAAAGTACCAATTGCAATTGTTAACCCTTGAACGATGTAAAAAAAAATTGCTCATAAAATATTGATAATCCATTAGCTAGATGTTTTCCGGTGAATGCAATTAAATGAACCTGATCCCGGGCAGTTGAAATAGTACCTCATTACGGATAGCATTACAGGGTTATTCTGTATGACCAACGCTCGATTGGTTAAGATGACGCCCTCCTAATGCGGGTGGTGACGATGGTGAAGCCCGTAGCAACATCGTAATCAATTGCTGTCACGATAGTCATTGAAAAAGGAATCAAATTTGAGGGGGTCAAACGCAGAGGGGTGACAAAAAGTTGGTTTTGAGGAAAATTAGTGCAAAGTTTTTCAATATTTTTTTGCTTCATACAAATTCTATAAAAGTTCAAAAAAGTACGAATTTTCTGTGAATTTTCGCATTTTTTATAAACATCGTACAAACTATATTAACATATTGCCACAAAGCTCGAGAACCAAAGTATTTTTTGGTGTAGTCAATTCAATTTTGACCAAAATGTCACTTACACCCCTCTGCTTCTTGTGAAAGTTAATATTTAGGAGGTTTTACATTTATAGTCATAGAAATTGACTAAATAGCATTCAACTGAAATGTTCATTCATATAAAATTTCCCCATACTAAAGTGGGAGCCTTCTTTAGCTTTAGGACACGCAATTACAAAATAGACTATGCTCAAGTTGACAGGGTTGAGGGGGGCAACAACAAAAATTTCGGTACTTTTTGAGGATTTTCAAGACACGCTTTAAAAAATCCGAGAAGTTTTTTAATTTTTAATTTTTTTTTTCATTTAAATATTTATTATTCCTCCCCTTGACTTTTCGGAGACCAGTAGGACATGATTTCTATTAAATATTTGTAGCGGCCTAATTCTGACAAATAAATTATTAAACAAATACATTGTTTAAGCAGTCTAAACAATGATGATACTCTACAGATAGTATGAACAGGAAAGGCTTAATAACTGCGAAAGATTTCAATGATCACTAAACTGCAGGGCGGTAATACCCCAGATGAGGATAAGATGTTAGTAAAAAATAAAAAAATAAGTATCTTTTCATTAAATGAGATCTAACTATAACCACACCCAACCGGTGATTGTTTGATATTCTAACAATTCTGTATAAGAACTGCGCATATGCGAAAATGCTAGATTCTTATACAAATATTGTATGAGATCAATAAAACGCAACGCTTTGAGACCTTAGAATTTTGCAAGCTTTTTTTACAATATTTGTTTGTGAGCTTACATTTTTGCCTTTCTCGTACAACATTTTTTTTGTATAAGAATCTTACAATTTCGCACATGCCCACTTCTTATACATGTTTCGGTAGGTTCTTATATAGAATTGTTAGAAAATCTAACAATCACTGGTTGGGTGCATTATTTATGTATGATAGGAACAAATTCTAACAAAAATTTCACGCACCACTTTCTTCACTCGTTATAGAATATAGATAGATTTTTATTCGGCATATGCCGATTCCCATCGATATATAACAGAAAAATTATTGCAATATTAGACATTCTTCTGCTATCAACCAATGTTCTGAAATTGATTAAATAGTGACTATGATAAAGATTTCATTTTCATTCTACATTGCATTGTTCTAGATGGTGGTTAGAAAATACAAAATATAATAGCAATCATTATGGATTGCTCATTTAGTTTAAGGTAGAAACTTTAAATAAGGTAAGGTAATGTAAAAAATACTGACTTTATGGCAGTTATACCCAATTACTTGCCGAAGACTCGATGCATGTATAATATAAGACATATGGATACCACTTCAATACATAAAACTATTGATTATTTCAAACTGCTCTGGGAATATCACAGCCACAAAGTATAAAATCAAATCAGAAAACTGCTTACGTCTGCCTTTGTCAGAAGATTGCTCCGATATTTCTCTTTCTGCTCACACGATCACTGCATAAGATAACTGCAAAAACGGCGACTCCAAAAACACCTCACTTCTGCACACGGCGTTCAATGCTTGGCCCCGTGCAACTCTTTTCCTTCTTTTGTTAATACTGCGATTCTTTCTTCATCGCCAACCTCCAGCAACAACAAAAATATTGGCAACTTTTGACCAATCGCACTTCTTTAGCGCACGTTCCACAAATCTTTTCGATTTCAGTATCACTGGTTTTTCCTGTTTGATTTCTTCTTCGCACTACACGGCACTGCGGAGACCCGCGATCGACACACTCTTGGAGCTCGCCAGGCCGTGCGGGGTAGGGACCTCCACCCTCTTTCTCACTCGAAACTTCGCCTTCAACTCCAAACCACCAGCTGAACCAGTACTACTAATAATAACTATACACCATCAATTCGGAAACGAGTTTTTCGCCTTGGATATTTGCACGAGATCTTCAGATAGTTCGACTTTGAACACGATCCCCTTATGTTATCACTCAACATTCGTGAGTGATAGTTGTGACGAATTAATAACAGTGACCACCGTTTCACTTCGAACCGAACTCCATGTAAGCTCTTTAAACTCGATCATCTCAAAGGATCGCAAGAACATGGGGGGATGCAATTCAACGAAACCCAATTTGGGAGCAATCGTACGCCATACACGGCTTATCGTCGGGAACTCTACTTTGGGACTGCGCGAGCTGGATCAAAACATGATCATCACGGTCGTCGTCGTCGTCATCACCCACCGACCGCTGCGTTGCGCTGGTTGGTTAGTAGGCTGCAATGTTGGCAAAACATACACAACTGCCGATCCGTTCGGCACCGCTGCTGCCGGATCGAACACAAACCCACACGATCACGTACGGTGATCATGAAGAGTGGTATACCCTACTCATCGATAGGCAACAGAAGAAAGACAGACTGACACCAATACCCACAGCAGCGAAAACTTGCTTTTCAAGCTTTTATGCTTCGCTGTACGGCTGAATGTGTGCTTTTTTGTGTTGTGGTTACTGTGCTGGATCTTTCGAATACGGTTTGCGCATAGAAGAGGGTTAGGACCGGGAACGGATCAATGTGTCTCCGCGACGACGACGAGTGGTGAGCAAGAAAACGCCACTCTTCTTAGGTCTACCAACAGGTTCTTGTGGGGGTGTGTGTTTTCTATATAAGGATTTTGAATAGGGTTTCTTGTGTGGATGTTTTGGGGAGGGTACCGCTATTAAGGTTTGTAATAAATTTTAATTACGATCGATGTAATAATTAATATACCTAGATATGGAGACGTCCATAAATTTCGACACACTTTTTAGGTGTTCCGAGAAGTATAACAATCATACAAAATGTTCAAGGGTCAACAATCGTGACGACGGGACTGTGGTTGAAAATGGCTAATATCGGCATGGCGTAATTAATGCATTCCTTTTATCGGGTAGAATCACATGATACATACATTTTTCGATTTTAGCTTACCTCAAGCAATATCATTCGAGAAAATTCCTGCAAGATGGGTTGCAACTTACCTGAAAAAAATAAGAAAATATAACTGTAATTTGTGGAACAAAAACGTAGTATGCAACAAAAAGATTTTTTTTTTTAAGTGGCTGTAATAAAATATAGAATTGTAATAATTGTATTTTTCTCATCTTCTTTACTGGCATCGCATCCCACAACTGGGACATTGCCGCCTAGCAACTTAGTTTTCATTAAGCATTTTTCATCAAGGGCTTGTGACTTGTGACTACAACTTTGGAAAATTTCGAGATTTCTTGATTACAAAGAGGGTTCGTCGCTAGTGAATCTTCTTCAAGCACATTTTAATCATTTGCGTATTTCAGATGACTTGTAGTGATTTCGACAATCTGTTTTATTCGTGCGGTGCTATAAGATGCGCGAAAATGCATAGAAAAAAAGCTGTGTTCGATTCCCGGTTCGGTCTAGAAAATTTTCGGATTGGCAATTGTGTCAATTTCCCTGAGCATAAATGTGTCATCGTTTTACCTCATGAATCATGATTTATAAATGCAAAAATGGTTGGCTAAGAAACATTGCAGGTCATAACTGTGGAAACAAAAAAAGGGCGCTTTGAAAAGCAAAATTGCAATTATGAAAGAAGAATTTGAAAAGCAAAAATTGCAATTATGAAAGAAGAATTTTTCATTAAGAAATCAAAATGTTCCACGGAAAAAAATACAAAATTTCCATAAATAAATCAATATTAGCAATAAAGAATTACAAAATTTTCCACAAAATAAATATTTTTTTTCCACAAAAAATTAAAAACTTTCCACGAAAAAATCAATAAAGAGCAATAAAAAAATATGAAAATTTCCACAAAGAAATACAAAAAAGCAATAAAACTGAGCATTTTCCCATAGATTACCCCTTCTTTAAAAACGTTTAAAGTTCATGGGAAATTTTATCAATTTTATTGCTTTCATTTATTTTTTATTGGAAATTTTCTTAGCAATGAAAAGCTCTTTATTGATTCTCTGTGGATTTTTTTTTATTATATTGTGGAAAATTTTGTAATTGTTTATTGCCAATATTGATTTATTTATGGAATTTTTTATTTTTTTTCTGTGGAACATTTTGATTTATTTATGGAAATTGCTTATTTAATAATTGTAATTTTTGATCTAAAAAATGCTCATTTATTTCTGTTTTGTGGAAAATTCTCAAAATTACGAAATTACGCATTATGTGTGAAAATTTTATATCTATTTATTGCTCATACCCTGATTTCTTTATTGGCAATTTCCTAATTTTTTATGGAAGATTTCTAATTTTTCATGGAAATTCTATTTAGCTGCCGAATGAACACTAAGCAGCTAGGCGGCAAAGTTCAAGTGGCGAATGTAATCTAGGATAGGAATCTTTAAAATATTCATCATCATATGAACATACAAACAGGCTCTGGAAACCAAAGTTCACGAATTCTATTGGCCACTTTTTTGGGTGATTATAACATTTTATAAAAACTTAAATTCAACCAGTTGTTGGATAAACTGGCACATTTCATTCAAAGTTTTTATGGGGCTGAGCTAAAAATCGTAAAAAGTCAGTTGGTTTATGAAAGATCAATTCCGCAAAAAACGGGGCGATGAGTGAACTCCTTAGTCTCCGACTGTTTTATTGGATCGGGTTGTGTAATTTGAAATCGATTTTTCAATCATTTCCGTGGGACAAAAAGATACTGCAAAACGATTTATACATGTTAGGAGTAGGTACAAGTTTGTGTCTGTTAACGCACACATCGCAGATGTCGCTCACTACACATTGTAATCCAGATTACAAATAGATTACAAAGTACACAACCAAGCACTCTATGAAACAGCCGAAAGACCATCGTACTGTGGAATTGAACAACCTTTTTGCAGTTCTGAGGCATGAGCTTTATCGAGCTTTTCGAACCAATTTCCAATGCTTTACTTAAAGGGTGATACGGTCAAAATTAGGTGAAATCGTTTATTTAAAAAATCAAATTAAATTTCTTTTCAAGTTCAATTAGTATAAAATTCTGGAAAAATATTCAGTTAGGCTTCCGCTTTTCCAAATCCGAATTGCCGGGCCTTACGCTTGACCCCTGCCATCAGATTTTGTACAGCCACCTTGTCCACCTTCTTCGCCGCAGAAAGCCAGTTTGCCTTGAACTGCTGCTCGTCCTTAGCAGTTTTTTGGTCTTCTTTAGGTTCCGCTTGACAATAGCCCAGTACTTCTCAATTGGGCGGAGCTCTGGCGTGTTGGGAGGGTTCTTGTCCTTGGGAACCACCTGCACGTTGTTGGCGGCGTACCACTCCATGGCCTTTTTACCGTAATGGCAAGATGCCAAAACAGTACGGAACAACCGTGTTTCTTCAGGAAAGGCAGCAGACGTTTATTCAAACACTCTTTCACGTAAATTTCTTGGTTGACAGTCCCGGAAGCTATGAAAATGCTGCTTTTCAAGCCACAGGTACAGATGGCTTGCCAAACCAGATATTTCTTTGCGAACTTTGACAGTTTCATGTGCTTGAAAATATCTGCTACCTTTCCCCTTCCTTTTGCCGTATAAAACTCCTGTCCCGGAAGCTGCAACTTTTAGCGATTTTGCCAACTTTGCGTGCGAGTAGCTCGGATTTTCGCGATGCGCGAGCAAAATTTTGATACGCTGCTCTTCTTGCTTGGACGGCATTTTGACAACTGAAGAGTGAATTCCAAAATCAAAATAGGAGCAACATTCTACACACACCTTCAAAATGAGGGGTGTTCAGGTTTTTAAATGCAAAATTGAAAGAAATACGTCAAGTTGTTATTGACCAAATTTTGACCGTATCACCCTTTATCAAAAATCCTGTGGGTTAAATTCTACACCTTTCTAGTTTTCTCCACAGCAGACTGAATCAGTATAATTGAGGTGCAGCCACTGTTCTTAACAAGTAATCCAAAAAAGAAATAAACATGCACCCCAACATTGAGGGTTATTGCTCATGAACTTTATCTCATAGCTCCCGTGTTCAGCAAGCAAGTTAGCAAAAAAAAAGCAACGAGACTGGTGCTTTTTCTTTATCCGCGAAGAGAAAATATATGTGCAGTGAGATGGAAATAGGAACTGTTCCCCTACATCAGCGGTTCTTAACCTGGGGTACATGTACCCCTAGGGGTACCTTTGATGGTCTCTGGGGGTACCTGAGAAAAAACTGCGTATTGGCGGATGTTGTATTAAAATTGCAAAGAATACTAATGTTAAGAACTTTTTTCGAATACGCTTCAATACATTAAGCACCCTTCTTCGCATAAACAAAGTGGGATTTATGTCCATGCGGTGAGCTACTTCAATAGAATTTTTAAATCAATCTTAACTTAATATGGTTATTTATTATGTACAGTTGCACATAACAAGTACTGTCGTGCAGAGCTTCTTTCGAAAAATCAGGGGTTACTGTGGACATTTTGAAACACAGTTTCAAAAGAAGTCCCGCACAACGGTATCTCGACTACTTTAAATTTTTACTTCGTAATTGGCGAGAACTAGTTTTCCTAGATGAATTCAAGGCAAGTTCTCTTAAAAATTGGAGTCCTGGAGTTTATAGAGACCATGTGCTAATTACATAAGGGTTTGTCATTTTATTACACTGCATACTAAAAAAGTAGAGCGCAGATGAGGTTACAAAAAAACAAAAAAATTATTACGTAATTAGTGTACCGCACAATAGATGCCCGGAGTAAAAAGTATATGATTGTGATCTATTTCTATTCAAAAGAAAGCATGATCTAACGTTTTTCATCTCTTAAATTACCAACAGCGGAGACTGAGATTGAGCCCAGACACACACCTATGAGAAGCGGGTTAGGGACAAAAGGTCGAAAGACAAAAGGTCGAAAGGACAAAAGGTCGAAAGACAAAACGACGAAAGACAAAAGGTCGAAGGGACAAATGGTCGAAAAGGACAAAAGGTCGAAAGGGACAAAAGGTCGAAAGGACAAAACGTCGAACGGGACAAAAGGTCGAAACGGACAGAACGTCGAACGGGACAAAAGGTCGAAAGAAACTAAAGATCAATAAGATCAAAAGGTCGGAATGGACAAGGAACTAAAATGGAGAGAGTCAATCTAGCACCAGAGTTGCCCTACACAGTAAACAAAAACTCTGCTCTTTTATTTTTCACATTTTTTAACAAATAAATAAAATTCATTCAGTGAGTACAACTAATAGATGGATGTTGAGTTTTCTAAATGTCACTTCGATCTGTCATAATAGTGCACGCCGTACATCAAATTCACCGGCGTATATTACACGCCGATGTATTTTCAATGCCTTCTCCTGCATGGCGGCGGAGTGCACTATTTTGACAGATCGAAGCGACATTTAGAAAACCTAGATTTTCATCTATTATTTGCACTCATTGAATGAATTTCATTTAATTGCTAAACATAGTTTAAAATAAAAGAGCAACTTTTTATGGCAACTGTATAGGACAACTCTGTCTCGCGCAATACAAGTTTTATTCATTTCCTAAATCAACAATCTTTTTATCTCTAATAGAACCATCTAGATATTCATAATATTGTTTCATAGTAATTACCCCTTCTTTGAAAATTGCTCATTCTTCAACGTTGAATGATGTGATAAGCGTGTTATTTCTACTTGAAGTCAAAGGCATTTCATAAATTCTTTCGGAATACACCCAACTTGTTATCAACTTGTACTTGATCGACCTTTTGTCCCTTTCGACTTTTTGTCCTTTTCGACCTTTTGTCATTTTCGACCTTTTGTCCTTTTCGACCTTTTGTGCCTTTCGACCTTTTGTCCTTTCGACCTTTTGTCCCTTCCGACGTTTTGTCTTTTCGACCTTTTGTCCTTTCGACCTTTTGTCTTTTCGACCTTTTGTCTTTCGACCTTTTGTCCTTTCGACCTTTTGTCTTTCGACCTTTTGTCATAGATTCATGAGAAGCAGGCATCATTTTCAAACCATTTGAAACTATTATTTCATAGCTTCAGTATCAGATTTCTGCTATATCGTTTTGTGAATGAAAAATAATAAGTGCGAGTTGGCTCTTGTTTCGGACGGCAGAACGATCGCGCGATTTGCCGAAATTTTGTGTTTTGCATTGCGCGGCCGGTAATAAAGTTAACCAGTTCAGTGCCTGTTGGCTCTTGTTTCGGACAGCAGAACGATCGCGTGATTTGCCGAAATATTGTGTTCTGCATTGCGCGGCCGTCAGTGCCTGTTTTGCCGTGTTTCTGCTAAGTAAGCAGATAGTTCGTGCGGCCGAGTGAGTAAACAATCGGTGCGTGATCGGACGTGTTTTAGGTAGGATTTAGAACATTAGTAAAATCCGAGTTTTTGGTTCTGATTTTAATGTTCAGTGAATAAGTGTGCGGTTGAACGTGTTTTGTATATAATGCGAAACATTTGAGAAAAACAAGGTAACTTTGTCCTCCTTTTTACGGTTCGTAAGTAAATTGATGAATATATTTTATTATTTTTTCAGCATATACTGTTATTGACAAACGCTCTATATTGTCGAATATAATATTATTCACCTTACCCACTAACACAAATTTGCCTTCCCGTTACATATATACAGGTAGTATCGGTTCCCTGCATCTTCACTAGTAGATGTTGAACTAACATTCCTTCCCTAGAGAATTTTCCCAACGCAAGGATAGGGCGGCTTGATTGTAAGGACGTGGCCAGGTATACAACTGCTACTGTATAGGAAAAGGTACTAATCCCAAGTACCAATTTGCGACAGTATACAGTAGATTGCTCAATTGAGCATTGTATAGCCACCCACGATTTGTACAATCACATATGCTATGCTATGCTATCGGTTTGTGAATGAAAAATAATATGAACAATCGAAATATCTACATACTTGACTTCTCTAGGTATGAACAATGACTAGCCCAATCTGGGTCTCTTCTTGAATCCAGTCACATTCAGCATGATCAGCAGCTTTGTAGCAATTCATATTTCCGTTGAATTATGGAAGGTTCAAGATGCACGGCGTAGTATTATAATCTTAGTTTTTCAATTAAAAGCCCAAGTAACTTAATTTTTTAAAGATCCACCAAAAATCAACACTTCTATCATATTTTGAAGTACAAAACAAAAATGTCAGAAAAAGTGTGTCAGAAATGGACACCAAGTAATATCCATTTATATGCTGGAATTTCGTACAAAATTCCACAGCTTCACTTATAGTCTCATATTCTCATAATATTTTGATACTAATAAAAATCGAATTTCGTAAATTTTCAAGAATTTATAACGTTTATTTTTATTTTCCAATGGCATTATATTCATATTGAGGCATTTCCAAATAGCAGCTCAGTGTTTATTAGGTACTTTTATGGTTATTACCTGCGATGTTTCAAAGCCAATCTATTATTGTTTCATGTATATATCTTGAGGTTAACACGTTGACATGAAACTGTTATGCTTAGGAAAGTTAAAAAAAAATGTCCTCACCCTGATTGGGAATTGAACCCAGCCGACTACACCGAGGTCTTGCAGCGACTACACTTTCAATAACTAGTCTACGCAGTCCTTATTGATAAAAACGGGTTTATTCGTTTCCGAACGTTTCAACACGGGGATTGTGTCTTTCTCAGTGGGTAATTATTTGTATCGTTTCACGTCTAAGGTTTCGTATGAACTGTCTGAACTGTTTTATGTTGGTACATTATTACGGAACACTACAAATCGTGATATCACAGTACTGGCCTATTTCAGGAACTATTTAATTTTTTTTTGACAACAAACATTTTTCATCGAAACCCAAGATCCAACTTTTAAGTGTTTCGTCGGTAGCTCGATAATTTTTTTGAAGTATGACCCTTTAGTTCAATTTTCATTTAAAAAAAACAAGGGGTACCTCAAGCAAAGTAAAGGTTTGAATGAGTACCAGTCATGAAAAAGATTGAGAACCGCTGCCCTACATGACAATTCACACAAAACTTGAACCTTATTTCATATTGAAAAGTATGTTTTTTATCAGCCAATTCTTCAGGGTTATGCAAGTCGCAATACTAAGAAATTACGGAATGGAAGAATGAAGAAATGAAAAGATAAAAGAATGAAGGAATGAAAGAGTGGAAGAATTAGTGGTTGAAGGAATGAAGAAATACAATAATGAAACAATGAAAGAGAGAATAAATAAAGGAATGAAGAAATAAAGCAATGAAGGAATAAATCAACAAAGAACACAGCCGAATATACCAACCAAAATTACAGATATCACAGTCAAACACTCGTCTGCATAAAAAGCAATAAAGTTAGGTATGTTAGGTAAGTATGAAATAAGGAAGAAATTGAGCAAAAAAAGAATGAAGAAATGAAGGATTAACGGAAAGCTGGAGTGAATTAATGAAGGAATAAAATAATGAATCAAAGAAGGAATAAATAAATTAAGTGATCCAGGAATAAAGGAATGAAAGAATGAAGCAAATCAGGAATTAGCGATTGAAGTAATGAGATAATGAAGTAATGAAGCAAATAAATAATGAACCAGTGAACGAATTAAGGAACGAAGGGATGGTTGAGTTAAAGCCAATTTTTAGGAAAAAAAAACGAATGTCGAATAAATTAAATTAAAGATTCACGGTAGCGTTGTGAATTTGTAGGCCGACGCGAGTTGAAAGATCGATCAATTGTACGACTAAATAAAAGAAGTCTGCTAGAATAGAATACGAGACCTTTTGTATTTTCAACATTGTGTAGATAATGAAGGAGATCGAAGAGTGCCGCGTTTGAGATAGGTCGCCAAATTATTTTCTGCTGCTGCTCCCGTCAAATTTTCTTTAACAATTACCGTTAGCTTTTTTTGTTGAATTGTTAAAAAAAACTTTGAATTCGGTATGTGTTGTGAAAATAGTGTAGTTTGCGTTACTCTGGAAAATGAGGCTGAGAGGAGAATACATGCTGACGAAGGTTCATGTCAAGGTTTTTGTCAAGATCCTTCGCATAAAACTGGATGGGAGGAGGATTATAACGAAAACCCTGCATAGCTGATGAGATCTACCCAATTCACCCTTTTAAACCATTTGTACATAATTCAAAATAAATCATGGTCACGGTAATCCTAGGATATCTCATACAGCAAATTTCAAGTAAAACCCAGTTTCTATAGGATTGAAACTAGTTAGAAAATAGTTTTAAAAAGATACCAATCCGTTGAACTTAAGTTTTGATCGCTTAAATTTTATTAGATCAATTTATTTATACCTATTCTTATTTTACATGTTCGATACATTTTAATATTTCATATGATTTTTGACAAGTTTTAAATATTCACTTCCTTGAACTGCAATAAACATTTTGCACTAATAACGAATAGGTTTTATTAGTTGTGATTTTTGCATTTGTATATCATGGCTAACACAGGAGTTTTGAAGTGAAAATTTTCAAGAATTTATTACCGGATTTAGGATGTTTTAGGCGTTCTCTTCTTATTCAAGCCAATCTAGACTAAACAGAATATGGAACAGAGAATCGAGAGAGCTATTTCAACTTCATTAATGCAGGAGCTGGAAACAAGTAATGTATTTCTCTCTTAAATGTTCAGTTTGATCTCTTGAAATTTGCGAATACATAGATGAAGGTGTAATCAGTGAACGAGTGATAATGTTTAGCTAATCTGTGAAGGTTGGAGAGATTGTTTTTTTCTTTAAATTAATTTCGTTCTAGAACTTTACCAATTGATACTAGAATTCATTTCTCTCTCTTCAAAAACTCTTCAATATCGTAAATCTCCTCCAATTTGATATAGAACCAATCCATTTCCAATGACAATTGCTTCAATTCTTCATACGTTAAATCTCCGTACCGCTATATATTCTGATTCAGAACGTCCCACCATGTAAAATTTGGCCGACAAGAGCGAAGTAGAGAAGCTCTTAGTCGGGCAGCTACGCCCGACTATCTACTACGACTCCAATACTGCCTCCAACAGTAAATTGAAGATAAATGGGGCAATAAAGACAAGGGGCAACAGTTGAGAAAATAACTACTGAGTACCTAAAAAACATCGCCGCAGTTTAACGAAAACACTAATAAATAATAAGTCGCCGCGAACGAATGATTGTTTTAAATCACGTTGGAAACATATATATGTAATTCATAATCATCGTATGGTAAACCCAAAGTACAAATAAACAAGTCTATTGCTAAGATATTGATTATTTTTTCTCGCTTTAGATGAATATAAAACAATCACGCTAGCTTATTATCGCGGACAGTTAAAAGATAAATTAACAATAGCTCTACCGGAGCGATTGATTGTCTACCCGTACGTTGGGTGAACAATGACACAACAAAACACGTCATAACTAATCTATACTTTGTTCACGCGTCAACATTAACATGCTAGTTACTTGGATTACATCACTTACCAAGGTGAATCCTTATCTAAGTAATGACACTTCCTCTCCTTACTTACAATACTCCTTCCCGTAACAACCGTAGAGATGCAGACGATTCGTCGGTTTCTAAAACAACGGTTGTTACACTAACATTCCTTCCCTTCCCTCGATGATCGTAAGGACGTGGCCGGCGCCGTTATTGACCCATTAATAGTTGAGCTTTCGGAACGTGCACATTGAGGATGGAGTGCTAATCCCAAGTCCCATCTGTTGGTTCCCTGTGCAATTCCGCTAGTTCTTGTCAATCACGGAGTAGCAACTACGAATTGTACGGTCATCCCATGCTCATGCTCATGCTCATGCTCATGCTCAACATTGTGTAGATAATGTACATGTGATAATGTAGTAGTGCCATAAGTAGGGTAGCAGTACCTATAATACACTGTTAAATATTACTGAATTATAGGTTAATTTCTTGTAATAGTGGTACAACCGATTTCTCATAGAAGCAACTCAATTAATAAATCCAATAGGTAATAATAACAATATGATAAATTATGTAATTATTATCTACAAAAAGTCATAAGAATAACTATCAAATATAGCTAAGAGAGTTAAAAAAAACTATATTTTTGAATAACACTGTTTTTCTGGCCATGATCGGTTCGATCATGTACATATTAGTATTAACAGCACAATTTGCACACTACACAAACAGTCAACTGGAATCAATCACACTAGTGAACAGATCGCACAATATGAACTAATTGAGAAGCAATACTGATACAATGATACTCAAGAGATAAGACAAAAATATTCGCATAGATATTTGTACATGTAATAACATACCCGCTTTTACAAACACTTACCGCATGAAGCTTTACTTTCTATACAAAACACAAAAATGTTTTTACACTATATGGCAATAATACGAGCGAAGATCATGGATTGCTCGGGATTGGTCCGGGATTCTTAAAATTTAGGCTGACTTTTCCTCCCTCGTTTGTCTTTGTCATAATCATAATCGACTTTTTTAAACTAATCGATTTTAGTATGTGATTATGAAGTATTATGACTGATTTCTAATAAAGAAAAGGCACAGACTCTATAAGCATTCTAAACTGAAATTAGCACATCTATATATATAAAAATGAAATGGTCTGTGTTCGTATCCGCATAACTCGAAAACGGCTGGATGGATTTTCTTCATTTCTTCAGCAGATATGTTCGTTACCGTTTCCGACGGGTTTATATGATATTTCCTCATGCGAAAATTACGCGTATTATTATTTATTTATTCAGACTAAGGCCGAAGTGGCCTGTGCGGTATATAAGAGTCTCCTCCATTCGGCTCGGTCCATGGCTACACGTCGCCAACCACGCAGTCTACGGAGGGTCCGCAAGTCATCTTCCACCTGATCGATCCACCTTGCCCGCTGCGCACCTCGCCTTCTTGTGCCCGTCGGATCGTTGTCGAGAACCATTTTCACCGGGTTACTGTCCGACATTCTGGCTACGTGCCCGGCCCATCGCAGTCGTCCGATTTTCGCGGTGTGAACGATGGATGGTTCTCCCAACAGCTGATGCAATTCGTGGTTCATTCGCCTCCTCCACGTACCGTCCGCCATCTGCACCCCACCATAGATGGTACGCAGCACTTTCCTTTCGAAAACTTCAAGTGCGCGTTGGTCCTCCACGAGCATCGTCCAGGTCTCGTGTCCGTAGAGGACTACCGGTCTAATGAGCGTTTTGTAGATTGTCAGTTTGGTACGGCGGCGAACTCTATTCGATCGTAGCGTCTTGCGGAGTCCAAAGTACGTACGATTTCCAGCCACTATGCGTCTCCGAATTTCTCTGCTGGTGTCATTTTCGGCAGTCACCAGTGAGCCCAAGTACACAAATTCTTCTACCACCTCGATTTCGTCACCACCGATGCAAACTCGCGGTGAGTGGCTCACATTGTCTTCTCTTGATCCTCTTCCTATCATGTACTTCGTCTTCGACGTGTTGATGACTAGTCCGATCCGCTTAGCTTCCCTCTTCAGTCTGATGTAGGCTTCCTCCATCTTCTCAAAGTTACGTGCCATAATATCTATGTCGTCGGCGAAACCAAATAGCTGGACGGACTTATTGAAAATTGTACCACTCGTGTTAATCCCTGCTCTTCGTATTACCCCTTCCAAAGCGATGTTGAATAGCAAACACGAAAGACCATCACCTTGCCGTAACCCTCTGCGGGTTGCGGACTCGAGAATGCCCCTGAAACTCGAACTACGCACATCACCCGATCCATCGTCGCCTTGATCAACCGTATCAGTTTATCCGGAAAACCGTGTTCGTGCATTAGCTGCCATAGCTGGTCCCGATCGATTGTATCATATGCGGCTTTGAAGTCGATGAATAGATGATGTGTGGGCACGTTGTATTCGCGGCATTTCTGCAGTACTTGGCGAATGGCGAACACCTGGTCCGTGGTGGAGCGTTCGCCCATAAAACCCGCCTGGTACTGCCCCACGAACTCCCTTGCAGTTGGTGCTAGTCGACGGCATAAAATTTGGGAGAGTACCTTGTAGGCGGCGTTCAGCAATGTGATTGCGCGGTAGTTGCTACAATCCAGCTTATCGCCCTTTTTGTAGATGGGACACACGACACCTTCCATCCACTCCTGCGGCAAAACTTCCTCCTCCCAAATCTTGGTAATGACCCAGTGCAGCGCTTAAGTTCCACTTAAGGTTGTGCAAATAATGAAAAACTAAAATTAGGATTCGTATGGAAATTTCACATGGACATTTTCGCCTACTACGCAGGACAACGTCTGCCGGGTCGACTAGTATAATATAGAAATTCCAAATATATTGATGAAAATTTACATGGCGCTATTTTTATTTCGAGCAGTGTATTATGAGCCATGAACATTATTTAAAGTGCGGTAATATATTGGGGAATCTAACCAGACAAACAAATAGTTTTTTGACGTATTTGGTATGCAGTACGCATGAACTGAATAAGTAACTCGGAACATGTGAAAATTGTCTATAACTTTGTAACTGTAACCGCAAATAACTCCGAACGTCTCACATGTGGATTTTCTGGCTTTTTTAACTGAATCGTCCAAGTCGCGCGTAAACATTTTATAATACAATAAAAGTGTTCGACATAAAAAGAAAGAAAAAAGGAAGAAGAGCAATAGTGTTTTCAGTTTTTAGGACGTGTGACATAATTGAAATAATATAGTTTTATATGCACTGATGTAAAATTGCAGAAATAACACCATAATGACCAACAAATATAAATTGAATATTTTTTGATATAACGGAAACCATCACTATTATGCATAAATTTACCTATGTAAAGTGTAATCTCTTTTTCCACCAAAGTGATTGATAATTGTGTGAATTTAGTGCGCGTGTAAACTTGAGATTTTTTAGTATGCAGAACGATAGCGCGATCATCGACATTTGTTTTCTGCTTTGTGCGGGTTAATATATTTAGAAACAAGTGAAAGTTCAATGCGCGTTCGATCGTGTTTCCTTCAGCAAGCAGAACGATCGCGCGATCGTCAAAATATTTTGTTCTGCTTTGTGCGGTCGAAAAGCCGATTGATTAGTGCGCGCTCGATTGAGTTTTTGTGTAATCTCGATAAAAATACACGCTGCACACGGCATACCCTTTACCAAAACGAACCCTGCTATACTCCCTACCCTATATATCCAACATCCCAGTGATTTCTCGTGGAAGTGCAGATGACTCGTCGGCTTCCATCAAAGCGAGTATCACGTCAACATTATCCTACCTTTTCCCTAACTGACCTGCATTCGGACACGACCGGCGCTGGTATTGCTTAATTTTGGGTCACCAGTTCTTACACATTGAGTATGATGTTAGTCCCAAACATCATCTATTGGTTCCCTGTGTAATTACAGCTGACCTGGCAATAACGGAGTAGCAACCGTGGGCGGTCAATAATGCTAAAAAAACACGAAAATGTTTTTACAAAAAACTGGCCATGACGGACCCTTCGAACTTCATAAATTTTATCGATAACTAAAGATCATTTAACAAACATAAAATGTATTTATTGAATAAAAATAACTAACGTGAGGCTAAATTAGTACGAGCGACGATCGAACACGTTCTATTCTGACACCTACACACACTGTCGTTCTCTTCATTTGACAAAGTGTGGTGAAGCAGAGGTGATCCCGCTTTACAAATAGTCAAACTAACATTCCTCTCTTAATAACTTTACCAAGCTCTTTTAGTGGAATGTCTTCACCTGTCAGAAGACAAGTTTAGTACTATTCCATTTAATTCTTCCACGTTGTAATCTTTACAGAGACACGCCTTACAGTTGCTAAACAGTTGCTTACGCGGTGGAATTAAATGGAATAGTATTAAACTCGACTCATGATACATTAATATATTAATATATTGAGCCCAAACTTTTGGTTTGTGTATTTTTAAATATTCTTATCAATCTTAGAGCAGCGAAAGTAACGAACTATACTGTCACCTAGTTTAAGCTGATCTAAACTATTTGTTACATCGTATTTCACTTTAATTCGTGAACTGATTGTACTTTATTAAAAATTCTCAGCTTCGACATATCACATGTTGTGTGATACCGACGTACTTTTATCAATTTCAGAAGTCGATCGAGCACTCCGAATAAACTGAAATCACGGCAAACCTGTTTATCGCCCTTGAAAGCAAACAGGACGATAATTGACCGACCCGAACGGGAACCACTTTGTAAATGAGGAAATTCTTCACATAGTTTAGTGCCCCTGAGGTCCTTGTTATCGATAAGTGAGCCGCTTAAACACACATTCGTTTCCTCCGAAATTTCCTACCATCTATCTACACAGTGTGCATTTTTATGGGTTTGATGACGCTGAAATGGTTTTGACACACTACTGCTCCGTCAATGACAGGAGTTCAACCAGCCTCGGTGACCAATAACAATGTGAACCTGCGCCGAATGGTGTCAAATGGCACACACTGGTCCTGAACCGGGACGATAAAGCAATTTTATGGCGTTGCTACATCTTCGGACGAACGAACACAAAAATTGTTCTGCCCTCCCCATATGCACCCAAGGTCTTACCTGCCAGCCATGGTTCGTTCGCGCGGGGTCTGCGAGCTTGCAATTAGTTTTATCGTTTGTTTTTAATGTCATTATTTTATGATCGACTAATGATAGAAACAGGTGATTTTCGTTTTTGGTTTTAATATTGAATAAACAGTGAGTTTGTTGAAGACACGGTTTCAGTGGTGCTTTGTTAAGCGATTTATCCACAGTTTTAAGTCGGAGCTGAATTTGCCGTCATAATCGGCTTTGCATAAATGTGCCGAGAAAATGTTGAGCGACCATTAATTCTGCGGTTCATCGTCGCGTTCTTCGCGCGTTACAATCGCAAGCTATAGCTGCATACAGTCATCCATCCTCCTGTTGTATGACTATCAAATAGCCTGTAAGCTAGAAGCATGTGCACAGCACACTCGTTCAAACGGGTCTAGCATATCGATCATCATCGTCCCGCTATACTTAACGTTAATCCAGCTTATCGTCGTCGCCGAACGGCTGGCTGTCTGTTCAATGGAACGGCGTAGTGAGTAGCGAGTGAGAGGTATACACCTACTTGCAGACATGATTCGAAAACTGTAGCAATGGATGATGTGATGCACTCAGACAATAATGGTAAAATATGTATAGCCGCGTTTTAATTCTTTGATTTCCTTGATCGTTTTAATTTTGTTTTTGAGTTTGTACATTATCAAATGCATCTTGCCTCGTTAACAAAAAAATCGCACGTGGTAGCAATTGAGATCTATTTTTAATCGCTCGAAATCTGAACTACTGCCATTTTAATTATGAAATAATTTGAATACATAAATAGATAAACAAAAAGCAACAGGAACTTTTGATTTGCCTAATTTGAACAAAGAACTAAACGAAATGCGCTCGACTTCTGAAATTTAAACAGCATTAAAGCAAATAGCTCGATTTAATGGATTTAAGAATTTGATACTTTCAATTCAAAATAAAGTTGAAAGCCGAATTGTAATTTAAAAATTAGATTTATTATTATGTGCAACCACGTCGTAACATAGTGGGATGATTGACTTTCTTCTAAAATTTATACCGCAATAAAGCTATTTGACAATCTAAGCCGCGTTGCGAGCACGCACTAACATTCATTGCTGTTTCATCTCGCCAAATTCGTAGGGAACCATTTCGCAACTAGGTACCAGAATCAAGTGTGGAACAATGAATACAAAACAGTCGTGACCAAAATCGCAACAAGTAAAATCATGTCAACAGATAATAAAAATAATTGTAAACCTGCGAATTGACGACATGAGCAGCATCATGTCTCCAGGAATTCCAATTTCTCGCGGAGATGGTTTAGCTTTCACTCTTTTCGACTTGAATAATTGAAGCTGCAGGTTTGGAGCTCGTTATTCATCGTTATAAATGTGTCTTACAGCAATTAATAACATCTTGTTGATTATGGTAATTTTCTTTTTTATTTGGATTGAATTTGAATGCGTTGATAATGTAAATGAAGGACAACGACACACGGTTCCTGAATTAAATTCTAATGCATTTATGTAAATTAAAAGTCTACTGAGGCAAAATAAAAATGATAGTTAAACAATTGAGGCATTCCACGGGGGCATGTCAGTCGATCCTGAGCGACCATTTCGAAAATATTTGAAACTCTGCACAGTTTTTCAATTTCATCTAAATCGTCATTTTTCGATATCAAATCTTCATATTGAGTCACGACTAACTTTTCAAAAGGGTGTATGTGAAAATGGTTCAAAAATATTTAAAAAGCTGCACAGCAAAAACGGAATGTTCGATTGTTATGATTTTTGCAGCAAAGTTAGACAACTAAATGGTGATTCTTAAGAAAATGTGCACAGTAAAAAAAAAATTTTTTTTGCCTTTAAAAATATCATTTTTGTCACAAAAACTCAAATATCTCAAAACCCTATTTTTTTAGGGAAAACGGTCCATTATATTAGCTATCTACCATAAAAATTTGGTGATGGTAAACTAATAAACAAAAAAGTTATGACATTTCAAACATTTCACAATTTTCACATTTAGTAAAAAAAAATTTTTTTCTGTGTAAGTTATTTCGAGAATTGCAGTTTGATGCAGATTTTATTGTTAAGGGACGTGATTTAAACAAGTTGTTTTCATGATATTTTGATTTAATTATTCATAGCATCTATAAGAAACTTAGACACGATCCAGTGTTGTGATCAAAAGTATTGATAGTGTCATAATTTTCATTGCACGTGACTGGCGAAAAATTCTTTTAATAGTGTTGAAACCTGTTGATAATAACGTTGATAGAAACATATCAGAAATGTTATTTTTAAGACAAAAGCTGCAAAATCAAAGATTTATATACACGTGTACGTCTATAGTTTACCTGCAAAAATATACCTCTTAGAGAATAGACTTTATGATCGGGAGGAAACGGGTATCTTCAACAACAACAAATGCATGATAGGTACATACCATGACAATGCTCACGAAAAAGCAAAAAATTACTACTACTAAGGTTGTTAAAGATCTTATAGTAATTTTTTCTTCAGTCAAGCAAATGACACCAAACTAGTCAGTAAAAACTTAAAAGTGATTTTTGTTTATTGAAATATTACGAACAACATGAGTAGCCGCTTTCTCAACTGTTGTAGGCCGTTTGATGGAAAAAGTGTTCAAAAGAGTTACGAAATCTCACCGAAAGCACCATAGATAAACTGAAAGCGACTGGTTATGCTCCAATGTCCACATTGAATACAAATTTACGCATTTGCACGTCCTGCCGTCTAAACGTTGACAAAAGAGCAATCTGTATATCATCGGTTGAGCAGAGCGCAGGAAGTTCGAAAACGACAGCAACTGAGGAATTGCCAGATGTATCGACAACAACTGAGGAATTACCAGAAGTATTAAGTGCTGAGAGCCTTGCCACCGTACCATCAGCGAAATCTGTTTCAACAAATCAATCGGAAGATGAGTGTATCCAAAAGGTCAACATCGAACGCTTTAACGAGGGCATAGCTGGGATAAAAGTGACTCCGATTAAATGGAGTAAGATGGACTACGTTTATTACCCGGAGAAAAAATACCGTGAAATAAACGAAGCTGTACGAAGAAACCTCTTCAAATTAGGGCCTGATGATGTGGAAAATACAGACTACGATGAGGTAATTATAAATATGAAGGAAAGGTTCTCGAATGCAGCCACGACAAGGAAAGAAAAATTATTGATTTTGTCGATGCTGCCAAGTTCGTGGTCTATTCAGGATGCCATTGATGAGTTCAAAACCAATAGAAATACAGTAAAAGAGGCAAAACAATTGAAGAATAACTGTCTTTCAACCAAAAATACTAGGTCTAGTACTGCATTAACAGATGAGACAAAAGAAATAGTAGTTCAATATTTTGAAGATGATGAAGTAAGTCGAGCTATGCCTGGCGAAAAGGAGTATGTATCAGTAAAACAAGATGGAAAGCGTCAAGCAATCCAAAAACGATTAATGATGACGACTTTGAAAGAAGCGTACACACGCTTCAAGGAAATTCACGATAATATTAAAATAGGTTTTTCCTCATTTGCAAGCCTTCGGCCAAGGCAATGTAAGCTTCTTTCCAATTCAGGAACACATAATGTGTGTGTGTGCACAACCCATGAGAATATTAATCTTATTTTACATAGTTTGAAAAGAATCAATTTAACAAAGGATATTAAAATGTTAACTGGTAGTCTTTTGTGTGAAAATACAACATCAAATTGCTATCTACGATCTTGTTCGGATTGTCCAGATTCTTCATCATTGGAAAATACTTTATTCGCTGAGTTTGAAGAAAAATATATTGATCAGTTATCATTTGAGCAATGGGTGACCACGGATAGGTGTGACATAGAAACTATTGTAAAACCTGTAGATGAGTTTGTGTCATATTTTTTGCTTGAAATTAGAAAGTTTAATCCTCACGATTTCATTAAAACAGAACAATCCAGCTTTTTAAAAAATACGAAAAATACATTACAAAATGGTGAATTTTTAGTCATTTGTGATTTTTCTGAAAATTACAGCTTTGTATTGCAAGATGAAGTGCAGTCCCATCACTGGAACGTACAACAAGCTACAATTCATCCATTCGTTATTTATTTTAATGGAAGTACGCAAATTGAACACTTAAGTTTTATTATAATTTCCGAAGATTTAAGACACGATTCAGTATCCGTAAACTTGTTCATTGAAAAATGATTAACTTTTACGCGTTGATAAGCATAAAGAAGTCAAAAAGATATATTTCATGTCTGATGGAGCAGCGTCGCAGTACAAAAATCGTAAGAATTTTTCGAGCCTATGTCAATTTAAATCAATGTACGGAATTGATGCAGAATGGCATTTTTTGCTACATCACATGGCAAAGGTCCTTGTGATGCTATTGGAGGAACAATAAAGCGCATGGCCACAAGAGCAAGTTTAGCCAAAGAACGTGAGCATCCAATTAAAACTGCGAAAGAACTTTTTGATTGGGCAAATCGTAGAAAAGAAAAAGATTTAACCAAATTATCATTTTGTTTTACTACCACTGAAGAGTACGAAATAAAGGCTTCAGAGCTCAGCGAGCAATTTAATAACGCGAAAACGATCCAAGGAACCCAAAAATTTCACTGTTTCATTCCATTGTCGGAAAATAAAATTAAAGCAAAACTATACTCAAACTGTGCTGATAATAATTCAAAAATGTTCGATATTTAAAAAAATTTGAATAAAAATAAATAAAAAATAAGTATTAATAAACTGTTTTCATGATATCATAACCCATACCAAAATTCAAACCCAAAACTCTTAGAGTTTCTATAACAACATTGTGTAACTGCCACATTTAATTTAATACTTAGGATAATATTAATTCATTTTTATTTATTTATACATATAATATTTATACATAATATCGATGAATACATAAATATGGAATATCATACAAACAACTTGTTTAACTCACGCAAGGCCCTTAACAATAAAATCAGCATCAAACTGCGATTCTTGAAAAAAAAATACACGGAAATTTTTTTTTGTTTACTATATGTGAAAATTGTGAAATGTTTGAAATGTCATAACGTTCTTGTTTATTAGTTTACCATCACCAATTTTATGGTAGATAGCTAATATAATGGACCGTTTTCCCTAAAAAAATTACGTTCGAAAAAAGATAGGGTTTTGAGATATTTGAGTTTTTGTGACAAAAATGATATTTTTAAAGGCAAAAAATTTTTTTTTTTTACTGTGCACATTTTCTTAAGAATCACCATTTTGTTGTCTAACTTTGCTGAAAAAATCATAACAATCGAACATTCCGTTTTTGCTGTGCAGCTTTTTAAATATTTTTGAACCATTTTCACATACACCCTTTTGAAAAGTTAGTCGTGACTCAATATGAAGATTTGATATCGAAAAATGACGATTTAGATGAAATTGAAAAACTGTGCAAAGTTTCAACTCAATAGAAAATCATGAATTAAAAATTTTCTTAAATTTTGATGCTGTTGCTTGGAATCGCTCAATTGTCAGAACCACAGCTTAAAAATAACCAGAATAAGAACCAAATTCCAAATATCAGAATCAACATCAATTTGTTAGTAAGGGCTCGGACATGGACAAATTATCCGTCGGATTTCTCTTCATTTAAATACCCAACTTCCACGCCTCAATCCAGATGAAGAATTTCCCTGTTACTGTTTAATAGTTCCCGGAACAAATCAAAATTTCATGACCCCTTGGTGGGCTCCGTTCGTTCGGTGTCTGGCTGGCATGGCATCCCACATTTCCCTATCGGAGCTTCTCATCGCCTTCATCGTCACCATCGAGTGCGGCGACGGACGGGGCAGTCCCAACTCGCGCAAGTCTTGGCCCAATGCACAAGATTCGAACCATTAATTTTCGGTTTTTATGTCGTCTCCCAATAAAGTTCAAACATGCGATGAACAACAACGACTGACTGTGCGCAGACGTTAGTGGTGCAATCATTATTGTTATTGCGTTTGTTGTTCGATAAAAGCGTGTGACTTTGGGGAGCGATATAACGCGCGATATGTTTGTTTTTTTTTTAGGTAAGAAATAATCGCGACGACGTTGCAAGAAACGCGAATAATTCTCTGAAATTAGCGAACATCTGTCGAAGTTGTAAATTTTCATTATTTCGCTTAAAACCAGCGATCCAGTTTTGCTGGAATCTTTGTTTTGGTTTAACCCTTTCAGGACGACTTTTTTTTTCGCAGATTCAACGTACTAATTTGGGCTTTTTCACTGGATCCAGCCAAACTGGTATAGATTTTTTTTTCGGGTGTCCTAGGCCGTCCAAACTGTTCTAGAGTAGATATCCTCGAATGTATCAGAACATATGCCAAGAAATAAAATATCCTAAGCTGAGATGTATGTCCAAAAATATCCATGTGATCATAATATATAAATTAATCTAGTTTTGGAAAAATGTAAAGTGTCCAAAACGTCCTGGAGACCAGAACATGCAATCTACTCGATCAAGCAAGACCTGATTGATGTATCCGTGCATCGCTAAACATCTTAGCAGGTCCATTGAGCCGATAGGATTGCACTCATCACTTTTACAAGCTACTACTTGGCTTTTTGGTGCTCCAAAACGGAGTTCAGAACGTTTGATCTACTCAATCCACCATGTCCTGGACGATGTATCCGATCATCGTTGAACATTCCAGCAGGTCCATTGAGCCGATAGAATTTAGCTGCTTACTTTTTCAAGCTACTACTGGCCTTTTGGGTTCTCCAAAACGTCCTGGAGTTCAAAATATGTGATCTACCCGATCAATCAAGTCATGAAAGACATATCCGTTTAGCACTAAACATCCTAGCAGATCCATTGAGCCGATAGGATTTCACTGATTATTTTTACAAGCTACTACAGACCTTTTTGGTTCTCCAAAACGTCCTGGAGTTCAGAACATGTGATCTACCCGATCAACACAGTCCTGAACGCTAAACATCCCTACAGGTCCTCTGTGAGGATAGGATTGTACTCATTACTTTTACTAGAAACTACAGGCTTTATTTGGTTCTTTAAAACGATCTGAAGTTCGGAACAAATGATCAACCCAATCAACCAAGTCCGGGGCAATGTATCCGTTCATCGGTGACCATACCAGCAGGTCCATTGAGCCGATAGAATTTAGCTGCTTACTTTTTCAAGCTACTACGGGCCTTTTTGGTTCTCCAAAACGCTTAGAACATGTGATCTACTCGTTCAAGCAAGTCCTAAAATATGTATCCGGTCAGCGCTAAACATCCCAGCAGGTCCATTGAGTCGATAGGATTTTACTCAGGATAGACTCCATGTCAACTAGTGGAAGGTGAAAGAAAAAAGTCCGTGGCTATGGACGTCGAATAGACATTGCTAGACACAAACATCCATTTCGACAATGTTCATTTGATAGATACCTTGATATCAACTCGATGCACATATCCTTATTGAAACGGATTGGGCATAAACCGACGGGGACATTGCAAGAGCCTTGGTTGATCTGGTAGATAACGTGGACTGAACTGGAGAATATTTTGGAGTAACTTGAATATTATGTATTCATGAAAATTGGGTTCTTCATGATGCACGTATGCTTTTGAGCCGAAATGGGTATATACCAACGATGAAGTCGTTGCAAAAGTCTACCAGGTCAGATAACGTAGACTGAACTCGAAAATGTTTTGGAGCCCCTTGAACATGTCGTATTCATGAAAATTGGGTTTTTCTTTAGGCACATATGCTTATTGAACCAGATTGTGTACATACCGATGATGAGGACATTGCAAACGCCTTTGTAGATCTGGTAGATAACGTAGACTGAGCTCGAGATCGTTTTGGAGAACCTTGAGCAACTCGTATTCAAGAAAAAATGGGTTTACATGATGCACATATGTCTATTGAACCGGATTGGGTATAAAAGCCTTGGATGATCTCGTAGACTAAACTCAAGAATGTTATAGGGTACCTTGAACATTTCGTATTCATGAAAATGTTTTTTTTATTATGCATATATGCTTATTGGACCGGATTTGGTATTTACCGACGATTAGGACATTGCAAAAGCCTTGGTTGATCTCGTAGACAACGTAGACTGAACTCGATAATGTTTTGGAGTACCTCGCACATCTGGTATACCTCGAGTACCTTGCACATATGCTTATTGAACTGGGTGTAAACCTACGATGAGGACTTTGCAAAAAGCCTTCGTTGATATCGAGAGCTGAACTCAAGAACGTTTTGGAGTAACTTGAGCAACCCGTATTCATGAAAATAGGATTTTACTTTATACACATAAGCTTATTGACTCGGATTGTGTTCATGTAGATCTTTTAGATAATGTGGGCAAAACTCGAGATTGTTTTGGAGATCCAAGAGCAACCCTTATTCAAGAAATGTTGGGTTTACATGATGCACAAATGCTTTTGAACTGGATTGGGTATTAACCGATGATGATGACTTGGCAAAAAGCTTTGGTTGATCTGTTAGATATAGTGGACTGAACTCGAGAATGTTTTGGAGAACCTGGGATTTTTCATTATGAGGAACACTTTTTTATTTGGCCGAATAGTTAAAATTTAGTTCCTTATCAAGTGAAGTGAGATGTACGAAGTGAGTAGTGAACAGCGAGAACTGAGAAGTGAGAAATGAAATGTTCAAAATGAGTAAAACAGAGTAGTGAAAGACTGAGAAACGGAAATGAGTATTGAGTACGAAATGTTTGAAGTAACACGTGAGTAGCGAAAAGTGAGAAATGAGAAGTGAGAAGTGAGTTGTGAGAAGTGAGATGTCAAGTTGTGAGTTGAGAAGTGTGAAGCAAGATATGAACAGTGAGATAAACAGAAGAAAAAAGTGAGAAGAAGAAACAAGAAAGAAGAGAAGAGAAAGAATCTCATTTATTTTCGTTCTTCGATCCTCACTTCTCACTTCTTGCTACTCCCTTCTCATAACTCACTTCTCACTCTTCATTTCCCACTTCTCGCTATTTACTTGTTACTTCGCTCTTCGCACATCTCGCATCTCATCTCCTTCTTCCCACTACTCACATCTCACTTCACTCTTCTAACTATTTATTTCTCACTTCTTACTTTGCACATCGAACGTCTCACTTCTCATTTTTCATTTCCCACTTATAACTTCTTATAACACACTGCTGACTTCTTATTTCTCACTTATCATTTTTCACTTTTAACTTCTAACTTTTCACTTCTCACTTTCAATTTCTCACTATTACTTTGCACTTCGAATTTCTCATTTCTAACTTTCAACTTCTAACTTTTCACTTATCATTTCTCACTTCCCACTACTCACTTCTCTTTTGGCACTTCTTACTTTTCACTTCTAACTTCTCACTTTTCACTTCGAATTTCTCACTTAGCACTTCTCACTTCTTATTTTTCACATTTTACTTCTCACTTATAACATTTTATATCTCACTTCTAACTTCCCATTTCTCACTTATAAATTTTGCCTTTTTACTTTTACTTCTCACTTCTTACTTTTTACTTCTCACTACTCACTTCGCACTTCTAAATACTCATTTCTCACTTCTCACTTCTCATTTCTCACTTCCCAATACTCAATACTCCCAATACTTTGCACTTCTCATTTCTCACTTCTCACTTCAAATTTCTCATTTCTCACTTCAAACTTTTCACTTCTCACTTCTAAGTTGTTATTTCTCGCTTCTCATTTCTCACTTCTAACTTATCACTTTTCGCTTCTAACTTCTAACTATATCGTGCATGTAACTATTTTTGACAGCGCCGAGTTAGCGAGGTTAGAATGCATTGGAAAATTACTTCGGCTCAGAGAATATCGAGTAAGAGAGATATCGACTTACGGAGGGAACGCAGTATGCTAGATTCAAAGGACATTGAGTTTCATCGATTAAGGGAAAATATCGAGTTACAGAACATCGAGTTAGAGAGAGTTCACTGTATATGCTTGTTGAACCGAATTGGGTATTCACCGACGATTAGGACATTGCAAAAACCTTGGTTGATCTGATAGATACCGGGGGCTGAACTCGAGAACGTTTTAGAGAACATTGAGCAACTCGTTCACCGGCTTGACGTTCAGGATGACTTAACTTGATTGAGTGTTCAAAATTATCAAACAATGTGGTATAGCATTCAAAAATTTCATATTCATTTGCATGCTTTCAGAGGCAAAATCTTCCTTTTCATGTGAAGGCAACATCCTGATGAACAATTTTGCTGAAGAAAGTGGGATCCTAGCTCTCTTCTGTGATTTTACACAGCCAATCTAAAATGCTGGGCATATATGACCCATCCGTCCCTAAAGGGTTAAGCCTGGAAGCAATTTACAATCATAAACTTAATAGAAAACATTTATATAGAAAATATTATAGAAATAGGAAAGTAAATGTAAAAAGAACAGTTTTCCAAATCCATAATAATCTTTCACTATTTCAGCAATAATAATCAGGATAATGATACTTTGCCTCAGATTTTCACAAAAAAAATTAACATAGAAATGTATGTGTTCCTCAACTGTGTTTGCATGAAGAGCGGATTGTCATTATTGTGTTTTACACTCGAGATTGATAGATATTTAAAAGGCTAGAGCAAGAAGTCGCGTCAAAAACACACAGTTTAAAGGTAAACATTATGTGACATTCAATACTCGGAAAAGGTAATATTTTTGAACAGAGCTTAAAATATTCATCTTCATGAAGTAACTTCGGTCCGAATTTTGACAAACATCGCATGAATATTCAAAACATAGAATGACATAGTCAGACGACTACTCCACGAACTCATTCATTCGACTGTCACTGAGTGTGTTTACTATGTGCAGAAAAAACATAATTAGCATTGTTTATGTTGATGTTTACCGTTGAAAGTGCCTCGCGGATGAAAATCGGATTCAGTCCTGTGTGATAAATCACTTTACTCATTTGAAACGTGTTCAGATTTCAGATAATTTATCAATTTGTAAAATGTGCATAAATATGCAATGACTAATATTCAACTGAATATTGACTGTCCAGAGCCGACTTTGAATGTGTCTAGAAGTGAACTGACAAGTGAAGAAAGGTGGACTTCACCAAAAAAATTCGATTATTTTACACTCTGGTTTTGATCATTAAAAATACATGATGCTTCAAAGTTGTGAGTTACATGTCTTGAAATAAATAGTATCAGGAAAATCTGGATGCCAAAGCAGCGAGTTCGGCAACATATGTAGATCTATTCACCAATCACTTAAGGCGTTTATTATGATCTGTTTTACATATAATAATTTTGACATGGGTGCTTATACAGCGAGAATATTTGAATACGTAACCGCAACCAATGCCAAACTACTAATTAAATTAAAGCAGATACATTCTTCTGAGCAGGTACATCTACTTCCCGATTAATAATGCATAACAAAATTATAACAAGGGGAGTTATTTATTTCAGAAAAATATTGTAACAAAATGTGTTATAAATTTTGCTGATTAGTTGATATAATAACAAAAATTATATCAAAAATACCGCTAGCCATAACACAATTAAAACAGAGGTTGATACCTTCATATCATCATTATAACATATGATTTGATTATGATATGATTTTTCTGTACAAAAATCTACTTTCAAGGTAATTGCCTACATCACGGATAGAAAGCTGGTACGCTACCACGACGGATTTCCATCCATAATGTAGGCAATTAACTTTGTTCCAGCTATGCATTAATATCGAGCGGGTTCAAGTTATACTGAAGGTGATCACTCAGCGAACTGGACTATCGAAATTCATAACTGTCGCCTTATGAATCTTCGACTGATTATTCCACCAACAGTGATTCTTATACGCAGTTACCTTCGTGAGTAATCAAGCGTCGTTAGGCGTGTGGTCTACATACCGGCCTTCCGACCCCGACGTCCATGGTTCGAACCCAGTCTGCCGCACTTCACTTTTTTTCAAATGAAAATCATCATTCATAAGGCAACTTATTGAAATTCATACCGATTCCTTGTGGCAAATTTTCATAAGGCATTTGATTGAAAATCATAGGTCCATTTTCCTCAGTGATTACCTCCGATTTTGTTTCCAATGTCTACAAAAAATGTAGGCAATTATTTTGTGAAAATAATCATAACTAATGTTGTTATAATTTTGATATGAAATAAAACTGACGGAAGACACATTTTTATCGAATTATCTAATTAAAACACACGTTGTTTTATATAACAATCATTGTTATAGTTGAGATATAATTTTGTTATGCATTCCTGATCGGGTTTGTACATTATTAATCTTAAACCGGTGTTGCGGTGAAAACATTTCAATTTAGAAAAGATTAAATTTCTTCTTTTATCCTTATGAGATCCAAATCAAACATATATTCCAAAGTTCAGATTTATTTGAATTATTTTCTTTGAAGTCAAGTCATTGTTACTGCTATTTAGAACATCGTCTCCACAACTCTTCCAGTAATAACCGCCTGTGATAGAACGATAGTCTTTAATGTACAAGTTAAAAATATAGAAAACACGGAGCGACCAAGGATCAATTCTATCAGGGTGTCGACTACCTGGAAAAACCTGGAAAGTCAGGGAAAGTCAGGGAATTTTAATTTGGACCTGGAATGTCAGGGAAAGTCAGGGAATTTTGATTGAGGTCAGGGAAAAAATCACAAAACCTAATGTTGAAAGTTTGTTGTGATTTTTTTTAAATTCAACCTATAAATTAAACTAAGGACACTTATGACAATGAAACGCTGAGCCTTTCTAATCCATTGTAGAGGGACCAATAAAGGTACCGAAACGTCGGATCAGAATTAATATAGCGTTTTAGCTGGTTATCAGACTGCATAACCGATAAACAATACTCCGAGTCAATTACAGTCGACAACCATATACACTATCAAGGCATAAAGCTTATTTTTTGTGTGACCGTTGGCAGTCCCTAGAAAAGTTAACTGCGGGCCCATTCCATGTTCACCATGATAATCGAGTTTGTTTCTATTAATCTCTAATCAATAACAGAGGTTCCAAAGCCACGTTGCTCAAATGGTCACTGTTGAGGCCTGATCCAAATAGTTTTTTAATTAGTAAAAAAGTCCCCCTAAATTGTTTAGATTATTTAGTTTGAGTGGTTTTGTGTCGGAGTCGTTTTGAATTTTTTTTTGCAGTTTTCTCATCAGTAGCGTTCAAGTCATGTTCCCATCAAACAAAAGAAGTTCTAAAAGTTCGTTCAAATACATACTTAATTATCAATCGCGAGAGTCAGTCCATATAAAATTATTTTGATGTGCTCCCCAGTAATTGAAATTGCTCCCCAGTACATAATCAACTCTAATGGAAAACTTAAAATATCACATTACCTTTTGATGAACATTTATTGCCCAAATTTTTGAAAATTTTCTATTGAAAGCAGTCGAAACTGAATCAAATGGCTGAAATGGGCCATAGTTCAGAACCGTCGTCAACAAACAATCATCAACCTACAACCAACAACTAGATATTTGGAAGCTTGTTCAAAGAAAACGCCGAATACCATCTTTGTGGACCTATGGCGGCACTCCAAAGCATCGGCAAAACATTTCGTAAACTTCCATTGATGATAAGCTTATAAAGTCATTGGCCGATCCTCACTTCCTTAGGTGGTCAAATTATTAGTCACGTTGAGAGAATAATAGTGGATAAAACCATCATATGGTCCATCTCATCTACGTAGGTGGCGATTGTCTCAATTAAACGTTACTCGAAACTTCATAAAAATATCAGGAAAAATATCATATCAGGAAATATTCTGATTGATCTTTGTCCAGAAATTATTTCGGTGAAACTACTTTCAAGCATTTATACATGTAAGACTGTAGAGAATTGAAAAAAAAAAACATTTTTGATACCTGGAATTTTTCGAAATGGTCTGGAAAGTCAGGGAAAGTCAGGGAATTTTATTCTCAAATTTGAGTCGACACCCTGTCTATTGACTTATATCATGGTGACGTTTCGTCTCACATTCTAAACATACAAAAATTTCAGCACTTCTGTATTTTCTTTTTCTTCTCAAGACTAAGAACGTGTACATTTTGATCCATGCTAGAAGTTTATTTTGTAAGTCGATAAAATGAAAGCACCCAACAAAACGTGCGGGAAACCTGTCCATTTTAAGTATTCTTCCGTGGGAGTCTGCTGGACTGCCTTTGTCCGCAACAAAAGCAATATTTGTTCTCGTCTCTTGTTAATTTGTCGCTACTACCACGAACCGACATACAAAAGACCAGTCCAAAAGTTCCTTAAGTTAGTCATTGGATACTATCTCCACATTCGCTGCCTGGTTCAGTTCACAGCGCCGCAGATAAAACTATATCGCCATAAAACAGGCTTATTTACATAAGAAATCGCATTCTTGTTTTTCTTCTGTTTCATCCGTTCGACTTCTGGGGCTGGCAGAAACTCTGCGACGACGGTGCGGCAATAACTCTCACACCGGGACCGCAATCGTTAGATACCCGCACTGCACTGTGTGTGCGCCGTATACGCCGTAGCACTGATCAGAACACACATCGTCGTTGCCGTCGCAATCCACGGTCCCAAGCCGATGGATACGGTATGGATGGGGACCGGGAGCTCCCGAGTAACCAGAGACGTCGTCGTCATTTGCTTTGCATGGCTTTCTAAATTATTACCAGGCGATGGAAAGTGACTGGATATGCAGAACCCGTCGAGGCGTTTGACGCTGCTTATCAAATTTATTGGGAACATTTGCTCGGGCAATTATCGTCGCCACTAGCTGCGCGCATTTGGTCGGTCGGTTGAGCGGCTAATTGAGTAACTCGATTTATCAAGCAGCTCTAGCTGTGATGTTAGACAGGTTGAGCTGGGAGAGTATGATGCTACTAATCTATATTCACTTGACTGTAGTCGGGAGGAGTCAAAATCGATCGTTTTGACAATACGCTTCAATTTTTGAATACAAAAATATCTTTCATGAGTAAATGACAAGTTTGTGCTTAGTAATGTGACTACTATACATAAGTTAAGTGTCATAACCAATGTTGTAAAATATGTTTGGCTATCATTTGTATAGTTTACAGAAAAGTTTTTATGATGCTAGATATCAATTCATGGAGTACACAGACCCCACAATCATGCTAAATTAAATGAGGCACACTGGCTCTTCCGTCTACCCCTGACTGTACAGTAGACCATTCATGTTTCCAAAAGTAACAAAAATTCAACCGGTCAACCTATTCAAAACAGCGAGGTCATCAAAAAGGGCAAGAACCAGAGAGCCAACTTGAGCCCATGGGGAGACGGTGGTGATGGTTAAAACAAGAGGAGCACTAACCCTTCCGAGCGATGTCCCATGAGGCTGACGGCGATAATTGAAGTACTATTCCGTACCAGGACCCAACCCATTGGTCAACAGCGAGGTTAGGAGCAACTGACGAAGAGATGGCAAGGGCAATTGTTGGTGGCAAACCTCCCTCTAAGGAGGTGGAAGAGGAGGAAGAGGAGGAGGAGGAGGAAGAGGAGGAGAAGGGAAAGGAGAAGGTGAAGGAGAAGAAGAAGAAGAAGAAGAAGAAGAAGGAGGAGGAGGAGGAGGAGGAGGAGGAGGAGGATGAGGAGGAGAAGGTGGAAAGGACGAAGAGATGGCAAGGGCAACTGTTGGTGGCAAACCTCCCTCTAAGGAGGAGGAGGAGGAGGAGGAGGAGGAGGAGGAGGAGGAAGAGGAGGAGGAAGAGGAGGTGGAAGAGGAGATGGGAGAGGAGGAGGATGAGGAGGAGGAGAGGGAGGAGGAGGAGGAGTAGGGGGAGGAGGAGGAGGAGGAGGAGGAGGAGGAGGAGGAGGAGGAGAAGGTGGAAAGGACGAAGAGATGGCAAGGGCAACTGTTGGTGGCAAACCTCCCTCTAAGGAGGAGGAGGAGGAGGAGGAAGAGGAGGTGGAAGAGGAGATGGAAGAGGAGGAGGATAAGGAGGAGGAGGAGGAGGAGGAGGAGGAGGAGGAGGAGGAGGAGGAGGAGGAGGAGGAGGAGGAGGAGGAGGAGGAGGAGGAGGAGGAGGAGGAGGAGGAGGAGGAGGAGGAGGAGGAGGAGGAGGAGGAGAAGGAGAGGGTAATTGCTACATCACGTAAACAAACCTGGTACGCTACAACGACGGATTTCCATCCATAATGTAGGCAATTAACTTTGTACAGCTATTAATATCGAACATAGATTCAAGTTATAGTGGAGGTGATTACCTCCGCTATTAACATTAGCATTAGCATTAGCATTGGTACGGTGTAATTCGTAGATGGGACACTAGTGATACTCATGTTTTACTTTTGAGATCCTTATCTAGAACGCTACCAGACATCAAGAAGTGGAGTGGTCCTTGATCCCAGTCATAAACAAAAATAACAAAAGCATGAGGATTACTACTCCTGGCCACGCCCCGTAACTAGGGAGAGGAAGGGAGTGTTGATGTAGTACTCACATAACGAGAGGCCACCGACTTAGCGACACCCTCATAAGTACCACCGTGTTGGATAATGAGGAAGGTATTCGTTGGGTTAGGATTTGCCTGTAGCTGGCAATGTAACCGTGATAGATCTTACCCCGTAACACACCACGTAAAGGTGTCTACCCAGCATTACGGGTAGGATGTGATTACCTCCGCTATTTTCCAATATCTACAAAAATGTAGGTAATTATTTTGTGTAAATATACATAACTAATATTGTTATAGTTTGTATATGAAATAAAACTAGCCGTAGACATATTTTTATCGAATTATCTAATTATAACAACGTTGTTTTAAATAACAACCATTGAAAGAATTGACTTATAATTTTTTTATGCATTGCTGATCGGGTTACATCCGGATTAGAATATTGTTAGCTCAGTACTTATAAAGACTACGAGCAGATCTTGCATCGTAGGTATTTAGAACAAACAATTTTAAATTTTTCATGTAAGTACTAAAATATTATCTAAAGATACACATTTTTCTTGAATTTATGTTGTGAAAATATGTTAGTTTGTCTTGAAATCGAGCCCACAAAATCTATATCTTCTTCTATATACAAAAAAGGAATTTCTGTCCAAAGACTCGGAAATTAATCGGCGTGAAAATTTGTATGCAGAGGTTTGAGATGGTTCGAGACTCCTCCCTTCTTTGGAAAGGGGAGCTCCCATACAAATGAAGCACCAATTTCATCAAAGCTCGAAAATTGATCAAACAAATGGATCCAAATCTGAGATGTGGATGATTTGGAAGGGAAGTTATGTTTCTATGGTGGGTTGAAACACCGGGTAATTACCAAGGTTTGGGAGGATGAGGTTTAGCCGCAGAAGTGGATGGGAGGTGTAGTCTACAAAAAGGGCGAATAGCTGAAATGTAGCAACTACCGTGTAATCACATTGCTGAACACGATCTACAAGGTACGCTCCCAAATTTCATGCCACCGACCAACACCAATTGCAAGAGACTTCGTGGGGCAGTACCAGATGGGATTTACGGACGAACGCTCTAACACAGACCAGGTGCTCGCCGTTCGTCAGATAGTGCAGGAATGCCGCGAATACAACATACCCACACATCATCTATTTATCGACTTCAAAGCCGCATATGATACAATCGATCGGCACCAGCTATGGCAGCTATTGCACGAAAACGGATTTCCGGCTAAACTGATACGGTTGATCAAGGCGACGATGGATCGGGTGATGTACGTAGTTCGGGTTTCAGGGGCATTCTCGAGTCCCTTCGAAACGCGCAGAGGGTTACGGCAAGGTGATGGTCTTTCGTGTCTGTTATTCAACATCGCTCTGGAGGGAGTAATACGAAGGGCAAGAATTGACACGAGTGGTACGATTTTCCGTCCGTCCAGTTATTTGGTTCTGCCGACGACATAGATCTTATGGCACGTAGCTTTGAGAGGATAGAGGAAGCCTACATCAGACTGAAAAGCGTAGCTAAACGGATTGGACTAGTCATCAACACGTCGAAGACAAAGTACAATATAGGAAGAGACTCAAGAGAGGACAATGAGGGCCACCCACCACGAGTTTGTATTGGTGGTGACGAATTCGAAGTGGTTGAAGAATTCATGTACTTGGACTCACTGGTGACCTCCAATAACGATACAAGCAGAGAACTTCGGAGACGCATCATGGCAGGGAATCGTGCGTACTTTGGACACCGGTAAATGCTCCGATAGAATAGAGTTCCGCCGCCGCCATACCAAACTGACTATCTACAAAACCCTTATTAGACCGGTAGTCCTCTACGGACACGAGACCTGGGCGATGCTCGTGGAGGACGACGCAACGCGCAATGGGAGTTTTCGAACGGAAAGTGCTGCGTGCAATCTGTGGTGGGGTGCAAATGGAAGACGGTCCGTGAAAGAGGCGAATTAACTACGAATGGCATCAGCTATTGGGAGAACCATCCATCGTACACACCGAAATAGGAAAACTGCGGTGGGCCTGGCACGTAGCCAGAATGTCGGACAATAATCCGGTGAAAATAGTTCTCGACAACGATCCGATGGAAACGAGAAGGCGAGGTGCACAGCGGGCAAGGTGGATCGATCGGGTGGAGGATGATTTGCGGAAATCCCTCCAAAACTTCCTCCTAGAATAACTCCGAAAATTCCGCCAAAAGCTTCTCCAGGAATTCCTCCGCAGATTCGTCTGGAAATTGCTTCAGCAATTCTTCCAGTAACTCATCCGAAAGTTCTTCTAAAAGTTTCTCTGATAATTACTTCTTGAGGAGTAAACCATTTCTCAATCAAATTCCTCTGAATATTCTTACATGAATTCCTCTACAAACTCCTCTTGAATACTCCAAGAAATCCAAGAAATTTCTGGGAATATCCAGAACTTGCTCCAGAAATTCCTCCAGTAATTCCAAAGGCAATTTGTCGTGGAATTCCTCCATGAACTCCTCAATAAAATCCTCCAAAAACTCCTCCGGAATTTTGCTCCTAAAATCATCCAGGAATCCTCTAAGAATTGATCATGAAATATTTCCGGAAATTCCTTCAAGAAGTTTTCTTGAAAACTCCAGGATGCGCTACGGAAATTACTCCAGAACTAATTCCCTGAATCACTAATTCTTCTTTGGGAATTTCTCCAAGAAATCTTAAGCAAATTCCTCTACAAATGCCTCCCTAAATTCCTTCCAGGATTTATCAGGAAATTTCCCCAGGAACTCCTCCGGAAATTCTTCCACAAGTTCCCTAGAAATTTCCTCAAGAATTACTACAGAAATTATCTCAATAGTTTCCCCAGTAATTCCTTCAGGTTTTTTTTCGAAAAATGCTTGACAAATCTGTCAAGAAATACCTCCAGAAATATCTTTGAAGTTTCCTTCTGGAATTTCTCCGGAAATTATGAAGAAATTTCAAGAATTCACGAAAGTTTTTCCGCAAATGCCTCTTAAGGACAAGCATCACTGAATCCAAAACAAAATTCACTAGCGTTTTCTTGGGCACACCACTCAATATGAAAGTATCGCACAACTGTCATTTTCGTTATTCCATGCATGCTGCGACGCAGCAAAGCTGAAATAATAAAAACAAATGTTGCCTCCGTATTGAGTCGTGTGCCCTTAAAAATGTGAGTGAATTTAGTTTTGGATTATGTGATGCCTGTCCTTAAGATTTGCTCAGGAAATTTCTTCATAAATTCCTCCAATACTTTGCTAAAATTTCTCCAGGAATTCCTCCGTAAATTCCTACAGGAAGTCCTCTGGCAATTCCTCCAGATATTTCTCCGAACATTTATACAGGAATTTTTCCGAAAACTCATCCAAGAATTCCCCCGAACATTCCTCTACGAATTTCTCCGTAAATTCCAACAAGAACGATTTCTTAAATCTCTAATAATTGATCCGAAAATTGTTCCAATTTTTTTTTCAACAACCAGAACAAATCCGAAATTTCTTCCAGGAATTCCTCCATAAATTTCTCCATGACTGTCTCTGGAATTCCCTTACTGAATTACTCCGGAAATTGTCCCAGTAATTCCTCCTAAAATTCCCCCTGGAATTACTCTAGAAATTCTTTCAGGAATTTATTCGGAAACTCATCCAAAATTTATTGGGGAATTTCTCCAGGAATTCCTCTGGTAGTTCTTCCAGCAGTTCTCCATAAATTCCCTTCTCCAAAAATTCTTTAAGGAACTTCTTCGGAAATTCCTTCAGGATTTTTTTTCTGAAATGCTTGACAAATAAGAATTTAAAAATTCTTCACTTAGTTGAAGAAAGTGTAGCTGGAGTAGTCCCCCTACGAGTCCAATTTAGAGTCTTGCTTTTAATTAGGAATATATCTACGCGAGTTTAATGATTATGCCAACATAAAAAAATTTATATCAATCTTGCAGCATGTGAAACGAGAACTGATTTGAATCACAGCAAAACTGGACAACTCGCCACACGCATCAAAACCACGTTGTATAGTGCGGATTTGATTGAGCGTGCTGCTGATAGATATTAATGGTTGATTGGCGAGCTCGATTGGATGGGTGGCTTTGGCTTGCGATTTACTGGGTCACTGCCCACCCAATCACACAAACTGTCGGGTGGAATCGGTTTGGCAATATCATAAACGATATCTGCAGGTCCGCATGCATGGGAGGGTGGTTTGTTTCTAGGTCAAGCCTCGGACAATTTGACGACGTTTGATGGATTGCAGTTTTATTTTACACATGTCATTAGCTTTTTTATCGAACAAATGGCATGTTGTTTTATCGCCAAATATGATCAATATTTTAATGAGCTACATAGAAGCCTTCAAGGTGTGTTGCTTAATATTTTGTTTGAAACAATTAGCTTTTGATTTTTTAGATCTGTTTAGTTCAGTTTAGTAATTCGAGGGCGTAGAACCCGTTTTTTATAATGATGCAAATAATTGACACTGTACGATAAGACGTCGTGTTAGGGTATGCCGTTTCTCAAACATAACTGTCGTAAAACTCAATTATTGTGGTTAATAATAGAACATTTATCGCCTCCTACATGACCATATTAAGCCTGTCCAGACAACGTTACCAATTATCATGCCCCAGATGACTTCCGCTCTAATTACACCAAATCACACGTTACAAAATGATGGTTTCCCTGACCACTTTAAAGCGCTGTAAATGGCAACGGTTGCACTTATACATGTCCCTTCGCTTAATGAGATCCTATTTTTTGTTTCGCTTGCTCCGAATTGCATAAGTGGAACGTCGTCACGAGCATCAACAATAACAATGTTTATGGACAGTAGTGGAAACCAACAAAAAAAGACGAAGCATAATTACTACTCCACTGTTATGTCTCGAATCCCAACACACAAGTCCGATTGTCACCAAGGTCAATCGGAGAGCTCCGGGCCTTTTTTACGGCTACGTCAACTACGAGTTGACGATAATTGACACCACAATAGCCTGGAAAATTAACCTCCGCTTGACACTCCGGTGTTATCCGCAAACGAAACATTACCAGCTTTAGGGCTTCACTTGGCCGCTATAGACTTTTAACTGCCTCTCTGTACCGGGTACCTAGGGCCAGCACTACGAGTGGCAAAGAAGCTTTGTCGTAAACATAAACATGCTTTACGGCTTTCTTTTCGATTTAGGACTTGGCGTACCGCTAGCAGGGCCGCGGGAGCGGATACGTGAGGGAGTGCCCTCACCCAATTCGTTCACCTGTCCTTTGAACCTTTCGCTTCAAGGTATCGAGCTCGGTTGGGTACCTTAAACTCAACTACCTGTGTTGGTTTCCTGATTGCTTCTGGCTTAAGGTTGTGCCCTTTTTTTTCATTCTGCTGCAAGCAACCTGTTTTATGACACTGCAATCATCGTCCGCTGTCGTCGTTTGTTCGTTCAGGATGATTAGAAAAAAGAATCCTCACCAGGAGGGTAGGTACTACTGCCGGCCGGTGCATGCCATGAACAACACGCTACTGGAAAACAAAGGAGTCATTCAGAGAAAGACGGTCAAATTTTCCAGCGACGTAAGCAAAGTGTTCATGATGCCGTCAACCAGAAAATTCGCAAAAAAAAGGTTTTTATTAGCTACTATTCAAATAACAATTAAGCTATAAATTGATCAATTCACTTACTATCTATAAATACTTGTTTAATACTTTTCATTTAAATGACATACATTCAAAAGAGCTGCTTAGAGTCGACGCAAAAGATTTCCTTTACGTGTGACCCGTACTGGATGTAAGGGTGCATAGCGTTTTTCATGGTTCAGCAGTAAGATGCTTCAATGGAGAAGTCCAAAATGTAAATTTAGTAAACGAAAATGAGTAAACGAATTTGGCAAAATATGAAATGTGATTTTCAAAGGAAGCTTATATATATTGAAAACATTACAAATTTTTGATTAACTAAAATAAAAGTTGACAAGATAATAACGTTTTATTTTTGACCAAGAATTCAATCCCGTTGTACATTTATGCGTAGGACGAAAGTTGATGGCGGTGAGACTTCATACCAATACAAATTCCAATAGACTTCCACCGTTCGGTTTGTGCTGCACTATCGGTGCCGTTCGCTGCCGGCTAATGCGATTTATTTGTAAAATTTTCCACGGTTCTGGAGAAAATACAGGAGGCAACCTCTTTTGTACCGGCTGATTGCCTTCGTTCCTGTTGGTCTGTTTTTTTTTATTTTGCGTATTTTTGTAGGAAGTTTCTCCAGTGCGATAAATAGTGAAGGAGGGGCGGTAAAGTTTTTGGAATTGGAAAAGTTATGCTTCTTGAGCGATTGTCTACGGTCGTTTGTAAGTTCGAGGGTCTGCTGGAAGAACTGCGGGTGGAAAATGAGGTTAACGACCGTAAGAGAAATATGATGTAATACAGAAGCCCGTCCGTGGTTGGATAGCAATGACGGGTTGATTGCTCACTTTTTTCGTACGAGTGAAGTTTTAAGTGGAATTTATTTGTTTTCAAACTTTGTGGTTTTAACTGAATGGAGTGAGTATCTTATTGAGCAGGGGGATATTGAAAACCAGATGATGTAAAACACGCCTGCCTTTCATTAGCGTCCTTATTAACATTCCCGTAGTAGTAAATTTAGTGTTTCTCTTTTGGGGCCACCCACAGCCTAGCGGTATGAAGTGAAGTGAGTATCCTCCTACATCTTATGTTACCAAAAGATGCGCTATCCAAAGACCGTTAGGGGCAAGCCAGAGTAAACGCGACGAGCGATGCGATGCGACGCGACTCACGTAAAAGAATAACAATCATTATCAACAGGCTGTCAAATTGCACTGTCGCGTCGCGTCGCATCGCACGTTGCGTTTACTCTGGCGGGCACCTTAGGCGATGCTAAAACAGTTTTTCATATAAATATTAGATAATAGTTTGAAATGAAGAAAGTAAAAGCTAAAAACAGATTTTTCGGGACCACTCTACCTAAATTTAGTAATTGTCATAAAACAGAACTGCCCATGATCGCATAGGTATTTGTAACATTTGCATTTTGGTTTATTTTGTACATCGTTTGTCCTCCCCTCAAAATTAATCATTTCCAGCTTACCACAGATTAGCAAAATAGTAAAGCCTATTTTACTGTTGTGGGATTAGTTGCAATAGGTTTCTGAACGATTCACAAGCTTTTTACAAAATGAACAAAAATGCAAGTGTTACAATTATGCGATCATGGGCAGAGAACCTATATGAGAAAACATTAATCTTTGCTTAGAATTAACAACTTTGTCTCTACTTTCATGTTCTGTAGCTTCGACCATCCGGAAAATGCTCCCAGTCGAACCATACATCGAGCATGACGCCACGCCACACAGTCCCTGACGCTAAAAGCCCGGAAGAGCAGCTGAAATTCCCTGATGCAAAATCCTACGCCCCATCCATCTTCAAACGTTGTAAGCCTAACCTCAAGTCACCACGAGTACATTGGCCTTTATTTCTTTCTTACTAACAGTAAATAATAAAATGTTTTCGATGGTACATCTCACAAAGAATCGTGGATCCGTAAAGTGTTATACACGCCTTGTAATTCCTTATAATTCGAAAAATTAAAGAATTTATTTCACAAATGGTTTTCAATGGCGCTGTTGGTTTTCGAGTTATCGAATTATGTCGTGAAATTCGACGAATCCGACCATTGTGCAATATGCATAGGCAAGAATTTATTACAAAATAATACAAATTAAAAGTAATTTAAATAATAATAGGAATAACTGAACTTATATGTGCTTATATGTTCATTTGCCCTGTCGCTTGGAGAGGGGATATCTGGAACTGATCAAAATCTATCCACGTGGTATATGGACAGCCCCTTAGCAGAGCACTGCAGGCAGCGACAGAACATACCAATGATTAAGGATCGGTCACTGGGGGAAGGATTTACAACGCGTCGGATTGCGGGCCTTTCACCCAGGCCTCAACTCGGGAGGTCAATAAAAGCACTTTAGTTTAAATATGACAATACAGGCCCCATCATTTTTAAGGAAGCAGGTGATGGTATCACAGTTCGAACGAATCATGTACATTTACATCAAATAGCATGCACATAATTGGAGCATGATAAACGATAGAAATTTGCATTTCATTTTTACATCACTTATCATTTCCAATTTATGTGTTGTTTTAAATTTACATAATCTATTTTATGCTGTATAAATAAAAAAAAATCAACATGAGAATCGAACTCAGGCCCGCAGAGTGATAGTCCGTTCTGATACCACTCTACCGTTTTCACTTCTTGAAACCAATGTTGCTCAAAGAGTAACATGTTCTGAGTTATGGCGATTCTAACATACAGTACCGAACCCGTCGTGATCGGGTTCTGGCTAGGTAATGTAAATTTACATGTTCTGAGTAAGCGCATCATCAAGGGAAAATATCTGATGGATAAAGTGCAAGAAGTTGAAGTTTTCCATCGATTTAAGAAAACGCCTGATAAAGTACACCAATGAAATGCAGCATCATGGATGCTGCTTTGTAGTCGCAATGGAAAATATTCGCTTTAGTATGACGGTGGTCCAAAACGATGATTTCCCGCTGCATTTGCAGCTGCCTTGATGGAACTGTTGGTTTGTTTACATTCTACCGAGATCGTCGCAAGCGTGGCCACCTTTTGTTTCGGTTCACATAATTTCATGTAAACTTAATGGTTTATAAATTAATTTTCACGGTGGATAAAGTATTGTTTTCAATAGAGTGTAGTTATAATGGTAAGGTCATGTATCTATACGGTTTGATTCATGCTCCGTTTATGTGCATGATTTTCAACGCATAATTACATTGAAAAAACGATTACATGATCTGTATTCACATTAGTTTTATTGATTACATTACCAGTAAAAGTCAAATTTATTTGCTGTGAGAAAATCTGGCAGTGGCAAGGGCATTTTTTTATACTGACGCGACAGGGATTCCATACACTAACAAATGTGGTATTTATAGGCATACTGGCATAGATAATATTCTACCGAATTATGAACACCACAGATATCGCAAGGTGTCCGAAGGGGGCTCCCACCAAAATTGTGTGTGCGCCGCGTATGTACAGTTCAGAAGGTAAGTCAGCCCACTAAAACCAAACCCTTCTCCAATCATTTTCCCGGCCCGCAATTAAGCAATACTTAGGGAGATAACTATTGAGCATTGCGCTCCTATTTCTGAGGCGCCGCTGAAGCATCAACAACCAACACCAGTCCTAGCGAGACTTCACTCACTTTATTACACTACTTACTACACGTATCATGCGAGGCTTCCTTGTGTACTCGACCATACATTCGGTCCCTCGCTCTGTAATACCCCCAGCTCCCTTTTGCTTGCACCACATGTGTATCCCTTGGGGGTGTGCAGGTAGCACCCACTTGCCACCAACCTCCACAGGGTCTTGGAACCTCCACAGGGTCCGTTAACTGCCTGGCCAATCGTTTCCGTTCATCCCCTCGACACGTGTCGACTGACACCTTGGGACTCAGGGTGTGTTTCAGTGTTTAACCGAGCCTAACCCATATCCCAGCGTAACGGGTAAGGTTCCTAACGGTAAGGAACTTTAATTGGGGTTTCATAAAAACTAGGGTGGGCCAAATTTAAAACAAAATGAAAAAAATTGATGAGATACGGGTATACAATGTTCCGCAAATATGTAGTTCAGTCGGTTTCCAAGAATTTTGCTAAAAAAAATATTTCCCTTGCTCTTAAATTGACTGATTTAGAGCAATTTACCCAATTTTCACTTAGGGTGACCCTTAAAAAAGCAGTTTTTTTGCTCTAACTTTTTTGTTTCAAATTATCAGCAATGTGATGACCAGCTTTTGAGCTTTGCAGGGCAGAACTTTTCATGGACTTAACGTTGCCATATATTATGCGGATCAAAAGTTATTGAGGTTTTCTTCATTTTCAAGCACTATTTTGTTATTTTCATGTGTTTTGCTTCTTCCATGGCATACTTCGTGATATGGCAAACGCCACACCATTTTGTTATAGAGCCTTGGCAAAAACTAATATCTCGAAAACAGCAGTTCGTTGGGTGTTTTGCTTCTTCCAGGTAGGTAACATGACAAAAATAATAACAGAAATTAATATCCAATACTTTAGGCATAACAAGTTCAGAAATTTTAATACTTAATGAAATATAATTTTGTTATGCCTTTGATATAGTAATAACAAAATATGTTATGCCTGGAATATTTTGCATATTAATTTTTGTTATTTCACATCTTATACAAGTCCATAATAGAGCTGAAAATCAATAACAGAATTAGGTATTACAATTGAGTTTTTTTTTTTCTGTTCGGGATTCCTGCCACTCTCAGCATGGTCTGGCTATACTGCTGGACAATATAATAGGTGGCCATTCTCCATAAAAATAATATCGAGGTTGACTACCTGGCACTCAGAAGTGGTACAATCGATAAAAGATACATTTGTTTTATACCTCATAGTTTTCACGATATTTACAAAACTTTTTTTTACTAAAAATCCCTTTCCGTACAATCTCTGTTACTTCTGATTATACGAATGAAAAAAATAAGTTCACAGATAAAATAAAATTTGATTATATATCCAAACTAATGTAGAAATATCTGATCATGTTATGCCTAAAGTATTTTGGATATTAATTTTTGTTATTATGTTTGTCATGTTACCTCTTATTCATATCAAGTTGATACAAACTGCTGTTTTCAAGATATTAGCTTCTGCTCAGGCTCGATAACAATATGAAGTTTTTTTCAATATCCCCTTGATTTATACACCCTAAAATGGAGCCTGAAAGTAGAAGAATAAGGTCGAGAAAACAATTTGAATTTTTTTTTGCGCCGTTCATAGATACATCTTTTTTGTCTTTATTAAAGAGACTTTCAGCCCGAGGCAGCATAGATACATCTGTTAGAAGACAACTTTTGTTTTTTTTAAAGAAAAACCTCAATAACTTTTATTCGCATGAGATATGGCAACGCTAATTCCGTAAAAGTTGGGCCCTGCAAAGCTCAAAAAATGGTCTGAACAGCACATTGCTGAGAAATTTGAAACAAAAAGTTAGAGCAAAAAACTGCTTTTTCAAGGGTCACTTTAAGTAAACTTGTGAAAATTGCTCCAAATCAGTCAATTTAAGAGCTAAATTTTTTTTTTCGGAAAATTTTTGAAACCTAGCTTAACTACAACTTCGCGAAACATTGTATACAAGTATCTCTGCAAAGAAAAAAGTTTTATTTTATTTTTTTTTATTTGGCCCACCCAAAATTTTATGAAAACCTTAAGAAGCCCCTTACCGTTAGAACAACTTTGTAGAACAAAGTTTTTCTTCTATCTCTGCTATTTAAGGAACATCCATAAATTACGTAACGCTTGGAGGTGAGGAGGAGGGGATTTGTCCGAAGTGTGACGACCCATACATAATTTTCAGAGGCTTCATACAAAAAGTGTGACATAGGGAGCAGGTGGGGGGGTCAAAATGGTCAATTTTTGCGTTACGTAATTAATGGATCTTCCTTTTCGGCTTGAAAAACTTATTACCACTTTGTCTCCTACCTGGACCAATGTGCATTGTATTACTATTTCATGGAAGTTTTACCCTTGTCCTTGTCCTGGGCTAATGTCGAAATCTACGAATTTCGTGGGTTTTTGATTTGGTCTGAAAACAGTCTTACAGCGCTGAAAATTGCATGGCTATCATTATTATGAATTTTATGATAGACAAATCTGGAACAAGGGGATTTTCTCATTAGTCCTTCAGAGTACTCTTCAAAATTGGCAAATGATTTGGTCATACAATGAACTTGGAGGTGGCTATTTTCCATAGTTCCTAAGGTTTCTTCGCGAGCGTGATTCAGAGGTGAGAACTTAAGCCGAGGCTGCATTCGCACGATGTCAAGGCTTATGTCCAATCACTATTCACTAAACGCACATCACTAAGAATAAACCTTGTCGATAGCAACTTATGTAGTTGTGGAACTGGTTGCGATTACATCGATCACGAAGTTTGGTATTGCTCGGAAAACGACGCCTCCAGAGTGCAACTATTGGATACCCTTGTGGCCCGAGGTAAACAACCCTGCAGGGAAGTAAGAGGTGTTTTGCGGCACCGCGATATGGTATATATGTTGGCTATCTATACATTTCTTTGCTCGTCTGACATCAAAGTCTAATATTTCATTTTTTTTTCCAAGTTTTTTTTAAGGATTTTATTACTGACCAATATCAAAAACTTTTTCATTTTGAGCAATTGAAAATAATAAAAAATAGTCGAACGTGGAAAACGTGACACGAGAGTTGGTCCCTCATGCATTTTTCAAATGGGGGGGGGGTAGTTTCGTTTTCCTAGCCCAAATCCCGCTCCTTTAAAAATGCATGGGGAACCAAATCCCGTGACACGTTTTCCGAACTGTAAACAAGCCTTCAGAAAGGATACTTTGACTATTTTTTGTTATTTTTAATTTTTCAGCTTTAAAGCCGGTGTGGGCATTAGAGAGTTAAAAAAATAATTTTAGGAAAAAAATAAAACAAATGCGAGAAGAGCAATAAGGTGGGCTTATTGATTTCCCGTGTCAAAACCCTCTTCCATGAATATAATTATAATTATAAAAAATCTGCGGAACAAGACTCTATAAGGAAAGAACATCATTAAGAAGTAATTTTAATTATTTCCATGAATATGGTTGGCGCATGTGAATAAATATCAAATATAATCAATTCACAGTCCTTTTTGATCGAAATTGATTTAAATGATGCTAAATGAAGCATCACATCTCGGGGATCATGTTCATTAATTTTGTTCTCATGTGCTTCCAAAAAGGCGCACACATATGGAAACTCCTGATCTGTAACTAGTCTTAAAGTACGTGAGGACCGAAATCTGACCAAATTTTCACTTGGTTTGAAACCGTCTTAAACTAGATTTGATTTTGTTTATTGATTATTATTATTTTTTAACATTGTGGTTTTTTTACAGTGGATGAATTCGAAATATTCTGGATTATTCAGAAAGACTTCGAATGATTCTTAATATTTCGAAAAGAATCAAACGATTGAAAAATATGTGGTAAAGCAGATTCTGCCTACCATACTTGCCTACCAAGTTACCGGTTCCGTTCAATCAACTAATGAAATTGGTCAAATTTTAATGCCATTTTGGAGCTCTTTGGAAGAATCAATGAAAAACGGGACAAATTAAGAATTTTTTAGATCCGTCGTAATCACAAAAAGCCTGTCCAGTTAAATACGGTACGTATGGTTAGCCTACGTTGGTTGCGATCCCGCGAAACCAGTGACGCTAAAAATGTATTTCGGACAGCAGCAACATTAAAGTGAAGTTTTAACGCAAGGTACGGACTAACGTTTAGTTACTGTTCGTGATTAAAAAGAAAAAAAAAAGCTTTTGCAGGATCAGGATTTAATAAAAAGAAAGGATTTGATTGTTCAATTTGAAATTTTCTATCAAGATTCTGATTTTGGTTTTGTTGCTGTTAATGATTGATTGGAAAGGCGCATTATTAAAAAATAAATCGTTACTTTCCAGAATCACCATTTTAATCAAGGGAACGTTGAGCCAAGACGTATTTTTAAACGGCAGAAAATTACCAACGGTAGACGTCGGAGGAGGACGCTGCAAAAATGCATTTGCATGGTTGGCGTCTATTGAGGTTCAGCAGCAACTCATCGAGTGACTGACGTTGGCGTCAGTGAAATTTTCTCACAAGAGATAAATCGATCCTTGTTCGGATCACCATTAATAATGCCCATAATACATCGTTAGAGAGATATTTACCATTGATTTAAAAAAAATCAAGCATATTTCAGTTACATTACGCTAGATTCATGCACATCAACCATCATAATGACTTGGTTTTTAGCAGCCACTTAAGCAGGCATTCTGTATGCGTGTTTTTTTTTCTTTTACCCAATAAGGTAGGATTCTGAGTGGACTTACCTATTTTCGCACATTAGATGAACGGACAACAATCAGACTATTTTTGGATTCATAGTTAATTCAGAATTTTCATCAGTATAGTGACACGATTAACCAAAACTTATTTGGATAGTATTTGAAGTACTTGTACCCAAAAAAACAGCTTACGATTTTCTTTTAAAGCAGCTCGTTATGATTGTCTACCTTACGGCTTTGACAAACGATTAATGCTCATTAATTTAAGCTCCAAGTTAACGCCTCATATTGTTGCGGCGAACGGTCAGGCTTAGAAACGTCGTCCGGGTCAAGACAGCCACTTCTCTGGATGGTCCCGGAGGGCCATTTGATAGCCACGGTCTAGAAAAAAAACCGCAACTTTGCAGTGATTTAACACTCGCATTGATAGTCACATTCAGATGGGATGCACTTACATGAGATTCTGGGTATGAATAAAAAACGATTACTTCTGACTATTTTTAAGGAAATGCTTGGACTACGAAGGCATCCGAGCATTAAATGTTGCCAATAATTGTTGATTTATATCGAAGAAGTCAAAAGATTTGTAAGAAATGGTCTTTAGTGGATGATCAAACAAATGATTCAATTATGACCCATCTTTACTGAATCTGTCAAAAACCCCAGCACAGTTAGCTCTCATATTAGATTAAACATACATTCTGTAGAGGATAAATTCTAAATAATCTCCAGCTATCTAATTGATATCATCAACATCGGACTGTCAATAGCTCAATCAGCACCCTAATTTTATCGAGCCCCATTTAGCATTGCACTCTTCACCTATAATTTTCGATATTTTATTGCCATAATAACATCTCCAGCAAACTGCCTTTATTTGACAGGCTATCGACGAACCTTTCGGATCCCGCCCTATATTTAGGGCAAGTACAAACGTACGAGGTACGCAATAAACCCAACCTCATATCACGATGTTGAAATCGAATCGAATTTTTTGCTCGCATTTCATTCGTAGACCTGCCCTTACAAGAACACGATTGTTGAATTGGAAAACCTTCGCACCACTTGTTGCACCACGCGCCTACCTACATGATGCGATGCGGCGGTACGACCCGACGAGGGCGCGTAGCGAATTTTCTTCCGATTCCGATGCACGATAATCGGAAAGAAAACCTTCGCTTGCGTGTCCGATGATGTGCACACATAAAATAACAACAAGCTGCCCGGGTACATCCGAGTACCGGCTGTTGAACACCCGTATACCGAAATGCACGCAGGGAATGCACTTTCCACTCATGCTCACCTCACACCTCATCAATTACTAAAAACGACCCAAGAGCCTGTTGATACCGCCACAACGAATAGTTCCAAGAACTGCTCGAGAAGGTGGCACGGGTCAGGGCACGTGTTTTTCGTTTAGAAAATTATTTGAAGTTTGGGAACAAAACCACATCTGCCCTCGTTCACCGACAGGTGGTGAGATGAGAAATCGAAATGGTCAGCTCCATTTCGAAGTGGGAGATAGAACCGTTGTGGAGAGAAAATGCGAATTAGGAATTAGAGGTTGAAGGAAAATACGAATTCTGGAAGAAAGGGAGTAGATCAAAACCTAATTGGGAAAATGGATTGAGAAACAAAAACAATCGACGCTATTCATGACCGAAATTGCATCTTATTATAATACGAGACATCCAGACGTTTTCAAACGCAAATTCGATACAGTATTGAAATCATTTGGCAATAGAAACGAGTGGTAGTCATAAGCTCGACCAAATCAAGAACGATTACTCTTGCAGGAGTTTCATCAAACATTTTTCGGAAAAAATGAACAGTAGGACAGCTCAGTTTAAATTAACACTAGGATTCATTCGTTCAGAAAATCGTTGTAACTAAATTTTCAAATGACTATATCTCAGTGGTTTTTCAACCGATTTTCTCAGTTTTTTCACCAACCTCTTAGCCATCTCTTCTAGTTTCTGGACATTGCAAAATATTGTATCTAGGGGTGTTCAATTTTTCACTAGAGCTGTGGGAGTAAAGCAACGGATTTAGAAAAATGCGATTTTGGAGATATACTTATATTTCATTACCAAAAATGATATCTATTCATATAGTGATGATGGAAATGATAAAATAACACATAAAAGACATCACCTGGAACATGAGAACACATTTTGAGCATCCCTACTATGCATACGATGATAATTCGGTGCCTTTAGGAACCACTTTATGCTACAGGATGTATGAAGCCTCAGAAAATGTTTTCAAGCATGTTGTCTACTGTGAGCTTGTTAAATTAAATGTAAACTATATACGAAACATGTGTGATAATCTATTATGATGATCTAGGATCTCCAAATTGTCCTGGAGTTTGAATCAAATGGTCAACCGAATCAACCAAGGCTTCCATGATGTCCCATACCGCGGTATCAACCCAATTATGTCCTCCGAGTATTTATCTTCCACTTGCGTCCCAAATCCAGGCATTTGAGATGTTGTAAGATCTCCAAATTGTCCTGAAGTTTGAGTAAAATGGTCTATCGAATCAACCAAAGCATCCATGACGGCCCCAGCCGCAGTATCAACCCAATTATGTCCTCCGAGTATTTGTCTTTCACTTGCGTCTCAAATCCAAACATATGAGATGTTGTAAGATCTCCAAATTGTCCTGGAATTTGAATCAAATGGTCTACCGAATCAACCAAGGCTTCCATGATGTCCCATACCGCGGTATCAACCCAATTATGTCCTCCGAGTATTTATCTTCCACTTGCGTCTCAAATCCAGGCATTTGAGATGTTGTAAGATCTCCAAATTGTCCTGAAGTTTGAGTAAAATGGTCTATCGAATCAACCAAGGCATCCATGATGGCCCCAGCCGCAGTATCAACCCAATTATATCCTCCGAGTAGTTGTCTTTCACTTGCGTCTCAAATCCAAACATATGAGATGTTGTAAGATCTCCAAATTGTCCTGGAATTTGAATCAAATGGTCTACCCGATCAACCAAGGCTTCCTTGATGTCCCATACCGCGGTATCAACCCAATTATGTCTACCGAGTCCACTTGCGTCTCAAATCCAGGCATTTGAGATGTTGTAAGATCTCCAAATTGTCCTGAAGTTTGAGTAAAATGGTCTATCGAATCAACCAAAGCATCCATGATGGCCCCAGCCGCAGTGTCAACCCAATTATGTCCTCCGAGTATTTATCTTCCACTTGCGTCTCAAATCCAGGCATTTGAGATGTTGTAAGATCTCCAAATTGTCCTGAAGTTTGAGTAAAATGGTCTATCGAATCAACCAAGGCATCCATGATGGCCCCAGCCGCAGTATCAACCCAATTATGTCCTCCGAGTATTTGTCTTTCACTTGCGTCTCAAATCCAAACATATGAGATGTTGTAAGATCTCCAAATTGTCCTGGAATTTGAATCAAATGGTCTACCGAATCAACCAAGGCTTCCATGATGTCCCATACCACGGGATCTACCCATTTATGTCCTCCGAGTATTTATCTTCCACTTGCGTCTCAAATCCAGGCATTTGAGATGTTGTAAGATCTCCAAATTGTCCTGAAGTTTGAGTAAAATGGTCTATCGAATCAACCAAGGCATCCATGATGGCCCCAGCCGCAGTATCAACCCAATTATGTCCTCCGAGTATTTGTCTTTCACTTGCGTCTCAAATCCAAACATATGAGATGTTGTAAGATCTCCAAATTGTCCTGGAATTTGAATCAAATGGTCTACCGAATCAACCAAGGCTTCCATGATGTCCCATACCGCGGTATCAACCCAATTATGTCCTCCGAGTATTTATCTTCCACTTGCGTCTCAAATCCAGGCATTTGAGATGTTGTAAGATCTCCAAATTGTCCTGAAGTTTGAGTAAAATGGTCTATCGACCCAATTATGTCCTCCGAATATTGGTCTTTCACTTGCGTCTCAAATCCAAACATATGAGATGTTGTAAGATCTCCAAATTGTCCTGGAATTTGAATCAAATGGTCTACCGAATCAACCAAGGCTTCCATGATGTCCCATACCGCGGTATCAACCCAATTATGTCCTCCGAGTATTTATCTTCCACTTGCGTCTCAAATCCAGGCATTTGAGATGTTGTAAGATCTCCAAATTGTCCTGAAGTTTGAGTAAAATGGTCTATCGAATCAACCAAAGCATCCATGATGGCCTCATGGCAGTGTCAACCCAATTATGTCCTCCGAGTATTTGTCTGTCATTTGCGTCTTAAACCCAGGCATATGAGACGTGTTGGATCTCCGAATTGTCCTGGAGTTTTAATCAAATGGTCTACCAAATCAACCAAAGCTTCCATGAGGTCCCATACCGCTTTATCAACCCAATTAAGTCCTCCGAGTATTTATCTTCCACTTGCGTCTCAAATCCAGGCATTTGAGATGTTGTAAGATCTCCAAATTTTCCTGAAGTTTGAATCAAATGGTCTATTGAATCAACCATGGCATCCATGATGCTCCCAGCCGCAGTATCAACCCAACTATGTCCTCCGAGTATTTATCTTCCACTTGCGTCTCAAATCCAAACATATGAGATGTTGTAAGATCTCCAAATTGTCCTGGAATTTGAATCAAATGTTCTACCGAATCAACCAAGGCTTCCATGATGTCCCATACCGCGGTATCAACCCAATTATGTCCTCCAGTATTTATCTTTCATTTGCGTTTCAAATCCAGCCATTTGAGCTGTTGTTAGAGCTCCTAATTGTCCTGCAGTTTGAGTAAAATGGTCTATCGAATCAATCAAAGGCTTCCATGATGTCCTCTGCCATGGTATCACCCCAATTATGTACTCAGAGTGTTTGTCTTCTAATTGCTTCTTAAATCCAGGCATATGAGATGTTGTAGGATCTCCAAATTGTCCTGAAGTTTTAATGAAATGATCTACCGAATCAACCAAGGCTTCCATGATGTCACATACCGCGGTTTCAACCCAATTATATCCTCAGAGTATTTATCTTTCACTTACGTCTCAAATCCAGGCATTTGAGATGTTGTTAGATCTCCAAATTGTCCTGAAGTTTGAATCAAATGTTCTACCGAATCAACCAAGGCTTCCATGATGTCCCATACCGCGGTATCAACCCAATTATGTCCTCCGAGTATTTATCTTCCACTTGCGCCTCAAATCCAGGCATCTGAGATGCTGTAAGATCTCCAAATTGTCCTGAAGTTTGAGTAAAATGGTCTATTGAATCAACCATGGCAGCCATGATGCTCCCAGCCGCACTAGCAACCCAACTATGTCATACCGCGGTATCAACCCAATTATGTCCTCCGAGTATTTATCTTTCATTTGCGTTTCAAATCCAGCCATTTGAGCTGTTGTTAGAGCTCCTAATTGTCCTGCAGTTTGAGTAAAATGGTCTATCGAATCAATCAAGGCTTCCATGATGTCCTCTGCCATGGTATCACCCCAATTATGTACTCAGAGTGTTTGTCTTTTAATTGCTTCTTAAATCCAGGCATATGAGATGTTGTAGGATCTCCAAATTGTCCTGAAGTTTTAATGAAATGATCTACCGAATCAACCAAGGCTTCCATGATGTCACATTCCGCGGTTTCAACCCAATTATATCCTCAGAGTATTTATCTTTCACTTACGTCTCAAATCCAGGCATTTGAGATGTTGTTAGATCTCCAAATTGTCCTGAAGTTTGAGTAAAATGGTCTACCGAATCAACCAAGGCTTCCATGATGTCCCATACCGCGGTATCAACCCAATTATGTCCTCCGAGTATTTATCTTCCACTTGCGCCTCAAATCCAGGCATTTGAGATGCTGTAAGATCTCCAAATTATCCTGGAGTATGAGTAAAATGGTCTATCGAATCAACCAAGGTTTCCATGAAGTATCTAGCTTGTCTTTCACTTGCGTCTCAAATCCAGGCGTTTGAGATGTTGTAAGATCTCCAAATTGTCCTGGAGTTTGAGTAAAATGGTCTTTCGAATCAACCAAGGCTTCCATGATGTCACCTGCCGCGGTATAAACCCAATTAAGTCTCTACCTTATTTATTTTTCACTTGCGTCTCAAATCCAGGCATTTGAGATGTTGTAAGATCTCCAAATTGTCCTGGATTTTGAGTAAAATGGTCTATCGATTAAAATCTATCGCTTTACGATGCTTCTCTGAATTGTTTTCAATTTCCTCATTTTCTCGATTCAAAAAGAAAAAACCTAAATAAACCAGGTAGTAAGCGATCCTTCCTCTCTTGCGTTTAACCAAGACACCAACCTTTTTGGATTGTTTCACCTCTCTTCATAACTTTTGAAAGTCGACTATGCCATGTGCCAATTACAGAGGGATCACCCTTATGAACTCGGCGTACACAATTCTGTCGCGTGTCCTGTTTAACAGACTGAGACCGCTAGAAGAGTCCTTCGTCAGCGAATACCAGGCAGGTTTTCGTGAGGTCGATCAACGACGGATCAGATGTTTAGCCTGCGGATGATCATTGATGAATTCCGGGAGTATAATTTGCAGATTTACCAAAGTCCTTGTTGGTGTATCGGGTAACCACCCTCTTCCCCTATTTTTGGCGATAATGGACATCAATGTGCTTGCCTATACGTTCAATTCTAGTGTATTCTTCCGTTTACCTCGAGGACGCCATTACTAGGACCTGATTGTACCAATTTGATCAATGATGATCGGATTTAACGAGACTTGTAATGTTGTGATGTAATGATCTTTTTTAGAGTAAAGTTTCATTAAGACAAACATACACTGTCGGATGATTATAATAATAATAATAATAATAAACAATAAACATCATAAATAAAGTACAACATCTCATGTGCCTGGATTTGTAATGCAAGTAAAAGACAAATACTCGGAGGTCATAATTGGGTTGATAGCGCGGCTGGGGACATCATGAAAGCTTTGGTTGATTCGATAGACCATTTGATTCAAACTCAAGGAAACTGCGACGCAAGTGAAAGAAAAATATTCAGAGGACATAATTGGGTTTATGCCGCGGCTGGGGTCTTCATGGAAGACTTGGTTGATTCGTTAGACCATTTGATTCAAACTTCAACACAATTAGGAGATTTTACAACATCTCATATACCTGGATTTGAGACGGAAGTAAAAGACATATACCCGAAGTACATAATTGGGGTGATACCGCGGCAGAGGACATCATGGAAGCCTTGGTTGACTCGATAGACCATTTTACTCAAACTCCAGAACAATTTGGAGATCTTACAACAACTCAAATTCCTGGATTTGCGACGCAAGTTAAAGATAAATACTCGGCGGATATAATTGGGTTGATTTCGCGGCTGGGGGCATTATGATAGCCTTGGTAGATTCTAAAGAGCATTTTACTCAAAATTCAGGACCATTTGGAGATCTTACAACATCGCCTATGCCTGGATTTGAGACGCAGGTGCAATACAATTACTCGGAGGACTTAATAGGATTTATACTGCGGCTGAGGACATCATGGAAGCCTTAGTTGATTCGATAGATCATTTTACTCAAACTCCAGGGCAATTTGGAGATCTTACAACATCTCAAATGCCTGGATTTGAGATGCAAGTGAAAGACAAATATTCGGAGGACATAATAGGTGTTATACTACGGCAGAGGACATTTTGGAAGCCTTAGTTGATTCGAAAGACCATTTTAATCGAACTCCAGGTCAATTTGGAGATCTTACAACATCTCAAATGCCTGAATTTGAGACGCAAGTGAAAGATAAATACTCTGAGGATATAATTGGGTTGAAACCGCGGAATGTGACATCATGGAAGCCTTGGTTGATTCGGTAGACCATTTCATTAAAACTTCAGGACAATTTGGAGATCCTACAACATCTCATATGCCTGGATTTAAGAAGCAATTAAAAGACAAACACTCTGAGTACATAATTGGGTGATACCGCGGCAGAGGACATCATGGAAGCGTTGATTGATTCGATAGACCATTTTACTCAAACTGCAGGACAATTAGGAGCTCTAACAACAGCTCAAATGGCTGGATTTGAAACGCAAATGAAAGATAAATACTCGGAGGACATAATTGGGTTGATACCGCGGTATGACATAGTTGGGTTGATACTGCGGCTGGGAGCATCATGGATGCCATGGTTGATTCAATAGACCATTTTACTCAAACTTCAGGACAATTCGGAGATCTTACAGCATCTCAGATGCCTGGATTTGAGGCGCAAGTGGAAGATAAATACTGGAGGACATAATTGGGTTGATACCGCGGTATGGGACATCATGGAAGCCTTGGTTGATTCGGTAGAACATTTGATTCAAACTTCAGGACAATTTGGAGATCTAACAACATCTCAAATGCCTGGATTTGAGACGCAAGTGAAAGATAAATACTCTGAGGATATAATTGGGTTGAAACCGCGGAATGTGACATCATGGAAGCCTTGGTTGATTCGGTAGATCATTTCATTAAAACTTCAGGACAATTTGGAGATCCTACAACATCTCATATGCCTGGATTTAAGAAGCAATTAGAAGACAAACACTCTGAGTACATAATTGGGGTGATACCGCGGCAGAGGACATCATGGAAGCCTTGATTGATTCGATAGACCATTTTACTCAAACTGCAGGACAATTAGGAGCTCTAACAACAGCTCAAATGGCTGGATTTGAAACGCAAATGAAAGATAAATACTCGGAGGACATAATTGGGTTGATACCGCGGTATGGGACATCATGGAAGCCATGGTTGATTCGGTAGAACATTTGATTCAAATTCCAGGACAATTTGGAGATCTTACAACATCTCATATGTTTGGATTTGAGACGCAAGTGGAAGATAAATACTCGGAGGACATAGTTGGGTTGATACTGCGGCTGGGAGCATCATGGATGCCATGGTTGATTCAATAGACCATTTTACTCAAACTTCAGGACAATTTGGAGATCTTACAACATCTCAAATGCCTGGATTTGAGACGCAAGTGGAAGATAAATACTCGGAGGACATAATTGGGTTGATACCGCGGTATGGGACCTCATGGAAGCTTTGGTTGATTCGGTAGACCATTTGACTCAAATTCCAGGACAATTTGGAGATCTTACAACATCTCATATGTTTGAATTTGAGACGCAAGTGAAAGACAACTACTCGGAGGACATAATTGGGTTGATCTGCGGCTGCGGCCATCATGGATGCTTTGGTTGATTCGATAGACCATTTTACTCAAACTTCAGGACAATTTGGAGATCTTACAACATCTCAAATGCCTGGATTTGAGACGCAATTGGAAGATAAATACTCGGAGGACATAATTGGGTTGATACCGCGGTATGGGACATCATGGAAGCCTTGGTTGATTCGGTAGACCATTTGATTCAAATTCCAGGACAATATGGAGATCTTAGAACATCTCATATGTTTGGATTTGAGACGCAAGTGAAAGACATATACTCGGAGGACATAATTGTTGATACTGCGGCTGGGGCCGTCATGGATGCTTTGGTTGATTCGATAGACCATTTTACTCAAACTTCAGGACAATTTGGAGATCTTACAACATCTCAAATGCCTGGATTTGCGACGCAAGTGGAAGATAAATACTCGGAGGACATAATTGGGTTGATACCGCGGTATGGGACATCATGGAAGCCTTGGTTGATTCGGTAGACCATTTGATTCAAATTCCAGGACAATTTGGAGATCTTACAACATCTCATATGTTTGGATTTGAGACGCAAGTGAAAGACAAATACTCGGAGGACATAATTGGGTTGATACTGCGGCTGGGGCCATCATGGATGCCTTGGTTGATTCGATAGACCATTTTACTCAAACTTCAGGACAATTTGGAGATCTTACAACATCTCAAATGCCTGGATTTGAGACGCAAGTGAAAGATAAATACTCGGAGGACATAAATGGGTAGATCCCGTGGTATGGGACATCATGGAAGCCTTGGTTGATTCGGTAGACCATTTGATTCAAATTCCAGGACAATTTGGAGATCTTACAACATCTCATATGTTTGGATTTGAGACGCAAGTGAAAGACAAATACTCGGAGGACATAATTGGGTTGATACTGCGGCTGGGGCCATCATGGATGCCTTGGTTGATTCGATAGACCATTTTACTCAAACTTCAGGACAATTTGGAGATCTTACAACATCTCAAATGCCTGGATTTGAGACGCAAGTGGAAGATAAATACTCGGAGGACATAATTGGGTTGACACTGCGGCTGGGGCCATCATGGATGCTTTGGTTGATTCGATAGACCATTTTACTCAAACTTCAGGACAATTTGGAGATCTTACAACATCTCAAATGCCTGGATTTGAGACGCAAGTGGACTCGGTAGACATAATTGGGTTGATACCGCGGTATGGGACATCAAGGAAGCCTTGGTTGATCGGGTAGACCATTTGATTCAAATTCCAGGACAATTTGGAGATCTTACAACATCTCATATGTTTGGATTTGAGACGCAAGTGAAAGACAACTACTCGGAGGATATAATTGGGTTGATACTGCGGCTGGGGCCATCATGGATGCCTTGGTTGATTCGATAGACCATTTTACTCAAACTTCAGGACAATTTGGAGATCTTACAACATCTCAAATGCCTGGATTTGAGACGCAAGTGGAAGATAAATACTCGGAGGACATAATTGGGTTGATACCGCGGTATGGGACATCATGGAAGCCTTGGTTGATTCGGTAGACCATTTGATTCAAATTCCAGGACAATTTGGAGATCTTACAACATCTCATATGTTTGGATTTGAGACGCAAGTGAAAGACAAATACTCGGAGGACATAATTGGGTTGATACTGCGGCTGGGGCCATCATGGATGCCTTGGTTGATTCGATAGACCATTTTACTCAAACTTCAGGACAATTTGGAGATCTTACAACATCTCAAATGCCTGGATTTGAGACGCAAGTGGAAGATAAATACTCGGAGGACATAATTGGGTTGATACCGCGGTATGGGACATCATGGAAGCCTTGGTTGATTCGGTAGACCATTTGATTCAAATTCCAGGACAATTTGGAGATCTTACAACATCTCATATGTTTGGATTTGAGACGCAAGTGAAAGACAAATACTCGGAGGATATAATTGGGTTGATACTGCGGCTGGGGTCATCATGGATGCCTTGGTTGATTCGATAGACCATTTTACTCAAACTCCAGGACAACTTGGAGATCTTACAACATCTCAAATGCCTGGATTTGAGACGCAAGTGGAAGATGAATACTCGGAGGACATAATTGGGTTGATACCGCGGTATGGGACATCATGGAAGCCTTGGTTGATTCGGTAGACCATTTGATTCAAATTCCAGGACAATTTGGAGATCTTACAACATCTCATATGTTTGGATTTGAGACGCAAGTGAAAGACAAATACTCGGAGGACATAATTGGGTTGATACTGCGGCTGGGGCCGTCATGGATGCTTTGGTTGATTCGATAGACCATTTTACTCAAACTTCAGGACAATTTGGAGATCTTACAACATCTCAAATGCCTGGATTTGAGACGCAAGTGGACTCGGTGGACATAATTGGGTTGATACCGCGGTATGGGACATCATGGAAGCCTTGGTTGATTCGGTTGACCATTTGATTCAAACTCCAGGACAATTTGGAGATCCTAGAACATCATAATAGATTATCACACATGTTTCGTATATAGTTTACATTTAATTTAACAAGCTCACAGTAGACAACATGCTTGAAAACATTTTCTGAGGCTTCATACATCCTGTAGCATAAAGTGGTTCCTAAAGGCACCGAATTATCATCGTATGCATAGTAGGGATGCTCAAAATGTGTTCTCATGTTCCAGGTGATGTCTTTTATGTGTTATTTTTTCATTTTCATCATCACTATATGAATAGATATCATTTTTGGTAATGAAATATAAGTATATCTCAAAAATCGCATTTTTCTAAATCCGTTGCTTTACTCCCACAGCTCAAGTGAAAAATTGAACACCCCTAGATACAATATTCTGCAATGTCCAGAAACTAGAAGAGATGGCTAAGAGGTTGGTGAAAAAATTGAGAAAATCGGTTGAAAAACCACTGAGATATAGTCATTTGAAAATTTAGTTACAACGATTTTCTGAACGAATGTATCCGCGTAAGTTTTTTTAGCGAATCAATCCTAGTGTTAAAAACTGTAGAATAAAATTGAAAAACCACTGACAGTGCGCGTGCTGATCATTTAGCTCACCACGTGCTGCATATGGAAACCACCAACAGCATCAACCATCATAATGATAATGATGACGGTGGCAAAAAGTAAAAGTGCTGAAAACGATTCTGCAGATATTTCACACCGATATAAAATGCATTCCATGTTGGAATCCGTATAACGTGGAATCAGTTTTGAAAATAATATAAGGGAGCGTCTACAAATTACGTAACGCTTTGAGGAGGAGGGGGTTGAGCGAAGTGTGACGGTCCATACAAAACTTTCAGATGTTTCATTCAAAAAGTGTGACATAGGAGGAGGGGAGTTGAAAATGCCCAACTTTTGCGTTACGTAATTAATGGAAATTCTGAAGTAAAAATTGAAATTTAGCAATCCGAGCAACTACAAAAATAGCAAAAGGAAGCATTGAAAATTCTAATCCAAAATCCTTATTTACGAGTAAATCATTACTCAGAATCATTTCCCAGCACTGACACTAAAATTGTTGCATAAGCGGATGAACATAAAAATTTATTTATTTCCCATCATGTAACAAATCAAAATTTAATAACATCATATCATTATACTGTATTGAATTAAATAATTGTGACATTTCATACATCCATTTTACATAATTACATGAACACAACGAAAAACTGTTTTTGAGCAAATTCGCACTGAATCTTTTGATTTCTTCAATACAGATCAAAAGATTTGGGCGATATTCAATGCAGGTAGTGCTCCATAATTGTTCTCCAAAGTGCATGTACGTACAATGTACATAGTAGTATCACAAGCGAACGAATAAATTTCAGTACATTTCCGAACATTTTTTTTTTCATTTTACATGTTAGAATACTTATTGAAAGACGAGGATTCAGAATATATAAAAACCTCATTTTGATAAAAAAAAATGTCACATATATAGTTTCTCAATAAAACGGTTCAAATATTCTAGCCAAAATTACATCGTATTTCTGTGCTTACTCAAGAATCTACGATGCTTATCTAAATTGAATTTTACAACAAATGACTTGTCGTCCAGAGAGGTGCACGAGTTCCTGCCGAGTTCAGTACAAAACATTTTCTTACTCTTTTCAATATACAAGGAAGTCATTGATATGGAAAACCAATTATTTATGAGCCGTAACTGAACCAACTTATTCATGCTATCAACATTGAATGAAGAGAAAAAAACATCAACTTGGCTTAAGGCCTAACAGCGCCAGCACATCGATATACTTCCCGCAACTCATCATCATCCCACCATAAATCCAGAGCAAAAACAACAACATCAAGTAATTAGAAGTTTCCCAAGGCGAATCAGCGCTCCGCTCAGCCACATAAACTTAAATTATCGTTTTCCATTACCTTTTATTTAGCCGATTGCCTTTGAACAGAATGTTCCAGTTCCGCGTGGACCACTAATAATACTCTACATTGGTACCATTTTTTTAGTCGACTCTAATTCGTCAGCTGAATGATGACAGAACAAAAACGACGTCCATATTGATATTAACCCACTACTTCAAGCTCTTTCACCTTCGACGAACTTCACAATTTTGAAACCGGACATAGGTAACGACTAAAGAATCAATGTCACGATGTATATATGCACAGAAACCAACATATGCATTGAATCCAAATTTCCGAAAATAGTTAAACGTAATTATGATCATTAGTACAACCGAAACCAGTTTGCCATGTCCGGGACCAGCTGACCGGGCAATTCGCACAGTCTTGCATTCAGCACACCGACCACAGTTCAATAATCATTTATCGTTAGAAAATTGGCAGTAACCTTTCATCGTTTCCCATATTTGGAGAACGTGTGCCAAACTAATAACTGTGGTAAATGACGACGCCGTCTCACGTTCCGGCTGTCATAGTTATCTTGGAAAAGATTGAGCGCCAACGATAAGCAAATACCTACATTCGGGTCGACTTTTGCTCTGCGCCCACAAAAACGCTTACTGAACTTCCCACCCTTTATGAGTAGTGAACTTACTTGGATTATTGTTGTACTCGGGCCATAACGTCGCCACCTGACAGCCAAGCGCTCGTCGATTCAGACTTTTGCAGCAGGACCACTTCCGACCCTGCCAGAGGCTGGGATGATACCGGAACGATTTCGGACTGAACTCCTCGCAAACTGAAACGGAAAGGTTTCGATTAGCATTGCATCCGATCGGAATTTCATCTCTGATGATAACCCACCTTTTCGTATGGACACTATCCAGTCGGATCGCTCTTTTTCACTATCGGCCACCAGGTACAAGGTGTACTGCGGTAGCGTGGTACCCGGATAAATTCCGTCACTTTCGCAATATCCAACTTGGAAGGGATAACCCTGAAAAGTAGAAGATAAAAAAAAGCACGAACGATCATACCACAGTTTACGCTGCATCGAATTATTTTTTATTGTAGCAAATGGAGCTTACCTCAGGCGCTGCAGTGTCACCACCCTCGCCGTGTAGTGTCGCAGGTTCTACCAATCGCACCCCTCGAACACTGATGCGACCACGCTCACGGCGTTTCTGTTGGAAAGAAGAACAGAATTATGGAAAATATTAAAATAACTTAACCATTGGTTTTATTCAGATACGAAAATGTAATAAGCGCGAAAGGATAAGCGTGTACGAAAGTGTGAATTGTGCGTGTATCAGCTCAAGCTCGGGTTAGTATGATGCAGAATATTTGGTGCAAAAGAATTTATCCGATTGGTGCAGGTTGTGCGCTTAGTTTTATACTTAATAGTTGTTAGAAGAATTGATATCATGCAAATTCATGCAACACCTACTGAAGTGGTCAATTATTGAAAAAGTCGGATTTGCGTTGCATTTCTTACTCCTTCTTCCCACTTTTTAAAAAGAGGCCACATAACGCAACTCCCACTCACTCCCTCGAGGCAAAACGGTCTATAGGTATTCCATCTTATTCATCGTGGTTGAGATGAACGTGGCAAACGAAACTAGTAGTAGGTTAAGTGAAAAAAGTGTCAACATACATTTCGATGAAACATAAAACGTTTCTTGAAGGCAAAACGCCCTAGTGGCACGTTCCTACTATGTAAGTACCAGGCGCCTCCATGTATATCTACGCACTGTTCACACAAGCAAGAGATTAGTCGACACATGGTACTTTGTTCCCCAAGACCTAAAAGGAGTTTTGCCTCCATTAAATGTGAATATTAACAATATTATCTGGTGTGGCAAGCATTAATTGCTTGCAGAAATGTCTGCTGTGTTTCCCGAAGAAACACCTCGAAAAGACTAGACATGTCTAGGACCAAAATTTCCCAAGAAAAGATATATTTTCAAAACTATGTATGGAAGCATCAATATTTCAGGTTCTCCTAAACGACATGGAGTTCATAATATTCTATCAATCCAATCAACGAAATTCTGAATGATGTATACGTGCATCGATGAACACCCCAGCAGTTGAGCTGATATGACTACGTTTATTACTTTTACAAGTTATCGTGCGGGACCGAAATCCGTACAGCACCGAAATCCGTCCACCTCTTGAGATATCAATAAATTTAAAGAGGTTAAAGGTAATAATTGTAGGAATAATTAATCTTATCCTGTTCAGATACATGGCAGTGAGCTTTTAGGGCATAGAATTGGAAAGAAGGGTTTGAAATTAAAACAACAAAAATCAAAAAGAAATCTCCACCCACCAAACGTGCAGTTTGTGCCGCCATTTTGTTTCAGGTAGAGCATATTTGCACCAAAAGTGACTGTGTTTTAATTGCTAATTGCGAATCATTACATAAGATAAGCGGAATACAAATCGAAGGCATCGCTTCTCAAGGTGCGCATCGAACTATTTACAGCGGTCAGACTGTTTCAATTTAGCTATTTAGTTAAAAAATAGCTGTACGGATTTTGATCCTTTAATTCGAAATCCGTCCACGATTGATTGTAGTTTTTAATGAGTAAATGTGAAGTAGTAGAGTAGAAGCCTTCATGCTCCTGTGTCAATGACAAAGGTTTTATTTACATTCGATTCCTATTTTCCAATGACTTTTTCATATACTAAGGTGCTTAAGTGTACGGATTTCGATGCCGCACGGTACTATATACAGCTTCTGGCGTTACGCTGCTTCCAATGCTTTTGCATCGGCGCACCGCTGTTCAAAATATGTTATAATTCCTCACGCCGGTCCAATTTGGTGGCACCTTATTCAGTAGCGTTTTATTACAATGCTGGATTAAAAAGATGAATCTCCAGATGGAGCTCAGAAGAACTTCAGAAAGAAATTCAGAAAGATTTACTCGAGAAAATACCGCGGATGGTTTATTGTCCCTCCAGAAGATACGGAAGAGCGCAGATCATTTAAATTTTTTCATTATCGTACTTTGAGTAAAGCCCGCTGTACACCTCCCGCGAACGTGAACAAACTGTTTATTGATAATATCTTCTTGATACATACCCAAATCGTAAGGGAATCATGTTCAAATGAAAAGTAGATACTGCATTTAATAGTGAGACTCATAAAAACCTTAAAAATATCAATAATATCAGATTTATGAACATTAAACGGTCAAGTGGGCTGCAAAATGGTGGGTTGACATCAAGGAAGGAGCGCCCAACAGAGCTCTGGTCCCCACAAGTCCCTATCTCACGCTTCCACGGGTCGTCCGATGACAAAAGACCGCCAGCTAAGGGTTGTGTACTAAGCTGGTAGTGCAGCCTGGGTACTGTTGTCCTTCTGACATAAGCTAGAGTGAGAAGGTACGCCTCGACTCGTCTGTTCACTAGGAGGTGCGGCTCAAACAGCGTCTGCCTGGTACCCAGCGGCTGATTAACGAAATGCTGTATCGCGTCAGCTAAGGTGGCAGCCCCATCATCGCGATGTAGGTAACGCGACCCCGGTAAGGTAGCTTACTGAAGCCTCTCAAATACCACGAAAAATGGAGATAGAAGAAAAAGAGAACGTTATTTTTGGCAACCGACCCGGCAACGAAATAAGGACTATGATTGGAAACTCGGTACCTGGAATGTCAGGACCCTAAATGAACCTGGACGAGTGAGCCTTCTGGCTCGTGAACTGCAGAAGGTTGGAGTGAACGTGGCTGCTATTCAAGAAGTCCGATGGTCTAGATCCGGAGAATCACAGCGGCGGTGAAAAAGCAGAGCATAAAGTTGGTTTCGTAGTGATGGGCAAGCAGATGAAGCGAGTGATGCGGTGGAAACCCATTAGCGAACGAATCTGTGTGTTGAGGATATGGGGCAAATTCTTCAATTACAGCCTAATCAACGTTTACGCTACGACAAACGATAAATCCGACGACGTGAAGGACACGTTTTATGAATGTCTTGATAAAGTGCCCAAAGCATGACGTGAAAATTGTTATCGGAGACGCTAACGCTCAGGTCGGTAGAGAGGACTTTTTCTGTCCCATAATCGGTAGGGAGAGCCTTCACTCCGCTACCAATGACAACGGCCTACGGCTAGTAAATTTTGCTGCTGCCAGAGGGATGGCCATCAGTAGCACCTACTTTGCACGAAAGAGCATCCAAAAGCACACCTGGAGACACCCAAATGGTGAAACTTGCAACCAGATAGACCATGTTCTGGTGGATGGGCGCCATTTCTTGGATGTTATCGATGTGCGAACATTCAGAGGTCCGAACATTTACTCTGATCACTACCTCGTTGTCAGTAAAATTCGATCACGGTTGTCATGCGTTACAATATCCAGCGATTGTCGGCGGAAGGAGTATCGGCTAAGTACCGCCAGAAGCTCGACGAACGGATAAGTGCAATCAACGTTAGCGACAACATCAACGATCTATGGGAGTCGATCCATGGAGCGGTGAGCACAACGGCACGAGAAATGGTAGGCACTGCACAGAGGCGACCCAGGACGGGTTGGTTCGATGGGAGTGTCAGAGAGTGACAGACGAGAAGAACGTTGGTGTCGGGTACCCGATCGAATAGAGATCGGTACAAGGAAGCAATAGCAGCCGAAAAACGAACCCACCGCAGGAAGAAAAAAGAGTACGAAGAACAAGTTATTAGTGAGGCGCAGGATAAAATGGAGCAGAACGATATGCGGAGGTTTTATGAGTCTGTCGATGGCGTGTGGAGAAAGACAGTGCCATATCCCGTCATGTGCAACGACCAAGAAGGGAACTTGCTGACAGATAAAACTGAAGTGGCTGCCAGGTGGAAGCAACACTTCGAGACTTTGTTGAATAGTGAAAGTGACGGTGCATCGGTAAACAGAATAAATATTAGCGACGATGGACCAGCTGTGGAGTCACCTACACTAGATGAGGTTAAAAAAGCTGTTAAAGAGCTGAAAAACAATAAGGCTGTGGGGAAGGACCAGCTCCCGGCTGAACTTCTCAAACATGGGAGTGAGCAGCTTCATGAAGTTCTGCACCACATTATGTCGAAAATATGGGAAGACGAGGAAATGCCTGCTAGCTGGTTGGACGGCCTCATTTGCCCTCTCTTTAAGAAAGGGCACAGACTGGAGTGCGCCAATTACCGAGGAATAACCCTCCTTAATTCGGCGTACAAAATTATGTCCTGTATTCTGTTCAATAGATTAAGATCGCTTGAAGAGTCCTTCGTCGGCGAATACCAAGCTGGTTTTCGAGAGGTCCGATCAACGTCGGATCAAATGTTTACCCTGCGACAAATCCTTGATAAATTCCGGGAGTACAACTTGCAGACACATCATCTGTTTATTGATTTCAAGGCGGCGTACGATTCAGTGAAACGGAATGAATTATGGCAAATTATGCTTGAACATGGTTTTCCGGCGAAACTGATACGGCTGATTCGTATAACGTTGGACGGATCGAAATCATGTGTACGGGTTGCGGATGAAATATCGACGTCATTTGTTACCTTAGATGGATTAAAGCAGGGTGATGCACTCTCGAATCTACAGTTCAATATAGCGCTCGAGGGAGCGATTAGGAGAGCTGGTGTGCAAAGAAGCGGTACCATTATCACAAAATCGCATATGCTCCTGGGATTTGCGGACGATATCGATATTATCGGAATTGATCGCCGTGCCGTGGAAGAGGCTTTTGTGCCTTTTAAGAGGGAGACAGCGAGGATTGAACTAACGATCAATACCAGCAAAACGAAGTACATGGTCGCTGGCAATCAACGTAGGTTCATGAGTGGTGGTGGTAGCGAAATGGTGCTGGATGGTGAAAAATTTGAAGTGGTAGAAAAATTTGTGTATCTTGCACATATGCTTATTACGGACTTCGTAACCAGCTTAAGTCCCGTAGTCTGCAAACGAAAACAAAACTCGCGCTGTATACTACTCTGATTCTTCCGGTGGCTTTATATGGCTGATCGGAGAGCTCTCGGAGTGTTTGAGCGTAAGGTGCTGCGGACAATACTCGGCGGTAAACAGGAGAACGGTATCTGGCGGCGTCGCATGAATCACGAATTGTACCAGGTGTATAAAGGACTGGATATTATTAAGCTTATACAACACGGCAGACTACGGTGGGCTGGTCACGTTGTTCGTATGCCGGAGTCTGTCAAGTCTGTGAAACCATCGTAAAATCGTCTCTGTGGTGAACTCACCGCGAGTGTAAACGCGACGGTGAACATGAACGTGGAGCTGTAGTGAATCCAAAAAAATATTGATATTTATTGGAAGTTCAGATCATTCGAGAGTGTTTACTTTTCTCGTTAAAGCGGATTCGGGGTGGGTTTCTGCTTTGTTTGTCGCTGTCGCTCATTTCAATTTCGTGTCGAAAAGAAACAACTCAGTAGTTTATCAGAATAGAGTTATGTTGCTTTTATATTATTTGGTCATATTTTCTTTTTTTTTAAGATGGAGAAAATATATATTTGGAAATATAAATGGTATAATTTTATTTGTTTCATATTTAATCGTTATCAGATACGAATATTACCAATGAGTTTAGTTTTAGTTACAATTCAGTATAGACTGTTCACAAATCAATTCTTTGTAATGTTTTTTCCAAAGTTTTCCAGTTCCCTCGTATAAAGATGAAGAGAACATTGGTCTGGGTTCAGCCAAACCGCACCAAGCGGATAATTGACTGACTTGTAATATTCTGTTCGTACAAGGAAACCAGGAATCATTTCATATCAATTCATACGTATATTTGTTGTACGATATCCTCAGTTATTGGGTTGGGGGATATTCGATACGATTTGCGATCAATTAGATCCACTAAACGAAAGCTTGGGTAGAAAAATAAGTAATTTTTTGTAGGTGGTTGGTGTGTTTTGGTAGAATTCCGACCATATGAATCACAGTTTCAATGGAATGGGAAAAATCATAAAACTCCTCGGATTAGTTGAAGATTGTTTTGAAAGTCCTCAATATTTATCGGCATTTTTTTTTTGTTGCCCCTTCAAATTATTATCTTTGGAAGCGGGAGGGAGGAATATTTTTTTAAAAAATTTGAAACGGCTTTGTTAACAAAACTGAAAGCCCTGATGGAGTTGTAGCAATAAATGCTTGATAAGGCCGATATAAATAATTTTAAAACTATACATTTTTAGAACAATTATTTTAGTGAAGGGAGTTAATTTATTACAATTATTTTAAGTACAACTAATTCAGTGTTTTATGGTGAAGTTTTCAAGAAAACGAAATATGTACATATCTGTTAATACAATTTTTATAATAGAGAAAGTAAATGGAAGAAAAAAATCTTGTAATTGTGTTAAATTTTCTCTAAAAAGCTAAAAAAAACAATTTATAATTATTTTTAATACTTTAAATTTCATATTTTTCTTATTTAGAATTTATTAATTTAATTATTAATCAACTAATTAACTTTTTTTTCATTCATTTCCATTCATTTATTCATTATTTATTAATTTATCAATTTAATTTATTTATTACTTTTTTTCTTTTTTTAGTTTATAAATTTACCAATTTATTGATTTAATAATTCAGAGGGTCAAACGCAAAGCGGTTAAGTGAGAAAAAGTTAGTTTTGAGAAAGTCGTGTGCAAAGTTTTTCAATATTTTTTCGCTTCATACAAAGTTAATTTTCTAAAAAGATTTTCAAGAACATATTGCCGCAAAGTTCAAGAGCCAAAGCATTTTTTGTTGTAGTCAACTCAATTTTGACCAAAATGCAATTTACACCCCTCTGCGTTTAACCCCTTTCATTATAATTTAACAATTAAATAACAGAATCACTCGCAATTTTCGAGACCCTCTTCGTTATAATGTGAAGATTGTGAATGTCCCTAATAAGCGGGATTATATACTACAGCGCCACCTAAAGGTAAAAGAGTGGAAAATATGCATTTTTCTATATATTTCAGTCTTCACGAAAACATGAACCGCGTTTGAACAAGTGCAGTTTTCCCGTGTGCAAGTTCGCACTTAAACATGCATACTAGATCCAAACCGAGTTCATCATAAACCGAACCAAAATCGCACCCGGTTTGAACACGAGTGTGCGCCCAAGTTCAAACACACGGGTTTGAACATGGAAGTTTAAACATCAGTTTACACACAGCATGCTGTTCACCTGTTCATATTGGTCAAGTGGTTTCTATTCTTGAGTAGCGGTGATGGCCTAATGGTAACTCGTTTGGCGTTTACTCAGTGCACTAGGGTTTGAATCCTTGTCTTTGGATTTTTTTTAGGAATGGCACATGAATAGTTTTAGTTTTATAAATGTCACTTTTTAAACTTTTTAGGTGGTTTGCGCTTGGTCCGATATCTCAATATCACAACAATATGTTTACTCAACATTTTGCATACAATCTTCAGATATTATTCTTAATGTTCATAACAACTGAATATTATGTGCATTTTCCCGGTAAGACAACCGGCAGCCTCCAATGTAATGATTATTTAAAGTGTCCTTGCGTTTATGTTCTAAACAAGGTAAAATACATAAGTCTCTGTTCGTCTGTCTAAAATGTAGCCCCTAAATATTTTATATCCGTTGCATATGCAAGCATGCATTTTGTTTTGTTACGATGGGATTTGATACGATGGGATTTGCATATCGTGAATAAAATATAGATGTTGATTCCAAAAAGTTCTAAGACACACTTTAGTGGGGGAGGGAGGTTGTTAACCAAATTCAAATTGATAGAAATTTATAAAGATAGTAGGGGGTCTGTTCATAATGTATTCTATATTGCTATGTATAAATAATACGCCGATGACATTATGCAATTCAAAGAAAATTCACAAACGATGGAGCTCCAGGTCAGAAATGAGCCCACAAATCCTTACTCATAAAAGTCTTATAAACTACATGGCTCTCATAAAAGATGAAATCTCCAATTATGAAAATCTAAAAAAATACGAAACTGGAATCAAAGCCCCGTTGATCACAAGGTTCTTCAAAAAGGTCGCAAACCCTCTCTCTGGAAGAAAGGAATCTCTATGCAACCCAGAACTTCGCTTCAGATTCTCGGTATATTTATCAAGTACCACCGCAAAGTAAGTAGAATGAATTATCCCCATATAAACGTGCCAGAAAAATCTTATCCCAAAATTTTAGAAATATGAACTAATCAGTTTTTTATTGGTTGCAGAATCCCGAAATCCTAAGATGAATTGCTTTCAGAACCACGAAAATGGAACAAAAAGCTCAGCTCAGAGCAGATTCGAACCTAAGACGTCCTGAATGAAAGGCTTGAATCAAGACCTCACCTCTATAAACGCTTCGTTATGCAAGTGCGAAAAATGTGCACAACATGTTTCAACTTTTCAATCATACCTTCATTGAAGTTTGGTTAAATTCTCTTATTCGAGATATGAATAACAAGGCTGGGAAACGTGAAGAATCAACAATAGTTACCCTAGCAACCCGTTCATTTACCCAAGCGTAGCATTCTCGTGTGCAAGCGCACATGTTTGAACCCAAGTTTAAACTCGATGTTTGAACATTGTACATTGCACCTGGGTGTGTCAGAGTTCAGGCTCGTGTTCAGATTGCTATGTGCAAGTTCGAACATAGCAAGCAATGTTTGATTGGGTGCACAAACTTAGGTGAACATCTCACACATGTTGCACCTTGAAGACTGATATATTTAATCGATTTTTTCGATATCAATTTTATGCTTGTTGAGCATCCACTTAGACTTGACGGATCTGACTGAAATTTTCACAGTTGCTTCTGGGAGTAAAAAAACTTTATTTTCCGGGTGTATACGCATCGAAAAAATATTTTGAATTTTTTCATATAAGTGTGGTGCCCCCTAATCCTCATGGACCTGAGTGGCCATCAGAGGTCATCCGGAAGAAACGGAATAATCGTAAAAGTGAACAAAAATAGCGATTATTGTAAACGAATTGTATTCTGAGTAACATATAATTGTTGTGACAACTTTCGACAACTTCCTAATTTTCCGGGGAAGTGTCAAGTGTCAAGTGAAATATCAAAGAAAACACAAAAAATCATCTAATAGTGGTAGTGATGAACTTTGTGCAAACCTTAAAAATCACTTTAATAAAGAATTTAAAAAAAATCTAATAGTGGTTAAAATTTAAAAAAATGCCTCGATTCACGTCAACGCCGGCTGAAATAACAACTGGCGTGACGCCGAAAACGGCACCGCTGACGGTTTTCGGAACAGTGTACATTAGGGTGGTTTAAAAAATCGATTTTGCACCACAACGCTTATCAGATTATGTATCATATTCTCAGTGTCCTCCGAAAATTTGAGCTCATTTGGATAAAAACTGATTTAGCACAAACCGTTTCAAGTTTGCATGCAAATTAGTATGGGGAAATTTATTTTTTCATTATGCTGATTATGGCGCTTCCCTATTAAGCGCAGGTTAAAAGAAAACCTACATAGCTAAAAGGAATACTCAAGATCTTTCACTCAACGAAAACCGTCTTGATTAATGTCCCCAATAATTAGTAACCGATTTTAATACAGGTTGCGAATCTTTAGTCATGATCAGGCAATCAATTTTCCTTGGATGCGCATGCGAAACAAGAGACAAAAGAGCACCAACGACAAAGCTTTGTTTTTATCGGAGATAATAATGACAAAGATCGGAAAAATTTTGTCAGCCACAAAAAAGAAGACAATTTTTTCAATTTTTTCATTTTTTCCGTTATTTTGCATTACCTCTACAGCAAATTACGGTTTTATGCTATCGTAGTTTCTGCTTTTATGGAAATATTCGAGAATCTAACTCTGATTACAAAAATAGCATCGTATTCTCGGAATATCCGAGCATGCAAGGCAAATGATTCTTGTCATATTGTGTTCGGGTTCTGATAAAGGCTTGTTGCGAGGTGCGTTGTCAGTAACAAACTCTGTTGATGACAAATGGTATATTGTTAGGCGTTGTTCGAATATTGATTCCAAACATGAAACAGCTTGTGCTAAATCAGTTTTTACTCAAATGAGCTCAAATTTTCGGAGGACGCTCAGAACATGATACAGAATCAGATGAGCATTGTGGAGCAAAATCAATTTTTTGAACCACCCTAGTGTACATCTCTAGTAATCCGTGCATTGCTAAATATCTCAGTAGGTCCATTGTGTTGATAAGTTTTTATTCGTTACTTCTACATTAGACTGGTCCAGGATACAAAAAGTCGTCCGATTTTACGGGGCACCCCCAGGATATTGCCTATGGGTAAGAAAATCATTCTCTGAAAATTTCAGCCTGATCGGTTATTGCATAAGCTGGCGCAATTGATTTGAAGTTAATATTGGGGTTTCAGTCGAAATATATGGGAAAATACACTTCTGTTACTATTTCTTACAGGAAATTGGATGGAAAAGCCCGATTGAGCCCAGATTTGCAGGAAATGAAGTTAACATGCCAATGAACAATTCCACATAAAATTCTACTATGATTAAATAAACTTTAAATTAGTTTTTAGCTGATTTATTTGGAGTTTGGTTGAGCACTTTGAAATTCATTAATTGCCTTGAAAACAAGCGCATGTAATCGAAGGTTTCAGAGAATGATTTTCTTACCCAAAGGCAAAATCCTGGAGGGTGCCCCGTAGAATCCGACGACTTTTTTTCTCCCCATACTAGGCTGGGCCACTCTATTCTACATCTACAGTGGCCCCTTAAAAAGAGTCAATGCTCTACGACACGACTCGTGTAATGTGCTGCAAGACTAAAAAATAGTGTCTCGGTTACCATGATGGTCCTTTCGAACAGTTTTCCAAGGAGCTTTTGTTTCACCTCTTGATATATCCTTGAATCAATAATTCCTTCAATATCGACTTATGGGAGGGGGGGGCGATTGTACTAAAGACTGGATTACACTAAACATTCTGGAGCTCAGAACCAAAGACCTTTTTGGTTCACCTAAACATCCAGGAATTCGTAATATTTGATCCTAGCAACAAACTCCTGCATGATGTATTCATAATAGAGGTAATAAACTATAGAGGAAGATTGTCGCTGTCGTCGCTGGCGAAACATCTTTTGCTGGCGAGGATAGGGCACTAAATGTCAACGAAGGAAAAATCAGTACGTTTTGACAGATAGGTACCCAACATGTTTGTGGACGATAACGAAGGGAACCACAGCGACAATGGTCCTCTATGGTTTATTACCTCTATTGTATTCATGCATCGCTAAAAATCGCAGCACGTCCAAATGATTTCATTCAGATCCTCCAAAAAAAATCTAAGGTTTTTAGGTCATTAGTTCTACGACATAAATATATTATTTGAAAAATCACCCATATAGCGAAAAATATCCTAATACATCGCGATAGACATCGATGGTTACCCTTGCAAGCCAATGCGTATTTAGTATTCGAACACGGAGATGACGAGTCCAATTCTCGTTCCGGCCTAGTATGTATGATACATTCTAGACTTCCTGGACATATTCTATCCATGATTTACATTTTTGCCGGTTTTTATCTTCCTCTGCTCTGTCGTAGCTACATTCGAATGGTCATAACTCATCACTAAGACCTCCTTAGTCATAATGAATCAGATGCATACTTAGATCTTGACTCAAGATCATTTAGTAGAACCTTGAATATCTCAGTTTTATGGAAATCAGATTTACATATGCTCATTGAACCGGATTGGGTGAATATTGATGATGAGTACGTTTCGAAAGTCCCGCTTGATCTGGAAGATACATTGGGCAGAGCTGGAGAAAGCTTTGGAGAATCTTGAACATCTCGTATTTGGTGAAATTTGGTACCTAAACAACCGATCCGGCTCAGTCTTGCAAAATGTCGTGACCATCACGAGACGATAATAACCAGAAACGAAGACAATCATTGAAAGCACATCAGGGACCATTGTTGAATCGGGCTATTGGATAAGCTGTCAAAAATGCAGGTGAGCGTTGATGATTGATTTTGTTGTTAGATTGGGATGACGTCGGTCGTAGAAAAATGTTCGGTTGTAACTATTTTGCGGTAATCACGATTAATAAAATGCTCACGCTCAGTACTGAATTGTAAAGGCGGTCCGAATGGCCAAAAACTTTAAAATCTGTTAAGCTAAAACCAAATAAGGAGAAGATCAGCATGGCGATTTATATCATCATATCATCTGAATTATCAAGAGATTAGCAAGGAGGCCTCCTTTCAAGAGGCCCGAAAGTCTCCTTTCAAGAGGCCCGAAAGCCTCCTTTCAAGAGGCCCGGAAGCCTTCTTTCAAGAGGCCCGGAAGCCTCCTTTCAAGAGGCCCGGCAGCCTCTTTTCAAGAAGCCCGGAATTCATCTTTCTAGAGATTTGGAAGCCTACGTTCTGTTGAAGTATCAGGTATATACCTATTGTTGAATAAAGAGAACTGCAGCTGCTGGCAGAATTATCAGTCAGTAGCCTGCCGTGGTGTAGAGAAGGAAATCTATTTGTTTGTTCTTTGTGAGGGGGTTCCCTTCTTCGGCCAACACGTTCAAGGTTCTCGAAGACCTCTTTCCAAGAGCTTGGAATAATGAAAATTTCAGCCTACTTTTCGGAGAGTCATATATCCCGTTAATTTTAGTTTTTTCATATATCTCAAGAGTTACAAACATTTTCATTTACAGTTAAAAAAAATAGGGGGTACCTCAATTAAAGCAAAATTGCGAAGGGGTACTTCCCAAGAAAAAGGTTGAGAACCGCTGTTTTAGATCAAGATTAACACGTCCCTTCAAAAAAAGCATCGATATACAAAAAGCGGTTATTTCTCCAGCAATGTTCTAGATCTTTAACATGCAAAATAGAATGCACTCCAAATGAAGTCCTCGTTATTAATTCAAGCTTGAAAAAAAAAACGATGAAGATGTTTAGAACAATCTATATTACCATATTTAAATATAATTCATCACCAATCACCATTCTGTAGGACACTCAGCCTTAAATTTCCTCAGGAATGTAAGTGGGTAAAAAAATACAAACAGAAATGTTTGTAAATTGAGCTGTTCCCGATCCAACAATGGTCCTAAAGTTTCCTATACACATTCGACAAAAAAAACTTATTCCGCCAAACAAAGCCTTCAGATGCGTCGACAATGCTGGTTAAGGAAAGGAGAGAACCACCGAAGACGGTAACCTTTCTCCGGTTCACTTTTCTTTCACATGCCATTCATTTTAAAAGAATTATTGTAGCATTCCACGGGCGCTCTACAGCTCTGGCGACTGCTGTCACATTACCTCATTCCCTAACCAAGCGACGTCCGCCCACCGCAGCAGCAGTTCATTCAAACGAGAAGTGTCCTATTATGTGTTTGAAACCTACATTGTTGAACCGCGAGATTTGTAGTCCCTTATAAATCATCTTCCATCGCCGGTTGGTATTGTTGCTTGACCGGGAAGGTTGTGTTCTAGTTTTATTATATAGAGGAGGAGAAACGTACACTACATAGAAGGATTAGTGTATAAAAAACGGGAAGCTGTGCTCCCACAAGTACCGCGGCTGCTTTTGGAACCCTAAGATATAGGATGCATTGTTTCGAGTCGTCATAATATGTAGGGAATGATTTATCTTCAGTTTCTTGTCACTGACGAATGGTCGCTATCGTCACCGTCCTCAGTGAGTGGGTTATGATGTCAAGAGAAAGGGTGTGCATGAGAAACAGTATCCTTTGTGGCAACATCTGCTCAATTACGAGTCTCAAATCATGAAATAAATCGAAGAAGCATTGAATGTGCTACTTTTAAGAGAAACAGCTTGAAAAAGTTCAGGGTCAGGATTTTTCAGTCATTAACGCTTTTTCCAATATGAATTTAATCCGGATAAATTTTAGAAATAAAACATCGACAATTGAAAACTAAAGGTCGACATACGATCTAAGATGTGGTGCAAATGGAATGAAAGGATAAAAAACCATTCATCATTCATATAGTAAAAATCGGACGACTACGTGGACAGGGCACGTAGCCAGAATGTCGGAGAAGACACGCAACGTGTAAGATTCGAATATTTGTGGATCTTTTTTAAGACTGTGACTGCCGACATGCCAAACAAATGTTGTTTTGGCAAAATAATTTTTCGTAATGTGCTTGTCATTTTTTATAATAAATAAATAAATCAAACTAGCCTTAATCTTAAGATTAATAAACAAACTCATTTACTAAACTTGCAATTGATTAAAATTCCACCGAGTAACTTATGTCAAGAACAGGTATGCTCCGGTAATGATTTTTATATACCTAAAGAGCTATAAAAAGTGATGTTCAACTCGACCTTGAATCGTTTGGAGAAAATTTTGAATTACAGTCAAAGAAAGAAATAGAATGAGAACAATGACCCTGCACCAAACTGAAGCCGCTTCATTGCATTCCAGTGTGTAACATATTACACCTTACTAATAGGCTTAATAAATTGTCCCGAAAGCTCCCGACTCAAATTTGTTCTCTGGCGAGAAAATTATGAGCCATTCATAATTTGACGGATAGACCGCGAACAGCAAATCGCTCAAAAAATATGCGGCACGCTAACGGAGAAAAATGGTATTCGTTTTTGTGGCATATTCCGTCTTGCACGGCCCATGCCGCCATATGCAGAGGATGCAGGGCCTTTCAAATCCAGAAACGATTTCCATTTCTCATGCGGTGTAGAATATTCGATTACGGCGCGTTCAATTCTGACGCTATAGCAGCAATCGGAGTACAATTGAATTTTCCTTGAATGTGGTGTATTGGTAACTGAAGTGAAATCAATCTCATCCTCACCCAGCACACCCACACAGCAACCGCGCAGCTGGGAATACATTTATCTATTCAATTTAACTGAGTTCCGGACCCGGTAACCGAGAATGATGACGATGCTATTATAAGTGTGCCCCAGTTACACTTGCGACAAACGGAAAAGGATGTACTTCCGCCTACGTCCTCCATTGGAAGGAGACATTGAGAAGATTTTATATATTTAGAGGCACTTCTTCTGTGCGCCTCATGCAGTAGGTGACACGCTTCGAAATGTTTAAATGGACAGGCAAAAGATGTACCCAAACTGGAGCAAATCGAGGCGATGGCGATGACAGATGATTTACGGAACAATGAAAATTACTAAATAACATTTGTTTTCGAAAGACTTGGAGTTAAATGCATGAATATGTGCTCAATTTGCTTGTTTTAATTATTGTATGATGTTCCAGATCATAGAAATATCTGTTTCACAGATCAAGCTTGAGTGATAAAACGGCCTTTACTTGAGTGTTGTTAAATTTATTTATTTCTTATTTACCAAATTTTGGGGACGACTGTGAGGTTTAACCAAAGATCATTAATAAAAGGCCACACAGTTTCATACGATTTAAACAAGTTTTTTTTAATTGACCGACGTTTCGACACGGGATTAGTTAGTATCTTCTTCAGGGATTTTTTTTCTTTCCCTGAAAAAGACACTAATCCCGTGTCGAAACGTCGGACGAATTTAAAACTCGTTTTTAATCGTATGAGACTGCGTAACCGTTAAATAATGATGTATTTCTTATTCCGAAGCAATCGAGAGGGCACCAAAGCAATTAAGAAGGCACATACAGAATGATTCTTTGCTAACAAAATAAAGTACCGTTGTATCCTATCTAGTACGACAATAGATTAGCGGTGAAAATTGCTGGCGCCACATTCGTCCGTTAACTAAGTCTATTAAACAAACGATGGATACCAGGGGTGGTATTGCGCTTCTCGATTCGAACGAAATTCTATCGAATTGAACATGTTTGGCATTGCGGCTTTCAATTCCTTCTCGAAAACGTCTTATAGTTTGAAAATGTTCGAGATGATACGAAAATATCTAGATGTTTTGGCATATTGGTACATTATAGCATACTGCAAAACGATTAAAATCGAATGAAAACGCTCGTCACCTTTAAAGCTTTCGAATGTTGTTCGCGAGTTTTTTCTTGCTGATTTTTTTAATTATATTTTTTTTAATTACTGTACGTGAAGATAATAAATGTTTTATTATTGTATCTCGAAGAAAAGGATATCATAATTTTCAGACAATATGCTATCTCTAATTATTCCGAAATATGCGTAAAAAAGAAAATTGTTTGAACATGTTAAATGTGTTTTTGCTTAGACCCTTGTCAAAAGTTCAGCTGGAGTCAAAATGGCAAACTAATGACGTAAATTATGTTTTATGATCATTTTTCTTCAAATAATTTCAAAATTGAATTAAGATCAACAGCATAACCGATAAATTCTGAATAATATATTATAAGACAGAATATTCTTAATAGTAATAAAGTACATCTACTGCACGTAAAAAAAGTTATTCATCCTCCATTCCATTTTTTTTTGTTTTTCTGATGAAATACAGAAAATTTATGTTTATTTATTACATTGCTATTAAAATACGCCGATAAGCTATAATCTTGAGGTTTTATGTGGTGAATTATGAAAAATGATAAAAAATTACACAAAAAAGTTTATCTACCCCTCTGGCTCACATAGTTTTAGTATTTCGTGTGAACACCTTTGGCCTCAATAACTGCTCAACATCGTCGTGGCATCTATTCAACAACCTTAGCAGTTGTTTCCGTGGTGGTTTTGTCCAATTCAGATGAGATTACCTGCCGCAATTCGGCATCGTAGCGCTGGAGGAGGTTTGTTGGAAGGGATCAATGGTGCGAACGTTTAGAGGTTATCATACCATCTACCAGAGCTAGGAGATTTGAACGCTCAGGTTGGCCAAGAGGAGGAGTTTAGACCGACTATTGTGCATAACGGACGTTAGGCATAACGGACGTTAGGCATAACGGACATTAGGCATAATGTACGTTAGGCATAATGGACGTTAGGCATAAAATTACCCAAAGAACAGCCCATGACATAAAGAAGGCAGAATTATGCCAAACGTCCATTATGTCTAACGTAAATTATGCCTAACGTCCGTTATGCCTAACGTCCATTATGCCTAACGTCCTTATGCCTAACGCGGACCCGCGCAAAACTGTGTGAAGGTTTCGGGTGAACCCTCCAGTTTGTTCGAATTGCGCTGGGGACTAAGACAAGGTGAAGGACTTTCGTGCCTGTTGTTAAACATTGCGCTAGAAGGTGTCATGCGGAGAGCCGGGTGTAACAGCCGGGGTTCGATTTTCAATAGATCCAGTCAATTTATTTGTTTCGCGGATGATATGGACATTGTCGGCCGAACATTGGCAAAAGTGGCAGAAATGTACACCGGTCTGAAACGTGAAGCAACAAAAGTTGGACTGGTGCGTCAAAGACAAAGTACATGCTTGTAGGTGGGCGACAGGGCCCGCCTGGGAAGTAGTGTTACTAAAGACGGGGATACCTTCGAGGTGGTCGAGGAATTCGTTTATCTTGGATCCTTGCGAACTGCTGATAACAATGTTAGTCGTGAAATACGGAAACGCATCATCTGTGGAATTCGGGCCTACTACGGGCTTCAGAAGAAACTGCGGTCAAAAAAGATTCACCACCGCACCAAATGTGTCATGTACAAGACGCTGATAAGACCGGTAGTCCTCTACGGACATGAAACATGGACAATGCTCGAAGAGGACTTGCAAGCACTCAGAGTATTCGAGAGACGGGTGCTTAGGACCATCTTTGGCGGTGTGCAAGAAGACGGTGTGTAGCGGCGAAGCGAAGCTTTACGGCGAACCCAGTATCCAGAAGGTAGCTAAAGCCGGAAGGGTACGTTGGGCAGGGCATGTTGCAAGAATGCCGGACAGCAACTCTGCAAAGATGGTGTTCGCTTCCGATCCAGCAGGTACGAGAAGGCGTGGAGCGCAGCGAGCGAGGTGGACAGACCAAGTGCAAAACGACTTGGCGAACGTGGGGCGCATTCGAGGATGGAGAGATGCGGCCTCGAACCGTGTATTGTGGCGTCAAATTGTTGATTCAGTGTTATCTGTTTAGATGTAAACTAAATAAATAAATAATACCTGCCGCAATTGTGGGCGCTTGTTAGTTGTGCTCCTTGACCTTAATTTCTAAAGTTTACCAAAGATCTCGATCGGATTGAGGTCGGAAGATTGTGCTGGCCACTTTATCACCTAGTGACGCTTTTCCTTGAACCACTGCGAAACCAGCATTGAGGTGTTCAAAGGATTTTCGTCTTTTTAGAACGTATACCTGCGCCAAAGCTTCAGCTTTCATGCAGACGTTGATAGTTTTTGCTTCAAAATGTCCAAATAAACCTGATTGGTCTGATACAGCCATAGATCCCCACACCATGACTCTACCCACAGAAAAAACAATCAAATTCATGCTTAGTTGGTTGAAAAAGCAATGTTGGTAATGTAACTTACCACTGCTATGCTTGACTGTGGCCGCAAACACCGTATTTCAAACTTTCACCGGTTCGCCGCCATTTTCTTGTTATACCATCAAACCCAAAGCATTACATCATCTCCTCCGATTGAAACACCTTATTCCTGTCATCACATATTGTGATATTTATAACTTATTTCGATAAAATTTTGTTCTTAGTAGTCACTATCTTTCAAATGTTGTAACAGGATTGCTTAACACCGAATCGCCCAACAGTAGGCAATCAAAATAGATTCTATTATAAATTTCTAACAAAATATGTTATTTTGAAAATATAATTATAACAAAATTGTAGTGTAATTTTTTATATTAATTTAGATAGGTATTTTAACAACATCCTGCACCAAATTTCCATCAAATTTGTACCATCAATCTGTTTCGCAATTTTCGGAGCTAATAGTCCCCGATCCGGCTGCGCCTTCTTTACGATAGTTTTGTCAATTCGCTTGGCCGGTGAGATAGAACCACGATTTTTGTACACGGTTAGAAAAAAGTACCTAATTTTAGGTACTTTTTTCTCTTGCATCTCTTCCCTTTTGTGTCATAAAAGGAAGAGCAAAACCACTCAACAAGGGCAGTAAAGTGTGGGAACCCAACATTAAGTTATCTCATGTTTACAAAAGTTGAGTGAAATTTACCTAACTTTTGGTTAGTTTCTATTTAAAATTAAGTATATTTTACTTAATATTAAGTATATTTTATTTAATATTAAGTATATTTTACTTAATACTAGCTTTATGAACCCGGCATTGGTAGGAGTTGCCAGTTTGATTTGAATTTTGTTCCCAAAAAATGAATAAACCAATTGGTCAACAGGATAATTGTGTTTTCTTATTGATACTCCATTATTTGAATAAAAGAAGGCAGATTTCATTTGAAAACATTGACTGATTTTGTGAAAGGGATCAAGCCCAAAATCGCCTTATTCCGGGCAAACGTCTATTTCTAATAAAGGAAAAACAGCCACCGATGCCTTATTCCGGGCAAACGTCTATTTTTAAAGAAGGGATCACATTCATTATCCAGAAGGAAACACATTAATCATTGCTTTTCACTGGACAAACCATGATTTCGATGAAGGGTTGAGTTGATCGATAACTAAACAATACCACTTCCCCACACCCTCCCCTTTTCCATCCTTAACCCACTATCGTCGTCTCTTTAATATGAAGAATGTGTGTTCCAAATTTGGTTGAAATCGGCCAAGGGGTACAGAAGTTACACTGAGTTGATCGATAACTGAACAATACTCCTCCCCACACACCCTCCCTCTTTTTCAAAGAGCATTCCTAACACCCCTATCGTCGTCTCCTTAAGATAAAGAATGTGTATTCCAAATTTGGTTGAAATCGGTACAGGGGTTCAGAGGTTACACCTAATTTGCCCGTTTTCTGAACAATACCCAATCCTCCAGACCCCTCCCCCTTTCCCAAATTACTATCCCATATGATCGGCTCCTCACAGTGAATATGTGTACAAAATTTGGTTGAAATCGGTCCTGGGAGTTGAAAGTTACACAGAATTGTTCGTTTTCTAAACAAAACACCTCCCACCACCCCTCCCCCTTTTCCAAATGACCATCCCACCCCTTTGTTAACTTTACCTGAGGATAGAGAATGTGTGTACCAAATTTGGTTGAAATCGGCCAAGTGGTTCAGAAGTAGTTAGCGAACATACATACATAGATTGGTTTTTATAAAAAAAAAAAGATGGAACAAGAAGAAGAAGATCAAGAAAAAATTACGTAATTTTGGGTTCCCACACTAAACCCCCGATTTGAGTGAAACAATCTAATATTAGGTACTTTTTTCTAACCGTGTAAGGTACACTGGGGAAGTGGAAAAAGGGGGTAAGTGTAAAAATCGACTCGAAAAATTGGAATTGTACATACTTTACAGTTTTTACCACATCATAACATTATGCAAGAATATACTTTGATGCTCACACTAATACTATGTTGAAATTTGTATAATACATACACTAACACGGTTAATGCTGGAACTGTAATTTTAGGTTTCGCGAAAAGTTGATTTTTGCATTCATAAAATCAATTCTTATTTGCATCAATTGTCCTTTTTTTCAAGTGAATTTATATCACAGGTGACCGTTACAATACAATTAAACTAATCCCATTCAATTGGTAGTGGTTTGTACCAAGAAAGCAAATAATTCAAAGATTTTACACTTACCCCAGGTATCAAACACTGCGGGGGAAGTGGATAATACTCTAATTACGCAATTTTTTTCTTCCCTCCAGGGTTTATTTCGATAGCTGTGAATCTAAATATGTTCCTTCTTTGTTATCATTGTGATTCCAGTGGTGATTGGACTAATATAAATGAGAAAATGCCTGATTAATCCACCTATCGGTATTGATACCTTTCACATGTTTTACATATGAAAAAAAATGTATAAGAAAGTTAAAATAGCACTGATAGGTAAATATATTGTATAATTCACATTAATTTTTATTCATAACAAGTTTCGCCGTTGAATGCATTTTTTTGCGAACAAATTGGTTAAGGACAAGTGCTTAAGACTAGCTGATAATTTTGTACGTGCTTTGCGCACACACTTACATACAAATACGCACATACAGACATCATCTCAATTCATTAAACTAATTTTATTAGTTTATAACACTGTAAGTCCCATTCTTCCTTAAAAAAGTTCATCTTTTGGCGAACATATAGACTTTACGTACACTTCGTGTTCGAGAAGGCAAAACCAGCCCTCCCCTCTATTACGAGAATTCCTTGAGGATCTATTCCGTTAAGGTAATGAAATTATTCCACAAAAGATACTCGGAGCAATTATCGTATTGATTTTAGTTATATGTAACTACTCATCACTATTGAAGGTCAAGGTAACATGGGTTTCCACTTACCCCATCCCACTAGGGTAAGTGGAAAAACAACTCCTAATTTCAAAATCTTTTTCCATAAATTTCAAGCGACCAAAATGGTATGAAATACCGCACACTTGGTGGAAAATTGACTGTTCTTGATAGCCCATTTTGATTGAACGCATTTAGATCATTTTAACTGGTTTTACACTAATTCAAACATGCACTATCGATTTTTCCTTTTCCACTTCCCCCAGTGTACCTTACATCTGCGCAATCCTAGCGACAGTATCTTTGTGAAGCTGGACATCGGAAATATCTCGGTAGCTTTTGCCAGTTTTGTGATGTTCTTTTTTGGGCATTTTACAAAAAATAACTTTTAATTTTAAACACGAAACTGAAATATTGGCCAAGAAAACTTCAAGAGCACTGAATGACTGCTAGACACAATGTTTATATTCAAGTAAGTTGCAGAAAACACACTACAAAACTGTAAAACACACTTAAATGCTAAATCCGTTTGGGGTGGATAAACTTTTTTAAATAATTGTTTACCCTTTTCCATAATTTGACACATAAAATCTCAAGAAAAGATATAAACGCCACAATTATTAGTAATATAAATTGATAAATCATGGAGAACACTCACCAAACTTAACTTCTTACTTGGCCATGTATATAAAAATCAGTAACAGAGATGGTGACGATTTGAGATTCGTGATTTGTCCTCAGGGGCCCTCCTTAGCCGTGCGGTAAGACGCGCGGCTACAAAGCAAGACCATGCTGAGGGTGGCTGGGTTCGATTCCCGGTGCCTGTCTAGGCAATTTTCGGATTGGAAATTGTCTCGACTTCCCTGGACATAAAAGTATCATCGTGTTAGCCTCATGATATACGAATGCAAAAATGGTAGGCTTAGAAACCTCGCAGTTAATAACTGTGGAAGTGCTTAATGAACACTAAGCTGCAAGGCGGCTCTGTCCCAGTGTGGGGATGTAATGCCAATAAGAAGAAGAAGAACAAGAAGAAGATTTGTCCTCAGCATTTAGTGCAACGTCGCTGTCAAAAAACAATATTGACGGGATACTAATTACTTTCCTCCTACGAACGGCTCTAACGCATTCCCTTTTAGGTTTACGTTGAGATGAAATTATCCATAGTGGTTTTCTTGGAGAATGGTGCTTCGGTACAAAGGCAGATACCGTTGAAAACAGTTGAAACAACTAACCGACTTATCAACAATTTAGCGTTTCCGAGCGTCCCAGATAAATCGAGACAAACCACGTCTAACGAATCCAAAATCAATTCAAGCAAACATCTTTTTTTTTTCTATTTTCAAATAAAACCGTTCAAGATAGAGATCTTCAAAGCAGGATGATAATTATCAAAAAAGACTTCAGCAACCGTCAAGAATTGAATTTTTGCTTACAAACACCAAACCAAGCAAGTAAAATAAAAAATTTGACATCCGACTCATCTGGCCATAACTATTTTAAAAATCAAAGAAAAAAAAGGTAAGCAGTGTGAACCGGTCTGAATTTTTGGCATGAGGTCGGAAGAAAAATTGGGCTAATGTTAATATTAAATTGCGGTATTTTATTATTGTTTTTGTTAAACTTTAGAAATAATTAGAAGCGTCAAATGAGATGATTTTTTTTGGGAAAGTTAACCCTCAACAAGCAAAAAAAATCGTTTGAGCAAACGATTTTTATTTTTACTTTCCTCAAGGTCGTACTCGGAAAAAAATGCAAAATTTTCTTTTGCTTATATTTGCATGGGTAAAAATTGATATTTTTTAATTAATTCCAGAAAACTCAAGCAACTCAGTGATAGAATTACAAAGGTATTCCATATGTCCAACCTTTCGACATGTTTCTCCATAAATTTCTTTTCAAGCATTACAAATAATTGATGGAAGCTTATAACTTATAACAATTAAGAATAACGAAACTCATATTATTCCGAAAATTGCTTCATACACACTTAAATTATATTGCTAAATTCGGCATATTTTTTCGGTTATTGTTTGCAGAAGTTTCGTCAATATCTTTCCGAAATTGGTCAAACTATGTCAGACTATGCACCAGCTTCAGATGGTATCTGAAAACCAAGTTTAAAATATTTTTTTAAATCTAGTTTACTTTCATTGACGGCAGGAATGGTTTTCGATTTGATATCACAGATTTTTCTACTATAGATTTAGATTATTTTAACCGTTAAAACGACCAACAATATATGATGTCAACCTAAGTAATCGATTCACAATATCGAAACATGTTTCGTTTCGATCTCAAGCTTTGCTAGGGTTGACGGTCAAAAAATCTTCACTTTTCATCAAACAGATTAAAGCGTTGAAAAACATATAGTACATAAAAAACAGTTTAAACCTGGTTCTTGATACAACCAGATATTGAACTTGAGATCAGAAAACGAGACATAATCGGTAGAAAGAGCTGATAGTACAGAAGAACAACAATGATCTGTGATTTTCCCCCTTTAAACTCGTATTTTAAGAATGGTATTTAAACTATGTGTAAAGTAATGTGTCAAATGTTATTTAATATATATTGAATTTTTGATTTAATTTTGCGAATATTTTTCATTTGTATATCAACGAATAAACATTTTATCTGGTACTTGAAAACTGCCACAGTGATTTCTAAACACTTGGAATGTGAAAAAAACCGTGAATGAAACCGCTACTATGGAATGTTATCGCTGTTTATAATCATTTTCAAGTGTTCATTCCATTATTATAAGAATAAACAATAAAACACACGTGATACTAATTGTCATCAACATATGTGGTTTGCAAAGCTATGTTTGGTGTTTTAGAAATGAATACAAGTTATACAGCTTTAGTACTGCAATAAAAAAATAAACCACAAAAACTGTTCCTCCACAACATCTTCAGAAGCCAAGTTCGCCTGTGCGACCAAGACACACGACACGGTCACATTGAATACCCGCATTGTAGAACTGTTCAAAAGTTTTGTATGCCTTTTTTTCGAATTCGTCAGATCTCTCACATAACAAATGATCCTATCATACTTTTCTTCCACACACCTTCCGAGTTCGCAGCAATGCTTTTGTTCTGCCGACAAACAAACCACACCGAGCACAACGGAGCCGCATTCCTTCCTTGGCTGGGAGGAAGCCGCGTGTCAAACGAGAAAAAAATCATAATTGAAGTTATTTTATGCATGACTTCTATCTCAGACCACCCATGGGATAACCGCAAAATATCACTAAAATTAGAGATGTTCTTGAAGCACTCTGATAAACTCAGCCGTATTTTCCGCCAACCGAATGCTCAAGTGTGTTATCATTCGAGTAGTTTTCTTTATAACATGTGATAACAATAATCGGATTAGCGGATTTTCAACTTTCGCTATATAAATCATGGGAAGAGTGCAATCGGCATACTCAGTCCTCAATCGAACAGTAGAAGATGACTTTCAAGTTCACGATAGCTTTTCTGCTGGTCGCCAGCGTTGCATTCATATCGACGAAACCCAGTAAGATCCAGAACTTAAATTTCTAAGAGTAGAACAAATTAATTGCAGAATTTCATCCACAGCCCTGAAAATTGTCGGTGGAGAGGAAGCTACGGCACACGAGTTCCCCTATCAAATCTCGCTACAGTGGAACTTCAATGATGGAGAGCAAGAACCAATGCACTTCTGTGGAGGATCGCTGCTGAATGCAAACTTTGTCCTGACGGCTGCCCACTGCAAGACCAGCTATTCCGATGATGGATTCATCGAAGTAGTTGCCGCTGATCACGATGTAGCTGTTGCAGAAGGACCGGAGCAGCGTCGCCTGGTGGAACGATTCACTGTTCACGAAGGGTACGGAGGATCGGTCAGTCCCGACGACATTGCCGTCATTCGGGTGGATAAACCATTCGAGTTGAACGACAAAGTGAAACCCGTTAAATTGCCTGAGCAGTTTGAAGAGTTCGAAGGCGATGTAACCCTGAGCGGATGGGGTTCCGTTTCGACGAGTTACCTACCGGAATATCCGGATAAGTTGAGGGTAAGTGACTAAGTCGTTTTATGTTTGTTGAACAGCCATTCTAATTGCAAATAAATTTGTAGAAAGCTGTGCTTCCACTGGTAGACTACAGCTCATGCCACGCACTGTGGGGATTCGACAGTGTGCTGGTGCAGAGTAATGTTTGCGCCGGACCGCTCGATGGCTCCAAATCGGCTTGTTCGGCTGATTCGGGTGGCCCACTGGTGAAACAGTCCGGTAACGAAGTGATTCTAGTCGGTGTTGTGTCGTGGGGTGCCGTGCCATGTGGAGCCCCATACCGGCCGACCGTGTTCGCTGGTGTTTCCTGGTATGTCGACTGGATCGAAAAGCAGCTCCATGTTTGAAATGTGTTATTGAGTTTTGACCAAAGCAATTGTTGAATAAGGACAAATAAAAAAATGTATCAAAAATATGATATAGGCAATCGTTCATAATGAGACAAAATTAGTTCAAGTGCTCTTTCAGGCAATCAAAGACTAAAATAGTAGCCGAATATTAGTAAGTTCACGGAATTGCAGCCATCGTTCTAAGATTAGATCCCAACCTAGATCTAGTTTCAATACAAGAGGTGGTTGATTACAAGGATCTGAAAATAATTTCCAGCGCTCAACTTTCACAATTCCACTTGGCAAACTACCAGCAAACCAAGTCAGCCATATATCCTCGTTCCTAAACTAGATTTTATACTTCCCCATTTGGAAGAGTGCCAACCAGCCGTCATGCTATTTTCTAATTCCCCAGAAGCAGGCGAATAGAAAACATTTTTGCCATGCTTTAGGTGACTGACATTTGCTTTCGCATCGCCACCCCTTGACCTCACATAATCAATTTTTGATTAGCATCCTACGGTGGTGACGACGACAACGATGCACCTGGTCTGAAGTGCAACGCAAGACTCCCTTCGTTTACTAGTTCCTACCATTGGAGGACTACCATTGGGCTGCGAAATGGTGAGTTGACATCCGGGAAGGGCGCCTAACATAGCTCTGGTCCTCCACAAGTTCCAATACTCACGCTTCCACGGGTCTTCCGATGACAATTGACCGCCAGCTAAGGGTTGCGTACTTAGCTGGTAGTGCAGCCTGGGCACTGTTGTCCTTCTGACATCAGCTAGAGTGAGAGGGTGCGTCCTGTGGGGTCTGCCTAGGATGTGGTGGGGTTCGACAGTGGGCTCTGTTGAACTTCTATAAAAAAGCTGCATGTGTCCCCAAGCAGGCCCTATCAAAGCGACCGTGTGCCGCTCAAAGCGCACTAGCCTAGTCCTGGTGTTGGGTAGGACTTTAAACAAATTTGACCCGACTGATCGAGCGTCTGTCCACCAAGGAGGTGCGGCTCCAACAGCGTCTGTTCTGGTATCCAGCGGCTGAGTATGAAATGCTATTCCCCGGAAGCTATACCTAAGATGGCAGCCCCATCCCGGTGGATAGGGAACCTTGGGCCAACAACCTACTGTTCCCGAAACATCAATTTGTTCGAGAATCCGATAATGAAAGAATACGGACTGATTTTACGGCGACGACTCTTAGCGCGAAACAACGGACACGAATAGGAACATGGAACGTTTTAACCCTAGCCCAGCAGGGTAAATTGGCACAACTTGCCAATGAGGCACGCCGCATGAAGCTTGAGATCCTGGGACTGAGTGAAGTCCGTTGGCCAAACTTTGGAGAACACAGAACGCCGTCGGGACAAGTTCTGCTATACTCTGGTTTACGAGGTGAACACGCTCCCCGGCAACGCGGAGTTGGCTTCCTACTAAGCGCTCAGGCACACTCTGCGCTTATGAAGTGGGAACCTTTAAGTGAAAGGATAATCGTTGCCAGATTTAGAACACGGGTCCGAAACCTTACTATAATCCAATGTTATGCGCCAACCGATGCTGCCGATCTGCAAGACAAAGAGAACTTTTACAGTCAACTCAATGCCGTCGTAGATAAAATTCCGAAGGGTGATATCAAGATCTGTTTGGGCGACTTCAATGCGAAGATCGGATCCGACAACTCGAACCATGAGCGCATTATGGGACGCCATGGTCTCGGAGAAATGAGCGAAAACGGAGAGCTGTTCGCAGAATTTTGTGGTAATAACGACATGGTGATCGGGGATCGCTCTTCCCTCATCGACCGGTTCACAAGGTCACGTGGGTCTCCCGTGACGGCTTTACAGAAAATCAAATCGACCACATATGCATCAGCCGAAAATGGAAACGGAGCCTTCTTGATGTACGGAATAAACGTAGTGCGGATATCGCGTCTGATCATCACCTCCTCATCGGCGAAATACGCCTGCGCATTGCGCGGATTCGTCGGCAGGAGGAAAGAGTTGGACGACGATTCAACACACGCCGACTGGAAGATGCCACGGTGAAACGGTCCTTCGTTGAAGAACTGGAGACGCGTGCTGCAGATATTCCGGAAGGTGGCAGCGTGGAAGACCAATGGACCGCCATCAAGAATGCCTTCATCGCCACCAGCGAGAACAATCTGGGCGAACTACGCACCCAGAGAAAACAATGGATCACCGATGAGACCTGGAGGAAGATAGAGGAGCGAAGAGAAGCCAAAGCCGCGATAGAGCGATCAAAAACCAGAGGAGCCAAAGTTCTAGCCCGCCAACGATACGCGGCTCTTGAGAAGGAAGTAAAACGCTCATGTCGACGGGACAAGCGAGCGTGGGCAGACTCTCTGGCCGACGAAGGAGAGAGAGCCGCCGCAACCGGGGACATTCGCCTCCTCTACGATATCTCACGACGCTTAAGCGGGGCGAAGATGAATGCAACGATGCCTGTGAAAGACGCGAATGATCAGTTATTGACCGACCCAACTGACCAGCTGAAACGCTGGTTCGAGCACTTCGAACAACTTTTTCAAGTGCCAGCCAGGCCATCACCACCTCGGCATGATCTGCCTAGGATCCGACGTATAACACGCGTCAATACCGAAGCTCCATCACTGCTAGAGATTCAAACAGCCATCCAAAGCATGAAATCGAATAAAGCCCCAGGGGTCGACCGCATATCAGCCGAGATGCTCAAAGCTGACCCCATGACATCCGCTCAACTACTGCATCGTTTATTTCATAATATCTGGGACACCGCAACTTTCCCGGTCGACTGGATGCAAGGTATCTTAGTAAAGGTGCCCAAAAAGGGTGACCTGACTGTATGCGATAACTGGCGAGGCATAATGTTGCTGTGTACCGTTCTCAAAGTTCTGTGCAAAATTATCCTAGCCCGGATTCAGGAGAAGATCGATGCGACTCTCCGGCGGCAGCAAGCCGGATTCCGTGCCGGAAGATCCTGTGTGGACCATATTGTCACGCTCCGCATCATTCTGGAGCAGGTCAACGAATTCCAAGAGTCCCTTTACTTGGTATTCATTGACTACGAAAAAGCTTTCGACCGTCTCAATCACGAGAATATGTGGGGCGCCCTGAGACGCAAGGGAGTTCCTGAGAAAATCATCGGCCTCATCGAAGCACAGTACGAGGCCTTTTCGTGTAGAGTGCTGCACAATGGGGTCCTGTCCGACCCTATCCGGGTCGTAGCTGGCGTGAGGCAAGGATGTATCCTATCACCGTTACTGTTCCTCATCGTAATCGATGAGATTCTGGTAGGTGCGATTGACCGTGAACCAAACCGCGGGCTGTTATGGCAGCCTATAACCATGGAGCATCTAAACGACTTCGAATTGGCTGATGACGTTGCACTCCTCGCGCAACGGCGCTCTGATATGCAGAGTAAGCTCAACGACCTTGCCGAGCGCTCCTCTTCGGCAGGTTTAGTCATCAACGTCAACAAAACCAAATCGTTGGATGTAAACACGGCGACCCTTACAGTTTCGCAGTAGCCGGGCAATCAGTGGAGAATGTTGAAATCTTCCAATATCTTGGTAGCCAAATGACGTCAGACGGCGGTACCAAGATCGACATAGGCGCACGGATCAAGAAAGCAAGAGCTGCCTTTGCGAGTTTACGAAATATTTGGAAAACCCGGCAGATAAGTGAACGCACCAAAATTCGAATTTTCAACTCTAACGTGAAATCTGTGCTGTTATACGCTAGCGAAACATGGTGTGTATCAGTGGAGAACACTCAACGGCTGCAGGTGTTCATTAACAGATGCCTGCGGTATATAATTCGGGCCTGGTGGCCTCACAACTGGATCTCAAACAATGAGCTCCATCGTCGTTGTCACCAGAGGCCGATAGCAACAGAAATTCGGGATCGGAAGTGGGGCTGGGTCGGCCACACTCTACGTAGGGGCGGAAACGAAATCTGTAAACAAGCATTAGACTGGAACCCAGCGGGACATCGCAGCAGAGGCAGACCCAGAGGCTCATGGCGGCGAAGCCTCAATAAAGAAATCAAAGAAGTCGACCGAAATCTAACCTGGCAACAGGTTAAAGCGATAGCCGGGCAACGCTCAGGATGGAGATCTTTCAAGTCGGCCCTTTGCACCACCGGAGGTGTACAGGATCCGTATAATATATATATATATATATATTAGAGGACGCAATAACGAAACTATTATTCGTATAGTTTTTCCAGTGCGGAAAACCTCCGCAATCCCAGTCAGAACGCAGAAGGTCCTTAGCAGTGTAGTTGTAATTAAATTTCGCTGGTGAAAGTCAAGAAATGTGTATACCAAATAGCTTGGGTGATGTGGGGCAATTGACTAAATTAAAAACGTCTCATGGAAAACTCAAAGTTTTCTATATTAAACTACATAAAACTAGTCGAACCGGCCCGATCTTACTCGGGTTATGAATACACAGCTTATAACCTATATTTTTATAATCAGGACGGTTTTTATTTTTAAGATTTTTTAACGAGGGGTGGGGGCGTTCAAACTGGTCCCTCCTAAAAATAACTTGTTTACGTTGTTTGGGAAAACGGGCAGCTTTGCCATATTTTCATCTCAAAAGTAACATATTTATATATCGTTACAAAGCCCTTAAACAGATCTATGCAATAGGCTTGATAATAATAATAATAGCTACGTCAAGAATTTAGTTTTCAGTAGTGTTGGAAAAGCATATTTTACGCAATATTTAACGAACAAAACAGCCCGCAATAGCCCGCCGTAAAACACCATGCACTACACTGTTGCACTATTAAGCTGCCGTGTGTGTAATGTCTGTAAGTGTGTGAGCAAAAATGATCTTAACTCTGATAAGAAAATTATTTTGAGCTTTTTAGTGGAATGTTTTCACCTGTCATAAGACGAGTTTATACAATCCATTGAATTCCACCACTAATTGTATCTTGACAGATACGTATTTCGACCTCAAAAGTAAGGCCGTCTTCAGTGTCTCGTAGTCGAGTCAAGTACGAGACACTGAAGACGGCCTTACTTTTGAGGTCGAAATACGTATCTGTCAAGATACAATTAAGTGGTGGAATTCAATGGGATTGTATAAACTCGTCTTATGACAGGTGATCTTAACTCTTTTTTAGACACTTACCCTAAGACGATTTACTCGTAACTTTCATTCTTCAGAGAATGTTGTTTCATTATTCCCTATTAAAAATAGGCTGGATCGGACTATGGGCTCAAAAGTTATGACCAAAATACATTATTTTTATAATGCACGAGAAAGACAACATTACAACATTATGTGTTGTATTTCCTCTTCAAGAGCCCATCCCCAAAATTACCCTTTTTTCTCTTATCCACATTCGTTTCCTTTTTGTTCATGTCCTTTTCCGTCAGATGTGCGAAGAATCAGGCTGTGAATGTGAAGGCGACGACGGCTCAAATCTCTCAAATTGAGGTGCCCCTGGAGCCGATGTTCTGAATTCTGATACCTGACTCTAAGGCTTTGGTCCGATTCGCGAATTAAAATCAAATTCAACTTAAAAATGACAGTTCAATAATTTCCAAATAACCCTGCCCGCGGAGCAAGATTACTTTTGACAGATATTGAATCATTTTTGATAGATGTTTTGTTGGTCTTGCTGGGTAGCACCAGCCATTCTTATGAGCGGGGGATTTCATAATTTCCGAACTGTCACTTTTAAGTTTAATTTGATTTTAATTCGCGAATCGGACCAAAGCCTAAGGAGTTCGTAGACTGTTTTGAAACAATGACAACAAGAATTACATGGAATGCAAACAAATATCAACTCGATTATGAGGGGGTCCCGTGTAGTCCCGTAGCGTAGTTGGCTACACGTTCGCCTTACAAGTGGATGGTCATGAGTTCGATTCCCAGCCCCTTCATCAAACCCTCGTTAGTCGCAGCCCATACGGTGGCGTTTGGGGTTACGCGCCTTACCGTCACGGCTGCCTGATGTCGACAGACAACTTGTTTTTCTCGGAGGCATTCCTCCAACGTTACCCGGATAAATGGCAACCGAACAATGGACACACGGTGAGATGGACAAGTAACGACAACAACAATGAATAATGGAAAATCTAAAAAATAGATTCTCTCTGGATTCTGGTAGCTGAATACCTCAGTAGATCTCGGCACAGTAGCGGTTAAGTAACACAGAGTGCCTACCAAATAAAGAAAGGAATAAAAAAAATCTACTCATTTATTCTTCAATGATTGCCTGCGTTACGGCTCTATAGACTACTAGACTACCTAGAACTCATGACAACAGTTAGTACCACTTCGCAAGCAACCATAAATTCCGTTCCTAGAACATCAGAAGCACTTATTAAATGTCCGAAACAACCTCTGAAACGAGTTCAAATTTGCCTCATACAAATGGTTGAAACTTTTTTTAACGCTCCTAAGGCGTACCTCCGTAACACAGGCAGTTATTTAGGGTCAAAATACTATTTTTTATAATATACGAGAAAGACAACATTATGTATCGCTAGATCGATTAATCAGATATTTATCTGCAATTTTTACAATTAAATGAAAAATAAATGTTTTTAGAAAATTCTTTTTTGTCTAAGGTTCATTTTCATTTATTTAGTTAACATCTAAACAGATAACACTGAATCAACAATTTGACGCCACAATGCACGGTTCGAGGCCGCATCTCTCCATCCTCGGATACGCCCCACGCTCGCCAAGTCGTTCTGCACCTGGTCTGCCCATCTCGCTCGCTGTGCTCCACGCCGTCTCGTACCTGCCGGATCGGAAGCGAACACCATCTTTGCAGGGTTGCTGTCCGGCATTCTTGCAACATGTCCTGCCCATCGTACCCTTCCGGCTTTAGCTACCTTCTGGATACTGGGTTCGCCGTAGAGTTGGGCGAGCTCATGGTTCATTCTTCGCCGCCACACACCGTCTTCTTGCACACCGCCAAAGATGGTCCTAAGCACCCGTCTCTCGAATACTCCGAGTGCTTGCAAGTCCTCCTCGAGCATTGTCCATGTTTCATGTCCGTAGAGGACAACCGGTCTTATTAACGTCTTGTACATAACACATTTGGTGCGGTGGCGAATCTTTTCCGACCGCAGTTTCTTCTGGAGCCCGTAGTAGGCCCGACTTCCACAGATGATGCGCCTTCGTATTTCACGACTAACGTTGTTGTCAGCCGTTAGCAAGGATCCGAGGTAGACGAATTCCTCGACCACCTCGAAGGTATCCCCGTCTATCGTAACACTGCTTCCCAGGCGGGCCCTGTCGCGCTCGGTTCCGCCCACAAGCATGTACTTTGTCTTTGACGCATTCACCACCAGTCCAACTTTTGTTGCTTCACGTTTCAGGCGGGTGTACAGTTCTGCCACCTTTGCAAATGTTCGGCCGACAATGTCCATGTCATCCGCGAAGCAAATAAATTGACTGGATCTGTTGAAAATCGTGCCCCGGCTGTTACACCCGGCTCTCCGCATGACACCTTCTAGCGCAATGTTGAACAACAGGCACGAAAGTCCATCACCTTGTCTTAGTCACCGGCGCGATTCGAACGAACTGGAGTGTTCGCCCGAAATCTTCACACAGTTTTGCACACCATCCACCGTTGCTTTGATCAGTCTGGTAAGCTTCGCTGGTATTCACGGCATTTTTGAAGGATTTGCCGTTCAGTAAAGATCTGGTCCGTTGTCGAGCGGCCGTCAACGAAGCCGGCTTGATAACTTCCCACGAACTCGTTCACTAATGGTGACAGACGACGGAAGATGATCTGGAATATCACTTTGTAGGCGGCATTAAGGATGGTGATCGCTCGAAAGTTCTCACACTCCAGTTTGTCGCCTTTCTTGTAGATGGGGCATATAACCCTTCCTTCCACTCCTCCGGTAGCTGTTCGGTTTCCCCAGATTCTGACTATCAGTTTGTGCAGGCAAGTGGCCAGCTTTTCCGGGCCCATCTTGATGAGCTCAGCTCCGATACCATCCTTACCAGCGGCTTTGTTGGTCTTTAGCTGTTGAATGGCATCCTTAACTTCCCTCAAGGTGGGGGCTGGTTGGCTTCCATCGTCCGCTGAACTGACGTAGTCATCTCCTCCGCTGTCTTGACTTTCACTGCCTGTACTCTCAGCGCCATTCAGATGTTCCTCGTAGTGCTGCTTCCACCTTTCGATCACCACACGTTCGTCCGTCAAGATGCTCCCATCCTTATCCCGGCACATTTCGGCTCGCGGCACGAAGCCTCTGCTGGATGCATTGAGCTTCTGATAGAATTTACGTGTATCTTGAAAACGGCACAGCTGTTCCATCTCCTTGCACTCCGCTTCTTCCAGGCGGCGTTTCTTCTCCTGAAAAGAGCGGGTCTGCTGTCTCCGCTTCCGTCTATAACGTTCCACGTTCTGCCGGGTACCTTGCTGCAGCGCGACCGCCCGCGCTGCGTCCTTCTCCTCCAGAATCTGTCTGCACTCTTCGTCGAACCAATCGTTCCGTCGACTTCGACCCATATACCCGACGTTGTTCTCCGCTGCGTCGTTAATGGCTGCTTTGACTGTATTCCAGCAGTCCTCAAGAGGGGCCCCATCGAGCTCACCCTCTTCCGGCAACGCTGCCTCGAGATGCTGCGCGTATGCAGTGGCGACATCAGGTTGCTTCAGTCGCTCTAGGTCGTACCGCGGCGGTCGTCGGTACCGAACATTGTTGATGACGGATAGTTTTGGGCGCAGTTTAACCATCACAGAGTGGTCAGAGTCGATGTTAGCGCCACGATATGTCCTGACGTCGATAATGTCGGAGAAGTGCCGTCCATCAATCAGAACATGGTCGATTTGTGATTCTGTCTGCAGTGGTGATCTCCAAGTGTACCGATACGGGAGGCTGTGTTGGAAGTAGGTGCTGCGAATGGCCATATTCTTGGAGGCGGCGAAATCAATTAGTCGTAGGCCGTTTTCGTTCGTCAGCCGGTGAGCGCTGAACTTTCCAATAGTCGGTCTAAACTCCTCCTCTTGGCCAACCTGAGCGTTCAAATCTCCTATGATGATTTTGACGTCGTGGCTTGGGCAGCTGTCGTACTCACGTTCCAGCTGCGCGTAGAATGCGTCCTTATCATCATCAGTGCTTCCGGAGTGTGGGCTATGGACGTTGATTATGCTGAAGTTGAAGAACCGGCCTTTGATCCTCAACCTGCACATTCTTTCATTGATCGGCCACCACCCGATCACGCGCCTTTGCATATCGCCCATCACTATGAAAGCTGTTCCCAGCTCGTGTGTGTTGCCGCAGCTCTGGCAGATGGTATGATTACCTCTAAACGTTCGCACCATTGATCCCTTCCAACAAACCTCCTGCAGCGCTACGATGCCGAATCCACGGTCCTTGAGCACATCGGCGAGTATGCGTGTGCTCCCGATGAAGTTGAGAGATTTGCAGTTCCACGAACCGAGTTTCCAATCGCTAGTCCCTTTTCGTCGCAGTGGTCTTCGCCGATGGTTCCGGTCCGTACTCTCTTGTTGATTGTTCGTTGCTTATGATTTTGAAAGGCTGGCTTGCAGGGCCTGACACCAAACCCCCTAAATTTCCGGACGACCATTCCTCCTTATTTACAGTGGATCATGGTGCATAGTTTCAGTTAGAGTCCCTCGCTGGCACTCGGCCGATGTTCAGCCGCCCCTATCGTGTAGAACAGACGCTGTTGTGAGCCGATCCTGACATGGAGAACAGACGCTCAATAAGATTTGCACCTCCGGAGAGGAGCAGACCCCCCCCCCCCCCCGTCAGCATACGACCATAGTTCCCACCGGGGTTGGTTACCCGATCTTCCCTAAGGTTGCTCGTATCCCGACCGCGGGGAGGTAGGGATAGGAGTTGCTGGGTAAGAGGCTAAGGACCGCGAGATGGGGTCTATTTTATTCCTTCAGGTACGCGAAGTACCAATGGTACGCTTTACCCAGCATTTGCCGTGCCTAAGGTTATTTCCTATCATTTAGGCAAATTTGATTTTCCATCCTGATTCATTTCATTTTTTTAAATTCTCAATGAAAACTTTCTAATTTTCCAGGAGGCGTTTTTATTTTAGTTGATTTCATGTTGCTTGAAAATGGGGAGATAATACTAAGTTGGAAAGCATGACAAGTTCTAGTTGGAGTAGAGAAGAAGCTATTGCAATAAACGTTAAATACGAGAATAGGGATCTTTCTTCGTAGTTCAAATAGGTACAAAAAAGTTTACTTTGCCTAAACTTCATTTTTGTTACTTTTAATTAGAATACAGTTCATAGTCTATAAAACATAGTCCATAGTCTCGTAAAAGAAGTATAAAAAAATACTTTCCAGACTTTCACCCTTTCATAATTCAATTCCTTCTGATGGATCTTTGTACATGACAGCTGAGTTGAGTAGATGAGAATCCTTCCCGAGTACCATGGTGTCACTCTCTTTCTCTAGTCGGAGGAAAGTAATCTCTCCAATGAACCAACAAAAAAATGCAGGGCAAAGGCAGTAAGGACAGCACTCATCAACCACTCCGACTAAACTGAACGGACAATGACATACCTAATGCCAAAGAACGACGAGCGTTGAAAACAACAACAACGATGGATAAAAACTAGGGAAGGACGACTACTAAATATGCAAATACGCATCCTATATGTATGGTGAAACGGACGTGGCTCAAATAAAAGTAATTTTCCAGACAAAAAGTTTTCCCATTGCTGTGTACCATGAGAGCACTATATTCGCAACATATTTATGATTCGGAATGAAAAATGTAGTCCACCAGCAGGATACATGAAGACGAAACGAGCCGAATTCAGGATTATGGTGCAGAGAGATGCAATAAAAAATACATTCGCAGTTGGAAACCATTTGTGGCTAACCGGATGTGCATAGGATTTGAAATTTTGTAATCGCTTTCAAATGGTCGATTGGTTCCATGCTTTTGAATATTTTATACTGACCTCGTTCTGAAATTCTCTGCCAGCAGCTGCTAATCCAAAAGTTATCCGAAGCGTTATAAAAAAAATCACATTCACCGACACATCCGGCGAACACTTTTAGTCGTAGGGAACTCTACTGAATGCTTTCTTGGCGGAAATCCGCTGACACCATTTTCATAAAAATCGAGAATTGCTAAAATAAGGTACAACACACATCACGCCTTTTTCTTCCTAGATTTGCACTGGCCGAGCAGGACATTTGCCCATGTCACACACCCAACACTTAATGGCGGCTCCGACGCAATATCTTCTCGAGAAAACGACTTCTAACTTTCACAGAAAAACGCCGAATTTCACGACTGCAACGTGAATTTTCAAATCGCAACAGTCGACGGCATCGATGGAAAAACAATTTCCCAACACCTAATCCTCACCACCCGCATAAAATCGACCAACGAGAACCGAATTTGGCGAAAACTTTTCACAACTCACAATTCGCGACAGCGGCGGCAACTACGACGAAGACGAAAAATACGACCACCGTTCGGTGTACAACAACAAAACTGATATCCTAATAGAGAATTTTCCCAACGCAAGGATAGGGCGGCTCCTGGCTCGCTCGGATTTTCCACCAACACCAACACCACCGCAGCAATGCCGAATCAACCAACACCGACACACCAGCGGACACAAACCGCAACTCTCCCTCACGCGCCGGCGGAAGAGCGCTGCTAAGCATTTTCCTCCAGTCATAACACGGTCCCATTGACCGTAATCCCTCGGAGGAGGTGATAAGCACGGAAAATGCAAACAACAACCCACCCAGTGCCAGTCAGCCAGCAATGACATCTCCTCGGCTGGTCGCCGTCGTCGTTGTGCTCGTAGTACTACACACGCGAAGTTGTGTGCCAATTGAGGACCAAAGAGAGCACCGGAGAGCGGGCATACTCTCAGCTTTCATTGAAGAATTTTCACCCTCGTTTGGGGTGGAAGTCAAGCCGGAAAGAGATTTTCCTTTGTAGGATCTGGTGCGGTAGTAATCATATGGTTTTCGGTAAATTGTACGCGCGCACATATCTGCAAGATTAGCGGCGAGTCAAAGGTACCAATACATGGATTCCGTGGTGAACGAATTAGAATGAGATTATTGCGTTTTGAATGCCGGATCTGTTTTCGCATGAGTCGGGAAGTGAATTTATTTGATAGGTTTCGATAAGCAATAGGCAACGAACGACAAACCTGATGACATGAATTAGAACAATTTAAGAAAACGAAACACATTTTCTCTGAGCGAAATTTCTTTAATTCGAAAAAGAATTCCGACCCTAATATATCCGTCTGGAATATGAATATCAGCGGCGGCAAAAATAATGCCATCAAAGGCACCTAATTCCGAGCATCCTGTTTGATATTCACCACAAATCGCAGATCCACATATCGAACGTTAGGCCACCCATTTATCGTAAATCCGCCATATAATCGGCCATGATATACAGCGGTTTTGGCACTCGGATTTGTTGGACCATACGCGCCGCCGCACATCGGCCAATCGACTCTCGCTCATTTGGTACATCGTTTGATGAATCATTTGGAGCGCTCGTCCTCAAGTGTTGTTAGTGTTCGGCAAAATCAAACAAACCCGCAAACGTCACCTTTCGTCCAAAAATGAGTTAATCAATTCCACAGTTCGCGCCGCTCCAAAGAGATCCATTCTGTGTGCGAACGCGACGTGCGGCAATGATGATTGTGGTTAACCGTGGCGCGATGACCTGTAGGTGGTCCAAATTGCCGCCGCCGCGATCGCCGTCGACGCGACTTTATGGAAATAAGCCGTGCTTACGTTCTGCGGAAGGGAAGAATTGTTCCGCACGAGAGCCATTCCCATTCTTGAGTTTTGTGTTTTTCTAAAGTGTTGTATGGTACTTTGCGGTTTTGCCGCATCCTCTGCAATCGGTTCATTCGCCGAAGACACCAAACGAAAGCAAAATATTTGCCGATCAATTGTTTCGAAAGCCTTTCGATGGGGTACCTACTACGCCATATAAGTCGCAGTGGGATCTTTTTGTCAGTTTAATCCCTAAATTGTAATAATTATTGTATAGTTGATAGTTTCTAAGACCATGCTGGACTATTTTTGTTTTGATAATTATAAATTCTCATGCTATGTATACCAACATATTGGGTAATGCAGGGTTTGCAGAAATCGCTCTCAACAGATAACGATCAACGATAAAAGAGAGGCAAAAACTGTTCCGAATCATAACAAGCCATGATAGCAAATTTATCAAACTTGTATACAAGTGCGAAAAAACAGAATCGGATAGGCAGCCCCCACAGAAAAATGGTGATTCTCGCTTTGTTTTCGCTCATTTCGTGTTGGATACTGCACATCTGTGTGGAACAAGTTGAAATGCATCATCAGAGCTAGTGCTCCCCGCATTTGGAGCTTTCTAAAAGAAATTTATCGTGGGGTATAGCCTCCCGAATCAGTTCTCTATCATGACAGCTTGCACGCTTAAAGTAAATTACACATCGCATGAATAATTTTCACACATGACGACGATGACACGAGAGAATAGCAATCTGTGTGAAAATTATGTGTAAGACATGCACAGTCGCTGTGTAATGACTTTTATTCTTTTAATATGTGTAAGAAACTTTGCTTCGAACTGTCAAGTCCATTTTGATCGCCATGATAGCGGTTGCGTCCGGCATGCACCGCAACGAAAATGACTTTTTCTGTGGATTTTCGTTATGTTTCGATACGATACAACTAAAATGTGCGACTATGAACAATAAACATAGCACTTTAGTTTGGTCATATCGAAACAAATGGGGACTCCTCTGAAATAGTATAAAAATGTTGCGATAATTTTCAATTTACATGAAAAAATATAATTGAGGTTAGGTCCGTTTTCCGACCGCTCTCTCGCTGTGTGAAATGAACTCATCGGAAATCGTTAACCGTCAATTACACTAAAATGAGTAACATGGCAGTTACTCATAATATGTGTTGTTCCAGGATAGGCCCGTTTTGTGTGAACGAAACACAAAATTGTGTGAATGACTTTAAGCGTGTGTGAAAAAAGTCTCTCGTAGTAAGCTGCATATCGTATATGTATACAGAGATGATAAGTGAGAGACTTCTCGCGTGATTTTTGAAAACGTCGTAAGTCCAAATGAGAGACTCTCTTTCATTACGCTCTCTTATGCTAATATCTAGGCTAGTTTAAAATTTGTTGCAATATTTTCACCGCAGCACACTAGACAAAGCTATTTTCTTCAGATCGGTGCTGGAAAATCCAATGTAAATGTTAGTATGGCTTCTACTGACCGGATTCCGAATGGAACTTCTGACCGGATTCCGAATGGAACTTCTGACCTGATTCCGAATTGAACTTCTGAGCGGATTCCGTATGGAACTTCTGAGCGGATTCCGTATGGAACTTCTTACCGGATTCCGAATGGAGCTTCTGACCGGATTCCGAATGGAATTTCTGACCGGATTCCGAATGGAACTTCTGACCGGATTCCGAATGGAACTTCTAACCGGATTCCGAATGGAACTTCTGACCGGATTCCGAATGGAACTTCTGACCGGATTCCGAATGGAACTTCTGACCGGATTCCGAATGGAAATTCTGATCGGATTCCGAATGGAACTTCTGACCGGATTCGGAATGGAACTTCTGACCGGATTCCGAATGGAACTTCTGACCGGATTCCGGATGGAATCCTAACCAGATTCCGGATGGAATCTTAACCAAATTCTGGATGGAATCCCAAGCGGATTCCAGATGGAATCCCAACCAGATTCCGGATGGAATCCTAACCGGATTCCGAATGGAATCCTAATCGGATTCCGGATGGAATCCTAAACGGATTCCGGATGGAATCCTAACCGGATTCCGGATGGAATCCTAGCCCGATTCCGGATGGAATCCTAAACGGATTGCGGATGGAATCCTAACCAAATTCCGGATGGAATCCTATCCGGGTTCCGGATGGAATCCTATCTGGGTTCCGGATGGAATCCTATCCGGGTTCCGGATGGAATCCTATCCGGGTTCCGGATGGAATCTTAATCAAATTCCGGATGGAATCCTAATCGAATTCCGGATGGAATCCTAACCGATTCCGGATGGAATCTAACCGGATTCCGGATGGAATCCTAACCGGATTCCGGATGGAATCCTAACCGGATTCCGGATGGAATCCTAACCGGATTCCGGATGGAATCCTAACCGGATTCCGGAGATGGAATCCTAACCGGATTCCGGAGATGGAATCCTAACCGGATTCCGGAGATGGAATCCTAACCGGATTCCGGAGATGGAATCCTAACCGGATTCCGGAGATGGAATCCTAACCGGATTCCGGATGGAATCCTAACCGGATTCCGGATGGAATCCTAACCGGATTCCGGATGGAATCCTAACCGGATTCCGGATGGAATCCCAACCGGATTCCGGATGGAATCAAGACCGGATTCCGGATAGAATCAACCGATTCCGGATGGAATCCCAACCGATTCCGGATGGAATCCCAACCGGATTCCGGATGGAATCAACCGGATTCCGGATGGAATCCCAACCGGATTCCGGATGGAATCCCGACAGGATTCCGGATGAATTCCAGCCGGATTCCGGATGGAATCCCAACAGGATTCCGGATGGATTCCCAATCGGATTCCGGATGGAATCAAGACCGGATTCGGATGGAATCCCGACCGGATTCCGGATGGAATTCCGACCGGATTCCAGATGGAATTCCGACCGGATTTCGGATGGAATCCTGACCGGACTCCGGATGGAATCCCAACCGGATTCCGGATGAAATCCTGACCGGATTCCGGATGGAACCCTGACCAGATTCCGGATGGAATCTTAACCAAATTCTGGATGGAATCCCAAGCGGATTCCAGATGGAATCCCAACCAGATTCCGGATGGAATCCCAACCGGATTCCGAATGGAATCCCAACCGGATTCCGGATGGAATCCCAACCAGATTCCGGATGGAATCCCAACCGGATTCCGGATGGAATCCCAACCGGATTCCGGATGGAATCTCAACCTGATTCCAGATGGAATTCCAACTTGATTCCGAAAGAAATCTTAACCGGATTCCGGATGGAATCCTAACCAGATTCAGGATGAAATCCTAACCGGATTCCGGATGAATTCCTAACTAGATACCGGATGAAATTCTAACTAGATTCCCGATGAAATCTCAACTGGATTCCGGATGAAATCCTGATCGGATTTCGAATCGAAACGAAATTAGAGAGCGGCCCATAAAAAAATTATAGTAAGTTTCTTCATACTAATTTAAGCCACACTAATGTGCGTATTACTGACACACGATGTCTATTTACATACATTTGACACGGGACTTTGTCAGCTTGATTTTCAAATTCAAAACAAGCGTAGAAGTTGATTATTTTACTGATTATGGATCGACTGTACGTTTTATTTTTTTATTGAACGGCTACTCAGTCTTGCACTTATTACAACGAGTTTTTTATTTACCCGACGACGACGACCCCGTGTCGAAACGTCGGGTAAATAAAAAAAACGTTGTAATAAGTGCAAGACTGAGTAGCCGTTCAATAAATAGAAGTTGATTATTTTTCACTGGATTGACTTCAAGCTTCGTAGTGCTTGAATAAAAGATTTGGTTTAGGTCCCAGTATTTCTAATAGGGCAATAATGTTAAAGTAATTATCCTTCTTCTTCTATCTATATAATAAAAATGAAATGGTCTGTGTGCGTATCCGCATAACTCAAAAACGGCTAGATAGATTTTCTTCATTCTCTCAGCAGATATTTTCGTTATCGTTTCCGACGGGTTTATATGATATTTACTCATGCGAAAATCACAAGATGGAGTAAATCGTGAAAAACTAAAATTAAGAATCGTATGGAAATTTCGCATGGGAAGTTCACAAAGCGCATTTTCGCCTACTATGCAGGACAACGTCTGCCGGGTCGACTAGTATATAATATTTGCTCATGGTGTCCATACTACCTAAAGAGCCTTATCATTGAAATTGAAAACATATTATTATATTATAATTATAATCTTCTTCTTCTTCTTTTTCTTCTTGGCATTACATCCCCACACTGGGACAGAGCCGCCTCGCAGCTTAGTGTACATTAAGCACTTCCACCCGAAAACATCCTGGACCGGACCGAGAAGCAAACTCGCCATCTTCGGATTGGCAATGCGACGGTATTGTTCGCTAGGCCAACTGGATAAGGTGCTTATTTTCTATTTCCGGTGCTTATTTCCCAAAATTGACCTTTGAATAAGTGCCCAAGTTCACCTGTCAACTAATTCCAATCGGTTCAAATAGTGCAAAGCTACTATAGAATGCCATAACTTTTGTAAATATGAAGTTTGATACGCTGCATATGGGGTTTGCTTATTTCCCAAAATTGATCCTTGAACCGGTTCATGGTATAACCGTTTACCGGTTCCAATCAGTTCAAATACGGTCCAGGAAATACAAAACTACTATAAAAAGCCATAAATTTTTAAATCATGAAGTTTGACATGCCGCATGATGGGTTTTGCTTATTTTCCAATACACTGGTGGAAATAACTATAAAGACAAGCTCGGTTTCCATACAAAATGGCCATATTGGGATTCGATTGGGCTGATTTTTTACCAGCAGACCTAAAATGACTTGAATTTTTATTCGATGAAAGTTACATTTATGCATATATTCTACTTATACGCGTTTCTGTTGAAAATAATTATAAAGACAGTTCCGTTGTATGGAGCCCCATATAAAAAAAGTGATGTCTTTATAATTATTTCCAGATTCGGAGGTCAAAACCAATAGATATGTATAAAATTCACTCAACGATCAAAAGTTCAAGTTAAAAGCAGGTGCCTAGTAAAATTTTAGTCAAATCGAATCGCTACGAATCGAAATTTCGATCCTCAAACATGATGAAAATATATGAAAATCATGCTTGTCTTTATAGTTATTTCCGGCGGTATATAGACCCTTGAACCGGTTCATGGCAAAACCGTTTACCGGTTCCAAATACGGTCCAGGAAGTACAAAACTACTATAGAGTGCCATTACTTTTGAAATCATGAAGTTTGATACGCCGCATGATGGGGTTTACTTATTTCCCAAAATTAATCCTTGAACCGGTACATGATAAAACCGTTTACCGGTTCCAATCGGTTCAAATACGGTCCAGGAAAGTCCCTGAAACTTGAATAAATTCCGCTTCGTTTGGTGAAAGTTGCGAAAAAAAATGTCGAAAGACAAAAAAGTTACAGCCAAAAAGATACAGTTACAGCCAAACGGAAGGGTTAACTGCGAGGTTTCTAAGCCAAGTTACCATTTTTGGATTCGTACATCATGAGGCTAAATACGATGATACTTTTATGCCCAGGGAAGTCGAGACAATTATTATTATTATTATATTATGTATGAAAATAAGCGGTGGTATTTGATAACTGCAGCTTCTAGATAAGATAAATACACCCAGGTTTTTACACGGTTTGGTTTTAGTCGTTTAAGACCTTCAGCGTCAATGAAACCAAACCAGCGTCAATGAGTTAACCCCACGAAAAAAATTCACAAAAAATCAAAGAAATTTCAGGGGGTATTTAAAAAGCTGTGAAAGTTCAGGTTAACCGAGAAATCAATTAATTCCAATCGCGTAAAAAAAAAACTGTATGTATAAGAGCATAAGATGGAGTGTTGAAAAGTTACTCATGAATCTTTCTGAATATTCATAAAACCCCCACTGTTTGTGGTGCGTTGAGCTTCTGCTCAAAAAGCGAATCGGGTCCGGCTGGTTGACAGAGCTCTTCCGTGGCGTGCGACAACCATCGATGACGAATACCTACAAGAGCGGGACCCGAGTGCCAGACTGCCAGGCCATTATGATTTTAAGTACTTGAGGAATTCCAATTTATTTGAATACGTATGCAGTACGTGTATTATACTGGAAACACTTTGCGGTTAGGTGATAAATTGCTGTTTGGCTTTCGCGTATTCTTTCACTGCATTATGCGAATGGTAACTCTGCATTCAGCCAACAATTCGATGAATGCCGTGAAGCTGTAAAACAGAGAGATGGCAATGGGACCCAAATTATTGACTTTTCAGTTTCCCACGCTGGTTGATTCAGTTGATGATTACACACTGCCGGTTGTGTTTCACAGTGATAGTGATTCACAGAGTCGACTATCATGTGAATCATAAGGGGTATCATTGGGAAATTAAATTGATGTAATGTGCATCCCTTCTTTAAAAGCCTGTCGAACTGATTCAACTCTCTTCAATCATTCTTCTCCTACATCGCTTCCCATCCTTATCGAGGTACGTATGTCCTCAGCAACAGGGCGCAGTTGTTTTATAATTTGTTCGATGAACATTTTTCAATTTTTTTTTGGCTTTTATAAATTTGAATAATTACTTATTTGTTTACTTGAAAAGTTTGTCTAAAATTGATAATTGTTTCATACACTAGTTCCGGATTGATTAGGCTAGCCCTGAGTCTCAATTTTTTCCTAAGCACTAAATACTGAATCAATTGGACAAAGACCGGAAGAACTACCTCCACAAAATTGCTTTAAGTGAAACTTCTACAGACTATATACTCAAAAGACTCCCTTGCTAATTCTACGTTTCATGCGTTTAATTTGGTTAAATGCCGTTTGCACAACCTCCACAAAGAAAATCGAACGGATGCCTTTAATCTTCCGTGTTGAAGAATCTTTCGAACCGGTACCAGGGGGCATCGAAGCACTGCCAAGCCAACACGGGGGAACGTTTCGGGCCACATAGTTGAGAGTTGAAGTGGCAAAAAAATATATTTAATTGAGCACGAGCCCTTCTAGCTGTCTGGCTGGCACGCGAGCATAACGAACCCTACTTACCATGGCAGGGGCATCAAGACCGGAGATTCAGTTTTCAAACGTGTTGGTGAGTTTTCCGAACTTTTCTCGCTCTCTGTAAAAGGGGCTTTGATTTAATTTTGGCTCTCCGTTTACGTCAGTACTGAAGTATTGGTCGATGATGGAGAAAATTTTAAGGATCACAAAGAGATTCACTTCATGTCGATTGGGGTGTGATTTGAGCACTTTGATGTGTGAGTCATCAGTTCTCAGTTACGCTCGGTCATAAAGTTGACGGGTTATCGGTTTGTTTTTGTTTTGGTAATTGACATTCGTCCTAGTTGAATTTATGGATTCGTTGTAGAATTATCGATTTGGAAAGCCTGTACATAGAACAAAGTAATGATATTGTATTCAATTTCGCCACTGAATACAGATCTTAAGAAATACCCGTAATTTCCAATAGTTTGTGCAACTAATTGCAAAAATGTGTTTTTATCAGTACGAGTTGCACGTTTATCCAACAAGGCTTGCCGATTTGGATTCATTATAGAATCCAAATGGGTGATAATAAATTTTATGCAGCTCATTTGAGTTGCATAATGGTCATTGAAGCACCCATTTCGTTATTGTGGAAAAGTAGGCCGTTTTATCACTCAAAGTCGAACTGTAAACCAGATATGATGATGGGTTCTCCAGTAGCCTTGACAACAAAGGTGCAGGATTGCCAATCCGGAGATGGCGAGTTCGATCCTCGGTCACGACTTCCTGGGCATAGTGTATCTATTGTACTTGCCACACGAGATACATACTCATGCAATGGCGGACATAGAAAAGCTTTCAATTAATAACTGAGGAAATGCTAATAGAATACTAAGTTGAAAAGCAGCCCAAGCTCCAGTTGGGATGTAGAGCCATTGAAGGAGAAGAAGAATGCATGATGATCAGGAATTGCAAAAAAAAAGTTATGTGGTTACAAATTATGTATTGAGGTCCAAAACAACCCAAATTTTATCACATTCACTAAAATTTAAATTTCAACTGAATTTCGATCTTATATCATCAAATGAAAACAATCTTTCGATTCGGGAATTTTTACGCTAGATCCGGAACATCTAGAGTAACATAGTGTGGCCGGCCATTAAAGACACACAAGATTTTCACTTCTAACAATTCAGGACATCATTCTTCGTTATATATAAATCAAAACACAGGTTTATGAATAAAATAAATGTTCCTTACCTAATCTATACTCTTTTTGATGAATAGCTAAAAAAACTATATTTTTCTTTGTAGAACAATTACATTAGTATCTCCCCTCACCTTGGCCTGTCTTTTAAAGCAAGCAATAGTATGAGTTTACTTAATGAGTTTACTTAGTCTATGGATACACTTGGTGTTATGAATTTTGAATCATTTCTTTTGATTTTATATCCATCTTTTGAAGAGATTCCACTCATGATATATCAATCACCAGACTTGTTATCGAAAAGTGTTAGTAAAAAATATGGATCATTCGACGATTTCAGTGATTACAACTAAGGGTTGCCACAAACAATAGATTGGTACTGATTAACTTGTCGCCTACAAATGTAAGTACACCCAAGACCATCGATCAAGTTTTGATCGATGGACAACACCTATCTAACATAATCGACCATAGTTTTTTATCGGCAGAGAACGAAAGAAGCATTGCACCCAGAAACACCTGCATTTAGTAAAATTCGCTATTCAGGCAACATATGTACAAGCTTTATAACTTTATATAGAGTATTTTGATATAAATCGTAGCCTTTCATTAAACATGGATTGTTTACGGGGATTTTTTGAGATAAATGCCTTTTTTATGCAAACACTGGAATCCGGGCGATTGCTTTTGGAGTTTAGAGGTTTTCTTACGTGGATTTCAGGATTTTAGGCTGCCAAAATCGAATCTTGCCAAAACTGGTTCGAGTCTGTACAGAGTACATTGATTGCAGATCGCATAATAAAAATGGCCAAACGGATATCTTTTGACCTTCCCGAAATGAGTTCGAGAACCTGTGGCCTTATAACAATCAATTATACAAGAAACGAATTTGTTCTTTCATCATTTCTAACATTTCAAAACTCCTGGAGTCTTTGTTAGAAAGGACCATTACTAAACTACTTATCACTTCACTACTAATCAAACTTATCCGACAAAGAAACTCATCGTTTCTTCAAGTAGTGCAAAAGGTTATCCGGTGACTACGTAACAAGTTCCGGAACTCCTGGAACCTCCTATGTGAAAGAGGAGTAAGTATAGTCTACCAAGTGACATTACTCTTGCAATGGAACTGGTCGTCCGATGGTCACGAAACAGTTTCCGGAATTTTTGCGGAAAAAACCAAAACTGATCACCGCAAGAAATCGTTTACCCGACTTCTCAAACTATTTAGAATATTGTTATGTTATCTCCGGTGAAAAAGCGAGGTGAACATTTTAAGGTAAAGGAACTCTTTCATCTAAAACCTTTATCAATGGTCGCAGAGCAAGTTCCGAAACTTCCGAAAACTGAAAAAAAATTCAACGGTGCATGAAACTGTTTGTCCAACTTCTCAAACATTTTTGTGGGCCTCGATTGACCAGTTAACCACCGGTTATGATTCTCATAAAATTTGGAAAATTTTAGTTGTTGTGAATACTGACCGGATTCCGGATGTAATCCTAACTGGATTCCGGATGGAATCCTAATCGGATTCCGGATGGAATCCTAATCGAATTTCAAATGGCATCCTAATCGGATTCCGCATGGCATCCTAATCAGATTCCGCATGGCATCCTAATCGGATTCCGGATGGCATCCTAATCGGATTCCGGATGGCATCCTAATCGGATTCCGGATGACATACTAATCGGATTCCGAATGGAATCCTAATCGGATTCCGGATGGAATCCTAGCCGGATTGCGGATGGAATCCTAACAGGATTGCGGATGGAATCCTAACCGAATTGCGGATGGAATTCTAACAGGATTGTGGATGGAATACCAACAGGATTGCGGATGGAATCCTAACTGGATTGCGGATGGAATCCTAACTGGATTCCGGATGGAATCCTAACCGGATTCCGGATGGAATCCTAACCGGATTCCGGATGGAATCCTAACCGGATTCCGGATGGAATCCTAACCGGATTCCGGATGGAATCCTAACCAGATTCCGAATGGAATCCTAACCGGATTCCGGATGGAATCCTAACCGGATTCCGGATGGAATCCTAACCGGATTCCGGATGGAATCCTAACCGGATTCCGGATGGAATCCTAACCGGATTCCGGATGGAATCCTAACCGGATTCCGGATGGAATCCTAACCGGATTCCGGATGGAATCCTAACCGGATTCCGGATGGAATCCTAACCGGATTCCGGATGGAATCCTAACCGGATTCCGGATGGATTCCTAACCGGATTCCGGATGGAATCCTAACCGGATTCCGGATGGAATCCTAACCGGATTCCGGATGGAATCCTAACCGGATTCCGGATGGAATCCTAACCGGATTCCGGATGGAATCCTAACCGGATTCCGGATGGAATCCTAACCAGATTCCGGATGGAATCCTAACCGGATTCCGGATGGAATCCTAACCGGATTCCGGATGGAATCCTAACCGGATTCCGGATGGAATCCTAACCGGATTCCGGATGGAATCCTAACCGAATTCCGGATGGAATCCTAACCGGATTCCGGATGGAATCCTAACCGGATTCCGGATGGAATCCTAACCGGATTCCGGATGGAGTGACTAACGGATTCCGGATGGAATCCTAACCGGATTCCGGATGGAATCCTAACCGGATTCCGGATGGAATCCTAACCGGATTCCGGATGGAATCCTAACCGGATTCCGGATGGAATCCTAACCGGATTCCGGATGGAATCCTAACCGGATTCCGGATGGAATCCTAACCGGATTCCGGATGGAATCCTAACCGGATTCTGCATGGAATCTTAACCGGATTTCACATGGAATCCTAACCGGATTCCGCATGGAATCCTAACCGGATTCCGGATGGAATCCTAACCGGATTCCGGATGGAATCCTAACCGGATTCCGGATGGAATCCTAACCGGATTCCGCATGGAATCCTAACCGGATTCCGGATGGAATCCTAACCGGATTCCGGATGGAATCCTAACCGGATTCCGGATGGAATCCTAACCGGATTCCGGATGGAATCCTAACCGGATTCCGGATGGAATCCTAACCATATTCCGAATGGAATCCTAACCGGATTCCTGATGTAATCCTAACCGGATTCCTGATGTAATCCTGAGCGGATTCCGGATGGATGAAATCCTAATCGGAAACCGGATGGAATCGTTACCGGATTCCGGATGGAATCCTAACCGGATTCCGGATGGAATCCTAACCGGATTCCAGATAGAATCCTAATCGGATTCCGGATGGAATCCTAACCGGATTCCGGATGGAATCCTAACCGGATTCCGGATGGAATCCTAACCGGATTCCGTATGGAATCCTAACCGGATTCCGTATGGAATCCTAACCGGATTCCGGATGGAATCCTAACCGGATTCCGGATGGAATCCTAACCGGATTCCGGATGGAATCCTAACCGGATTCCGGATGGAATCCTAACCGGATTCCGGATGGAATCCTAACCGGATTCCGGATGGAATCCTAACCGGATTCCGGATGGATTCCGGATTCCGGATGGAATCCTAACCATATTCCGGATGGAATCCTAACCGGATTCCTGATGTAATCCTAACCGGATTCCTGATGTAATCCTAAGCGGATTCCGGATGGATGAAATCCTAATCGGAAACCGGATGGAATCGTTACCGGATTCCGGATGGAATCCTAACCGGATTCCGGATGGAATCCTAACCGGATTCCGGAAGGAATTCCAACCAGATTCCGGAAGTAATCCCAACCGGATTCCGAAAGGAATCCCAACCGGATTCCGGATGGGAAGCCACCGTATTCCGTATGGAATCCTAACCGGATTCCGGATGGAATCTTAACCGTATTCCGGATGGAATCCTAACCGGATTCCGGATGGAATCCTAACCGGATTCCGGATGGAATCCTAACCGGATTCCGGATGGGATCCTAACCGGATTCCGGATGGAATCCTAACCGGATTCCGGATGGAATCCTAACCGGATTCCGGATGGAATCCTAACCGGATTCCGGATGGAATCCTAACCGATTCCGGATGGAATCCTAACCGGATTCCGGATGGAATCCTAACCGATTCGGATGGAATCCTAACCGATTCCGGATGGAATCCTAACCGATTCCGGATGGAATCCTAACCGATTCCGGATGGAATCCTAACCGGATTCCGGATGGAATCCTAACCGGATTCCGGATGGAATCCTAACCGGATTCGGATGGAATCCTAACCGGATTCCGGATGGAATCTAACCGGATTCCGGATGGAATCCTAACCGGATTCCGGATGGAATCCTAACCGGTTTCCGGATGGAATCCAACCGGATTCCGGATGGAATCCTAACTGATTCCGGATGGAATCCTAACCGGATTCCGGATGGAATCCTAACCGGATTCCGGATGGAATCCTAATTGGATTCCGGATGGAATCCTAACCGGGTTGGGGATGGGATCCTAACCGGGTTGCGGACGGAACACTAACCGGATTCCGGATGGAATCCTAACCGGATTCCGGATGGAATCCTAACCGGATTCCGGATGGAATCCTAACCGGATTCCGGATGGAATCCTAACCGGATTCCGGATGGAATCCTAACCGGATTCCGGATGGAATCCTAACCGGATTCCGGATGGAATCCTAACCCGATTCCGGATGGAATCCTAACCGGATTCCGGATGGAATCCTAACCGGATTCCGGATGGAATCCTAACCGGATTCCGGATGGAATCCTAACCGGATTCCGGATGGAATCCTAACCGGGTTCCGGATGGAATCCTAACCGGATTCCGGATGGAATCCTAACCGGATTCCGGATGGAATCCTAACCGGATTCCGGATGGAATCCTAACCGGATTCCGGATGGAATCCTAACCGGATTCCGGATGGAATCCTAATCGGATTCCGGATGGAATCCTAATCGGATTCCGGATGGAATCCTAATCGGATTCCGGATGGAATCCGGATTCCGGATGGATAACCGGATTCCGGATGGAATCCTAACCGGATTCCGGATGGAATCCTAACCGTATTCCGGATGTAATCCTAACCGGATTCCTGATGTAATCCTAAGCGGATTCCGGATGGATGAAATCCTAATCGGAAACCGGATGGAATCGTTACCGGATTCCGGATGGAATCCTAACCGGATTGTGGATGGAATACTAACCGGATTGCGGATGGAATACTAACCGGATTGCACATGGAATCCCAACCGGATTCCGGATAGAATCCTAATCGGATTCCGCATGGAATCCTATCCGGATTCCGGATGGAATCCCAACTTGTTTCGGGATGGAATCCTAACCGGTTTCGGGATGGAATCCTAACCGGATTCCGGATGGAATCCTAACCGGATTCCGGATGGAATCCTAACCGGATTCCGGATGGAATCCTAACCGGATTCCGGATGGAATCCTAACCGGATTCCGGATGGAATCCTAACCGGATTCCGGATGGAATCCTAACCGGATTCCGGATGGAATCCTAACCGGATTGCGGATGGAATCCTAACCGGATTCCGGATGGAATCCTAACCGGATTCCGGATGGAATCCTAACCGGATTCCGGATGGAATCCTAACCGGATTCCGGATGGAATCCTAACCGGATTCGGGATGGAATCCTAACCGGATTCCGGATGGAATCCTAACCGGATTCCGGATGGAATCCTAACCGGATTCCGGATGGAATCCTAACCGGATTCCGGATGGAATCCTAACCGGATTCCGGATGGAATCCTAACCGGATTCCGGATGGAATCCTAACCGGATTCCGGATGGAATCCTAACCGGATTCCGGGTGGAATCCTAACCGGATTCCGGATGGAATCCTAACCGGATTCCGGATGGAATCCTAACCGGATTCCGGATGGAATCCTAACCGGATTCCGGATGGAATCCTAACCGGATTCCGGATGGAATCCTAACCGGATTCCGGATGGAATCCTAACCGAATTCCGGATGGAATCCTAACCGAATTCCGGATGGAATCCTAACCGGATTCCGGATGGAATTCTAACCGGATTACGGATGGAATCCTAACCGAAAGGAATCCTAACCGGATTCCGGATGGAATCCTAACCGGATTCCGGATGGAATCCTAACCGGATTCCGGATGGAATCCTAACCGGATGGAATCCTAACCGGATTCCGGATGGAATCCTAACCGGATTCCGGATGGAATCCTAACCGGATTCCGGATGGAATCCTAACCGGATTCCGGATGGAATCCCAACCGGATTCCGGATGGAATCCTAACCGGATTCCGGATGGAATCCTAACCGGATTCCGGATGGAATCCTAACCGGATTCCGGATGGAATCCTAACCGGATTCCGGATGGAATCCTAACCGGATTCCGGATGGAATCCTAACCAAATCTGAAAGGAATCTTGACCGGATTCCGGATGGAATCCTCACCGGATTCCGGATGGAATCCTAACCGATTCCGGATGGAATCCTAACCGGATTCCGGATGGAATCCTAACCGGATTCCGGATGGAATCCTAACCGATTCCGGATGGAATCCTAACCGGATTCCGGATGGAATCCTAACCGGATTCCGGATGGAATCTAACCGGATTCCGCATGGAATCCTAACCGGATTCCGGATGGAATCCTAACCGGATTCCGGATGGAATCCTACCCGGATTCCGGATGGAATCCTACCCGGATTCCGGATGGAATCCTACCCGGATTCCGGATGGAATCCTACCCGGATTCCGGATGGAATCCTACCCGGATTCCGGATGGAATCCTACCCGGATTCCGGATGGAATCCTACCCGGATTCCGGATGGAATCCTACCCGGATTCCGGATGGAATCCTAACCGATTCCGGATGGAATCCTAACCGGATTCCGGATGGAATCCTAACCGGATTCCGGATGGAATCCTAACCGGATTCCGGATGGAATCCTAACCGGATTCCGGATGGAATCCTAACCGGATTCCGGATGGAATCCTAACCGGATTCCGGATGGAATCCTAACCGGATTCCGGATGGAATCCTAACCGGATTCCGGATGGAATCCTAACCGGATTCCGGATGGAATCCTAACCGGATGGAATCCTAATCGGATTCCGGATGAAATCCTAATCGGATTCCGGATGGAATCCTAATCGGATTCCGGATGGAATCCTAATCGGATTCCGGATGGAATCCTAATCGGATTCCGGATGGAATCCTAACCGGATTCCGGATGGAATCCTAACCGGATTCCGGATGGAATCCTAACCGGATTCCGGATGGAATCCTAACCGGATTCCGGATGGAATCCTAACCGGATTCCGGATGGAATCTTAACCGGATTCCGGATGGAATCCTAACCGGATTCCGGATGGAATCCTAACCGGATTCCGGATGGAATCCCAACCGGATTCCGGATGGAATCCCAACCGGATTCCGGATGGAATCCCAACCGGATTCCGGATGGAATCCTAACCGGATTCCGGATGGAATCCTAACCGGACTCCGTATGGAATCCTAACCGGACTCCGGATGGAATCCTAACCGGACTCCGGATGGAATCCTAACCGATTCCGGATGGAATCCTAACCGGATGCCGGATGGAATCCGAACCGGAGTCCGGATGGAATCCTAACCGGATTCCGGATGGAATCTAACCGATTCCGGATGGAATCCTAACCGGATTCCGGATGGAATCCTAACCGATTCCGGATGGAATCTAACCCGATTCGGGATGGAATCCTAACCGGCCTCCGGATGGAATCCTAACCGGCTTCCGGATGGAATCCTAACCGGATTCCGGATGGAATCCTATCCGGATTCCGGATAGAATCCTAACCGGATCCCGGATGGAATCCTAACCGGATCCCGGATGGAATCCTAACCGGATCCCGGATGGAATCCTAACCGCATCCCGGATGGAATCCTAACCGCATCCCGGATGGAATCCTTACCGGATCCCGGATGGAATCCTTACCGGATCCCGGATGGAATCCTAACCGGATTCCGGATGGAATCCTAACCGGATTCCGGATGGAATCCTAACCGGATTCCGGATGGAATCCTAACCGGATTCCGGATGGAATCCTAACCGGATTCCGGATGGAATCCCTACCAAATTCCGGATGGAATCCCTACCGAATTCCGCATGGAATCCCTACCGGATTCCGCATGGAATCCCTACCAGATTCTGATGTAATCCCTACCGGATTCCGGATGGTATCCTGGCCAGATTCCGGATGAAATCCTTGCTGGATTCCGGATAAAATCTTGATCGGATTCCGAATAAAATCTTGGCCGGAATCCGAACGAAATCCTGACTGGATTCCGGATGGAATCCTGATCGCATTCTGCATGGAATCCTAACCAGATTCTGGAAGGAATTCTGACCGGATTCTGGATGGAATCCTGATCGAATTCCGCATGGAATCGTGACGAAATTCCGGATGGAATCCTGACCGGATTACATATGGGACCATGGCCGGAAACCGGATAAAATCCTGATCGGATTCCGGATGAAATGTTGACCGGATTCCGGATGAAATCCTAACCGGATTCCGGTTAAAATCCTAATCGGATTGCGGTTGAAATCCTGGCCGCATTCCAGATAGAATCCTTACCGGCTGCCGGATTCCGAATATAATCCTTTCCGAATTCCAAAAGGAATCCTGTCCGGATTTTAAATTGCATTGTCTGGATTTCAAATGGAATGTTGAATCAAATGTTCGGAGTAGAATCTTGATCCGATTCCGAATGGAATCCTGACCGGATCCTCAATGAAATCCTGATCTGATTCTGAACGGATTCCTGACCATATTCCTGCCCTGATTACGAATGGAAAGTCGACCGAGCTTCGATTGAAATCCTTACCAGATTCCAGATGGAATTCTGTTCGTACTCCACATAGAACCCACATAGAATCCTGTCTGGATTCCGAAAGGAATAATTTCCGGATTCCGAATAGAATCCTATCCGGAATCCGAATGAAATCCTGAAAGGACTTCGAATGAAATCCTGACCGTATTCCAAATAGAATTATAACCGGATCGCGAATGGAATTCTAATCAGACTTCGAATGGAATTCTGATCGGATTCCGAATAGAACCCTGACTGGATTCCGAATGAAATTCTGTTCGGATGCTCAATGGAATACTGATCTGATTCTGAATGAAATCCTGACCTGTCCTGATTCGATTCCGAATGGAATCCTCACCTGATTGCGAATGCAAAACTGACCAGATTCTGAATAAAATTATAACCGGATTTCGAATTGGGGATCACGCCAATACAGATTTTCTGAGACGACATTGGAAATATTAACACATCTAGGATTTCGTCGAAACGCTTAAACTTAAGCTTGATTGACTGCCCGTAGTTGCTACTCTATTATAACCAGACCAGCTGTTCCTGTTCTTCCAACAGATGTTTGTTTGGCACTAGCACTCATCTTCAACGTACAAGTACAGGTGATCTCATTTGTTAGGTCACACTGGCGCCTGCTACGACAGAATGCGGGTCAATGTAGGGAAGGGGAAGAAAATGATGATACCTACAATCACTCGCCCAATGCAAGTCGAATATACCTCTGCACTTGCCACGAGTTTATGCGAGCTATGTTCGAGGGGCAGAGGTTCGTCCAGGTAAACGAGTTGCCAAAGTGATAGGAGACAGCAATTGAGATGGAATTTCTATAATTGGATGAAGGAAACGAGCTTTTTTGTTCAGTGCCGCCAATCATAGCAGTTACTGCTAGAATAGTCAAGTTGAAGGTATAGAATGGGAAACGGTATGGTAGTCCATTTCCGTTTCAAGCAACTGCTAGAACTTGAAAACATATAGAAAGGTACAAAGTAGTAGAATGTAATGGACCTTGGAGTAAACCCACGACCTGCTGCGTATGAGGTAAAAGCGATAGCCATATGACTATTCATCAACACCTTTTGGCGAGGAACTTTTTTGCCTGAAAGACTTCAAAACTTTTTAAAAAAATGTTCAGTGTTGATTTTTTCTTTACTTTTGTGGATTCAATTCCCAACTTCTGGTTTGGAAATTTTCTCAACTGTCCAGGGCATGAAAATATCATCATTCATCGTATTATTTATACCTTCTCATACGTTTATTCTCCTATAATGCGAAAAGCAGCAATATTCCAATAAGAGATGTAATACCGAATATTTTTAGATAATCGTCAATAGATATCCTAACTGTGCTTTTAGGACTTCCCAGCCTTAAGGTATTTTTTCAATAAATTTGGCCTTTCCCAAAAAGATAGTTAAAATTTAAAAAAATAAAAAGATTGATTTTAAGAAAACTAACTACGTAAATAATCTTCATACATCGGTGGAGGTGTGGTCTTTGGCTAATTCATCGTTTATAGCTTTTAGTTATTTACAAACGCTCATTTACACAAACGACTAAAAATAAGATTTTCAAAATAATTTTAGGTGTATGAAAAGGCTTCTCATCAGTAGAATAACGAATAACGACTTGGATCAAAAATGATAATTAATTACCTAAACGTGATTGTTTTAAACAAGCTCTTATATAATCAAATCGCTGGTTATTTGTTAGAACGAAAGACTTGATTAGAAGTGTTATTTTCTTTTATCAATTGGAATAGGGGAACGGTTCGGCACTTCAACTCATAGCTCTCATTTTCATCCCATCAAAAGCAAAGCAATGGAAAGGTATTTGATTTGTTTTTTTATTTTTGTGATTTTTTTTCAGCAGTGAGCAGCAGCAGTTGGTGCTACATTTCTCTGTTTTGCGATGAGTTGTAAATATGTTCAGTTAGATGGAAAACGGAACAGTTCCCCTACATATTATAATTGCTTTGTCTCATTTTTAGGCTCATACTATTCAAATAAGATTGTCGAAGGATCCAGATTAGAATCAGATGTGAATTAAAACTTATTGGACGAAGTTATTATTTTGCTATTAAAACATGAAGTGATTATTTATCTACCTCATTGGTTATGATTCCGTATTAGTATTGTCAGTTAATCAAAAAACTCCAGCATTACAAGATGATTGATGTGAAATTCGGACAGCAAGCGAGCTCAACAACGAGATCATTCCACTGAGTGAGTTGTGAATGGTAAATGTTCTGCTATACGACGGGCGCTTGATTGACGATGGATTAATTGAGGCGCTCGAACAATCTTCGAGTGATGGGCTTGTTTGTTAACACGGCTGATGATTGCGGGGTGTTGTTTCTCAAAGGTGTTATAGGAGGATGAAGAATCGCGCACACTATATAGCGACAAACACATGGTCAGTGTGGTGTGTGTGGACGGTGTCTTCGTATGAGTATGGCTGTAATGATCATCACACGAAAATGGGAACACACGGCACGAGATTGAGTGAAGAAAATTCGCAAGCGCACTTACCTCCAAATTACCGATATCGTAATAGGACAGATAGAGCCGGGTCAACTCGAACCAGCGCGTCTTGTAGTTGACCGGGGTGAAGCGTTTCTTGTTTTGGGACCGCTTGACCATGTAGCCGGAATGTATCACAAAGTCACTGCGGCGCTCGTTCATTTTGAATGATGTACTTTTCGTTTTGTAATTTTTGGCGTTGAACTTAATCGGTATGAATTTTGATTTGAAATCTTGTATACTAATAGACGAGGACTCTTCGTGTCACGATTTAAACAAAAAAAACATATATACAAATATAGACTAATCTTCTTTCTTCTTGACTATAAACTTTCTATGGCCACAATTGGATAATGATTTTAATGTAGTTGCTACATTGAATCCTTACACACTATGGAGTTCCCTGTTTTGACGGATCACATTTTGCGGGGTGCTGTAAACAATGAGGAAATGGATTATTTTCAATTAGGAGCTAGAGAAAGTATTCGATCACACACAGATTCGTTAACACAGTTTGTTTTTCTCGATTATGGACTAGAATTTTGTAGAATAATCAGACGGAAGAGATTCAAAACTTTACATACATTGATAAGAAAAATTCAACTGTAAAAAAACGACCTTGCTTTACTTTCTATAAAACATATGGCTTTGCTTCTCATAGAATATTCAATGAATTTCCCACATTTTTGAAGCCGACTTGAAGGTAACAACAATGTCTTCAAACTGAAATATAATCGATATATCAATTTATATCATCCTTTTTAAATAGATAGATAAATAGAATCCGTAAATGACTAGTATTCTGACTAAGTATTCTTATTTTAACCAACCCCAAAATATTTTACAAAAATTGAGCTACAGAAAAGTTTGCAATAAACTCTACTTTTATTCAATATTGTGTTACAAGATCCGAAACCAAGTGTTTTCCCAAAAAAAATATTTAATTCTAGTCAACCGATAATACCATTCAGCGGTGCGAAAAAATAATTAAGTGTGTACTTCTAACAACAACTATCTACTAGTAAAAAAATACTACAATTTACATAGCCAACCTTTGAGGCAAAGAAAATTTAACGGTAGGCAAAAAACACTAAAAAAGAACGAAACAGAATCGAGAAATTGAGGCAACATTATTCATAACACCAACACGAGAAAGAATCGCAAACACTTTTAATCTGAACACAAGAAAATCCCAAATTTGTCTAAGCGGTATTACCCACCAAAATTGATACGTATCCTTCGTTTTCGTGGATAATAATAGAGAAATGACCAAACAAGCTGATTTTTTATATGTGCTAGAATTATCCAAATTGTCCTTGAGTCTAGAACTTGTGATCTACAGTTATCATGCTAGCTTTTTTCGTTACCCCAAGCTTGGATTTGTATTCTACCATATCCATAACATATTCCTGAAGATCAAGAGACATGGTCAGATAGTTTTAGGATATCCTGGATCATCCAAACTATCCTTGAGTCCAGAACTTGTGATCTACAGCCACGACACTAGCTTTTTTCGTCATTCCAAGCTTGGATATGCATTCAACCATATCTATAACGTATTTCTGAAGATCAAGAGGCATAGTCAGATGGGTTTTGAGATATCGAGTGTCATCCAAACTGTCCTTGCGTTCATAATGTGTGATCTACAGCCACGACATTAGTTTTTTTCGTCACTTGAAGCTTGAGGTTTAGCGAACCACCGACATTTTTTGCCGTTTAAAATTTGTCACGTCTTTACATAATTTTTCACACCGATTCAAATTTGAAGAAGTCCGCAGAATTTTCCAATAAAATTCCGAAGAATTCAGGGGAATTTCCGTAGGTTTTCCCAATTGATCCCTAAAACATCACGTTAGAACTCCAGAGAGTTTCTCGTGGAAATACCAATGATTTTCTTAAAAACTTCATACAATTTCCCATTGAAAATTTCGAAAATCTCTCCGTGGAAACTAAGAAATACTTCGAGGGCAAATTTCGAAGGATTTCCTGTTGAAATCCAAAAAATGTGTTGTTGAAATAGATTTTTTTGAAAAGCAAATTACAGCGGATTGCTTGATGCACTTCATCAGATTAACTGGACATTCCTAGATACTATAGAGATCGATTGTGCTGCATCTTGTTTTACAAGCATCATGCTCGATACCGAAACTGAATTTGTCCCACCTTACCCTGCTCTTAAGCCTCCGTGGAGTAATGCACGCCTTCGACAGTTCAAGCAAATAAGATCAAAATCGGTTAGACAGTACTGCAAATTACGATGCCCGTTAACCAAGCAGCAATTCAATCGTGCTAGCTACAATCATAGGATTTACAGTCGTTTCTTGTACAAAAGGTACACGCAGCGAATGCAAGACAATCTGCGAAGAAACCCGAAGCTATTCTGGAGTTTTGTCAACATTAATCGAAAAGAAGCTGGATTACCGATTGAGATGTTCCTGGGAGATCAGTACGTCAATATCGCTGCAGAAAAATGCAATCTATTTGCAACCCATTTTATGGATGCCTTCAACGTATGTCATGCATCAGCGAGGCAAATTGAACGTGCTTGTCTAGACACTCCAAGCGCTGTGTCTGCCCTTAGACAGCTGCAGATAACTCATCGTCAAGTTAGTTCAGCCATAAGTAAACTCAAATATTCCTCCTCAGCCAGCCCTAATGGCATTCCGCTATGCATTTTCCAAAAGTTTAGCGAGGCATTGGTTTTACTTTAAACACTATTTTTCAACCATTCGCTAATTCAGTGCAAGTTTCCCTCATCATGGATATTTTCCGTAATGTTTCCAGTGCATAAGAAGAACGATAAGCAAAACATTGAAAACTATCCAGGCATCACATCCCTATGCTCCTGTTCCAAAATGTTTGAAATCATCATGAACGACAGACTGCCAAACGACCATTTCGGCCAAATGGGCCAGTAAAGCATATATCTCCGGATCAGCATGGATTTTATCCTAAAAAGTCAACTGCTACGAAAAACCCAGAAAAATTGCTTACGTAATAAGTGTACGACCCCTAAGCTTCATTTCAAGAGACTCGGAAGCCTTCTTGAATATGGTTTGTAATTCTTCTTTCAAGAAGCTTGAAAAACTTCTTTCAAGAGATTCGGTAGCCTCCCTGCAAAAGATTTGGAATTCTTCTTTCAAGGAGCTTGAAAGCCTCCTTCTAAGGGGAACAGAAGCCTTCTTTCAAGAGGCACAAAAAACTTACTTACTGTCAAGAGACTCGGAAGCTCCCCTTCAAATGGTTTGGAATTCGTCTTTCAAGGAGCTTAAACCTCTTTCAAGAGGCTCGGAAGCGTCCTACCAAGATGCTGAAAAGACTTCTTTGGCGAGGATTAAAAGGCCAGGAAGCCTGCTTTCAAGAGACTTAAAACCGTCCTTTCAAAATTCTCATGCCCACTTTTAAGAGACTCAGAAGAGTTTTGGAAGCCTATTTTAGAGATTCTCGGATGCTCCGAAATTTACTTTCAAGAGACTCAAGTTTCACGGAATAACAAAAATTCAGTCAACTCTATGGAGAGCCATACTACCCAAAATCGCACATTTGTCCCATATGGATAGGAAATCCGGCAAAGATGGGACTGATATGCGATTATAGGCAGCCATATATCTCGTTAGTTTTCAGTTCCCTTTTTTATACATCTCATAAGTAATGCTTATTTTCCTTCACAGCGAAAAAAAGGGGTACCTCAATGAATGTAAAGGTTCGAAGGGGTACCTCTCAAGAAAAATGTTGAGAACCGCTGCTCTACATCAACGAACTCTCCACTGTGCTTCCATATGATCGCCGAATATTCTATGCTGATGACTTGAAGCTGTATATGATTGTAAAAAAATTGCAAGACTGCGAAAATCGAAAAACTACTTCTTGACTGCCTGGGTGAAGGTGCTCGAACAACTTTCTGACTTTGAGTGTACAGAAGTGCTACGTCATATCCTTCCACCGTAGACAACAGCCCATTAACTAAGATTATTCAATCACAAATCAGGCTCTCACTCGTGTTTCGCAAGTTCGTGATTTGGGGGTTGCACTTGATTCGGCACTCACATTATGTATATACTATAACGACATGATCTCTAGAGCCATCCGGCAGCTCGGGTTTATTTTCAAAATAACTGAGGAATTTCGTGACCCGCTATGCCTTCGATCTTTATACTGTGCCTTAGTGAGGTTAATACTCAAATCGAATGCCATTTTATGGTGCCCGTGGTCTTCCATGGCGGGATCCTTTAAATTTGTCACGATATGAAGATCAAGTAAGTATGAAGATCGCTGTAGACTTCTGGGAATCGAAACCCTTGAGCAAAGAAGGAAATGCTCACAAGCTGTATTCGTTGCAAAAATACTGTTAGGAGAGGATTCGCCGACCATATTGTCTCAGCTGGGCCTATATGCTCCGGAGCGGGTCCTTCGACAATGAGAGTTCCTAAGACTTGATGCCAGGAACACCGAATATGGATTACATGACATGGCTGAAGTTCATCCAGTCTAAAATTATTTTGCCGAAAATGTCATTTGGTCGATCAGTTCCTTTGGCTGAAAAAAACAGTTGGCTCAATTGGCCGAAATGATCGTGTGGCAATAGGCAATAGGTCATTTGGCAGAAAATGCCGTTTGGCCTAAATGGTTGTTATGCAGAAAGGACATTTTCGGGCCAAATTGCTCTTTCTGCCAAATGACCATGTCTACCAAACGGCATTTTCGACCAATGATCTATTCGTTGGAATTACTTTTTCGGCCAAACGATAATTTCGGCCAAATGAAACGGGCTTGGTGGTCATATGGCTACCACTTCTGCCTCATACGCAGGAGGTCGTGGGTTCAATCCCAGGCCCGTTCCATACTTCCTACTTTGTATCTTTCCATATATTTCTCATGTTCTAGCAATCGCTAGAACTGGAAATGGGCTTTCGTACCGTTTCCATCTGCTATCCTAAACCAACAACTTGACTAGTTCTAACAGGTAACTGTTAGAATTCGAAATGAGCGAAAAAGCTCGTTTCGGCATCCAATTAGAATACACCTCCCTTTCATTACTATCACATTGGCAACCCGTTAACCAAGACGAACCTCTGCCATAAAAAAACCTAACCCCCAGATTGCAATAAAATTCCGCAGGAACTCGTTGCGAGTGCAGAGGTGTTCTCGGCTTGCAGTGGGCGTGTAAATGCATCATCAATTCCTTCCCATCCCCGATGACCGTGAGGACGTGACGAGCGCTGTTATCGACCATCCAAAATACTCTCGGACTGTGCACATTGAGGTTGGAGAGCTTCCATCCATTGGTTCCATGTGCAATTGCGATTGTTCTGGTCGATCACGGGGTAGCAACTACGAAATGTACGGTCATCTGCTCATGCTCATGCTAATGCAAACGACCATTTCGGCCAAATGACATTTTCAGTCAAATGAATTGTAAGGGCAAACAACTTTTTCGGTCAAACCACTTTCGACTTTTCGCCGAATGACTTTCGGCTAAACGACAGGTAGGGCTATTTGGTAGGTGTTTGACCGAATATGTCATTTGGCCGAACAAACTATTGGGCCAAAACCCACCTGGCCGACAATTTTTCTTAGCCGAAATGGGCATACGGTCGTAAATGTCGTTCGGCCGACTGGCCATTTGGCCGAAATGGTCGTTTAGCAGAAAGGCCATTTGGACGAAAATGTTATATGGCCAAACGGATGGGTAAACCGTTCAGTAACCAACATTTGGCCGTTGGACCAAATGTCATTTTCGACCAAACAACATTTTCAGTCTTATATCTTATTCGGCCAAACGACCTGTTACGGAAGAGTGCTTTTTCGGCCACATTACCAATTCGGCCATATGTCGCTTTGACCAAGTAAATTTTTTGGCAAAACTGTTTCGCTCAAACGTTCATTTCGGCCAAATCCAATTCGACTTGATGATTTTCGAGTTAACGTATTCAGGGTAGGGGAAGGTGGGTAGACTTGATCCCCGGGGAGACTTGATCACCCCCTGTTTTATCGAAAACTAAAGTAGTTTTGTTCTAGCGTATTTTTTTGTATAGATCCTCTAAACAAATGACCTTTATGTGTTGAGTTATTTATTGGATTGAAACTATATTTATTCTGCAGGGCGGTTTGTATGTTTTGACCTTCACAAAGATTTTTTTATTGGCCACGTAAAATTTGAACAACTTTTCATAACAATGACCAAATGCTTTCGTTTTTTCACAGCACAAAGTCATAAATGTGCTTAATGATCTGTACTGATGAAAATGTCAACATTCCATCAAAGTTTTAGGATATTTGGATTTGAAGTTATTGCCTCAATATGGGGACACTTGATCCCCCATTAGTCACCCATACAAAAATTTGGCGAAAAAATTCAGAAACATATAATTCTGCATTCAGGTTTCTAATTGACAGATTTAATGAAGTTTAGGCGGGAAAAAATATTGCGTAGATATCATAAAAAGGGGATCAAGTCTCCCCAAATTTTAAAATTGCATGTGCTGTCGAATTCAATAACAAAAATCGTTCATGTATACGCACAGCAATTCGAAAATTCTGCGTATTTTGAAGAAAAAATATTTTAAAAATCTGAGGGCACCTTTCTAATTTTATCAAAGCAAGTTCTTGGAGAGGGATCAATTTCCCCCGAAAATTTAAAAAGTCGATTTTTGACAGCACTCCAAAAAATCGATTGTGTATCAATACCAACAATAATTTAAGGACTGTCATACATCAGTAAAGTTAAATACTATATTTCTTAGAGAGCCTGTGAGGAAATCGCGTATGTTTATTTATTTTTGGCTGTGATACATCGGAAATCAGAAAAGGGGATCAAGTCTACCCAGTCTCCCCTATCCATTCAAAATCGATTTTCAGATTCCAGGGTTTTCCCGATTAGAAGAACTGATACTAAAATATCACATTAGCGGATCTAAACAAAAAGTCAGCTAATATTTTTGTTTGTTTAATTATGTCTTGTCTTGTCTTGTCTTAGCATAAAATTTTTGTTTGTTTTATTAAAAGAAGAACTAGAAAGTTCTTAGACCTGTTCAGTATGAATCAATCCCAGTTTTAACATATATAGTTTCTTGTAGATTCTAATTCTACAAAAGAGAATTTCCAAAGATGAGCCAGCCAAGGGCTGAAAGTCTCTTTAATAAAGACAATCAATTAATTAACTCAACTCTTTGTTGAGGAACTTCGGCTTAGATTTTCCTCTCAATTCCTCAAGACAGGATTAATCTCAAATAATCTTCTAAAAATAACTCCAGGATCCCATGGAATTGCTTCAGAATTTGATTGATGATGTTCTTGAACCCTCTAAGACCCACATTTTTGTTTTCATTGCTCGAAAACACTTTCTTCAATCTTACCTAGTGCGTTAAAATTTTAAATTTTTAGAATTTTGTTTTCAAGATTGTTTATTCATGTTGATTTCCCACCACATTTAAAGCTTGAAATATTTCATCTTTCCACGCTAGCCATAATGGCGTCTGCCATAAATAAATTTGACATTAACTGCTTCCGACGCAACGATTTTCCCATTATTTATTTATTTATTTTGGGAGATTTGATTTATTGAATCAATACTAATACCTATCATATTTATGTTTTAGATCGAAAAAAGGTGTTAATTACAACACCGATACCAGTGTATTATGTTCTAATTCATTTGAAATAGATTTTCAAAAAATCCATTAGCATTGAGTCCTCATTGATCCGACGAATTTAGACGAATTTAAATTTTTGCGAATTTTGACTGAAAATCAGTCTTAGAATCTGAATGAAGAGCTGAATGGAAATATCTTGAAAACAGTATAAGTGGAAGAAGCAGACATGAGTTGTTTTGTTCATTGCGTTCTGTCGTATTACGCATAGAATTCTTTGTTGTGTCAAGAATTTGAAAGTTGACTAATATTGAGCAGTATAGAATGTTATCTGAAGGATGCAGATGGATCTTGTTCCTGTTCTAAATCAAAAGTGATTCTTACATTTATGATACACATATAACATCTTATAATAAATGCCGATTTGATATTTTCAAATGTGTTTCCGGTGGAATTCCCGAAGGAATTACGAAGCAACTTTTTAATTAATTTTCGCAAGATTCACGAAATTTCGAAAGAATTGTCGAGGGGATTGCCGAAGAATATTCTCAACGATATGAGCAACTCTTGAATAAATTCTTGCAGGAATTCCAGCAGGTATTTTCGCAGTAATTTCCGGATTAACTGTTGCAGTTATTCCCGCAGAATGCCGAAGGGTTTGCTGAAAAAGGAAAGGAATGCCCGTAACAAAATCCAAAGGAATTCTAAGAGAAATTTTGTGCAAATATTGCCAGATACATTTCCACAGGAATGACAGAAGAGGAGTTTTCGCTCTTCCATGAGAAATTCCTATAGGGCACTATAGGGCACTGCACGGAACCATCTCTTTCTCTTTCGTTCCTCATAAATGTTGACGTTTACTGGCCTTGTTGTTTTCTAATTTCTTTGCAGCGAGAAAGAGACAAAGCAGTCCGTGCAGTGCCCTATTAGGGGCCCCATACACGCTCGGACATGATGTACAACTTTGACTCCGCCCCCAGGAAATTGGGTTCGGTCGGAGCAATGTCGGCTCGTCTGTGGGCAAGTTGTACAACTGTTGGACAGTTGGACGGTCCAACTTTACTCCGACCGAACCAAATTTCCTGGGGGAGGAGTCAAAGTTGTATAACATGTCGGAGCGTGTATGGGGCCCCTTAGGTATTTAGGTTAATACAGTCGACTCTCTACATCTCGATGTTCTGTATCTCGATATCTCTCCCTATCTCGATGGTTTCCTCGGTCCCTTCAATCTACATACATTTGGGCATTCTACATCTCGATAACCTCCCTATCTCGATATTTCTCTATCTCGATGTGTTCTGATCATATTTTGTTCTGGATTCACTCTCCATATGTCGATATGTTCAAATTTTTAGGCTACTAGACCATCTTTGGACAATAACAAACATATCAACAACAAGAAATGACATTTGTTGTGTTGTCGTTTTCATAGCAACGAGCTTTTTTGGATCTAGTACCCATTTCAGTTTTCCTTCGATTCCTCGATCTCATTTGATTTCATTTCGTTTTTATATTATCAATAAACAAAATGAAATTGGTTGCTGAGATACGAACAGCGTCGCGAACAGCTCGGCGTCGGAAGCAGTTACTGTCAAAAGCCGCCATTATAGCTAGCTTGGAAAGCTGGATATTGCAATATTAGAATTTTCAAAGTTGTGGTACTTATTCTTTATTTTCTGGGTAAAAAAAACTAGATAAATATGTTGGATTAAAAATAATTCTCGAATAAATCAAAATTAATTAAAATTTTATCAATTACCAAAAATTTTTCAAGAACTGGAGATTTTTTTGAACAAAATTATTCAAAAATAGTTCGAAATCTGTTCAAAATACAGGCTGGCGATGGCGACCCATCACTTTGGGAAACTTTGTTTTATACAAATCATGTCATTTTCATCCGAAGAATTTCTTATGGATAATACAAGGAATTATCTGTAGAAATACAAAGAAATTCCTTCAAAATTCCAAATTTATTTTCGTTGAAATGCCGAACAGTTTATTGTAAAATAAAAAAAAAATCACGTAGAAGTTTCAAACAATTCAAAGAATTCTCAAAACTTTAAAGTAGTTGCCATGGAAAATCCAAAAATATTTTTCAAATTAATATTTTTGAAATGTTTATTAAATTTTATCGACGAAATTTAAAAGATTCTCCCGTTGATGTTTCGAAAACACCCTGAAAAAATGCAGAAAAATCTTCTAGAAACGAACGTGAGAAAATCTCCACGCGGATTCACGCCGTCGACCATAATTGTGACAAACTCTGCCGATTTTCGAACTTGCGCACACCTCTAGTCCCGAATAAAAGTATAGTTTGGATGAGCCATAATACTAAACACTATCCTAAGATTTCTGTAGAATTGCAGGAGAGGTAATGGATATAGTTGAATATGAATAAAAAAACTAGTAGTGAAAAAAACAATTCATTGAACTTTTGTAGTATACCCGTGTGCCGTGTCATTTGTTTAGTGCTTGTCTTTCTGCTCCATTTTTATTGAGAAGAAATGAAGTAGTTGCTTTTTATTCAGATATTTTCTCAAGCTTAATGTAAGGCCTCTTTGGTTCCTCCTTTGAAGTTCAAACATAATGTTGCTTCTTATTATGAGTTCCGAATTCGTTTTCGCACAGAGATCTGATTTCATTGCGTTTTGGTATTTCTGAATCTCACCTTTACACAGAGCTTTACAGCAGATCCACCAAATTCGTATCCGGTTCTTTCCGGATCCAACACGTCAACACGTCGAAGACGAAGTACATGATAGGAAGGGGCTCAAGAGAAGACAATGTGAGCCACTCACCTGTAGTTTGCATCGGTGGTGACGAAATCGAGGTGGTAGAAGAATTTGTGTACTTGGGCTCACTGGTGACTTCCGAAAATGATACCAGCAGAGACATTCGGAGACGCATAGTGGCTGAAAATCGTACGTACTTTGGACTCCGCAAGATGCTCTGATCGAATAGAGTTCGCCGCCGTACCAAACTGACAATCTACAAAACGCTCATTAGACCGGTAGTCCTCTACGGACACGAGACCTGGACGATGCTCGTGGAGGACCAACGCGCACTCGGAGTTTTCGAAAGGAAAGTGCTGCGTACCATCTATGGTGGGTGCAGATCGGACGACTGCGGTGGGCCGGGCACGTAGCCAGAATGTCGGACAGTAACCCGGTGAAAATGGTTCTCGACAACGATCCGATGGGCACAAGAAGGCGAGGTGCGCAGCGGGCAAGGTGGATCTCGATCAGGTGGAAGTTGACTTGCGGACCCTCCGTAGACTGCGTGGTTGGCGACGTGTAGCCATGGACCGAGCCGAATGGAGAAGACTCTTATATACCGCACAGGCCTCCTCGGCCTTAGTCTGAATAAATAATAATAATTATTATTTCCTAATCAATCAGCGCCTTGGAGCTTGAATATTAATGTCGTCGGCTTCGAAACCAGCCTAAGATTGAGTTATGTTTTTATAATTTACTCCATTGACTCCATCCAAAACGGCGCAAAAAATGGGTCATCTAAAAGCAAATTATAGTCTTTCCATACTCTTCCGACCATCACTCATAAGTATTAACAAGAATAGTAAGAACTACTAGAGCACAGTGTGGTAGATCTTACTCCGTAATGCACCACGAAAAAGTGTCGGGGATTCGGGGTTAGGGACGTCATATTGTCAGATTCAGTGTTGTACCGAACCTGGCGATATGACCGGATTTACACCGAGTTTGGATGACCCAGAACATCTAAACAAACTGGCCAACATGTATCAAAATTTTGTTTAAGGAAAATAAGCTACTGACAATTGTTGATTTGATCGCAAGTCACGAACTCAAGAAACAGTTTGGATTACTCAGACTTTCCCAGAACAATCTAGCGGTATTTTTACCTTCCAATTGATGTGACGAACAGGTTTCAACATATTTCGAGACATTGAGTGACAAGAAACGCTACTTTGAAAGTTTAAGATCGTAAATTCTGTGCTAAAAGACAGTTTTGATGATCTAGAATATTCCAAAACTGTCTTCCGGTGCTTGTTGACCTTTCAGGAGATATAATGGATTAAATGCATATTAAAGCTTTTAATGCTGGAAAAAGGTTTTATTGTAGCTGTTGATCTTAACTCCCGAACTCAGGGACAGTTTGGATTGCCCAGAATATCTCAAAACTATCGTACGATATCTGTTGACCTCATAGAAGATGTAATGGTTATTATTAACTGCATATTGAAGCATTGAGCACTAAAAAAAGATTTTCTTGCAGCTGCAGATCTTAAGTTCAATACTCAAGGATAGTAAGGATGCGGTATAATATCCAAAAACCATCTTACGATATCTAATGACCACTCAGAAAATGTGATGGATATAACTAAATACATTTCGAAGCTTTGAGTACCAAAAAAGCTTTTTTGCAACTGTAGAATTCAAATCCTGAACTCATGGATAGTTTGGATGGCCTTGGACGTCCAAGGAAGATTAAAAATAATTTATTGTGTATGACGACTCTACAGATACGTTTGAATAAAAATCTTATTTTGAAACAGTACAATCTGCTGTCAGTCATCTTTTTTCTTTCTCCTAACTTCGCCATATTCATGACGTTCTAGGTTGTCGTAAAGCCTTGATCGGCCATGCCAGATATTTTTCCTTGATAGTTGAGTTAATTTCAAGCAACTTTGTTATAGACAGTATTAATTTTTATCCATCGTGCGATTCTATACGTTCCTTTTTTCTGTTGGGCCCATGGGCCTGAAAGGGATATGGAAACTAATTCTCTACGATTCGAGGTCTGTGGTGAACAATGCAGTCACTTTACCATAGCCTGGTAGAATAAACAAAAACTATTTGGTGTCACTCTACTCTTAGAATATAACCACATAATTATGTTTTTTTCTTCAAATTAGGCCGATACAAATATTTAAAATCTATTTTGTCTCCCCCCCTCGGATTTTTTTGCCAAAAAATAATATTTTGAGGGGGCAACAAAATAAAATTCGGATAATTTTGAGGATTTCCAAAACATTCTTTAACAAATCCGAGGAGCTTTTTGATTTTTTTCATTTTAATATTTATTTTTTATTATCCCCCCCCCCTTGACCTTTCGGAGACCAGTAGGACAAAAAGTTAATTAAATATTTGTAACGGCCTTATTATATAAAAAATATATAATAAATAAAAACAATCATAAATTATTCTGCTACTTTCATACCAACAATGTTAAGTATTTATCGTCTTTCTATCCGCCAGACTGTAGCCAAGTTTGTACACTTGTCGCGCTCGACATCGTTGATGCCATCGCTCTAGCAATGAATGATACCATTGCTCTGTTCAGATCAGAAATTAGATTCTATTTTTTTTCTCTCGCCAAATGCAACTAAAAGCAAGCCAATGTATTATTTTTTGTATTCCTGTTTTGCATACCATCACTGTCTTTGGCGTTGGCAACAAACACTTTGTGCTCAAGTGCAGAAAATATTCCAACGTGTCGTCGATCCAGATCTTACTCTTCGGCCAAGAACATCTCAACTGACGCGGCAGCAGCGGCAGCGCCAGCGGTATAGGAACTTGTTCTTCCTTTTTCGAAAGTGGAAAGTGTCAGCCGTCAGCAGAGCGACAAAGTTCGAACCACGACACAACCAATCTCCGCGCGGTGGTGGATGGTGGTGGCGGCGTTGGGGCTGCCGGTGTGGATCCCGATACGCTTCCACCAGCTTCCACCGCGGAGTTCCAGCCATTATAAAATATAAAATCAAAAGGCAATCTTTGTCATTAGCATTTTTTGTTCTGCTCCAGTGCAATGCTCTGATGCGATTTTGTGGGAACGAAAATTGGCCGGCCGCGAGGAAGACGAGGACGATTACCACTACATTGCCACATTGGTTTCAGACGGTGTTTATTTTAGAACCGTTGGTGATGACAAATCTTCCGGTTGGAAATGGCTCGTTTGTTTCAATTATTTTAATTTGATTGTGGTTCTGTTAGAACAGAAAACATTAAGAGTTCTTGTTAAGATTACCAAAAAAGGGTTTTAGATTTTATTCTAATTTTTCAAATCTAATTTTCAAATCTAATTTTACTCTGAACCTAAAATTTGAATATATAATATTAATAATATTAAAATAGCGGTTCTCCATTCAGAACATGTTGTCATGGTGTCGGTTTAAACATTGGCGAAGTTAAGCTGGGGCACGTAACCCACCAAATCGGATATTTTATTCCAAGAATTCTGCCACCACTTTCTCAAGAAACGCCTTTGGAAGCTCTAGGAACAAATTTCCCTCAGAAATTTCTTCAGAATTTCCTCCAGGATTTCTATCGAAATTCATTTAGGTATTCCTTCGGTCGTTCCTCCGGATTTTATTTAACCTTCTGAGATTCCTTTTGAAATTCCTTCGAAATTTCCTTTGCGCATTCTTTCGGGAATCTCTTCAGAAAATCCTTTAGAATTTCTTTTAGGAATCCTTCGTAAATTTTATTTGGAAATTATTTTGGGAATTTCTTTGAGAATTCTTTTAAAATTCCAATCGAAATTTCTTTAAGAAAACCTTTGAAAAAATCTTTCATAATATTCCGAAAGCTTTTTCAACAAAATTTTCGAAATAATTCCTGCAAGAATTTTCAAAGAAATTCTACATTGTTTATAAAAGAATTTTCTGGAGAAATTTACAAAGGTCTTTAGGGAGTCAGAATTTTCGAAATTTCCTATTGCAATTTTCATACCAGAATGCCTTCAGGAGCAACTTGAGGAATTGTTTCGGGAATCCTGCCAGGAATTTCTCCGGTAAGTCCTTCAAAAATTTGGACAGTAGTAAAACAAAACCCTGTTTCGAATCTGGAATTATGGCGAAAAAACCAAAAATAGCGGGATGGCATACGATCCATCATCATACTTCTTCGGATATTCTTGAGAATTCCTTGGGAATTTACTTCAGAAGTTACTTCGAAAATTTGTTCAGTAATCATTCAGGTGATATTTCATGAATTTATTCAAAAGTTCGTTCGGAAAATCCTCCCTCAGGAATTAATTCGATTAGTCACACAAAAATTTTTCAGGCATATCTTCAAAAATTCCTTCAGGAATTCCATCGTGAGTTTCTTCTCTCTTCTCTAGGAATTTCTTCAAAAATCCTCCACAAATAAATTTAGAAATACCTTCAAAGTTTCTTATGATTTTATTTGGAAATGGCTTTAGAAATGTCAACAAAAATTGGTTTGGAAATTTTTTCAAACTTTTTTTTAAAGAAATTGCTTCAGCAATTATTTCAAGAATTTCTTAAATAAATTCTTCCAGTCTTAAGAAATCCCTTCGAAAACACTAGGAAGCTATTCTTGTAGTTCTTACGAAATTTCTTCAGAACTTCATCCAGGAATTCTTTCGATTTTTTTGTTATTTGAACTCTTTTGGGCATTCTTCCGGAAATTTAATAAGAAATACCTTAATATCTTCGGATATTCCTTGACGATTTTTTTCGGGAATCACTTCTGAAATTCATTCAGAAACTATTTTAGGATCATTTGGAAATTTCGTTAATTTTATCCGGAAATTTACTTTAGAAAATTCCTTAAGCATTTCTTATTTCATACTTTATAAAATTCTCGGAAAAATTCTTCCAACAAAATTTCTGGAATAGTTCCTGCAGGTATTTCGGAGGAAATTTCGTATGGTTTTACTACAATATGTTACAAAGGATTTCCTGGAGGAAGTTTCTAATTTAAAAAACAAAACAACTTCAAAGGAATTTGAAGGAATTTCTAAAAGAATCTCTGAAGAAATTTTATGACTTTCCAAAATGTTAATTGTCTTTAACATATCCGATATTTTTTATCTCAATTTTTGTTATTCATTTACGATCACTCAAAATTCTCAAAAATGTTTATACTCAACAGTTTTATTCAAAACTATTTTGTCGATACATCTAAAAATTAGACACGTTTTATTTACAATGTCCGAAAATGCTTACATCCCTCCGTTTACGAGTTCTCGGTTTTTATACTTTGAAGTTGCCTCACCACTCGATTATTTATACAAACTATGTAATGGAATTAAACGGAATAGTACTAACTCGTGTTACAGACAGGTGAATTTAAACTATGAAGACCTATCGCCAGTTATAATTTACAACCTGATCAAATAGCTGCATTTGGCATAAATTTTGTCGTTTTCATTATTCATCTGCTATGAAATGTAATCCCTCGGAAATAACAAATGCTGTAATTTTATAGAAGTGCAATAACAATCGCCAATGGCCTGGACAAGCAGAATAATAATACAAGGCCAGCCTTCAGAAAATCAAAATATTTACAACACCAGCGCCAGGAATGATAAACAATGATTTACTTCTTCTTATCGCTCTCTCTCCGGAAGGGCATTCGTCACTTTTGATTTTTTTTCTCCTCTGGAAGAATCCCCTTCTGATAACACTGATATTTTATTAATCAAAACTACTGCCAATTCGCGATTCACTTTAACTTCGACACCGATCACAGAGTTCCAATTCCAATCACAATAATTCAGGTTTTCCAATTTCGGTACATTACTTCGGTCACAATGTACTGCACACGCAATTCCGCGAATTGCAACTCTTTCCTGTGGTTTTTCGTTTTTATTATTTTCTCGCCTACACGGTCTGCCTAGTGCGAATCACCGATCCGGTTATACCCGAAAACAGAGCGTACCGTGCGGCACACGAACGCGTCCAGTCAATGCCGGAAATTCTACTCGAACGGAATCGAAAACATTGTCCACAATCGCACGCAGATACACAATCACAGCCCGAAAACAATCACCCGGAGGAACATCATCAGATGTGAAACACTCTTCGCGAAGAAACCAACAAGTCAGCCGTCAAAAACTCCCGTCCGTCGACCGTCGGTCGTATGTTCTGATAGTTTTGACACCACAAACGATGCACAGTGGAAGGTTTTTGGATAATATACGCTCAAAACATGGAGAAGTTTGAGTTTAAGATACAAAATATAACGTTTATTTTGTTCGAGCAACAAACCTACAAGTTTCCATTACATACAATTTTAAGTACGTTGAATAAAAATAAGTTCATCTCATTGAACAATAAGATAATTCTTTTAGTTTGTTCGATTTTGATTTGACGAATGTTTGAGCTGTAAGCTATAAAGTATAGCAATTCTGATTCCTAATTCATTAAAAGTTCCATAAGAAAACTGATTTTGTTCATTTATCAACTTCTTTATTTATTATTCAATTCTCATCCTCTTCTGGTCCTATTATATTCGCAAAAGAATAACGGAAGCAATAGCAATTGAATCTAACACACAGATTCCATGAGATTGCATTACAGGATCTCTCTAAGGGTATTTATCATTCACTGCAGTAAAATATGTGTGTTCAATTGTTGGTTCTAAATAAAAACAAGGTTTCTATTGAAATATTGTATCACAGAAAATTTACTTATTTATTACCGAACAGTTTTACGTACTAACTATTTGACAAAATTCACAAAATCTGTGAAATAAGTGTGTTAAAAATTCTTAAAATAAATAAACATACGCAATGTATGCAAAAATATTGAAGAAAACTGGTTTGAATAATTGCGGGGCTATCTTAATTCGTAATCAAACTTACAACACATTTTAAATTTGCAAGAAAAATATTTTTTATCGCACCACAATTGAGCCACTGTGCGATGCGAGTAAAGCACCAACACACTTCTAACGGGTTCCAGCCAGGCCATTCCTTCGCCGTCCAGCGCAGACACAGCCAGAGTGTTGACAGTTACTTTAGCACTGCAACGCGGCCCGAAAAAACTGCTCTCAACCAAAGGCGAGAGGAGAGCAGCATGAACACGTTGTCTCTCTTTCTGCCCTACTGAAATTGTGGTTGATGCCGATCCGCGGTGCAGCTCAACAGGCTCAACAGACGCAAAACAAAAGCCCGATCACCGTTGCGTTCACCGCGTTTGTTTACATCCTAATAGTTGGTGCTAACTAGCGAAATGTCAATGAAAGAAGGCACTATGGGGTGAAGGGTTTTTTTTAGCAAAACGCTAATAATAATTCAAATAAAATAAGTATTCGGCATAATAGTATAGCGTGGTATAGCTTAGAAGCATCGTTTGCATTGCCGCAAGTGATCAATTTACACAATTCGTGGGGTGCACGGACAACAAATGAACGACAAAACAAAATTATATCAGAATTATTACATCAGATTATTAGCTACATTCCAAAACTTGTACTTTTCATTAACTTTACGAGTATTATTAGCGTTTTGGTATGGGGTCATTCATTGGGTGGCATAATGGTATTAGTATTATCCAATAGGTTTTTGCCATAACTTATAAGGTTTTTTCGTTACGATTAGGCACAAATACTTGTCACACTAGCTACATAATTTTAAAATGATTATTTTAGTAGTAAAAATGACTGGGTAAGAACCATGTTGTATGTACGAAACATGTTGCTGATATACGCTACTTGTAACCTGATGCTGCAGAACCACAATTTGCCACGAGGCTCACTCTAAAGGGAAGCGCTTGAAGTTAATTGCAGTTGTTAAGGGGTCCATTACTAGCATAATTTAGTAAATGCCATTTATTTCTAACAAACATTATTAAGTTATTTAATTTTCAGGATAATTAACTTGAGTATCTTTCATTATTTTGGAATATTATCAGGGATTGAATTCTAATGAGAATGAAACAGTCTCTCACCTATCTATCTTATGTAGCATACCGTGAACCTTTTTTTCGCAAACTGTCATAATAAAGCACTGATTCGGAGGAAGGCACTGGTTCAGATGATGCATTTCAACTTGTTTTACACAGCTGTGCGAAAAAAATATGGTCCCCAACATAGAATGAGCGAGAACAAAGTGTTTTATCAAACCTCTTCGATGGGGCCGCCTATCCGAATCAGTTTTTTTTTCAACTTGTATACAAGCGCGATAGTTTATTTTTATGGCTTGTTATGATTAAAAGAGGTTTTTGCCTTTTTTTTAACTAATTTTATTTGCTAATTATTTAATACATGCATTCATCTCTTAGACTATGTGTTCCGTGTTTTCTTAACACTATCATCCTTATTTGCTATGTTATAGTTTTAGTTATTATTAATACATTTCAATTGCCTCTAGCAGTTAGAATTTTTCCTCTGGTTGAATTGAACCATGTAGGAATTACAATGTTTTCAACTTAAACTAATCTTAACCTATTTTATACTAAGGGTACAAGGAGTTAATCGTTGCAATAGAAGATTGCAACGATTTTTGGCTAAAATTGGAAATTATTTTGTTGGACATTTATCAATATTAGAAATTCTATGAAGTTCATTGGTACTATACCACGGAGGCAACTTCAGAATCATTTTCAGAATTTTATTTTGAATCCTCTGAAGTGCCTTCTTTCTGGTATTGCAGCAACTAGTCCATATTGGCACAGCATACAACATGGCAGGTCTAAAAATTTGTTTGTAAATCAAAAGTTTGTTCTTAAGACAAAGTTTTGATTTTCTGTTTATAAGTGGATATAGACACTTAATATATTTGTTACATTTGGCTTGAAGGCCTTCAATGTGATTTTTAAAAGTTAATTTTTGATCTAGCAGAAGTCCTAAATATTTAGCTTCGCTAGACCAATTAATTGGAACACCATTCATAGTGACAATATGTCTGCTAGAAAGTTTCAAATAAGAAGCTCTCGGCTTATGTGGGAAAATTATAAGCTGAGTTTTGGAAGCATTCGGGGAAATTTTCCATTTTTGCAAGTAAGTGGAGAAAATATCCAAACTTTTTTGCAATCTACTACAAATGACACGAAGGCTACGCCCTTTGGCTGAGAGACCTGTGTCATCTGCAAACAAAGATTTTTGACACCCTGGTGGTAAATCAGGTAAGTCAGAAGTAAAAATGTTATACAAAATGGGCCCCAGTATGCTGCCTTGGGGGACACCAGCCCTTACAGGTAATCTATCAGATTTAGAATTCAATTTTACAATCAAACCTTCATGCCAAACACTGTCAAATGCTTTCTCTATATCAAGAAGAGCAACTCCAGTCGAATATCCTTCAGATTTGTTGAGCCGAATTAAGTTCGTAACTAGTGCTGTCCAATGAGAGCTTGAAGTACCTCGAACTTTCTCCCTGTCCTGCTCTTGCCCATTTGCTGACAAAAAAGAACGAGCAGGACGAGAACAACTTCGAGCTACTTCGAGCTGCTCATTGGACAGCACTACTCTTAATAACTGATGAGTGGTTGAATGCCCATGGCGAAAACCAAATTGCTCATCAGCAAAAATAGAATTGTCATTAATATGAACCATCATTCTATTTAAAATAATCTTTTCAAACAGTTTGCTTATTGAAGAAAGCAAACTGATTGGGCGATAACTAGAAGCCTCAGCTGGATTTTTGTCCGGCTTCAAAATTGGAACAACTTTGGCGTTTTTCCATTTATTTCTCAAACTTATAACTCCAACTTTTCATATTATTTAGTTCACTTTTGTTAAAATGAACTAAATAAAATTCTGAGAAATGCCCTCTGGGAAGTACCAGAGTGGGATTTCTTTTTCATCTCAATTACTTGGACTGGTGAAAATCCAAGTAATTGAGAAATTTCAGTTTTAATTTCATCCAGTGATTTGTCATCACTGGGGAGACCTTTCAAGACGACTTTGAACAATCGCTCAGTTTTGTCGTCGTATGTGAAGAATTTATGGCGCTTCTCAGTTAAATACTGAAGAAGACGTTTGCGATCGTCAAAGGATCCCGGCAAAACGCGGCAGTCACCCTTCCTAGCAATCTGAAATGAAACCTTTATCCCCTGAAGGTTACTCAAAATCTCATTCCGGAAGCCAGAAAACTCGGCAACAGATACCACAATTGGCGGAATCCTTTGCCTTTTCGCATGAATCGAATCACCTGGGCTAGAGGTATATTCGATTTGCTCAATTGCATCATTAATCAAATCGAACTGATTGCGATTGGAGCGAACAGTGCGATTGGAGAAGAATTATTTCCGATATTAGAGTTAGAAGGAATATCTGAATTCTCCAGCTTCCTTCTATTTTTTCCGCGCTTAGGCAGGACGGTCTTGAAACCTTGTTTCTTTAAAGGAAGTGGAGAATTCAGAGACTCCCCCTTCCTCTTGTTTTTATTAATGCTCATGGCTGAGCGTGGAGACGTGACCTTCTAAGAGGTTTTTCCCAGAACGGTGTCCCTGCAGGATTACCACCGCTTGTCGGAATTTTACTTCCGCAAACGGGTCCAACGTAAAACGAAGGCACGGGTCCTTGCAAAGATCGTAACGGGATCAGTGGGTACAAATAGCGCTAAGAAGCACCGTTGAAATTTAAATAGCTTCGGGTAGTATTAAAAACTTCCTTCCGCAAAGAGAGAAAGAACCGCACAGCACGAAAGCACGATGCGGTCTGGTTTGGATTATTCTAATGCTGGTCTCCATTCGAGTACTTGCGATAACATATTCCTCTTCAGGCTTAGCATGCTGATTTATGAGTCTTAATAGAAAGTCGGCGTATCCAAAGCTTTCCGTTGATTTGAATTCGATTTTGAAATTATACAACAACATAGTTAGCGCCCACCGTGAACCGGAAGCGGGGTGTGAACCGGAATTCCTTTCTTCGATCCGAACATGGAAACCAAAGGTTTATGATCTGTCCGCAATGTAAATGGACGTCCAAACAACATTCGATGAAATTTGATAACGGCAAAAATTAGCGCCAATGCTTCTTTCTCGCCTTGACAGTATCCTTTTTTCGCTTGAGTCATGGTTCTGGAAACGTGACAAACCGCCTTAATTGTGCCGTCTGGCAAACGATGTAGCAGAACCGCTCCAACTCCACTCATGGAAGCATCAGCGGCAACAATAATCTCGAGCCTTGCTTGGGTCATAATGTGTGAGTAACAAGTTTGACTGCAAAATCCGTTTGAATTGGTTAAAAGATTGTTGACAAGCTGGAGACCAGTACCACCTGACGTCTTTCTTCAGTAATGCATCCATCGGTTCACGTAGTTTATGCATACCACACACAAATTTGCTGAAATAATTCACCGCATCCAAAAAAATAAGTAGGTAGGTAAGGTAGTGACATCATGCTGTGCCGGCATCTCACTAATGGCTCGAGCCTTCTCTGGATCTGGACGTATACCTTGAGAATCAACTATTAACCCCAGATACTTAATTTTACTCATGAAGAAATTGCTTTTCTCAATCTTGAGAGTAAAACCATATTCGCGAATACGTGCAAATAGACGCTCTAAATGAATCATGCGTTCTTCTACTGAATCACTTGCCACGATGATTTCATCTAAATAGCCACTTACTCCGTCCAAACCAGCGATCATGTTGTCTACAATTTCTTAAAAATCACCTGGAGCTGTCTTGACACCAGTAGAAAGTCGTGTGAATTCAAAAAGTCCCTTGTGAGTATTGATTGTGAGCAGCTTTCGTGAATCTTGATCAATCTCGACCTGTAAATAGGCGTCTGATAGGTCAATTTGACTGAACACCTTCTTGTTGGCCAGCTTGACAAAGATGTCTTGAGGTAGAGGTAACGGATGCTGATGTGGCTCCAATGCAGAATTTAATCCTGTTGAGTAGTCGGCACATATTCTGACACGTCTATTTGGTTTTGTCACAGCTACTATCGGAGCAGCCCACTCTGAATACGATACAGATATGATAATTCCGAGTTTTTGAAGACGATTCAATTCTACTTCAATCTTCCTTGCAGATGCATAAGGAACTGGTCGTTTCAGACGGAATATGGGTTTGATACCAGGTTTGACTGTGAACGATACCTTTTTCTTTTTGCAAAGTCCAAGTTCATCACTAAAAATTGCGTCATATTTTTGTTGAAGTTCTTGAATAAGACACTTCGTCCGAGGATTTTTTTTTGTAGTTGTACAGTGTTACACACAGCATTTATTGGAACGTCCTATAGCTTGAACATTCCAATCCATTCAATCCCAAAAAGAGGCAATTCTGGTCCTGTTGTCACAAAACATCTTCCTTTTTTTACCGTTCCATTTAAAGAAACGCTGCACTCTAATTCACGAATAAGTCCAACCCCTTCGCCACTAGCATTAACTGCATCAATGGATGGTACTTTTGCTACAGGTGAACCTAGTTGAACGTAAACATCTTCAGGAATGATGGTGATGTCTGAAGCACAGTCGAGCTGAAGTTTAATTGGTACTCCGTTGATCTCCACTGTGACATACTTCCGTCCATCCGATAGTTCTACATGATTGACAGTGAACACCCCCTGTGCTTGAACTTTTGCTTGAATCGTTTATCTGTCTGCTTTTTGATCGGCTTCTCAAAACAGGCGCAATAACCCTCTTTATGACCAATCTTCTTACATGTGTGGCATTCATGATTGACAAAGAAACAGTGCTTCGAATAGTGCATTTCTCCACATCTTCAACATGGCTATCTTGGAACGTCATTAGGTTTATCGCTGTAAGTGAATCTTGATGGATTTGTACGAGTTATGGCACATACTGCTTGCTCCGTGCTGCTATGCTTCTCTACCATTGCTGTGTCGCGTTTTAGATTGATCAGTCGCTGGCATTCATCTGCTAACCTATGTACCGTCATATCATCATCAGGCTCATTGCTTTCAATTCTGGACAGGAGAGTGGTGCGAATGTCTGCATCCCGGTGTGATTTGAGGCCGCACACGTACATAATGCGTGTTGAATTTTTCACATTTTTGATTAACGATTTCTGCGTAAGTGTAAAAATCATCACTGGAGTTCTTTGACAGCTGTAGGCACTGATACCCGTTATTTGTAATCTGATGCTACAGAACAATAATTTGTCACGAGGCTCACGCTCACGAGTCACACTCACTGGGTACACACTGCACTGTCTTTCAAGCGGAAATATTTGCCATCATGTGTGGAGTGCAATCTGCACTGCAGCAACGCATTACAGGCAAAGTAATATACTTCTGTCCAGATAGCCAAGCAGCTATTAAAGCTCTCGCCTCGGGCAACTCAAGGTCGAAGTTAGTAATCGCATGTCCAGGGTTGGGAAAAATCAAATTTTCGAAAAAATCGAGAATGATCAAACTCACCCGCGATTTTACTTTTAAATTATCAAGTGATTAAAACTCGCCAGCGATTAAGAATCGTTTGAAAATCGTATCTTGATTTGAAGCATTTACCGTTACCTTTTAAACTATTTTTCCTTACTAGCATGAAACTATAACGCCAAATAGAAGATATAACGGGACTGTTGACAATTGGCTATTATTAGTGAAGATTAATGATTGAATGAAAATTCTGTGTTTATTATCGTTTGAGTACAAAATTTGAGAAGTTGTCGCCGGCGACAACTCGCCTACTGTTTTCACGTGAAAAGTTTTCACATGAAAATTGCAATCATGATCGTCTGATAATGATTAAGCACAACACTGCGCATGTCGAACTCAAATTGAGGAATACTTCAGTTAATACTTTACACCTTATATGGGTACCTGGCCACTCTTCCATAGCTGGAAACGAATTGGCTGATGAGTTAGCTCGTAATGGATCATAACATAACTTTATTGGTCCTGAGCCTGATCAACTCTTGGGCTGTCACTCAGCACAAATGGCATTGGAGTAGTCTGGATTCATGTCATCAAACAAAATTGTACATCCGGGAGCCATCTCCGGTAGTAGCAAGTTATTTAGCTAATCTGTCTAAACAGAATTACAGTGTCTTAGTCAAGGCCTTGACAGGTCACTGCCGACTGAACTATCACATGGCAAATATTCAACGTGTTGAATCATCTGTTTGTGATAGTTGTGAATCCGATTATGGAATATTATCTCATATGTAACTGCCTAGTCTATGCACAATTGCGCTTCCAGATATTGGTAAACACTTACTTAGTGAAAATTACTTCAGAAACCTGAACCTTCAGAGTATTTTGTTGTTCATAACCCGTTGTAGCAAGGAGCTACAGTGATCGTTCGCTAATTGGGGCACGACCTCACCCCAACTAGCGAATGCCGTTCGCTAATTGGGCCGTTTTGACAAGCGTCAATGTTGTTTACTTTTTCCATTGAACAAAGGAAAATTTTACGCGCCAGAAAATATCGATCCCGCCAAACACGGAAACAAAACGTCAACGCGTTTTTGACATCACATTCTGACGTTTAGCTGCTTTTTAATTGGGTTCCGCCCCAATTAGCGAACCCCCAACTAAAAAGCGCCCCAACTAGAAAAACCCCAATTAGCGAACGTTCACTGTATAAGCTCTTGTACGCTTATGCGTTGTATGCCCTCTTCAAGGGCCCTTTTCCAAACATTCCCTTTGTTCTCCCATCCACATTCCTTCCCTTTTTGTTCACTTCCATTTCCGTCAGGTGTGTGATGAAAAAGGCTGCGAAGGCGATGGCACATATCTCCCAAATTGAGGTGAACGTGCCCCTGGAGCCGACGTTCTGGAACCTGATATAATAACACAAATTTTTGAAGCAAGGGGTTGAAAAATCCAGCTGGTAAGTACATTTGTCCCCTCCCGTGCGGTAAGACGCGCGGCTACAAAGCAAGACCATGCTGAGGGTGGCTGGGTTCGATTCCCGGTGCCGGTCTAAGCAATTTTCGGATTGAAAATTGTCTCGACTTCCCTGGGCATAAAAGTATCATCGTGTTAGCCTCATGATATACGAATGCAGAAATGGTAACTTGGCTTAGAAACCTCGCAGTTAATAACTGTGGAAGTGCTTAATGAACACTAAGCTGCGAGGCGGCTCTGTCCCAGTGTGGGGATGTAATGCCAATAAGAAGAAGAAGAAGAAGAAGTACATTTGTTTTGACTTTGAAATCGATTCAGGAGCAACCTGTATACGATTATGCCACAAAAAAAAATTAAAAAAAAACTTTGCGCAATTTCATTAAGGAAGTACAATTCAAGCTTTATCTCAAATTTCAATAATCAAGAACAACAAACCTAGGGTAACCGGCGGTAATGTTGGCCCTGGATGTAACATTGGCTCATCACGCAAATTAATCAATATTTCAGCGATAATACGTCGATTTGTAGGGAGATACTACCCACTGCTTCTTTAGAAAAGTGTATCAAACATATACTGCCGCTAACCGCAAGTCGAGCACATCTGTATATGGGCGTCCATATACAGATGTGCTCGACTTGCGGTTAGCGGCAGTATATCTGCTTCATAACTCTAGATTTATACACTTCTTAAACTATTAAAAGCAATTATCTTGCATAAAAAATCACTTTTTTAGCAGCCATGTTTCATTGACTTATGCAGGCTGGCTGTGCTAGAGTTTTTCTTTTGCCCAATAAAAGAGTTTTCTGAATGAACATACCTGCTTTCGCATATCAGATGAATGGATAACAACCACACTATGTCAGCTATCATTTTTATTTCACAATTTCTATTAGTATAGCGACATAATTAACCAAAACTTTTTTGGACAATACTGGGGGCACCCGTAGCCAAATGGTGGCATGCGCTTTCGATTTGTAGCACAACGTTAGTATAGGTGAAACTCTAAAATCAAAACATTCTCACCAATAACCCGTACTGGAGAAAATAACCGAAAGCTGCAGATAGAATTTTTGTAAAAACAGGTTAATCCACTCAGCGGTTAAGTTTCATTCGCAAATTACATAACGCAAAACTCAACCCACACCAAGCCTCTAGTAATGCTTCATGTATGGTAGGGTTCTGAAATTTATAAAGTCCTTAACGTTCAGACAAGTACCCCCCCCCCCCTCCACAACCTAAAACATCATGTAGTTTGTAAATGGGCCCTCATGATGCTTTTCTCGTATCATGATATATTCGCTTCAATTCGCAGAACATACCAAAAATAATTGCCTACCTTACGGCTTTCAACACTATTCAAGCAAAAGCGATTCAAGCATCAACCTTTCGTGGTTCGATACCCCATTTTCTTCATAATTTCGCAAATAAATAATTCAATTAGTGTAATATTTATTTTTATCATCTTTCGCACGAATCCTACAAACATTTTCTCATTTAATAATGGAAAGATACAATGGATCGTATGTTTCATTAGATAAACTTTCAACGTCATTTCATGTGAATAATTTCAAGTCAAATTACGTGACAAATACCTTCATCATAATTTAGATTTATTATTGCTAGCAAAAAGTATTTTGATCTGTAAAATGTTACCGAAAAAGTATTCTTTTCAACTCGGGAAGTTGAAACACGTGAGAGTTTTGAGAGGATTCACAACAGCTGATCGATATAGAGAGGAGTGGAATCAAACGCACGTACCAATCATAAAACTTCAATGCAGGCAGAGTTAAAAACAAGCATCCAATAATTGTATTTATGAATAATTGTGTAATAATATTAGGTAGTTGGCACAGTTATAACTGTTTATGCACAATACAAAGCAAGGAATTGTCTAGAATAAGTTTTACAATTGGCATTCTTCAGTAGTGCGTTATGCATCATCCCCAACTAAACCATTGTTTACGTTTTGGAAACAAGTTTCTTTGAGAGTATCGCGAGAGCGAGAGCAACACAACTGCCATGGTTTCAACAGGTCATTGCGCGCGGCAAACCTAACCTCACTATTTTGACAGGTACTGGTCCTGTTGTTTACGTTTCGGACTTAGATTTTTTTTATCCAAATTAAATCTGCATATTGCACGTTGTTGAAGACATTCTGTACATTCCGCATTCAAATATTGGTAATTATCGATAAGTTTAGGTAATTATCGATCAGAAAATCCAAAGAATCATAGAAGAATCTCAAAATTAAAATAAAGTCGTCTGTAAACAACAGGACCAGTACAGGATGGCGGACGGTACGTGGAGGAGGCGAATGAACCACGAATTGCATCAGCTGTTGGGAGAACCATCCATCGTTCACACCGCGAAAATCGGACGACTGCGATGGGCCGGGCACGTAGCCAGAATGTCGGACAGTAACCCGGTGAAAATGGTTCTCGACAACGATCCGACGGGCACAAGAAGGCGAGGTGCGCAGCGGGCAAGGTGGATCGATCAGGTGGAAGATGACTTGCGGACCCTCCGTAGACTGCGTGGTTGGCGACGTGTAGCCATGGACCGAGCCGAATGGAGAAGACTCTTATATACCGCACAGGCCACTTCGGCCTTAGTCTGATTAAATAATAATAATAATAATATAACAGTATTTTCGTTAGCATGTCCTTGGTAAGCGCGCTATTGGGGGAATCTGAAACCCACTCTCACAATCAATGTGGTAGTATTTTACATGCAACCAATTAGAATTCATGCTCAATAAGATGATTTGCTTTTCTCTATTTGTTTGCATGCTGCCTTTGTTCAACGCAAGCAAAATGACTGGTACTATAAACAGCAACCCATCTTTATCTCTCGTATGTTCGAAATCAACAATCACTCGTCCCAAGTGGGCTGAAAAATTATCCACCTGATTGGGACAAGGATGCCGACCTTTTGTCCATTTCTCTCGAGACTTTCGCTGGTTAAAATGATATATTGCGGACATTCATTGTCGTTTTTTGCTATTTGGCGTCAAAACCAAATGTAAGCAAGCTGGCTATTGAAATAATTCTGGTTGGAAATGCAATATATGAGGATTTATAACGATAATGTGCTCAACCGTAGCATAATGGGCCAAGGTTTGAGCCGTTACCCCTATACGTTCTACATGTGGTCGGTGTCCTGCTAAATCGCACCAATTGGTTAAGCGCCATTGAAAAAACCATCCCTTTTTTTTTGTCCAATTTTTCGTGCTGCAGTTTTGATTAATTACAAATCGTTTCGCATACTCCTCAGCCCCGCAGCTCAGAATTCCAAGTTTCAGACATAGTAATTAATTTCCACACCGGGTGGCTTAATACCCGGCATATAGGCAATTAACTTTGAATGTGATGAACCTACAAAAGCCGAATATTTTCCAGCATCCTGACATAAATAATGAACATTTAAATAATAAATTTTATTGTATAATGTTTATACAATGCTACATTTTGAAATTATTTGGAACTTTTAGTGGAATGTCTTCACTTGTCATAAGACGATTTCGTATTATCCCATCTAATTATATCACTTGATTGTAAATTTGACAGATACGTATTTCGACCTCAATAATAAGGCCGTATTCAGTGTCTCGTACTTGACTCGACTTAAAGAAAATGATCGCAGTTCATATTATGTGTACTAGGCGTAGGAATACTATCTAGGTAAGTATATTATTACAGTGCTTACTTCTACTCACTTCTGACGCTTGCTACATTTTTATCAGGTTTAAATATTTTTCAAAAATGAATTTTCTTTCGAAAAATTAAGTCATATTTTTCAGTTTAAACACTGTTCTGTACTTCAATATTCACTTACAACACTTATTCTTGTTATTTTAATAATTAGAATATATGTCCAATAATGTAGTTCTTTTATCATAAGCATCATCTCCAATAGGAATACCATGATGTGCGCTAATTCTATCCAACGGAAAACAGCGCAAATGGTGTAAACGAAGTGAGCACTGTTGCTCGACGATAGGGATAAATGCACTTTATGATAAAAACAATCCTAATTGCAACACGATTTTTATCTTGATTTCACCAATAAAATAAAAATCGTGCGGGATAAATTTGTTGGGAGTTTTTTTTTCGATGCAAGTTTCATATATTAAAAAAGATAAATGCAATTTTAAGTAAAACCACTCGCAGCATTCATCGGTCTAAAGCCAATCGGGAATAAAATGAGATCATTCAGTTTACGTGTTCTTTCCGCAGCTGCCACGCTCCGATCGCATAGCGGAACCAGATAAAAATCAAATCCCGCCCCATCTGTAGCCACGACCAGAACGGTGTTAACTTCGACCCCTCGATCTCGGTCCAGCGAACCGCAATCTCGTCAATCGGAATGTTGTACGTTTGTGCAATGAAGAGAAGCTCCACGTCGAATGCCCACCGCTCGACATGCATCACGGAGAATACCTTCCGTGCGGATGACCTGGTCAGCAGCTTGAAGCCACACTGCGTGTCGCGAATTCGTTTGACGGCGAATGCCCATACCAGAAAGTGAAACCCATGCATTAGTATCGTCCGGAAGAGGGTTCGTTGAGCGGTAGCCTCCTGCTCCAAATGAGCGCGGGAACCGATGGCGATGGCATCTTTGGTGTGGTCGTTCCCGCACAGTTCCACCATACTCTGCTCAAGTTTGGCGTAATCGGGAAACTTTGTCGCCCCGTCCGCATCGGCAAACAGAAGAAATCGACCCCGAGCACTGAGCATCCCCATTCGAACAGCTCCACCTTTGCCACGGTTCTGTACCAGAGCCATCACCCGAACCTTATCAGATCCATACTTTGCGGAATATTTTTGTGCAACTTCGACGGTTTTGTCTCGGCTGCCATCGCTGACAACAATCACCTCGTAGGAAAATGATTTCTTCGATTTGGTTTTTGATTCAAGATATTCAAGGCATTCGTCCAGCATCACCGGTACTGAAAGTGGGAAAGAATTAATGACCATTGTTACAATAAGTTGAAAGGTTCAACCAACGTCGTTTTTCTTCATCGAACGCAGGGACAATCACGCTAAGTTCTAAGGTTGGTTGATCTTCAAGCGAAGGGAAGCGTTTCTTTTCATCCGTGACTGAGTCTAAGAAATGCTCCTCCTCTTTGTGACGGACAATGTGCGGAAAAGGTGTGGTTGTTACCTTTAGGATGATTCCTACCTATCAAAATAAAGTAATATTATTAACAATAGTTTCAATAGTAGTATTTTATGCATGTTTCATTTAAATATGATTCGAAAACAAAAATGATTAATAGCTTCAAAGGGTTCAAAAGTTTTGCATAAAAAATGCACGCTGGTTAGCACCAACCACAATATTGTGCAATTATTTTCGATACATGGCAAACATTTTACTTCATTAATAATTCGGGTATTTTGAACTTTTACGAAGGCAAAAACTGTTACATACTTACCACAATCAATAGGAAAAATATGAAGCCGGAGCCGAATAATAGTGCCAGCTGGACATACTCCGTAACCGACATCGTGTTTGTGGATTCGCTGGTTAGCAGAATCCGCACCACCGTCGTGGCAATTGAAACTTTTCTCAGATTGTTAACAAACTTTTGTTCTAAGTACCTAATAGTGTTTTCGGTAATTCAAAAGTTTTTAGTAATGATAAATTTGTATTTTTGTCCAGTTTCACTAGCTTTAAACACGTATTCAATCTGGATATTGTGTTCCGGGTACACAAACAGATTAGAAGTTAAAATGAAAACATGGGAACGTCTGCCCGGACACATCGACAGTTGAGAGAACGGCAGATGCCAAAAACAAAAAGAGACAGAGCTAATGAGCCTTTTCAGACTCGGCGAGTTTTATGCAAGGTGGCCAAACCTACCGATTTTTGAATCACCGATTCACACACTCAAACTACACTCAGAATTTAAAATAAACGCAAATAGTTTAAATTTTGATCTTTTTAGGCAAAAGATATTTTAGTTACTAGATAAAGATTGTCGCTTCGGTTCCCTTTGTTCTGCTGTCCGAAACATGTGTGGTACATACCTGTCAAATCGTATGGATTTTCCTTCTTTGACATTTAGCTCCCCTATCCTCGCCAGCAAAAGATGTTTCGGACAGCGACGACAGCGACAATCTTTATCTAGTAACTAAAATATCTTTTTTTAGGCTTTTGGTCCGATTCGTGCACTGGTAGAAAAAACATTTTGATTTTCATAATACTAAAGACACACTGGTGGTACAAGTACCACGGTTATATACCCTAGTACATATTGTACCATGGTTTTCCACGTTGTACCAGCATGGTACAAGGTGACACACTAGTGGTACAACTTGTACCATGGTACGAATACCACCAGTGTGTCATTAGTATAAGTCTTGCCTTATGAAACCATATGAATTCATTATATTTTCATTTCATAAGGTGCCAATGGGAATCATAAGTTTGCCTTATGAAATTCATACTTTGTGTAAACTTTTCATAAGGTATTCTTATGAACAAACCCTGTTCATTACAGCGTTCATCCTGACCATCTTGACAGCTAGCAAAAAATGGCTCACTTCTGGTTGCATTTTTTCCACGCCATCAATGTGAGTTTATTTCGACTGAAATATTGCGCTTTTTGCACTTCATAAGAGTTTTGCGAGATTTTTTCTCACAGTCATCTTTTTCTCACACTCAATACACTCATAAAAGTTTGATTTTCCGTGTATAATATTTGTGTGTGAGTGCTCAATCTGAAAACAAATAGACGTCAAATCATGGCGGGAATCGATTTAGTGTACACGCTTACATGTGACTAACGAGTAATGGGTTATAATTGGGTAAATTTCAGTAACGAAAATCGATCAACCCGAAATGAGAGTGAGTGTGAGAAAAAGAAGCGGCCAAATCACAATCTACACATAACTCTTCAAATTGGTGAAATCGACAATAATTACGAATTCTAAATTATTTCCTTCTAATATCTATTTCAGCAACATTACAACAACTGGAATGTTAGAAGGATGACTGAAAATCTGAAAACAACTGCCTGTGCATGAATTCGGTAATTCAATCGATTCGACCAAGGCACTCCGAAGACCTCCGAAAGCGGAAACAACTCAACAAGTCCTTTAGTTTTGCCTCCATCAACAATGTACGGTGTCCTCTACTGTGCACAATTTGTACAAGGTTTGAAGACTTCCAGGTCCAGCTTCTCGTCCATACAGTGTAATGATCCTATGCCTGTGAATCAACATTATCCGGTTTCCTCCGGCTTCGATATACGGTCACTGACATCAGTAACGGCCACCAGCATTAGTAGCCAAACGGACAAATGATGCCGGAAAGCGATAGATTTCGATGAAAACCATCAAGGTAATATTCGACTACAAGGTGTATATTTGCGTATAGATAGTGTGGTAACTAGCACGCAAGAGTATGGACTAACACGCAAGGTGAACTACACACGACGACGAACCGAGTATGACTGACTGCAACGACTCTCAAGAGATCAGGGTGAACCTCTTGGATCCACACCAATACATACGTAACAGTTGTTCATACCATAGTACCACATCCCCTTTTCTTTCGAATAATGGAGTTATTATTATTCCTTTTTCATGTTGTATTTTCAACTATTTAAACTTATGAGGAAATATAGCATTATGGACTGTACATTACCTTAGGCTTGTGTGTTCGCGTTGACCGTCTAGGTTGCCTTTGTGGTAGTGGCAAATCTCCCGACTCTGGAGCATCAGGATCCACAGCGATCTCCAGCGATTCTCCATCAACCGGTGATTGTTCAGACATTGCTGGTATAGAGTAACCACTACGATCTCTGTTACCTGTGCTATCCTCAACGAGTACAGGGTCAGAAATGGGTTTGAGGTGAGACGAGTTACGATCGTACGTTTTTCCTGTTTCCTGAGATTGAACGGTGACGTTCGATCCTTGTCTGTCAACAACTGTAAATTTCTCCTTGTAGAAATTAGTGGACAGTTTGTTCGTCGGGCAGAGATTCCTCATGAGGACTGTATCGCCAGGTAAAATAGAACTTGGTTTTGCTCTACGCTTCTCATCCTCCCACTGTTTTGCATGACATTTTTCTCGTGATCCTGATTTCGGAAATCGGTACTGGGGGCATGGTTTCGATGTCGTCGACACAAGGGAGTTTTGTGCGCAACTTCCGGTTTTGTAAAAGCTCACTAGGCGCCTTGCCAGTAATTGTATGCGGAGTATTATTGTAGAGATCCAGGTAGTTGTCAAGTTCAGCCTTCCAATTGTCATACAGAGCGTTAGCTATTTTCATTCTTTTCAATAATGATCTATTTTGGCGTTCGACCTCGCCATTTGCTTGTGGCCAGTATGGAGACGTGTGATTTAGGTAAATGCCATTTGTTTTACAATACTCTTCCAATTCACTAGATACGAACTGTTTAGCATTGTCCAAAGTGATCGTTCTTGGTGGCCCCCAGATACGAAAAATTCGTTTCAATCTTTTGATTGTCTCCTGAGCGGTAATCTTATTCATCACTTCTAACTCCATATAGCGACTGTAGTAGTCGATAACCACTAGAATATACTCAGCGGATGGCATTGGTCCAAGGAAATCTATCGCTATATCGATCCATGGGCGATCAGGTAGCTACTCCATCTGGTGAAAGCATGTGCCCTAAGAATGATATCTCTGTTTGTTTGAACTTACATTTATGAATATTCAGTAGAATACCATAGCGGTTCAGAACACTCAGTGTATGTTTTACTGCTTTATCGTGTTCTTCCTCAGTAGATCCAAATATCATGATGTCGTCGATAAACACTACAGTGTTTTCACACTCTGCGAGAAGGCTCTCCATCAAGTTTTGGAACAGCTCCGGAGCGCAATTCACACCAAAGAGTAGTCTTTTATAGCGAAACAGTCCCCAATTCGTAATAAATGTAGTAATGTCGCGACAGTCTTCCGAAAGCTCCACCTGATGGAATGCCTGTTTTATATCCAACGATGTAAACAGCTTGGCGTTTCGAAATCTAGGGAGCATATCGTCGAATACTGGCAGTGGATGATTGAGTCTCTTAATGGCCTGGTTCGCTCTACGCATATCTATACAAAGGCGCAATTCGCCATTGTCCTTAAAATCGGTACCAACGGGGAGACCCATGATGTTGGTTTAGTGACTTTTTCAATAATGTCAAGCTGCAATAGTTCATTCAGTTTAGCTTCAACTTGCTTTAAAAGCGGTATGGGGCAGCGGCGAAGAGGTTGAATGACGGGCGAAACTGATCTATCTATGGGTAAACTCAGCGATATTCCTTTCATTTTTGGAAATGACCCTTTAATCAAATCCACTCTGCGAACCAATGTATTTCTCGAACTAGGTAAGCCAATTTGCAGCACCCCAACTTGTTGTGCAGTTATTTTTCCAAGTAGCGGTTGCTGTCCTCTCTCGATAACGTAAAAAGAAGTAGTAGTTTTCAGCAATTTTCCCCCGTCATTAATCTCTAGATCAGCGTCGAACACTGTAACTAGCTTTAACGGAACTCGACCATAAGCCAAAAACCGCTTGCTGTTATCGAACCTTTGATTTCGTATTTTTACATCTTGTAACTTCATAATCTCCCATGTTGTGTCATCGATTAAATTATGCTTCGATCCTGAATCGATGAGCATAGTAATGTCTACGCCCCCAATGCAACATGTAATCAATTCATCGGTCTCTCCCACATTATACACTGGAAGGTCTTCGCTTTCTGGTTCACTATTGTGTTCATCAATTTTGTAAACCGGTCGAGAGGAATGACGGAGAAACTTTGATTGACGTGAAGGGCCTTGGTTGCTTATGATTCCTTTCCGTTTTCGATCAGCTACTTCCTAATTGATGTTTACAAAGAAAACAAAACATGGTTTGCTAATTTTACATACACAGAGAAAAAAAAAGTTGGGATTCTAACATTTTTCTAATTTCATTTTAAAAGTAAGGGAAATTTGGTATTTTTAAGAGCTAAAACTTTCCACTCAAATGTTAAATTGATAGATTTGAAAGTTTTTCTTTCAATATTGAATTTTGATTCTGACAGTGAAACTCTTAGATCAAAATTAAAAAAATAGTTAAACAAGCTTCGAAATTTCACTTTTCTGACCGCACTGACAGGCAGAAACAATTTACTGGCAGCCCACGACCATGTCAGTTCAGTTGCAGTTGAAGAAAAAATGAAGCATGTGCTAGCGGCAAGAAACGTTTTCTTTTCACTTGATCAGGTATTTACTTAGACAATTTGTTTAAAAGGCAAGTAATTTAATAAAACGTGTTATGTAATTTTCAGTACTGCACTCCGTCATGCCTCAGTTTATATTCCCGACATCCCAAATGGCTTCCCGGTGGAAGTGAAGATGCCCAATAAGACACAGAACAGCATAATCGAACGCAACTCAGCATCACAAATACGATCCCCATAAAGATGATGTTTTCATCGACGAATACGGTTTCTATGGAATCGGCGAAGGTGGCAGCAAACTTGGCTATGGTCGAGGGAAAGATCGTAGTCCTAGTGGAAAAGTAGATCGATAATCCACATGAAGTAACAGCAACGGAACGATGTCAACGATGCTTTCGGAGGGGTATCGGTCGTTAAATGAGTGGCATGAAAGTAATAGACGAAGTCCCATCCCGCATAATTAAAAACGATTTACAGTACTCTTGTTACTGTTCATCTTCATTAAGGAATACTGTTACTAATTGTATAATAGTAGCTTTACAATGTAACTATATGTTGAAGTAGAATAAATACTATACATCATGTTTAATCTACAATACCATATGCAATAATCTCATAATTCATTGTTTATTTATACTACTTTATCTTCCATCCTTTCGATGAAAAACGATAATATACTGTGAAAGACTTATAACTGATAATATCAACAATATTAAATATTGCTGTGAAATAATTATGTATCATCTAAATTTAGCTTTGTTTCCTTGCTTTTCCGCACATATATTAGAAATAATATCCTCCAATGATACAAACGCGATAAACGTTATGATGAGTGGAGTGTTCAGATTTTTATATCCCGCAGAATCATTTTTCCGTGTTTTTGCCTTTGTTTTTGTTGTGAAAAAAAAACTGGTTGACTAGAACCAGATTGATTTTGAATCATTGTTTCTCCAGTTTTAAATAATTTCTCGTGCTGAAAAACAGGGGTAAGTAATGAAAATTGCATATTGTGTTCAAATACTGTTGCATAATAAAATGTTTCAACAGTTCTCAACAGCTATTGCGGAAGAAAATGGAAGCAAATACCTTTTGGAGAACCGACCAAGGAACCGACTCAATTTTTCTTGGACATGATTTGGTAAGTATTTTTACATTTATTAGATATGCTCTTCATATTTAATATCCAGTGGTTGCTCTTCTGTGTATTCTGCAGGTCAGTATCGTATTCTCCTCCGATGCGGCTTCCCGGGCCCGGATGCTCGAGAAAAACCATAAACGATGCAGAACTCGCTGATATAAATGTTAAATTATACGTAAAATTAACATAATTTTTCACGGAAAACATGAATTTAATGTGGAAATATACAATGTGAGTGTAAAATACAAGTGTTTTCATTTAATATGTGGAGTAATTTACAAATGTTTCCTTCTGATGAAAGATAAGGGATACGGTGCGTCATTTTTTCATATATCATTCTATGGTTAACAAATAACAACCCCTACTGTTCTTATTTGAAACACGGATTATAAATGGACCATACCACATGATGTATCACGAAAATAATGTACTGAAAAATATCCTTTTTTATACAGTAATTATACTTAACCGCCTATTACTCATATGGTCGATTTACCAATAACAACAAACCATACGGTAAATACCATTTATGGAGAGGTGGGTGTATCTTAAATATGTACAATAAACAGAATAGTAGAGTCAAAGTTTGTTATAATCATGAATTATTTGAGAAATAATCCACTTACGGTTCAGGATTATGCGGGATGTAAATAAATCTAAATTAGGAAAATGAAAATAAAATATAGAATTTCACACACATAACCTTGTACAAAATAATTTCATTTGATTATTTTACAATTTTATTCACAAAATTTAGGCTTAAAATGAATTTTCCCATCTTGTTGTTTTGAGAGCATAACTTGTTGAAATGAATAGATAGCAACACATTTTAATTTGAGAGGAAATTTTTTATTTTTAAATAATAGTTGGGGTTTGTCACAGTAACATTTTTTGCATTGGTAAATTTAACAATCCTATACTTTCTACTGAAAATCACTAACTCATTTTCTTAATTTTACCAACGATTCTTTTAATTTTACCAACGATTTTTTTTTGTGTGTAAAAGCTCTATTTTTTGACACCGGTGCACTCACACAACCAATCGACATCAGTTGTCAAAAAATCAGGAGTACAGTGATCGTTCGCTAATTGGGGCACGACCTCACCCCAACTAGCGAATGTCGTTCGCTAATTGGGGCGTTTTGACAAGCGTCAATGTTGTTTACTTTTTGCATTGAACAAAGGAAAATTTTACGCGCCAGAAAATATCGATCCCGCCAAACACGGAAGCAAAACGTCAACGCGTTTTTGACATCACATTCTGACGTTTAGCTGCTTTTTAATTGGGTTTCGCCCCTATTAGCGAACCCCCAACTAAAAAGCGCCCCAACTAGAAAAAACCCAATTAGCGAGCGTTCACTGTACCAACTTGGCGACTATTACCTTGTCGCCGAGTCTGGCGCTGAGTGCTCGGCGCGGAAGCCCAAAGGTGGGAATAAAATTTTGGGGCTCATGCGCAATATTTGATAGTATCCAGTTTTCCGCGAGCGGTAATGGCCGCCAGCTTGCCTGCGGGTTACACTGTGCCACCAAAGTACTCTTTAATGGGTAAAAAAGTACCCATTATGAAGTTAAATAGTTCAACTCATTAAAAGAGTAAACAGCGTTTACTCATTAATGAGTAATAGGCCTGTACGTCAGATTCAGGAGTAATTTTTACTCATTATGCGAAAAATTGAATCCCCAAAAATGAGTATTTTTTACTCTTGATGGCAATACAAAAAAATATAATAATTAATTTACTAAAATATTAAAACAAGCAACGCATTTATATGGGGCTTATGGAATAGTTGTTCTTTATTTATAATTTATCAATAGTGAAAATACAGAGTCGACGGACTTTTTTGCTGCTTTGCCGAATCACGTACCAGATTGCATTTAGTTCTCGTCGTAGATAAATCCACCGAATCCACCACTGGATCTATCAGAATGGAAGTACTTCCAGCAGCAGCCTCAGAATTCAATCCTGCAATCGATGGCTTTTCATACAATAGTGGTCAGCGCACGATCCGATGTTATTTTAGTGCTACGGTAAAAAAAAAACAGTTAGACTAGAAAAGCATTTATTTGGAAGTATCCAATTTACCTTTTACAATTCCTCCTCCTAAATTTGAATTACCGGAAGCTGCCGACGGAGGGAATCAGCACCGCGCTAGACCGCCTGATTCGGTTCCATTTGGTGGACGACGGGCATGATGTATGCAGCATAATGTTGACCTGAGGATGGAGTATTTCAATAGCGCTATGTTGCGCAAGTTGGTTTTCCGCGACAATCGAACTTTTGTTTGTTTCCCTTGGGACATACTGGCTACGTAGTCCACCCCAATCCGTGACTTCTTCTGCGGAGAGTGTACATCAAAGGAAATCAGCATCTCCAGAATAATCCCGAGTCCGACGACTGATACTTCGACTTTTCGTTTCGGGAACGAGACAAGGCGTTTGTGAACTAAAAAAGAATCAATTAATTTTTCGATCATTTTAAATATATTAATATAAGAAAATTATTTTGAGCTTTTTAGTGGATATCACCTGTCATAAGACGAGTTTGAACAATCCCATTGAATTCCACCACTTAATTGTATCTTGACAGATACGTATTTCGACCTCAACAGTAAGGCCGTCTTCAGTGTCTTGTACTTGACTCGACTTCGAGTCGAGTCAAGTACAAGACACTGAAGACGGCCTTACTGTTGAGGTCGAAATACGTATCTGTCAGGATACAATTAAGTGGTGGAATTCAATGGGATTGTTCAAACTCGTCTTATGACAGGTATATTAATATATTAATAGTAAAAACAAAACTCTTACCATTCCTCCGCCAAGAGCTTCTAAATCGTTTGTTTATTTGTAATTTAACTTGTTTTTCACCCACTAATGGGTAAAAACAGGCAACATGAAAATGGGCACAAAATGCTCATTATTTTGAAAAATAAATTACCCATTATTTTGACAGCTCCCTATTGTCGGGATTTCTTTCAAATTTTAACACAGATATCAGCACTAGGGAATTGGATTGAAACATTCACTTCTATTGGCTACTTTCATTTTTTTCTTTTACATACCACACATCCATCCGCAACTACGTTCGTCACAAAACTGAATGCGTTGCTTCCAACGCTGAATGAAGAGCACAAGAGGATAATTTTCTCCACTCTTCTCTCAATTATCTTTTGCTCTCCCGACGGGTTTCTACAACTCGTTTAGCTTTTTCCACTGACACCCTAATAATTTATCAAATATATTTGAAATGTGCAACCATATAAAATGTTTTAATGTTATATTCTATTAGTGTCAGGAATGAATTTATCATATTTTTTTTGCTATTCTATTTCCTACATCCTTCTTCTCCTCTACTCTTGACGTTTCAAAAAAAATCACATGGCAGTAACAGTTTATTGGATACGAAGATAGATTTAATATATTCGCCATATTGAATTGGATATTTCTGAAAAGAGAAGAATCATTAGCATCATGTATAATAAAATTTATTTGAAACGAGACTTACCAATTACACCATACATGCATCAAGCTTCAAAGCATTTAAGACAATGCTAAATATACGAACAAACAAATCGCTGATTTTTTTAATGTACTAAAGGATACTAAATTTATATTACAAACCAGCATAAAAATATCAATATCAAAGTAAAAAGGTTGTGACACAGCAAGAGCTGACGATTGATGAGACACTCATTGAATGCTGATCTTGTATTATGCTGTCATTGGTAACATTTCACAGGCTCAAGGGTATGAATCTTGTATCAAAACATGAAAAATTCCAACCATATTCTCATTTTATCTTACACATTCGAATTCTGCACACAATGTAACATTTGATCTTGCCATGTAATCACGGAGAGAACTTACAAATCGAAGAATAAATTTGCTTCCATAGAAATCACCCAGCGTACTAACCGAGGCTCTTGTTGAACGATTCAAATACAGCAGTTCTATTAAATCAGGAAAATGCCAATAATTTCCAAAGTTCGTCCCAGTTTACACTTTCTAACTCAACACAACTCAAAAGCAGATCTTGTTCATGCAGTCATGGGCAGAGCTCATCAGGCTCTAGAAAATCAATCTTGCATCAAAACCAGGAATAATCCTTCAAAATTCACAGTTCATCTCAGTTTACACTTTTTAACTAAACACAACTCAAAAGCTGATTTTGTTCATGCAGTCATGAGCAAAGCTTACCAGGCTCTAAAAAGTCAATCTTGCATCAAAACCAGAAACAATCCATCAATACACTCTGTTCATAACTTATAAAGCGGAGATCAAATTTGCTTTTCTAGGATATACCTGAATCAAACGACCTCACCGGATCGCACCAATCCACTCGGAGATTGGACTTTCTTCCATGTGATCCACCGGACCAAATGTCTTCTCAGCGACGCACCAATCCACTCGGAGGTTGGACTTTTTCATGTGATCCACCCGGATCCAACGTCCTCTCAGAGACGCACCAAACCTCTCAGGGATTGGATTTTTCATATCATCTACTCAAACGCTATAAATACAACAAGTATTTCCAACAAGGAAAATATCAAAAATACTCAAAAAACATCTCAATTTACACTTTCTAACTCAACACAACTCAAAAGCTGATCTTGTTCATGCAGTCATGAGCAGAGCTTACCAGGCTCTAGAAAGTCAATCTTGCATCAAAACCAGAAGTTTCTATCCTTCAATATTCTCAATTCATCTCAATTTACACTTTCTAACTCAACACAACTCAGAAGCTGATCTTGTTCATGCAGTCAATCTTGCATCAAAACCAGAAAGAATCCTTCAATTTTCTCAGTTCATCTCAGTTTACACTTTCTAACTCTACACAACTCAAAAGCTGATCTTGTTCATGCAGTCATGAGCAGAGCTTACCAGGCTCTAGAAAGTCAATCTTGCATCAAAACCAGGAACGATCCTTCAATATTCTCAGTTCATCTCAGTTTACACTTTCTAACTCAACACAACTCAAAAGCTGATCTTGTTCATGCAGTCAATCTTGCATCAAAACCAGAAAGAATCCTTCAATTTTCTCAGTTCATCTCAGTTTACACTTTTTAACTAAACACAACTCAAAAGCTGATCTTGTTCATGCAGTCATGAGCAAAGCTTACCACAATCCATAAATATTCTCAGTTTACACTTTCTAACTAAACACAACTCAAAAGCTGATCTTGTTCATGCAGTCAATCTTGCATCAAAACCAGAAAGAATCCTTCAATTTTCTCAGTTCATCTCAGTTTACACTTTTTAACTAAACACAACTCAAAAGCTGATCTTGTTCATGCAGTCATGAGCAAAGCTTACCAGGCTCTAGAAAGTCAATCTTGCATCAAAACCAGAAACAATCCATAAATATTCTCAGTTTACACTTTCTAACTAAACACAACTCAAAAGCTGATCTTGTTCATGCAGTCAATCTTGCATCAAAACCAGAAAGAATCCTTCAATTTTCTCAGTTCATCTCAGTTTACACTTTCTAACTAAACACAACTCAAAAGCTGATCTTATTCATGCAGTTATGCGCAAAGCTTTCCAGGCTCTAGAAAGTCAATCTTGCATCAAAACCAGAAAGAATCCATAAATATTCTCAGTTTACACTTTCTAACTCAACACAACTCAAAAGCTGATCTTGTTCATGCAGTCAATCTTGCATCAAAACCAGAAAGAATCCTTCAATTTTCTCAGTTCATCTCAGTTTACACTTTTTAACTAAACACAACTCAAAAGCTGATCTTGTTCATGCAGTCAATCTTGCATCAAAACCAGAAAGAATCCTTCAATTTTCTCAGTTCATCTCAGTTTACACTTTCTAACTCAACACAACTCAAAAGCTGATCTTGTTCATGCAGTCATGAGCAGAGCTTACCAGGCTCTAGAAAGTCAATCTTGCATCAAAACCAGAAAGAATCCTTCAATTTTCTCAGTTCATAACTTATAAAGCGGAGATCAAATTTGCTTTTCTAGGATGTACCAGGATCAAACGACCTCACCGAATCGCACCAATCCACTCGGAGATTGGACTTTCTTACATGTGATCCACCCGGACCAAACGTCTTCTCAGCGACGCACCAATCCACTCAGAGATTGGACTTTTTTTCATGTGATCCACCCGGATCAAACGTCTTCTCAGAGACGCACCAACCCACTCGGATATTGGATTTTTCATATCATCTACTCAAACGCTATAAATACAACAAGTCAAGACAAAATTTTCAAAACGACTTATCTGCTTTGGTAAGCAAAGATCCAAACGTCGATTTGACGAATATGATAGCACCCCCAAGCAAACCAACACCACCAACAGTTAGCAGAGACCTTCAGCTACCTATTGATGGTGTTGGTTTGCGTGGGAGTGCTATCAGATTCGTCAAATCGACGTTTGAATCTGTGTTTACAAAAGCAGATAAGTCGTTTTGAAAATTTTGTCTTAAGTATTTCCAACCAGGAAAATATCAAAAATATTCAAAAAACATCTCAATTTACACTTTCTAACTCTACACAACTCAAAAGCTGATCTTGTTCATGCAGTCATGAGCAGAGCTTACCAGGCTCTAGAAAGTCAATCTTGCATCAAAACCAGGAACGATCCTTCAATATTCTCAGTTCATCTCAGTTTACACTTTCTAACTAAACACAACTCAAAAGCTGATCTTGTTCATGCAGTCATGAGCAAAGCTTACCAGGCTCTAGAAAGTCAATCTTGCATCAAAACCAGAAACAATCCATAAATATTCTCAGTTTTTACTTTCTAGCTCAACACAACTCAAAAAGCTGATCTTGTTCATGCAGTCAATCTTGCATCAAAACCAGAAAGAATCCTTCAATTTTCTCAGTTCATCTCGGTTTACACTTTTAACTAAACACAACTCAAAAGCTGATCTTGTTCATGCAGTCATTAGCAAAGCTTACCAGGCTCTAGAAAGTCAATCTTGCATAAAACCAGGAACAATCCTTCAATATTCTCAGTTCATCTCAGTTTACACTTTCTAACTCAATTCATAACGCAATAGCTGATCTTGTTTATGCAGTCATGCGCAAAGCTTACCACACAAAAAAAAATCGTTGGTAAAATTAAAAGAATCGTTGGTAAAATTAAGAAAATGAGTAAGTGATTTTCAGTAGAAAGCATACGATTGTTAATTTTACCAATGCAAAAACGTTAATTTGCCAGAACCCAACTGTTATTTAAAATAAAAGTTTTCCTCTCAAATTTAAATGCGTTTTATCTATTTATTTCAACAAGTTATGCTCTCAAATCAACAAGATGGGAAAATTCATTTTAAGCCTAAATTTTGTGAATAAAATTGTAAAATAATCAAATGAAATTATTTTGTACAAGGTTATGTGTGTGAAATTCTATCTTTTATTTTCATTTTCCTAATTTAGATTTATTTACATGGGACTTCGTCTATTACTTTCATGCCACTCCTTTAACGACCGATACCCCTCCGAAAGCATCGTTGACATCGTTCCGTTGATATGTTACTTCATGTGGATTATCGATCTACTATTCCACCAGGACTACGATCTTTCCCACGACCATAGCCAAGTTCGCTGTCATCTTCGCCGATTCCATAGAAACCGTATTCGTCGAAGAAAACATCATCTTTATGGGGATCGTATTTGTGATGCTGAGTTGCGTTCAATTATGCCGTTCTGTGTCGTATTAGCCATCTTCAGTTCCACGGGGAAGCAATCTGGGATGTCGGGAATATAAACGGCAGCATGGCGCAGTGCAGTACTGAAAATTACATAACACGTTTTATTAAATTACTTGCCTTTTAAACAAATTATCTATGTAAATACCTGATCAAGTGAAAAGAAAACGTTTCATGCCGCTAGCAATTGCTTCATTTTTTCTTCAACTGCAATTGAACTGACATGGTCGTGGGCTGCCAGTTACATTGTTTCTGCCTGTCAGTGCGGCCAGAAAAGTGAAATTTCGAAGCTTGTTTGACTATTTTTAAAATTTTGATTTAAGAGTTTCACTGTCAGAATCAAAATTCAATATTAAAAGAAAAACTTTCAAATCTTTCAATTTAACATTTGAGTGGAAAGCTTTAGCTTTTAAAAATACCAAATTTCCCTTACTTTTAAAATGAAATTATAAAAATGTAAGAATCCCAACTTTTTTTTTATCTGTGGGGCTCTAGAAAGTCAATCTTATATCAAAACCAGAAAGAATACATAAATACACTCTGTTCATAACTTATAAAGCGGAGATTAAATTTGCTTCTTCTAGTATATACCCAGATCAAACGACCTCACCGGATCGCAACAATCCACTCGGAGATTGGACTTTCTCACATTTCACATCATCTTCTCAGCGACGCACCAATCCACTCAAAGATTGGACTTTTTTTTTCATGTGATCCACCCGGATCAAACGTCTTCTCAGAGACGCACCAACCCACTCGGAGATTGGATTTTTTTTTCATATCATCTACTCAAACGCTATAAATACAACAAGTATTTCCAACCAGGAAAATATCAAAAATACTCAAAAAACATCTAAATTTACACTTTCTAACTCAACACAACTCAAAAGCTGATCTTGTTCATGCAGTCAATCTAGCATCAAAACCAGAAAGAATCCTTCAATTTTCTCAGTTCATCTCAGTTTACACTTTCTAACTAAACACAACTCAAAAGCTGATCTTGTTCATGCAGTCATGAGCAGAGCTTACCAGGCTCTAGAAAGTCAATCTTGTATCAAAACCAGAAACAATCCTTCAATTTTCTCAGTTCATCTAAGTTTACACTTTCTAACCCTACAAAATTTAAAAGCTGATCTTGTTCATGCAGTCATGAGCAAAGCATCAAAATGCATCAAAACCAGAAACAATCCATAAATATTCTCAGTTTACACTTTCTAACTCAACACAACTCAAAAGCTGATCTTGTTCATGCAGTCATGAGCAGAGCTTACCCGGCTCTAGAAAGTCAATCTTGCATCAAAACCAGAAACAATCCTTAAATTTTCTCAGTTCATCTCAGTTTACACTTTCTAACTACACAATTCAAAAGCTGATCTTGTTCATGCAGTCATGAGCAAAGCTTACCAGGCTCTAGAAAGTCAATCTTGCATCAAAACCAGAAAGAATCCTTCAATTTTCTCAGTTCATCTCAGTTTACACTTTCTAATTCAACACAACTCAAAAGCTGATCTTATTCATGCAGTTATGCGCAAAGCTTACCAGGCTCTAAAAAGTCAATCTTGCATCAAAACCAGAAACAATCCATCAATACACTCTGTTCATAACTTATAAAGCGGAGATCAAATTTGCTTTTCTAGGATATACCAGGATCAAACGACCTCACCGGATCGCACCAATCCACTCGGAGATTGGACTTTCTTACATGTAATCCACCCGGACCAAACGTCTTCTTAGCGACGCACCAATCCACTCAGAGATTGGACTTTTTTTCATGTGATCCACCCGGATCAAACGTCTTCTCAGAGACGCACCAACCCACTCGGAGATTGGATTTTTTTCATATCATCTACTCAAAAGCTATAAATACAACAAGTCAAGACAAAATTTTTCAAAATGACTTATCTGCTTTTGTAAACAAAGATTTCAAACGTCTATTCGACGAATCTGATAGCACTTCCACGCAAACCAACACCACCAACATGAAGGCCAAGACCTTTACTACCTATTGATGGTGTTGGTTTGCGGGGAAGTGCTATCATATTCGTCAAATCGACGTTTGTATCTTTGTTTACAAAAGCAGATAAGTCGTTTTGAAAATTTTGTCTTGAAGTATTTCCAACCAGGAAAATATCAAAATACTCAAAAACATCTCAATTTACACTTCCTAACTCAACACAACTCAAAAGCTGATCTTGTTCATGCAGTCATGAGCAGAGCTTACCAGGCTCTAGAAAGTCAATCTTGCATCAAAACCAGGAACAATCCTTCAATATTCTCAGTTCATCTCAGTTTACACTTTCTAACTAAACACAACTCAAAAGCTGATCTTGTTCATGCGCAGTCATGAGCAAAGCTTACCAGGCTCTAGAAAGTCAATCTTGCATCAAAACCAGAAACAATCCATAAATATTCTCAGTTTTTACTTTCTAGCTCAACACAACTCAAAAGCTGATCTTGTTCATGCAGTCAATCTTGCATCAAAACCAGAAAGAATCCTTCAATTTTCTCAGTTCATCTCGGTTTACACTTTTAACTAAACACAACTCAAAAGCGGATTTTGTTCATGCAGTCATGAGCAAAGCTTACCAGGCTCTAGAAAGTCAATCTTGCATCAAAACCAGGAACAATCCTTCAATATTCTCAGTTCATCTCAGTTTACACTTTCTAACTCAATTCATAACGCAATAGCTGATCTTGTTTATGCAGTCATGCGCAAAGCTTACCACACACAAAAAAAAATCGTTGGTAAAATTAAAAGAATCGTTGGTAAAATTAAGAAAATGAGTTAGTGATTTTCAGTAGAAAGTATAGGATTGTTAAATTTACCAATGCAAAAAACGTTAATTTGCCAGAACCCAACTGTTATTTAAAATAAAAGTTTTCCTCTCAAATTTAAATGCGTTTTATCTATTTATTTCAACAAGTTATGCTCTCAAATCAACAAGATGGGAAAATTCATTTTAAGCCTAAATTTTGTGAATAAAATTGTAAAATAATCAAATGAAATTATTTTGTACAAGGTTATGTGTGTGAAATTCTATATTTTATTTTCATTTTCCTAATTTAGATTTATTTACATGGGACTTCGTCTATTACTTTCATGCCACTCATTTAACGACCGATACCCCTCCGAAAGCATCGTTGACATCGTTCCGTTGCTGTTACTTCATGTGGATTATCGATCTACTTTTCCACTAGGACTACGATCTTTCCCTCGACCATAGCCAAGTTTGCTGCCACCTTCGCCGATTCCATAGAAACCGTATTCGTCGATGAAAACATCATCTTTATGGGGATCGTATTTGTGATGCTGAGTTGCGTTCGATTATGCTGTTCTGTGTCTTATTGGGCATCTTCACTTCCACCGGGAAGCCATTTGGGATGTCGGGAATATAAACTGAGGCATGACGGAGTGCAGTACTGAAAATTACATAACACGTTTTATTAAATTACTTGCCTTTTAAACAAATTGTCTAAGTAAATACCTGATCAAGTGAAAAGAAAACGCTTCTTGCCGCTAGCACTTGCTTCATTTTTTCTTCAACTGCAACTGAACTGACATGGTCGTGGGCTGCCAGTTACATTGTTTCTGCCTGTCAGTGCGGCCAGAAAAGTGAAATTTCGAAGCTTGTTCGACTATTTTTAAAATTTTGATTTAAGAGTTTCACTGTCAGAATCAGAATTCAATATTGAAAGAAAAACTTTCAAATCTATCAATTTAACATTTGAGTGGAAAGTTTTAGCTCTTAAAAATACCAAATTTCCCTTACTTTAAAATGAAATTAGAAAAATGTTAGAATCCCAACTTTTTTTTCTCTGTGCAGAGATTGGACTTTTTCCATGTGATCCACCCGGATCAAACGTCTTCTCAGAGACGCACCAACCCACTCGGAGATTGGATTTTTCCATATCATCTACTCAAAACGTTATAAATACAACAAGCGTTTCCAACCAGGAAAATACTCAAAAGAACATCTCAATTTACACTTTCTGACTTTACTGAATTCTGTTCTTGTTCATGAAGTCATGAAGAACAGTCTAACCATCTGGTTAGAATAAAAGGTATTGATATAATAACAATTCCCTTGTATATTTTTGACAAAATGCTCTAGAATTCCAAACTTGATCAACAATTTCTATCTTTTTCATTAAACATCCCATTATCGAGTAAATAGATGACAACTCTATTTACTCTAGCGCCGCCAAGTGGGTAATTCTGAACCGAACTAATATTTAATATGACGTATTCGACTTTCCGAACAACTTTGCAACAGATGTCATAAAAATCTTACAAAATCTCATAAATTTTTAACCCAAATGTTGTACATTAAAATATCAACACGGTATTACCAAGAAGGAAATAACAACAACGGTCTCAAACAGCCCTTTGTTTTCACATTCAATAATATTCGTAACCAACCCTGTACCGCGCGTCTGCTTATACAACTTTCAACTCGCTGTTAGCCCAAAGCATAACAACATAACAACAAATGAAACTCTCAGTTTTTTTTTCTCTATGCCCTTTTTTCATTCATCACAATCCGGCAAAAGGAAATGACAATACTTACGTAAATGATGTGGCAGAAGAAAATTCTGACGAAGTGTTCCGGAGCATCACTCAATAGCAAATGAAATCAAAATGGCAACAAAGCACAGGCACTTTTTCACTTCACCAAAAACAAACACTTAGGGAGCGTAAAATTAATACCGACTATGCCATTGTCGGGATTTCTTTCAAATTTTAACACAGATATCAGCACTAGGGAATTGGATTGAAACATTCACTTCTATTGGTTACTTTCTTTTTTTTTTCTTTTACATATCACACATCCATCCGCAACTACGTTCGTCACAAAACTGAATGCGTTGCTTCCAACGCTGAATGAAGAGCACAAGAGGATAATTTTCTCCACTCTCCTCTCAATTATCTTTTGCTCTCCCGACGGGTTTCTACAACTCGTTTAGCTTTTTCCACTGACACCCTAATAATTTATCAAATATATTTGAAATGTGCAACCATATAAAATGTTTTAATGTTATATTCTATTAGTGTCATGAATGAATTTACTATGTTTTTTATGCTATTCTATTTCCTACACCTATATCGGTAAAAAGTGTTTATTTTTACTCTTTAAAGAGTATTGTAGGGTTTACAGTGTAGTCTCTGATTTGACGTTTCTGGAGGTCAACTGCACCCACCGCTCCGAAAATTCTGACCAATGTTGCATATAAGAAGGTGCTGATTCAATGAATTCAAGCCTTCTTATATACCACATTGATCAAAATGCTCGAATGGTGGGTACAGTTGACCTCCAGAAACGTCAAATCAGAGACTAACCCGCAGACAAGCTGGCGTCCATTACCGCTCGCGGAAAACTGGATACATTTCATATATAGATAGTGGAATATATAGATGAGCAAAGATAAATCCTCTGTCTCCAAACGAACTGTCAAACGTGTCTCCAAACGAGCATCACGATTTCAATAGAAACGTTAAGGGCTGTGACGTCATATGCGCGTGTGCACGGCTCATCGACTCAGCCATGCTTTCGCTCATCTATAGATTCTACTAAATACTATCTATAATTTCATACAAAGCTAAGTTTAAATATAAAAAATCACTAAGGCTAAAATCACTGGTCCGATTCATGAATCAAAATCGAATTAAACTTAAAAGTGACAGTTCAAAAATTTACAAATAACCCTGCTTGCAGAGCAAGATTACTTTTGACTTTTGACAGATATTAAATCATTTTTGATAGATGTTTTGTTGGTCTTGCTGGGTAGCATCAGCCATTCTTATGAGCGAGGGATTTCATAATTTCCTTATTGCCACTTTTTAAGACTTTGGTCTGATTCGCGAATTAAAATCAAATTCAACTTCAAAGTGACAGTTCAGAAATTATTAAATCCCCCGCTCATAAGAATGGCTGGTGCTACCCAGCAAGAACAACAGAACATCTAACAAAAATGATTCAACATCTGTCAAAAGTAAGCTTGCTCTGCGGGCAGGGTTATTTGGAAATTACTGAACTGTCATTTTTAGTTTAAGTTTTTGATTTTAATTCGCGAATCGGACCAAAGCCTAAGTTTAATTCGATTTTAATTCAACGAATCGGTGGAATGGTTCACAGCCTAAATTTTTTTATTTTTACCGATTCGATGAATGACCGATTCATCAAAAAATAATCTGGCCACTCTGGCAAGGCGGGCAAATTGTTAGCGGCGTAAAAGTCATTGTTTTATTTGTAAACAAAAAGATGGCCGAGACTCAGGAAATTCCGATCGATCGCAAATTGTCCGAGATATTCCAGGAGGCGTACGCCCTGATGGGCACCCTGGACACCTGCTACGATCCAACTAACAGCCCCGAGGTTCAGGTAGGTTAAAAGTTTTGAATTGGGACCTGTTTAATTTGAGTTTTATTTTCCTAATAATTGAATCGGGAATGTTCACCTCTGAATGGTTGCAGGCCAAGATCAAAAAGTGCATCGCTTTGTTCGAGGATTCTACCCGTCTGGTGAGCTTGTGTGGCCTGTTCAGCAGGAACGAAACGCACGATGAAGTGGCCACGGACAACTTGCGCTATTTTTTGCTGCCGTTCTTTCTGGCACAGTTGACGCTGAAGTTGTGCAATGCCGAGCGGAAGGAGATTGTTGAGGTGGCGGAGATTTATTACAAGTATGTTTCTGTCGTTAGTGTGAAACACCCAGAAATCGCCCTCCCCCCAGTTTTCGCCCACCTATTTTAAAACCTTCATTTCTCGAAAACTAGTTGTTGGAAACAGTTACAGGTTTTTTTCATAATTGACTGATGCTTGTATGGAAGAACGTTGACAGCAGAACGTTGTCCTGCCCCGAAATTTTTTCGAGACATGTGGTCAGTTAGCGGATTCATCTTGCATGACAATTCCTATTGAACTTGTTCTGTCATTTCATTTAATGTTCCTATTTAGCAACGCCAGATTGAAATTTAGAAACGAATCCTTTTTGGAAGCTGTTCTCTAAAGGACATCTTCACAACTGTGCTGTTTCATCATTTCTTCTAATACTTTAGGACTGACATTCTCACTCACTAGGCATAATGCATCCATTTTATTTTATTGTCTTTACTAGTGTTGTACAAATAGCATACATGATCGAGATGTCACAATTAGAATCATTTTAAAAGAGAACATAGATCTTAGTTGAAACATGTTATTTATGTTAGACAAGTTTGCAAGAATGTCATCGTTGTCTGGTACATACTTGACTTCAATCGATTTTATTTAAATTTCGTTAAAAGAAAAGCTTATTCAACTACATGCTACAAGCCCATAATGTGTTTTCCAGCGATTTTTTGAGACGCTGTGAAGACTACAAGCTGTGCGATAAACCAAACGCAGTGTTGGTGGAAGACCACAGCGGTCACGAGGGAGATAAGTTCCAGGAGTTGACGAGAATGGCACAGGAGCGGAATGCAAAGCTGAGAAAGTACCAAGAGAAGAAGGAGCTGGATGATCAAATCAAAAAGTTAAAGATAGCAATGGAAAAGGAACATGTGGACGATGAGATCAAGAGAGATTTTTACCTAAAATTGTTAAGTTCCTGCATCATTGAGGCACATGAGGAGCTGGTCAGTATTAGCCAAGAGAAACAGATCCTGGATCACCTTGCTGTGATGCGGAGGGCCAGCGGGGGAGAGGAGTCGAAGATGCACCCGCCGAAGGGCCCAGCACCGAGACCACTGAAACCGATCATCATTACGAAGGATGCGCTACAGAAGGCCGTCTACGGATTGGGTTATCCAAGTTTGCCGACGATGACAGTGGCAGAGTTTTACGAGCAGCGTGTTGCTGAAGGAATTTTCCCCGATGCCGAGCGGATGAAGGAAATTAACAAAAACAGTCTGATGAATCGCGTCTATCAGGACAATGCAGCGGAGCAGGATAAGGAAGATGAAGAAAAGGTACCATGGTTATTAGTTATCTTGCGGAGCGATGAATCATTTGAATTACAATTATTTCAAGGAAAAACTGGTTGAGGAGGACGATGAAGAATATCTAGCCAGGCAGCGTGCAAAGGATGAGTTCAAGGACGACCATCGCCGGGGCTACGGTAATCGCCACAATCGCAGCTAAATTATTTATTTTGATGGGTTTATACTTTATCAAAGATGAAATTATCATCATCATCAATGCAAGCACGAACTGATTGGTAAATTCATGCGTGACTTTTAACTGCGTGTTAGTAAAAATCGTGAAACAAAACTGAGTAGGGCTTTGAAGATACTGAAATAATATTAAATAAAGATTAAGCGCTCAGAAAAAAGAATGTTTATTCAGTCCCAATTACAATTAGAATTCATTCCACTCTTTTCACTCTAGCGCGATTCTCGCTTCCTTCCCGTCTATCATGATGTTCATTCCATGCTTGAGACAAAACTCACGTTTAATGTAGGCAAAGAATAAGTCGGTGATGAGGAAAATCTGCGCTGTGCAGAAGACTAGAGTCATCCCGAAGTAGAAATTAGCATTTGCCGAGTTGGAGTAAATCCACAGGTGCCAAACGGTGGGTCCTAGAATGCTCGTCACCAGCATCGTTGCTCCCACGATGAAATTATGGCCCATGACTGAAAATTGAAAAAGAAACCGATATACATATACGTATGCAATGATATTCGAATTGATGTATTACACTTTGAAATCGATTTCCACAAAGGGAGCAGCGCTAGATACAAGCTGATGTCTCCTACGCAAGGATAGGGTCGGAAAACGACCCCCAAAGCCAGCAGCATGGTCAGTAACATGAGTGGTTCCTTATGCAACTTGAACGTCAAGGGAAATAAGTACAGCAGAGTGGCGTTGATTTGGAATGTATATAGAAATAGTGTCCGAAAGTGGTCGAACATTTCGGTGAAAAAGTACCAAAACAGACCAATGTTCGGCTGCAAATCACGGCAGTTTAATCTGTAAAATAAAAATGATTTTTTTTTGATAAATTTGAGGGAATACTGTTTAACATGTCATTGATATAGAATAAAAAGTGAATTTACATGAATCCATAAGTGGCGTCTAGGAAGCCCCAGTCTCCAATAATAACGTATGCGGCATAATTCACTCCCAAGAATGTCATCAGAAACATTCCGCATGTGAAGAATATGCTGCTTGTCTTCTGTTTATCGTCTTGGGCGATGTATAATGCTGCCGGAATTATGAGTACGCACGGATAGATGTTTATCTGCGTTTCTAGAGCTAGGGGCACGCAAGCCACAAGTCGCGACCGGCGTGCCATTCCCAACAGAAAAAGCGCCAACAGGAAATTGCTGAGCACTGTGGTAGTTTGTCCCACGCAGTTCAATATCGAGTAAGGATTGAACATGTATGCCAGAGCCACATAATACGGAATTGACCGCACGTCATCCGGTGAAATCTGCAACTCCTTCGTTCCTTTGGCAAATCCAGCGATCCGCGCTCTTTGAAGGTCATAAAGCTTTCGAAGGAAAATTCCGGCAGTGCTTTTTAGCATAACAATCGTTCCCACCTCCAAGAGGATGAACAAAGCACTGACGAAAGCGGATAGTTTCTCCCTCACAAACCACACAGAAACAAGAACGAACGGATTTTGGTGGTACAGATCTCCGTCGTACGGATTAATTCCTTTGGCGTACAAGAACGCGCCTTCAATTGCTGAAAATATTGTTAAGATGAAATAACGTTTCATTAAAAAAAATTGAATTGAATTTACCTCGCTTCCACGAATTAAGCGGAGTGGCCACTTCAACTCGATTCTGAATCGTGCCACTGTAGTGCGAGTTCATAAGCAAATACCGCAGGGCGGCGCCCAGAATAACAGTCGTCATCCATTTCATCATCGATATAGCTGCAACTTGTCTTATTCAGTCTTTGGTTTGTTACGTTTTCAATGCTTATGTTTTTGGTCTCTTATAATAAGCTTTTTAAAGCGAAACTACATAACTTTTAATTTATGTTTGCTAAATAATACAAAATCAATGTAAAAATGGTTTTGTTTTGAAAATATCTGACAAGAACAAGATGTCATGAATTTGGTACGCAGCCAAAACACGCTGAACTTGAAGTTTCCAAAATAAAATATTAACGCTAACCTGAATCTACCCAGAATTAGGTCAAAGTCAGGGGGTAAATAGAGGTAATAGGCCTTTTCATATGACACTGCCCTGAGACGAGACCTGCAAAGACGCTGCTTCTTTTCTCTTGTTTTGACACTTGTTCTTCTTTTCATCACAGTTGACCATCGAGTTTCAACTGTTTACTTGACTGTTTCACCTAAGCCCCAGGTGGACCCTTCCCGAATAAAAAATACAGTAGAATTACAATACAATTTATTGTAACACTACTATTAATAACATTAAATTGGCAATACACACTTATTCTCGAATCTCGTGTTCGGTATTTTTTTTTACGGTTTTGCTCCGTAAACCAGAAAAATTACCGAGAAAATCAGCAGTTCCATTGGATATGACTGATTTTCTGTAATTGTTTACAGTCTACAGTAATTTTTAGTACTGGGTTTCGGTAATGCTTGTTATTTACTGACATTTCATCAGGAGTCAGTAAAAAGAAGTACTGAATTTCCGACATATACAATTTTTTACTGAGTTTTCATCAAAAAAGAATGACAATTTCGATCAAAACATTTTTAGCGCGTTTCGAAGTTCATCACGATGGCATCATGTTTCACAGTTTATCAACGCTACTGGAACGAAAGAATTTAGCCAATTTGGGATTATTCATCTGCTCTTCATTGTTTGGCAAGAAAGTCAGAAAGTTATATACCAGTGGAATCTGCTATAGGATAGCGCACCGGAATATTGCTGCGAAGAGCTTTTTTGGGAGGAGTTTTTTTTTGTTATTCTGGGACTCCTGTTTGGGGCCCAGAACTTAAAACTAATTTAACATAACCTCAATTGCTCAGTGAAAAAAATTATAAATACCAGGGAAAACTTTTCAAACATCTTTTCATTGCGCTGCGTTTCTAAATTCGCTATCAAATTAATGCTCTATAGATTTTTTCAAGTTTCGAAACATTTTTCTTTTTTAATTTTGGATCATAATTTAGAAATATTTTTTACTGAAAAATTCAGCAAACGAAAAGTAAACAAAAAGTTTACCGAATAACTCAGTAATAACATGTACTGACTTTATCGGTACTTTTTGACAATTCCGGACCAATTTTGTATTACCGAGTTTTCAGTAATTGAACTAATTACCGACTTAAGTCAGCTGTTCAAAAACTCAGTAAAATTTTACCGAGTTCGGTTATCAAAAGTTACTGTGTAGATTATATTGTAAATGAAACCATAGAAATACATTAGAATGCATTGTTATGAACCATTTACTCAAACGTAAATGAAGTTTACGCAATAGAATGTACGGGTTGTTAAGTATCGTAACTATACAAAATCTGAGATTTTTCCATACATTTTTTTCGTCACACAATAGAGTGTATGGTTAATATATTGTTGAAATATCCGAACAAAACTGTTCAAAATACAATGGATTGTATTGTATTTGTATAGTAAAACAATACGATTTTAAATTTCTCAGTTGTGACAGCTTTACACTGACAAAAATCCAATCATATCCATTATGTGTGGCACACATAAATTTTGACTATAGCATTTCCCACATAACGGCTATGTGAATTCGCATAGCATATACAGTGATCGTTCGCTAATTGGGGCATGACCTCACCCCAACTAGCGAATGTCGTTCGCTAATTCGGCCTTTTGACAAGCGTCAATGTTGTTTACAATGCAAAAATTGAACAAAGGAAAATTTTACGCGCCAGAAAATATCGATCCCGCCAAACACGGAAACAAAACGTCAACGCGTTTTTGACATCACATTCTGACGTTTAGCTGCTTAACCCAATTACTTCGCCCCAATTAGCGAACCCCCAACTAAAAAGCGCCCCAACTAGAAAACCCCCAATTAGCGAACGTTCACTGTATGTGGAAAGACACATAACCGTTATTAACTAATAAACTTTATGTGGATTCTCATATAGCGGGTGGTTATTAACGCACACATAAAATTTATTTGGAAATTTCTTTAGATTTTTGCCAATAAAAATGTGTGGATTTTTATTAGTGTACTGTTTCACAATGCAATTTAAAGGGAAAAAATGCATATTTGGCGCTATGAGGCAAATATTGTTATATAGTTTATATCCAATGTAAAGAAACGTTTAAAAAATTATCAATGTATGAAACTTATGTACGAAAACGTTCCAAAAACAATTGCAAGTATAGTTACATTAGAGAAATATGTTGATGTATTGTATCCTCAGTGTTGATACAATCTGTGCAACCATCAAGAAACAATGTATCCTATTGTATACCGTACATTTTATGGTAATTCAATTGTTTACACTATTGAACCAATAGTACATTTTTATCCGGGTTCTGAGCACAATAAAAGTGTATCCAATTCACGAAATATGTTAATTCATTTTCATAAGGATTTTTATACCGGGAACAAAACACAGGTTTATTACTGATTATTAACAAGCTAAACGGAAGGTTTGGAATACTCGTTAAAGTAAAAAAGTCATGGTAAAGCAAAAATGATGTGGAATATTTTATTTGGGATACCAATACTTTCACTCAAAAAGCTGCTGGTTGCACCTGACAGTTCGTGACAGCAGTTGACTGGCAGCAGCTGAAGTTACATTTTTTCCTCTTTGCAGGTCTCGTCTCAGACACTGCCGAGACTGCACTTGTTTACACGGAACCGCGAAACAACTCACTTGACGGTTCCTTTCACTCAAATCCGACCTTGCGTGGAAAAAGCCAAAAATCTAGAGTGCTTTGAAAATAGGTCGTATGTGCAAAAGAGAGTCTCTCTTTGGATCTATTCTCTTTCGATTATTACGAAACTATACAAAAGTTCACTTCGAATTTCTTGGCAGAAATCCAAAGACAATAGTTTTGTCTATCATGCTGAAGTGGAAATGTAGCAAAGCATGCAAAACTAGCCGAAATATTACCGAAAGAGAGCGTGATCAAAGAGAATCTCTCTTTTGCACATACGACCTATTCTCAAAGCAATCTAGAAATAAGTAAAATGCGAAAAAAAATCCGGTGAGTACTTTGCCTTCACGTAAAAAAAATTAATGTTGTTTATTATTAATATTTCTAATACTTTTTTGCCAAAGCAAGCGTTTAATGACATGTATAAGAAAAAACTTATACATCGCATTAGTCACATACATTCGGAAACTTATACTTTTCATTAACTTATGAATGTTATTAGCTTTTTGATATGGGATCACTCATTAGGTGGCATAATGAAGAGTATAAGCATTTTCGAATGGGTTTTTGCCATAACATATAAGGTTATTTTTTACGTGTTTACTCCCGTGTTGAATTTTCACCCACTATGAAGTTTCACCAACTCAAATTTATGTTATTTTCACTCACTCGAGACTATGGTGAAAACAACTCAAATTTGGCTTCTTCCACGGAACAGCACACGTTGGGTCGATGCAGCTCTCTTTGTTTATAATAACATTCATGAGAAGGAGTGAGAAAACTACCTAATATTGAGTTAAAAATTTGAACTTCGTACTCAAAGTTGAGTTCTTTAAACTTTTTTTTTAGGTTCTTTTTTTTTCTGTGTACAACCGCTGAACAGGCCTGCAAGTCCGAAGCTGTCACTTTCATAGAAGAACTATCAATTGACGATAAAATCAGCTGTTTTTAAACGTCTCGTGAAAAGGCCCATTGGTTTCAACACATCCATACACGGTTAGAAAAAAGTACTTAATATTAGGTACTTTTCACTCAAATCGGGGGTTCAGTGTGGGAACCCAAAATTAAGTATTTTTTCTTGAAATTAAATAAAATTCACTTAATATTAAGTAAAATATACTTAATTTTAAATAGAAACTAACCAAAAGTTAGGTAAATTTCACTCAACTTTTGTAAACATGAGATTACTCAACGTTGGGTTCCCACACTTTAATGCCCTTGTTGAGTGGTTTTGCTCTTCATTTTATGACAACAAAAGGAAGAGGGGGGAGATGCAAGAGAAAAAAGTACCTAAAATTAGGTACTTTTTTCTAACTGTGTAGAGGACGCTTGTCGCTGTCGTCACTGGTGAAACATCTTTTGCTGGCGAGGATAGGGCACTAAATGTCAACAAAGGAAAAATCAGAACGTTTTGACAGATAGGTACCCAACATGTTTGGGGATGATAACAAAGGGCACCGCAGCGACAATCGTCCTCTATAGTTTATTACCTCTATTGGGGGGTAATATGCGGTGCATCGCGCCTCCTCTGCATGAAGTATGAAGCAAATGTAAATATTGCGCTTTATAAGAGTATTGCGAGATTTTTTTTCTCACAGTCATCTTTTTCTCTCACTCAATACACTCAAAAAAGTTTGATTTTCCGTGTATAATATTTGTGTGTGAGTGCTCAATCTGAAAACAAATAGACGTCAAATCATGGCGGGAATCGATTTAGTGTACACGCTTACATGTGACTAACGAGTAATGGGTTATAATTAGGTAAATTTCAGTAACAAAAATCGATCAACCCGAAATGAGAGTGAGTGTGAGATAAAGAAGCGGGCAAATCACAATCTACACATAACTCTTCAAATTGGTGAAATCGGCAATAAACAATCCCACAATTTTTTCGTTAGTCAGCAGTAATGTAGGTTAACCAATATCCTACAAGATTCCAGTTCGAAAAATGTTACACTTGCCAAGCAGGGTGGCCTAGGTGGCCTGCCTTTCAGGCCACCCTACACTGCCAAAAATATCTATATAAGATATATGTGTCGCCGTTATAAATTTTTGCAATAGCTCCATCCTAATATAATCGATATAGAACCACACATAAATTAAATAATTGCTAATTCGAGACCACACATAAAGTTTATTTGAATATATATTTTATAAGTGGTTCTCGTGAAGAATGGTTATGTGTGCGCTGATATATATCATAAGTTAAATCTATGGATTTTTGCCAATAAATATGTGTGGATTTTTAGTAGTGTACACCTCGGGAATTTGGTCCGCGGATTTTATCCTCATGTATTTTTGCATATGCGATGTTTTCGAAATTTGGCAACGGAAAATAAAAATCCCGGCCCCCTTTAAAATACACGGGGACCAAATTCCGGCGGAAAATTTTCCTGAGGTGTAAGGCAGCCTTTCCCAAGCGGCGAGGCCCGGATAACACATCTTAGGTATAGGCTTGATTTGTTCGTGGATGACAGGCGTACTCCCCCCCTGGTCAAAGTGACCCTCATCTTAAGGTAGCCTCACACCTCGGGAATTTGATAAGCGGATTTTGCCCCATGCATTTTTACATATGCGATGTTTTCGGGATTTGGGCACGGAAAATCAAAATCCCGGCCCCATTTAAAATGCACGGGGACCAAAAACCGGCGGAAAATTTTCCCGAGGTGTAAGGTGGCCTTTACACACCCGTTTCAAATCACTCAGACACTGAGTGAAATTGTATTGTCTTTTTTTTTCGCACTGAAATCTTACTCATTTTTCGTAAAAAGTGGAGCTACTCAAATTTTGAATCCACACCCAAAAAAATCTGCACGTTGTTTCCACCTGAAAAAGTACGTAGATTTTTTCCACCTGAAATTCACGTAACTTTTACCTGACTTTTTGATAGAATTCTCATTCTACGTGAAAATCAGGTAAGTTCTACCTGAGTTTTGGATAGAATTCACCGGACACGTAAGTTTCACCTGAATTTTCTGAAGCATTTGCAGCTACGTGTGCACGTAAAATGTACCTGAAAATTCAGGTGGAAACAACGTTTAGATTATTTGGAGTGTAGCATTAAATACCCGAATAGAAAATACAATAGAATTACATTAAAATATCATAAAATTACAATACATTTTATTGATGAACATTCATTTCTATAGTTAATCTATTGTACCAATTAAATTGCCTTATTGTTGTTCTAATAAACGTACAATAAAATCTATTGACAAAAAAATTTTGACAATAGAATTACAATAAATTCTATTGTAATGGCAAAAATTTATTCGAGAAATAAACGATTTTTTTTATTGTTACGGTAACTAACAACCCCTATTTCCTATTGTAAAATTTCTATTTACAATAAGATTTATGGTGGAAAACAATATCCTTTATTGTTATTGATGAAGTAGCAACGGAAGTAGCATGCCATGATATTAATTAGTAGTTATTAATGGAGTATAATAAAATGATTCTTTCTCTAACGTTTAATCGAAGCAGACGTCTTTTACTGACTCTCATCAGGTTATGGGCCTGGAAGCATCAAGTCTGCATTGAAAGAAATTGACAGGCAAAAAGAATATGGAGAAAATTGGAGTACGAAAATTGAATGACACCAATTATTCTGACTGGAAGTTTGAAGTAGAACTTCTACTTGTCCGCGAGAAGCTATGGAAGTTTGTTGAACCTGGTATGCGACCTGTTGAGCGACCTACGACAGCGATGGCTCAAGGCAATGAAGCGGATATCGCCGAATGGGATGACGGAGACAAACGAGCAAGAGCCACGATCGGTTTACTAGTTGAGTCTACAGTACATCCTCATTAAGAAGACGAAGACCGCAAAGGAAGCTTGGGAATCAATCCGTGGCGCTCATGAGAAGCAGGGACGTACAAGCAAAACTACGATACTCAGAAAAATAATGCGAATGCAGTACGTCGAAGGTGAAGATATTGGGACCTATGTTAGCCAGATGGAAGATCATTTCGAGAAACTCGCGATCGCTGGTCAAGAGCTTGGTAAGGATCTGAAGGTGAACATTGTGCTCAGTAGTCTACCGGATTCGTTCGCTACTCTGATCACTGCTTTGGAGGGTCATCCAGATGCTGATTTAACGATGGAATTCGTGCGTGGTAAGCTAGTAGATGAAGCTACTCGACGAAGAAGCTCAAGTGGAGCAGAATCAGCATTGAAAACGGAGTTTAAGAGAAAACCAATATTATGCCATTTCTGTCAGAAACCTGGACACAAGCGCAAAGATTGTCGTCAGTGGATGGAACAGCAAAAAGCGGTGGAAGTAAATGAAAAATTTGTCCAGAAATCGAGAAATCTGCAAAAAGCAAAAGTAGCGGAGAAAGGTAGCAAAGAGTTTGCATTTTTATCTAGACCTGGAGATAGCAAATACAGAAAGCCACAATGGATAATTGATTCTGGTGCATCCTGCCACATGTGTAACGAAGAATCCAAGTTTCTAGATATTGATTCAAGTGTTGTCGTAGAAGTGACTTTAGCTGATGGAAAGCAAATCAAATCGAAAGGTATTGGGACATGCTTGATGGAATCGATGGATGAAAAGGAAACACAAACTCACTCAAGTTAAGCGAAACTTTGTTAATGCCGGACCTAGAAGTCAACTTGTTGTCAGCTCAGAAGCTCACAAGTGAAGGGGTAAGGTTATCTTTGAAACCGACGGATGTGTCATCGAGAAGGGGGGTTTGATTGCGGCAACAGCTACCACGAGAGGCGGTTTATATTACGTGAATAACATTCACACTGCGGCGAAGGCCATGAAGGTTTGTCATCAGTCTGACTGCCTGCATAGTTGGCATAGGAAGTTAGGACATCGAGACAACAAGGCCATACTGAAACTGGAAAAGTACGAACTTGCATCTGGTATCAGAATCCGTGATTGTAATTTAAGCAGAAGTACGTGCGAATGTTGTATTGAAGGAAAGATGACGAGATTGCCGTTTCCAGTGAAAGCAAAGCGTAAATCGAAGGCTATTTTGGACTTAATACACAGCGATGTATGTGGCCCAATGAATACTCAAACTCCTGGAGGATGCCGGTATTTCTTAACGCTGATAGATGATTTCAGTAGATACACGACGGTATATTTTTTGAAGCAGAAATCAGAGGTTATTGATTATTTCAAGCAATTCGTCCGCGCTGTGGAGAATCGTTTAGGAAGGAAACCGAAAATTCTGCGATCCGATCAAGGGGGAGAATTCAAGAGCTTTGAAATGGAATCGTTTTGCAAATCTGAAGGCATACAACAACAGTTTACGACTGCATACACTCCTCAACAGAACGGAGTCGCGGAACGGAAAAATCGATCGTTGGTAATAGTGATGATAGTAACTTTGGTATTTGTCTTTGGATGGTAATTGTTCGCTCTCCTCCTTCTGCTGAATAAAGCCAGGTTCCATCGGCACTTTCGAAGGTTTTGCATCATTTAAGCCGAAACGATTCGCTATTTTCTTTATATAGTTCTCCTGGCTCAACGAAAAACCTCTTGCAGTGCGCTCGATTTGTATCCCAAGAAAAAGTTTCACATCTCCAAGCACCGTCAGAGCGAATTGTTGTTCGAGGTATGATAGTAGCTCGTCGTATTCTTCTTGACTAGGGGTAATTAACAGCATATCGTCCACATACAATAGAATGTAACTGGTTTTTCCACCCTCCTGGCGCACATACAAACATGGGTCAGCAATTGATGGTTTGAATCCTATTCGACGAAAAATAGAATCAATCTTCCTATTCCACATTCTCGCAGATTGCTTGAGACCGTATATGCTTTTCTTGAGGCAGCAAACTTGTCCAGTGTTAGTTTCAAAACCTGGAGGCTCCTGCATGAAAATCGTCTCATCTAATTCACCATAGAGATACGCTGTCTTGACATCTACGTGCTTCACCAATAAGTTCTGTCTTCCAGCAACTGTTAATAGTAGCTCAGAGTAACTTGCTTTGCAACAGGTGCAAACACTTCATCATAATCACAGCCGTATTTCTGAGTATATCCTTGTGCCACTAAGCGCGCCTTATAACGTACAACTTCACCTAGATCATTTTCCTTTGTTTTGAAAATCCATTTGCACCCTACGACTCGTTTTCCAGCTGGCAAGTTCATCATACTCCAAGTCTTGTTACTTCTTAGAGAATTCATTTCATCCTCCATTGCAGCTCTCCACTCCCTCCAATGTGGACTGTTCTTAGCTTCCGCGATGGTACGTGGATCTTTTAAATGTGCTGCTAATGCCGCGTCACGGTATCGAGATGGCAGAATACCTTTGTTGCTTCTCAACGAACGCCTCAAACTGCTTTCCGGATTTTCTATTACATCCTCCTGCTCCTCCTGAATATCTCTCTGGACAGCAGTATCTTCTTCATCTGTTGTATCCTCCATTGTTATTGTATTGTTCCCACTGGAAAGATCGAAATACTCTTCTTCTAGATCTGATATGACGCTCTGAGATTCTTCTTCAGTATTATCCACATAATTATAATCATTTTGCTCAGGATTTGGTGATTCTTGAAACTGGTCTTCGACAATGACCTCATCTTCATCTGTACATATCGTTTCATCCGGAACAAATCTTACATCACGACTTACTACCAATTTATGAGACTTTGCATCAATTAAGCGGTATCCCTTTGTGATAGTTCGAGTATCCAACAAAAATCATCTTTACTGCTTTGGGCTGCAACTTCGTCCTTTTCTCTTTGTGAACAAGAACAGAAGCTGGACTTCCGAATATTTCCAAATGCGCCAAATCGGGTTTCCTGTTGTTCTAGAGTTCATATGGTGTTTGACTTATAACAGCTGTAGGAAGCAGATTTTGCAAATAGTTGGCCGTATTCACTGCTTCCGCAAAGAACGAGAGCGAACAATTACCATCCAAAGACAAATACCAAAGTTTGATTGGTGGTCTGCTGTACATCGCAGTCAATACTCGACCAGATATAGCTATTTCTGCATCGATTCTTGGAAGAAAAGTAAGTAGTCCAACTATTGCGGATTGGAATGAAGCTAAGCGTACGTTGCGCTATTTAAATATGACATGCAAGATGAAGCTACGACTTGAACCAATGACAAACTGACTAGTTTCGCCGATGCAGATTGGGCAGGCAATGCGAACGACAGAAAGTCTAATACCGGCTTTTTTTCTTGTTTGGTGGAGCACCAATTACTTGGGCACCGAGAAAGCAGTTATGTGTAGCACTTTCAAGTACAGAAGCGGAATACATTTCTCTTGCGGAAAGTGGACAGGAGCTACTCTGGATTTTGAAACTTTTAAATCAATTTATCAAGAAGTGAAATATCCGGTGGTAATAGGAGAAGACAATCAAAGTTGCATGAAACAGTTCACACAAGATTCTATTAGGCAACGGTCTAAACATGTGGATACTAAATATCACTTCATCAAGGATCTATACCAAAATGGAACTATCGATGTTGTATATATTCCAACGAACAAAATGGTTGCTGACATCCTTACCAAACCACTTGGTCGTGTAAAATTTGAGTATTTTCGGAGTAAGCTCGGACTTCACGTTGAGGAGGAGTGATGAAGTAGCAACGGAAGTAGCATGCCATGATATTAATTAGTAGTTATTAATGGAGTATAATAAAATCATTCTTTGTCTAACGTTTAATCGAAGCAGACGTCTTTTACTGACTCTCATCAGTTATTTTATTGTGAACAGCAATAGAGTTTATTGTAATTACAATTGAATTTATCGTATTATTACAATAATTTCTATTGTAATTCTATTGGACTTTTTTATTCGGATAATGGCCGCCACAATCAAGCTCAGTTTTTGGTAGGATGGAAACAGTTTGAAGTTTCAGGCTTGTGTCGTTTGACACAAAAACGATAAGTTTGCATCATCAAAATGATTGAATCATTATGATGATGATTGTTGCGATGTCAAACGACACAAGCCAAACGTCAAATCGATTGCACCCTACCAGAACATGAGTTAAATTGTGGCGGCCATTAGTGCACGTAAAATGCTGGATAGCTTCACTTTTTACGAAAAATGAGTGAGATTTCAGTGAGAAAAAAAGAGACGGCAATATTTCATATTCACTCAGAGCATCATTATAATAGAGGTAATAAACTATAGAGGACGATTGTCGCTGCGGTTCCCTTTGTTATCGTTCCCAAACATGTTGGGTACCTATCTGTCAAAACGTACTGATTTTTCCTTCGTTGACATTTAGTGCCCTATCTTCGCCAGCAAAAGATGTTTCGCCAGTGACGACAGCGACAATCTTCCTCTATAGTTTATTACCTCTATTATCATTATCGGTCGCGAGCATTTTAATCACCCGCGCAGCGCTTTCAGTTTTAGTTTCGTCACTCGTTTCCGTATCGGTCACTATATATTTTCGGCTCTCAATTTGGTTGCTGTATTCCGTATCGGTGACCTCGAGCCGCTTTTCTGCGCTCAAGCGAGTAATGGGATATTTTGAAATCACTCCCATAAACAAAATTATTTTGCAGTTACTTGGCTGTCAAACATTTCCCGCTCTTCGAATTTCTCTTTCCACGCTGCATGAGGGCTTACAAATGCGCTAGACTCTACATGACTTTACGATTGTTTACATACATTCGTGCTCCAATCAGCTGCTGAATCTCGTGAAATTTCGTGAGTACTTTTTAGTTGCATTCCTACTAATTTTCCACTCGAAATATAATGTGAGAATATGTTTATATAATTTATTTTTATTTTCTCCCCAAATAATAACAATACTTCTCAATATTAGATCAGAAACGAACATAACCACAATCTTCAATGTTTGACTCCGGCACAATAGAAAATTTTGGCTTCAGTTTGACAACCAAATCGATTCTATCCGCACCACCCAGTCGGTGACGTTTGACAGTTGACAGTTTATCAAATAGCAGCGCTCTAAGCTCTAAGGCTATCTGACGTTTAATCACCTTTCTCTTGCTCGCGCACGGAAAGGATACACAGAAAAACTAAAAAACTTAAAAAACGAACAGTGGGCAATGTCTGTGACATAACCGCTAAGTGGACGTAGGACTTGACTTGACCATGCCTTTAAGATACATTATGTCCAAATTTCTCACATCAACTATTTTGGATAAATAATCGGCGTTGCATACCATTCCTTGACAAAATCTTCTCATCAAACCGACACAGAAATCAAATCTACCTTGAATCATCAAAAAAAAATTCAGGAAGTATCTGTCCGGTCACGAAATATTAGCCTCGACAGTGGCAACCTTCATATTGAAGGACTGCCTGAAATAAACTACAAGTTGGCTCAGCAGGGGATGTAGACTGTATCTCTAATCCGTGCGATAGCGACTGAAGGAGAACATTATTTTTAACTCTTAGAGCCTTGAAAAAGGCTGTTTGCTTCTTTTCAAATAACCGCGAATTTCTAGTGATGGTATAAAAAAGACTGAATGCTCTGCAAGCGAATACACTTTTCTTTTATACCTTATTTTGAATCTTCTCTGCTTCCCAATTGGTGGGCCAATCAGCTAATCTCTTGTATCCCGCTTCTTTGTCAGCCAAAGCGTCATCATAATCAACGCGTTCGAGAAGGGCATCTTCTTTTTTACCCTTGTTGCTCGCTGCTGGCGTCATTTCCTAACGGGACTTTTCGCTAGATACAGGCCAATAAGACGGGCAAGCGAGCTTAGAATTGCAGTTCAGGTGGGAAGTACGTGTTCTTTTCTGAGACAACATTGTTAGTAGTAGATGGAAGAAAACACCCGGACAAGGGATTTCGGGTGATAAGATTTAGAATTGGTAACATGGGACGATCATTCAGTCACGTTCGCTTTGTGTGCGGTCAGTATCAAACAATGTTTATCTAGATATTTCTTGAATAATGCCAAAAAATCGAACATTTGATGAAAAATCTATTGATAGTTTATTAATGTTTGAGCTGTTATCCGTGTATTTTTTTTATCCAAATAAGATTATGTGAGAGATTTGGACATCCTATATTTTTTTAGGCATTCCACTTCGGTCCACTTCGCGGTTAAATCAGAAAAATTATCCACTGTTAGTTTTGATGCTATTTATGAAAATCACGCATAAAATTTTATCTCTAGAATATTGGATTTGGCACCCAAGTACAATTTCTATCCCGAAGGGTATTGAAAGCTTTGATATTGATCTCTATTATTGGCTCTCTGAAGAACCGTTTGTTTTTTGGACATACATGCTGCATCATGTGGCTTTTCTTCAGCCTGTCTCGGCTCAGCACCGATGCCGGCCGGTCTCGGCTCGACTCTGCTGCTGCTGCTGCCGGTATCTGCTCAGCATTGCTGCTTTGTCGGGTCTGTAGGGTGGACTGCTGCTGTACTGGCTAGGTTTCGGCTGATGATGGTGGCTTCGATGGTGTCGAGCCGAAAAAGCGGTCGGTGTAGACTTCATTCCCTGCTAAAAGGTGTGAGTGCTGTTCAATCGATGATGCGGTTGCTTCGCTTGTCTCGGTCAGAATGAAAGGAAAAAATCGCGTTGCGCTATTTTATGGCTTCTCGGCAGACCCAGCGGCAGCTCATTCGGTGGTGTCTGCACCAATCAGAACGTGGTAATGGAATGATGCAAGAATAATGCGGTACCCATATTTATAGGTTCCCTCGAACTCAATATTATCATTGAAAACAGTTTTATGCCTATTGAAACAAGTTTTTCGGATCTTTTCAAGCATGGACCCGAAAGGCATACTTGAAATCTGTCAATTGAGGAGCTTACCGTAGAAATTCGTTCACTGAGACGAACGCTATTAACGTTTAAAATCTTTCAACACAGCGTAACGCGGTCGATTTGAATATTTTGAAATGACACCCGGTATAGTAAAGAGAGACGTAAGTCCTACGTCAAAAGTTTTTAAAAACTCAACTTTGAGTTCGAAGTTTAAATTTTTAACTCAATAGTAGGTAGCTTTCTCACTCTCTCTTTTGAATGTTATTATAAACAAAGAGAGCTACATCGACTCAACGTGTGCTGTTCCGTGGAAGAAGCCAAATTTTGATTTGTTTTCACCATAGTTCCGGGTGAGTAAAAATAACATAAATTTGAGTTGGTGAAACTTCATAGTGGCTGAAAATTCAACACGGGAGTCAAGGCAACCCGGATAAAAGTGTACCATAGGCTCAACAGTGTAAACAGTTGAATTACCATACGGTCTACGGTTTACAATAGGATATATAGTTTCTTGATGGTTGTCCATATTGTATCAACACCGTGGATATAATACGTCAACATAGTTCTCTAATGTAACAATACTTCCAATTGTTTTTAGAACATTTAGTGCATAAATTTTAATCATTGATAACTTCTGAAAATTTTGTTCAAATTGCATATAAGCAATATAACAATATTTATCCCATTGCCGCCAATATGCATTATTTTTCTTAAAATTCCATTGTTGAACGGTAAAGCCGTCATAATTAAGAAATCCAATATCGTATTGTTTTACTATAAAAATACAATTCAATCTAATGTAATTTGAACGGTTTTCTTCGGCTGTTTCAACAATATATTTACGATACACTCTATTGTTTGACAAAAAAAAGTGTATGAAAAAATCTCAGATTTTGTATAGTTACGATACTTAACAACCCGTACGTTCTAATGCGAAAACTTCATTTACAATTTAATGAATCCCGCACGGAAGGAAGTCTAAAAGCGAACAGGAATCTACCTGAATAAGAGGCAAACCATCTTAGCCAAGCTTCAATTTCATCTTGTGTGTGTGTGTATCTACCGGTACACTCTAATACTGGCACTGCTGTGCGGTTCAAAGGCTGTTCAATTGCCACGGCCGCCATCATTACTTTCTTCTGTTTGACTCGCTTCGGTCGCGCGTGTTCGGGAAAAAAAGTGAACGGTAGTGTAAAATTCGCGTGAAAAATAATATTTATAATCGCAAAGTGGAAAGTTACGAATTGTATTTTTTGTCCATTTTCCTGCACAAGCTCAAAAGCAAGGTTAGTAACTTTTTACTAAAACGCTCACGCAAGAAAAAATTAACTTCGGTAGAAAAAGCGTAGGGTAAGACACCCAGAAATCGCCCTCCCCCCAGTTTTCGCCCACCTATTTTAAAACCTTCATTTCTCGAAAACTAGTTGTTGGAAACAGTTAAAGTTCAGGTTTTGCCTTTCTCGTATACTAAGTATACGGTAAAGGCTATATGATCGCTCCAAAAACAAACTTTTTATAGAAGGCCCGGAGACCCATAGTGTTATATACCGATCGACTCAGCTCGACGAATTGAGGTGATGTTCGTGTGTCTGTGCGCACCCACCCTAAAAAAAATGTCTCTCATTTTTCAAGCACCGATTTACTCACATTTACAAGTTGCATTCGACGCAGGACATTCTGCCATTGTTTCCTATTGAAAATTGGTCAGATCGGACTATGGGCTCGGAAGTTATGGCCAAAATACCACTTTTTCACAGAAAAAAATGTCACTCATTTTTCATGCACTTATCCTTAATCGATTTACTCGCAACAAGTTGCATTCGACTCGATACTCTGCCATTGTTTCCTATTGAAAATTGGTCAGATCGGACTATGGGCTCAAAGTTATGGCCAAAATACTACTTTTTATAGAAAAATTGAGTAAAAAATGTCACTCATTTTTAGGCACATATCCTTAACCGATTTACTCGCAACAAGTTGCATTCGACGCAGAATACTCTACCATTGTTTCCTATTGAAAATTGGCCAGATCGGACTATGGGCTCAAGAGTAATGGCCAAAATACTATCTCTATATTGCACGCGCAAGCCACCCTTACCGCTAGGTCGATTAATCAGGGTTTTTTCATAATTGACTGATGATTGTATGGAAAAACTTGAACTGTTAAAATAAAAACATTACCATCTCCCTAAGATGCATGCTTACTGCAGAAAAAATCACAAACATAAGAATCATCAACAACTATGAGATGAAGTCTAGGAGTAGCAATCCTACACAGAAAAAACAAACGTTGTTTCATCAAATAGAATGCACTTTGTGTTTAAAAAGTGCATTTTTTTTTTCTTAAAAACAAAAGTAAAATATTTTACTGAAACTCATTCTCTCCGATCCAGATTGTAAATTTAAAAGTTCTTCTTTTCAAAACAATAATTGTAGAAATCAAATTATCAAATCGGTCCACCAAACACTTACTTTTTTAACATCGCAGGGACATTGGTATAATAAGTGGCAAAAACCTTTCATTTTATTCTTAATATTTTAAGTAGCAACATATGCTGGGAAAAATCTAAAGTATTGAGCATTTTGTTTCTACAAAATAAGGCATTAATTAACATGGTTGCCTTATTGATCAAATATATATGAAAAAATCAGCAAACGGAAATGCTGTTTTAAAATATTTCAGCTCGTTCCAATTGTGCATGTAAAGCATTTGGTTGACATATTTATTTTGAACTGTTACAATTCGCTTCACTGGCAAAGTCAGGATTCGTCACGGCGTTACGGCTCGACATTAAATCCACCTTGACCAACAAATCTAAAAGTTTTGGATTTAATTTGATCAATAATGGTTCATTTAGATAAAGAAATTATTTATTTTTCATTTATTATTATTTATTTTTAATTTAGTTATTTTGGTTTTTGGTCACGAGGTTATTTAACACATTCCCATAGTTCGGACGGAATCAAAAATATGACAGCAATTTTTTCGTTTTGTTTTCGCATCCTTCGATTGTGATAAATAAAAGAAAAAATCTCATCACGATCGCGAGTGTTCAACCGTTTCTACCCGCGAAAAAAGTGGAAGCCGCCGCATTGCAAATTGGTCACTATACGCCGATCGTCCCTGTGGACAAGTGTCCTTGAACCGTTTCTGGGAGCAGTACGTACAACAGGAACGAATAAATCGCCTGTTGGTCGGCGTAAATGGCATAAAAGATCAACCTTCTTCCTGTCCCAGATTGGCGCAGACAAGCTGTAAAGGACCAAGGGCCATGACCAACCGGCAGGTGAAACCTTACGCATTTGAAGTGGGACTGGATGCGTTCGATAAATATATGGTCTATACGAAAAGTCCAATGTCGATTAACATGCCTGGTCCTCTGGAGGAAGCGGTTTTCCGCTGTCATGCTGTCTTACAGCATACGAAACCTTCGGTGGATTTTAGTTTAATCGAAACAAGCAAAGATGGAAATAGGGTGTTCATCGGACGTTCAACTGAAACCCCGTAGGATGTTTAGGATGTGCCCAAATTGCCCTTTTGACGTTGCGCTTTTTAACGAGCATCAGCACCAAATGCAGTTGGTCTAGGCTAGGTACTTTGTTCGTCGTTGTTTCCAACATCCTTGAGCCAATTGTTTTGGCTAAATTGAGTGAATGTCGCTGAATATATAGGTAAGTTCTTTCATAAGAATGGATTTCAAGGAATTGAGCAGTAAGAATACTGGCTACTTCAATTAAGAGTTGTTCCATGTGCAAAGTAATATATACGCCAGAAAAATTGATAGCTAGAACGAATTTCCTTTATTTATTAGTGTTAGGTCTCCTGTCATTTGAGCTTTCTATAAAATGGGTTATAAAAACTATAAGTTTATCATTGCGATTTATTTATTTGTTTTTAAAATGGAGGGATAAAGGGTACGAGTCTTTTCTGAATTAGTGTAAACATTTTCATTTGACAGTTCGGCAATTTAGTTTTGAATGTTCAAACTTTTAATTTTAGAGCGGCATGTCACTTTTGAACCATGATTGTTGCAAAAGTTGGCGTACTTTTATTTTGAACCTATGCAACTCTCTGCGAAAAAGAACCAACGCAAATTTTTAAAATTACCAATGGTTTTTTTAATGTTATTAATGATTTTTCTTTCTGTGCATTTATGCGAGCAGCACTCGCGCTCATTACAAAATCAAGCAACACTAATTCGCACTGACCATTTATGCGAGCAGCACTCGCGCTCATTACAAAATCAAGCAACACTAATTCGCACTGAATGCTTTATGCAAGAACCACTCGCGTAACACTAATTCGCATTGAGCACTTTATGCAAGAACCACTCGCGCTCGTATCAAATTCAAGCACCACCAAGTCACACTGAATACTATATGCAAGAACCACTCGCGCTCGTTTTAAAATCAAGCAACACTAATTCGCATTGAGCACTTTATGCGAGCACCACTCGTGCTCGTTTCAAATTCAAGCAACACCAAGTCGGACTGAATACTTTGTGCAAGGACCACTCGCGCTCGTTTTAAAATCAAGCCACACTAATTCGCATTGAGCACTTTATGTAAGAACCACTCGCGCTCGTTTCAAATTCAAGCAACACCAAGTCGCACTGAATACTTTATGCGAGCAGCACTCGCGCTCATTACAAAATCAAGCAACACTAATTCTCACTGAGTGCTTTATGCAAGAATCACTCGCGCTCGTTTCAAATTCAAGCAACACCAAGTCACGCTGAATACTTTATGCGAGCAGCACTCGCGCTCATTACAAAATCAAGCAACACTAATTCGCACTGAGTGCTTTATGCAAGAACCACTCGCGCTCGTTTCAAATTCAAGCAACACCAAGTCAGACTGAATACTTTATGCAAGAACCACTTGCGCTCGTTTTAAAATCAAGCAACACTAATTCGCATTGAGCACTTTATGCAAGAACCACTCGCGCTCGTTTCAAATTCAAGCAACACCAAGTTGCACTGAATACTTTATACAAAAACCACTCGCGCTCGTTTTAAAATCAAGCAACACTAATTCGCATTGAGCTCTTTATGCAAGAACCACTCGCGCTCGTTTCAAATTCAAGCAACACCAAGTCAGACTGAATACTTTATGCAAGAACCACTTGCGCTCGTTTCAAATTCAAGCAACACTAAGTCGCACTGAATACTTTGTGCAAGGACCACTCGCGCTCGTTTTAAAATCAAGCAACACTAATTCGCATTGAGCACTTTATGCAAGAACCACTCGCGCTCGTTTTAAAATCAAGCAACACCAAGTCACACTGAATACTTTATGCAAAAACCACTCGCGCTCGTTTTAAAATCAAGCAACACTAATTCGCATTGAGCTCTTTATGCAAGAACCACTCGCGCACGTTTCAAATTCAAGCAACACCAAGTCACACTGAATTTTTTATGCAAAAACCAGTCGCGCTCGTTTTAAAATCAAGCAACACTAATTCGCATTGAGCTCTTTATGCAAGAACCACTCGCGCACGTTTCAAATTCAAGCATCACCAAGTCGGACTGAATACTTTATGCAAGAACCACTCGCGCTCATTACAAATACAAGCAACACTAATTCGCACTGAGTGCTTTATGCAAGAACCACTCGCGCTCGTTTCAAATTCAAGCAACACCAAGTCGCACTGAATACTTTGTGCAAGGACCACTCGCGCTCGTTTTAAAATCAAGCAACACTAATTCGCATTGAGCACTTTATGCAAGAACCACTCGCGCTCGTTTCAAATTCAAGCAACACCAAGTCTGACTGAATACTTTATGCAAGAACCACTTGCGCTCGTTTTAAAATCAAGCAACACTAATTCGCACTGAGTGCTTTATACAAGAACCACTCGTGCTCGTTTCAAATTCAAGCAACACTAATTCGCACTGAGTGCTTTATGCAAGAACCACTCGCGCTCGTTTCAAATTCAAGCAACACCAAGTTGCACTGAATACTTTATACAAAAAACACTCGCGCTCGTTTCAAATTCAAGCACCAAGTCACACTGAATACTTTATGCAAGAACCACTCGCGCTCGTTTTAAAATCAAGCAACACTAATTCGCACTGACCATTTATGCGAGCAGCACTCGCGCTCATTACAAATACAAGCAACACTAATTCGCACTGAGTGCTTTATGCAAGAACCACTCGCGCTCGTTTCAAATTCAAGCAACACCAAGTCACACTGATTTTTTTATGCAAAAACCACTTGCGCTCATTTTAAAATCAAGCAACACTAAGTCGCACTGAGTGCTTTATGCAAGAACCACTCGCGCTCATTACAAAATCAAGCAACACTAATTCGCACTGAGTGCTTTATGCAAGAACCACTCGCGCTCGTTTCAAATTCAAGTAACACCAAGTCGCACTGAATACTTTATGCAAGAACCACTCGCGCTCGTTTTAAAATCAAGCAACACTAATTCGCATTGAGCACTTTATGCGAGCACCACTCGTGCTCGTTTCAAATTCAAGCAACACTGAGTCGCACTGAATACTTTGTGCAAGGACCACTCGCGCTCGTTTTAAAATCAAGCAACACTAATTCGCATTGAGCACTTTATGCAAGAACCACTCGCGCTCGTTTCAAATTCAAGCAACACCAAGTCGCACTGAATACTTTATGCGAGCAGCACTCGCGCTCATTACAAAATCAAGCAACACTAATTCGCACTGACCATTTATGCGAGCAGCACTCGCGCTCATTACAAAATCAAGCAACACTAATTCGCACTGAGTGCTTTATGCAAGAACCACTCGCGCTCGTTTCAAATTCAAGCAACACCAAGTCACACTGAATACTTTATGCGAGAACCACTCGCGCTCATTACAAAATCAAGCAACACTAATTCGCACTGAATGCTTTATGCAAGAACCACTATCCAACAGTCGTACAACTTGTCCACAAACGGTCCGACTTCACTCCGACCGAACCAAATTTCCTGGAGGCGAAGTCAAAGTTGTACAACATGTCGGAGCGTGTATGGGGCCCCTTAGAATTCGGCACCAACATTTCAAAAGGGCGAAACTGTTTCTGTAAACAATAGCTTCTCACGTCGCTGCTGGACTCGCATCCTCCTCTTTCATCAAATGGCGCTGAATTGCGTATAGGTGGGCGCAAATTAGCCCACCAGTCACATAAGAAGCTCTTATTTACAAAAGCAATTTTGCCCTTTTGAAATGTTGGTGCCGAATTAGAGATATCGCGGTTATTTCTGAAGGCGTATCAGGATACTTTTTAAAATCCAACTGGGTAGCCAATTAAAATTTGTTTTGAGTTCAATCTGGAATTTCTTCTAAAGTTTCAGGTCTTGGGAGAGATCTCTCCCGAAAAAACGTTTTGAATGGGTGGTCCATACTGCCCCAATTGGTGGCCCATATTTTCCCGTAAAGTCGAGAATATACATTATAAACAACACATTTTCAAAAGTGCATTCCAACAATTTTTAAACGCATTTTACATCATTCATCGACGTAATATGAAAGATAACACTCTCTAGTATAAGTCAACCACATTTGAATGGCAATTTTGATTGCCAATTGCGTTCGAAAGTGGTGCAAACCAGAAACCAGGCAAGTAGGCACCTTGGCCAAGGACACGTGAAAGATAGTATTATACTACTAGGTGAATTAATTTGAGTTTTTGTCTCGGATCATATGTTCAGAATGTTTAGGCCAAATTAAATTATTTGAACAAAATTGGGGGAAGAAAATTAACCATCATCAAAATAAAACCAAAGCCTTATTTTTTTTCCAAATATCAATAGTTGTAATTTATTCAATACCCATGATTTTCATTTTGCAGTGTCCCGGCAAGCAGAAGATGACCGACGCGGCCATTGTATTCAAGAACGAGCAACCCGGCAAGGTGGAGCAGACCAACGCATCGGATATCGACCTGAACTACAGAAATTTGTTGGAAGCTACGGATTGAGAGTGTTTATGAAGAATGAGTTGCTGTACAGGTTTATTGGGTTCACGGGAGACGAACAGATAATTGCGGACTTTGTTAAGAATATCCGAATTTCCGATTGGACATGCTGGAGAAGGAACTGCCAACGCGAGGCTGGAATTGGGGAACGATTCACTTCAAGGGCAGTGTGCTGTCATTCGATGTGGAAAGTAGAACCAACATTGAGATTCCGCTGAGTCACGTTTCCCAGTGCAACAGTGGCAAGTACGAGGTGACCGTGGAGTTCTATCAGAACGATGATGCACCGGTCAGTCTAATGGAGATGCGCTTCCACATTCCTATGACGGAGTCGGCTGAAACGGATCCGGTCGAGGTATCCCCGGACCAGGTCATGAAGCAAGCTTCGGTCATTTCCGCCACTTGCGATGCCATTGCTATCTTCCGGGAGATTCATTGTCTTACGCCGCGTGGTCGCCATGACATTAAGGTGTTCCAGTTTCCGGTAAGCTGCACGGTTAAACCACAGACAAACAGACGTAACAGCTTGAACTTTTTTCTGAAAAATCCATCGCTCAACTCATCTACCACCATCTGGCGAACATGTTACACGAAACGATGTTTCGTATGACATCGTCACCAGAAGGCGCTGGAGTGAAATGTCAAACCCGAAGGATTACGACACTGGCGCCTCTAGTTGTGAATTGCGTAATCAATCAAATTCGAATTGATCGTTGAAGTCATGGTCGATGGCATTTTCTCTAGTGTTACGTCTGTTTGTCTGTGGTTAAACACACGATTTTAAAATTCCCACGTCATCGGTGTTCCGGTTGTTCCTGCTTCCGCACAAAGACAATCGACTGATGTTCTTTGTCATTTCATTGGACCCACTGATCAAGCAAGGTCAAACTCAGTACCACTTTCTGGTTACGCAGTTACATATGGAAGAGGAAACATGTATTGAGTTACCGTTCTCGGAGGATGAGATGAAAGAAAAGTATGAGGACATACTGACACACTTGTCCGGGCCGGTGTACGAAGTGCTGGTGAAGGTGAAGGTGATCAACAACAGAAAGATGACGGGTTCGGGAACATTCATTGGTAAGTTTGGAATCGGATGGGATTACAAGGACTCACTCAATCCGAACTTAAAGCGAAGCGTCTTATAAGACTCTTAGTTTATAGTTAGGATGTTTATAGTAAATGTACACTCTGAGAAAAATCTATACTAAATAGATTCAAAGTCATTCTAAATCGCTATTCGCCTGGTTGACCCCGTCTTCGTTTAAGTGCAGGCTATACTTGATTAGTATAACTTTCATTTATAAGACAATAGTATAAAGCGAGTATATTAAAACTAGTATTTGCCGGCCTAATTTTATTTTTGTTTTGAACTTTTTACTGTTTACAAAAATAACAAACAGCTTTGAAACATTTCAGAAAAATTTTATTATTCAAGGATATACAAAAATATGTACTATATACTTAAAACTTTTAAACAAAAAATGTTTCGAGGCGATATGAGCAACCGAGTGGGCAACGCAACAAAACAAAAGATCGATTTATATTTTTCTGGTCAAAGTGCCGCAGATCCATTTTCTGACTGCTGGCATCGCACCCGATGGCACCACGATCATTTCTGGTTGGCGTTAGATGTTCCCTGACCCTTCGTTGGTGACTTAGCGTAACCTTTTCATAGTTAGTTCTTACGGATCCACCGGAAACGTATTGGAACGAACAACGTGCCGGAAGCGTCGTTTTCTAAAAATAAGCACTATAAGCGATAATTTCGTCGAAAACCATTTTGAGCTTACCTTTATTTTGCGTCTTCTAAAACATCGTATATCAAACATATCAAAAGATGGTGGGTTATCGTTGATTCGGTGGCAGTTGATAATGTGGGAACAGATCCGGGTCCAGCCAACGCCACTTTAAATGATGAAGGAACATGAACAATTGTTTGCAGTAGATGGAAAAAATGTGCTTTCAACCTCTTTCAATAAATATCACAAGGCGATCAATGCATTAGTAAAATAGTGTTGCCTTATTCGGTGGTAGATTATATTATATTTTTGAATAGATTACTTTTTAAACTAAGCCTAGAATAAACTTTGCAAATATAAAAAAAGATTAATTTTTATACTATTATAGGTTTTTTCTATTTCTGAGTGTATATGTTAGAATTCGGCACCAACATTTCAAAAGGGCGAAACTGTTTCTGTAAACAATAGCTTCTCACGTCGCTGCTGCACTCGAATCCTCCTCTTTCATTAAATGGCGCTGAATTGCATATAGATGAGCGCAAGTTAGCCCACCAGCCACATAAGAAGCTCTTGTTTACAAAAGCAATTTTGCCGAATTAGAGATAGGTTTCGCGATTATTTCTGATGGCATGTCAGGATACATTTTAAAATCCAACTGGGTATCCAATTAAAATTTGTTTTGGGTTCAATCTAGAATTTCTTCCAAAGTTTCAGGTCTTGGGAGAGATCTCTCCCAAAATAACGTTTTGGATGGGTGGTCCATACTGCCTCAATTAGTGGCCTATATTGCCCCGTATAGTCGAGAACACACATTATAAACAACACATTTTCAAAAGTTCATTTCAACCATTTTTAAACACATTTTTCATCATTCATCGACGTAATATGAAAGATAACACTCTTTAGTATAAGTCAACCACATTTGAATGGCAATTTTTGGAGCTTTTCAGCGCTTTTCGGAACGATTAGGTGACCCATATTGCTTTTATCACCCCTATAGTACGTTCAGATTATGAGCTATATCACTTGATATAGCGAATCTTGACATGAGATGCCATATGCATTATTTCCAGTGAAAACTAGATGTACAAACACTGATGTCAAGATGCTCTATATCAAGTGATATAGCTCATAATCTGAACGTAGTCCTACAGTGTGCGCAAACAAAAGCTAATAAAAACATTAGTCATCGTTTCGACTTTCTCGCAAAAAGTGGCAGTTGACAGGGGCTTGGCCTATCTGATTGCTAATTGCGTTCGAAAGTGGTTCAACCCAGAAACCAGGCTAGTAGGCACCTTGGCCAAAGACACGTAAAAGATAGTATCACGCTACTAGGTGAATTAATTTGAGTTTTTGTCTCGGATCATATGTTCAGAATGTTTAGGCCAAATTAAATTATTTGAACAAAATTGGGGGAAGAAAATTAACCGTCATCAAAATAAAACCAAAGCCTTAATTTTTTTCCAAATATCAATAGTTGTAATTTATTCAATACCCATGATTTTCATTTTTGCAGTGTCCCGGCAAGCAGAAGATGACCGACGCGGCCATCGTATTCAAGAACGAGAAACCCGGAAATGTGCAGCAGATCAACGCATCGGATATCGACCTGAACTACAGAAATTTGTGGGAAGCTACGGATTGAGAGTGTTTATGAAGAATGAGTTACTGCACAGGTTTATTGGGTTCACGGGAGACGAACAGATAATTGCGGACTTTGTTAAGAATGTCCGAATTTCCGATTGGACATGCTGGAGAAGGAACTGGCAACGCGAGGCTGGAATTGGGGAACGATTCACTTCAAGGGCAGTGTGCTGTCATTCGATGTGGAAAGTAGAACCAACATAGAGATTCCGCTGAGTCACGTTTCCCAGTGCAACAGTGGCAAGTACGAGGTGACCGTGGAGTTCTATCAGAATGATGATGCACCGGTCAGTCTAATGGAGATGCGCTTCCACATTCCTATGACGGAGTCGGCTGAAACGGATCCGGTCGAGGTATCCCTGGACCAGGTCATGAAGCAAGCTTCGGTCATTTCCGCCACTTGCGATGCCATTGCCATCTTCCGGGAGATTCATTGTCTTACGCCGCGTGGTCGCCATGACATTAAGGTGTTCCAGTTTCCGGTAAGCTGCACGGTAAAACACACGATTTTAAAATTCCCACGTCATCGGTGTTCCGGTTGTTCCTGCTTCCGCACAAAGACAATCGACTGATGTTCTTTGTCATTTCATTGGACCCACTGATCAAGCAAGGTCAAACTCAGTACAACTTTCTGATTACGCTGTTACATATGGAAGAGGAAGCAGGTATTGAGTTACCGGAGGATGAGATGAAAGAAAAGTATGAGGACACACTGACACACTTGTCCGGGCCGGTGTACGAAGTGCTGGTGAAGGTGAAGGTGATCAACAACAGGAAGATGACGGGTTCGGGAACATTCATTGGTAAGTTTGGAATCGGATGGGATTACAAGGACTCACTCAATCCGAACTTAAGGCGAAGCGTCTTATAAGACTCTTAGTTTATAGCTAGGATGTTTATAGTAAATGTATATGTTAGAATTCGGCACCAACATTTCAAAAGGGCGAAGCTGTTTCTGTAAACAATAGCTTCTCACGTCGCTGCTGCACTCGAATCCTCCTCTTTCATTAAATGGCGCTGAATTGCGTTTAGGTGAGCGCAAGTTAGCCCACCAGCCACATAAAAAGCTCTTGTTTACAAAAGCAATTTTGCCCTTTTGAAATGTTGGTGCCGAATTAGAGATAGGTTTCGCGATTATTTCTGAAGGCATGTCAGGATACATTTTAAAATCCAACTGGGTATCCAATTAAAATTTGTTTTGGGTTCAATCTAGAATTTCTTCCAAAGTTTCAGGTCTTGGGAGAGATCTCTCCCAAAAGAACGTTTTGGATGGGTGGTCCATACTGCCTCAATTAGTGGCCTATATTGCCCCGTATGGGGCCCTCCTTAGCCGTGCGGTAAGACGCGCGGCTACAAAGCAAGACCATGCTGAGGGTGGCTGGGTTCGATTCCCGGTGCCGGTCTAGGCAATTTTCGGATTGGAAATTGTCTCGACTTCCCTGGGCATAAAAAAGTATCATCGTGTTAGCCTCATGATATATGAATGCAAAAATGGTAACCTGGCTTAGAAACCTCGCAGTTAATAACTGTGGAAGTGCTTAATGAACACTAAGCTGTGAGGCGGCTCTGTCCCAGTGTGGGGATGTAATGCCAATAAGAAGAAGAAGAAGAAGAAGAAGATTGCCCCGTATAGTCGAGAACACACATTATAAACAACACATTTTCAAAAGTTCATTTCAACAATTTTTAAACACATTTTTCATCATTCATCGACGTAATATGAAAGATAACACTCTTTAGTATAAGTCAACCACATTTAAATGGCAAATTTTGGAGCTTTTCAGCGCTTTTCGGAACGATTAGGTGACCCATATTGCTTTTATCACTCATATGTTCAGAATGTTTAGGCCAAATTAAATTATTTGAACAAAATTGGGGAAGAAAATTAACCGTCATCAAAATAAAACCAGAGCAGTCATTTTTCTAAATATCAATAGTTGTAATTTATTCAATGCCCATGATTTTCATTTTTGCAGTGTCCCGGCAAGCAGAAGATGACCGACACGGCCATCGTATTCAAGAACGAGAAACCCGGAAAGGTGGAGCACATCAACGCATTAGATATCGACCTGAACTACTGAAATTTGTGGGAAGCTACGGATCGAGAGTGTTTATGAAGAATGAATTTCCGATTGGACATGCTGGAGAAGGAACTGCCAACGCAAGGCTGGAATTGGGGAACGATTCACTTCAAGGGCAGTGTGCTGTCATTCGATGTGGAAAGCAGAACCAACATTGAGATTCCGCTGAGCCACGTTTCCCAGTGCAACAGTGGCAAGAACGAGGTGACCGTGGAGTTCCATCGGAACGATGATGCACCGGTCAGCCTAATGGAGATGCGCTTCCACATTCCTATGACGGAGTCGGCTGAAACGGATCCGGTCGAGGTATCCCCGGACCAGGTCATGAAGCAAGCTTCGGTCATTTCCGCCACTTACGATGCCATTGTTATCTTCCGGGAGATTCATTGTCTTACGCCGCGTGGTCGCCATGACATTAAGGTGTTCCAGTTTCCGGTAAGCTGCACGGTAAAACACACGATTTCAAAATTCCCACGTCACCGGTGTTGCGGTTCTTCCTGCTTCCACACAAGGATAATCGACAGATGTTCTTTGTCATTTCGTTGGACCCACCGATCAAGCAAGTTCAAACTCGGTACCACTTTCTGGTTACGCTGTTCCAGACAATCAGTCCACCTTCCATGGAACCGGAGTACCGGAACTGGATAACCAATTTGATTGAACATGATGCAGCGATTCCCAGATGCGAGCGCTCACAATTCTCGATATATATATGTATATTATTATTTCTAAAATAAATGTAAAGAGAAAAAATGAAATTTTTCAATTATATTTTTTGTATGTATGCATTTTAAATATGTTTTTTTTTTACAAATTCGAAATGTAATATAAACATATTTATAAAAAAAATAAGAAGAATCGAGGGATCCGTATCTCCATAATGTCTAGTGAAAATCTAAGAGAACTGTGGTACCCATGTCTTTTAGATTTCTCTGCGTTATCTAAGAGAACTGATATGTCAAATCCCTTTCGGTTCAAACGGTTTACTCGTCTAAAATTTGAAGTAGACACCGGTTTAAACGGTTGTTGCATTTGAGGCGGATTTGAGGTGTGACAGGTTCTAGACATCGAAGAAAATATCTAGGAGACTCAACATTTGTCTCAGAGATATCGCGGAGATGTCTAGAACAAATTTCCGAGCGGGATGGTTCATAACAATACATTCTAATGTATTTCTATTATCTCATTTACAATAAAATCTATTGTAAATTTATTGCGTTTTATAGTGATGTTTCAATAAATTGTATTGTTTTTCAATGAGAAAGTACTCAACGGATTTTTTAGCATTTTACTTATTTTTGGCTTCTCGCACGCAAGGGCGGATTTGAGTGAACACGGTTAGATGAGTTTACCATTAATGGGTACTGTGCTATTGTTGATATTATTCACCGTGAAAATTCACCCATTTTCTTGAAAAAGTGCCACTACCCATTTTAATGAGTAGTGGCGCTTTTGAAGAAAATGGGTGAATTTTTTCACGGCGGAATAATATCAACAATAACACAGTACCCATTAATGGGTAAAGTCATCTAACCGTGAAAGGAACCGTAAATTGAGTTGTTTCGCGGTTCCGTGTAGGATTTGTTTTCATGAAGAATTTTGCTTCGACTTCGCGAATTCGTTTTAAAACGAAATACCTAATTTTGATTTGCTTGATCTGAGCGTGTTTGTACTTCGTAAACAAAGTACGCAGTCGATCTCTTCAACGATCTTTGATTTTTTCACGTGCGAATCGCGTTTGTGGCAATTTTTGAACAACGGTTTTCAAAAATCAGGAAAAGTTGTGCGAATTTACGATAATATCCGAAGCTATGTCTCTTATACCGGTTCCAGTTTGTTTTGGCTGTAAAAAGTCGGCCTCTTTATCGGTTTCCTGCTCGGACTGTTTGCGGATTTTTTGCGGAAAATGCTTTGGCTTTCAGCCGAATCCCGATGCCTCCTCTTCCGAAGATAGCGTCAAAAAATTTGTGAGCGTTGTGTCGCTACTGTCAATTCGAATCTGCTCCAGTTGCACCAAATCTGATGACATCGTGGAGTGTTGCTCCGATGATATCCCGGAAGTTATCAGCGTTGATGACGTTCAAGAAAGTTCTGAGCCCGGTGATCAAAATAGCGTCGTTAGTTCCAACGAAGCGCTTCCGGATGTCAAACCAAGTAAGTCGCAATTAATGGTAAATCCGGCAGCCATGAAGGTGAAGCAAGAGCGCTGCTGGTCGCACAATAAGGAAATGAACTTGTACTGCTTAAACTGCAATGTAATAATCTGTGGGGACTGTTTTCTGACCGGTGCGGATCACATGCGCCACCAAATCGATTTCCTCGAGACGGTGTTCCGTGAGAAGCGCCTGGAAACGCAGCAAAAGCTGGTCCACCTGGAGGAAACAGTGGGCGTCCTACAGCGGGAGGCTTTGCAGTGCGAGACGAATCTGGCCTTGATACAGTCCGCAGAGAAGGCCGTTCTGGCCGAAATCGATGCCATTTGCGAGGAGGCAAAGATGAGCGTCTCCCGTTTGACCACCAATCGGAAGAGGAAACTGGAGGCTCGGGCAGGGTTTCCTGCCAAGAAGAAAAAACTAACAACAGCTCTTCAGGCAATGGTCGATAAAATGGGTCCAGCGGAGTTCTTCCAACACCAACCGGCAGTCTACAAGCAGTGCGCTGAGCTGATGTCCGAATGTTCACCGAAAGGGTTCAATGTGCTAAAATTCGAAGATGTTGGATGGTAAGACACCAATTTGATGAATTATTAGCTTTTTATCTTATTATAATTATAATTGTCACTATTCCTACAAGAATTGATGCTTAAAAATTTACTAAACGATGCCGCAAGGACTTATAGGAATGATCTCAACCATCTATAATATTCTATATGAAACATGCACTAACTCACGGTTAATGCTATTCATTATATTAAAGACAATATGCTAAGTATGTAGTTAATCAAATTTCTTGAAACTGATTCCATACAGTTGTATGATATCTAGCGGTAATCCATTCCGCGGTTTACTATTTGGTGGTTTGCCCCATTTTGCAGACAATATGCACAATATTCGCGGAAACGATTGGGGTTTGCCGTCTTCAAATTCACGCTTTTGTTCGGTTCATTCAGTGTAGAACAACCGCGAAATGGTTTACCCGAACTTCCTCGTATAACACTTTCTATTTTTAATGTTTTGTTTGACTAATGTATTACACTAATCCAATCCGTTTTAGCGAGTTGGTGCCGTCATACCAGATGGAGAAGTTCACGATATCTAATTTTGACGGGACATTTGCTGGATGGCCATTACACATGAACTCGTCATGTGATACAATGTGGAACATTTTTATTCGTAAAAATGAATCCCTCTTCGTGAAGGTCACACCGGACGAAAAAGACGTGGCAGAACATCCGTATAAAATGTTAGTGGAAATTCCCCACCCGAAAGACATCCGCAAAACTGTTACTAAGACATTTACCGTTCATGGTCCGCCCAAGGAGGAAGAGATCGTCACGATTGATCAGTTAAAGGTGGAGAATTTCATCTGCAATAACAATGAAATTGCGATCAAGATTGGACTGCGACCTCTGAATGCTATCACCGAGAATCGGTTTCTCAAGAATCGTTACAAAAAGGTCAGAGACACCGTTGCCAATCTGGAAAAACAGGTGACTGTTACCGGAAAAGATATTCATTGGTAAAAATAACCTTCTCAATATACCTACCTCAAGCGCGATCTAATTCAAACACTTTAAATAACTTTCAGCAAATACTGCATCATGTACTTCAACATGTGCGTCTCGAAGGTACCGAAGAAAACGCCCGATCCCACCCATTCCCCCGATCTGGTGGACCAAATGGAGCGCCAGTGGTGTCTTCGGGTGTACCCTTTTGCGCTCACCCTGCAGGACAATAATCTGAAGGTGTTTGTGGTGATGCGAAAGGGAACACGCACCAAGTGTCGCTACTTCATCGAACTGCTGCACACCGATCCCAAGAAGAACGTGATCCAGTGCACGGAGAGTACGTTCGATACCATCGATGCCGGGTATGGTTGGCACAGCTTCATGGAACGTAAGCGCCTGTTAGCCGATCCAGGCTACTACTCGAACTCTGTCTTACGGTTCCGTTTTGGGGTGCAACCGCTCGAGACTTAGATGGGGCAAGAGGTAGGTGGAGAGCTCGGATTAGTTTGTTTTTAAATACTCCTTATTGATTTATGTTTAATTGAGATGAATTCGTTTAGTATGTGAATATGAGTCATATACTTGTTGCTGCATACGAAGAGATCACGTTAATAGATGTTTCTGAGAAATAGATTACTTACTGTTGAAATTTTGTTTTGTTTTCGCTTCCGAAAAGCACACAGTAGGTTGGTTTGGGGTGTGACCGGTTCGATAGTTGTAACGTAACGGGTTCGGCATCAGCTGCTGCACAAAACTTTTTACAGTTTATATAGAATTCGTTGTTTTAAGCCTAATGACCTTCATTCCACCCGCATACAATTTGAACGAAATTTTGCAGCCTTATTTTTATGGAGAGGGAATCTGCTCAACAGACATCATGGGTTGTCCAGGAAGTGTGGGGTTAGGGGCCACCTCCAACAGCAAACGAGGGAGGCAGGACTACATCCTGACCCGCTAAACCGTTTCCATTAGAAGAACACCATGGTATTGAGCCAGCGCATTGCCGGCTTTCCAGGTGGCCTTACCACACCCTATGTCCTCGGAAGGTGGGAAGGGTCGATTTCGCGCCTGCTTCCCTCTGCACGACTGGTATAATGATGCCTCGTGCACCCCAAATTGACCACTCTGCGATAGGGTCTATTCGTCAACACACAGAGGGACTTGCCTACGCCTGCCCCAGCTTTGACGAGGACCCCTTTCCGTTCTCGGGCTCGGAACCTGCCCGGTTGACCAACGCCGCGAAAGCGACGATACCATGTTGTTCTTCGCGCGGCCACTTGTTTGATAAAAGGATCGGGGTAGTGTCCAGACCACATGTGGCAAGCATGTGGTCACGCATTGCGCGAAAACGTGGGCACACGAACAACACGTGTTCCGCCGTTTCCTCTAGACCTGCGCACACCAAACACTGCGTTTCCTGCACTGTGATTTTGCAGCACGCTTAAACGCCGGGCACTTCGAACCCCCTATGGGGTGCTTGCTGTTCACAGCTTTGCTGGAACAAATCAAACAATTGGGAGGGTTCGTGCAGCATTGTGCCTTATGTCCCTCCAATCCGCAGCGTCGGTAGTCCCATTCCTTGTGCCCCGGTTCCAGGCACTTGAAGCAAACTTCGGGTTGCTCGTATATGCCCTCAGGGCACACCGACCATCCCACATTGACGCTTCCTATCTTAACTACCTTGGAAGCGTCCGCTGCAGATAGCCGAACCAATGCTACCTGCGTCCCTGCCGGACCCTTCCGTAGCCGAATGGCTGCGGTGGGCGTCTCCACTTCACACTGTCGCCGCAGTGCCGTGATGAGCTCTTCGACTTCGGTGATCTCGTCCAGGTCTTTAACCCTTAGATTCACCTCCGCCGTTAGTGCCCTCACCTTAACCGTCTCGCCTAGGTCTTCCTCCGCCAACTTCTTGTAAGCGGCGCCCTTTTGCGAGACGCCCCGCTTCAGCTCGAGGATCATCTCGCCCATCCGGGTACGTCTCATTCGACGTACGTCGGCGCCGAGTTCACCGAGCTTGACGTCACTCCTCATCGCCTTCAAGACGTCCGAGTACTTAGCCTCGTCCGTCGTGATGACTAGGGCATCGCCCCTGGAGCGATTGACGCCTACCCTAGACTTCTTGCTACCCTCATTCGCCTGGGCCTTCTTTTCGGCCCTTGACGTCTTCGGTTTCCTCTAGTTCTTGACCAGGGTCCAGGAGGCGTCATCCCCCTCTATTTCCCTGGTCTGGTGCGGCTGAGAGCTCTCAGCCTGCAGTAACCCCTTACCACCGTCTTTCCTGGGTGGATGTACCTTTCCAGGTCCTTCCTCCCCCGGTTTTGGAGGTACCTGGCCGGGGTTCAGCTTCCCAGCCGCACTACCTTTGTTCGGGGTAGTAACCCTCCGCGTTTTGGAGCGCCCCCCAGGGAGCTCATCCCCTGGAGACTGTCTCCCCCGTTTTTGTGTCTGCTCCGTTGGAGCAATCACCCCCGACGTGCCCGCGAATACGTCGATTCGATCTTGCCCGAGTCCGCGAATCCTTGGGCCTCAGTCTGGGTAGACCTCGACTCCACGGATTTCACGGGTTTACACTTCGCCTTCCCGACTGCCCTCTCCAGCTTGGTGTCCAACATCGACTTTCGAAGTTTCAACAAGCTCCTCTTGAGGTCCTTACTGATATTATGCTTCGATGACGCAAAGTCAATGATGGCGTTCAGCTGTTCCGTTACCACCTCGAAGGCCGAAAGCCCATCGCGTTTGCGGTTCAAAGCCCCCACAAGCTATGGGCCGTCCATAACCTCTACCGGCGTTGCCGCTCTTGTAGCTTACGTGGTTCTTGTGAACATTATTTCCAACAATGGAAAAAGTATCTCCATCAGTAAAACGAAATAAAATATATCCGAAAATGACTCTTGGCCCTTATATAGTGTATGTACGACGAGTGGATTGTCCACCCAATCCGTTCGAAATTGCTGATTTTCTTAACTCTAGTTATAAATCTGTGAGTGAAACAAAATATCACAACGAAGATAAAATTCAGATTACATTCGATAATCGGAAAGAAGTCAACGATTCCCTGCTATCTGCATCTTTTTTACAGTCATCGTTCTACCTTTATGCGCCGGCATTTACAAAGATAAAAATATGCCAGCCTCAACAAGCGATCGACCAATCCCGTTAGAGACAAAGCCTTACCAGCCATTCGAATAACTTTCGCTTCTACTGTTCTACCGGACTACCTACAAGTATGTAATGTATTGCTACCAGTGCGTCTTTTTTCACCACAAGCCAATGATGTGTGCTCGTTGCAAGCAGGATTAGAAACAACATCAAGGCGTCTACTTCAAGTTCAACTAAAGTTTAATAATTTAGTTCTTTGTCTCAAATAGTAAAATTGCTTGAGAAAAATGTATTAATGAATAAATACGTTCAGGGTCCCCAGGTCCGATTCCACCGCGTGCAGCGTGTTTGTGGCCTTCCAGATCTCTGTTGAACATTGTTTTCGCTATTCTTTCTTTCGACATTCGCACTAAGTGCCCACTGAAGTCTGCCGTATTTTATACGATTCACAATATTTTCTTCTTTGTATGCTTGATACTACAGCTCATGATTCATGCGTTTGTATTGTACGCAACCCTTTTCGCTCGAAAACCATTGACAGTTGCGTAAAACCTCTGCATATCGTTTCTATCCATGTTCTCCTGCGCTTCAGCTATCACACTCTCTTCGTGTTGCCTTTTTTCTGCGGTGGATTCGTTTCTCTTTTGCCCTTGCTACACTGTACCGCTCTCTGTTGGAACGGGTACGAGCCACTAGCATTCGACTCCTAGCAACATTTTTCTCGTCCGTCACTCGCTGGCACTCCTCATCAAACCAACCATTTCGTTGGCGTCGCTGTGCAGTGCCTAACACTTCCTGCGCTGTTGTAGTCACAGCTTCGTGGATATTTTCCCACAATCTGTTGACGTCGCCAGATCCGGTGGCACCTTCTATCCGCTCGTCCAGCTTCTGGTGGTACTGTTCAGCAACTCCTTCAACTGACAAGCATTGGATATTGAAACGCATCGTTTTGTTGTTTCGTGAATTCGTGACGCTTAAAAGTCGCGCTCGAATTTTTGCAACTACAAGGTAGTGATCCGAGTTGATGTTCGGACCTCTGAAGGACCTTACATCTATAACATCCGAGAAATATGTCGTCCGTCGACCAGTAAATGGTCTATCTGTTAGCAAGTGTCTCCACTCGGATATTGCCAGGTGTGTTTGCGGATATTCTTACGTGCGATCTCTCTAGCCATCTCTCTAGCAGCAGCAAAGGTTACAAGTCGCAGACCATTATCGTCCGTACTAATGACAGGGCGAAAGAAACTTTCTTTTCCGATCTGCGCATTTGCATCCTCGATGACAATCTTTACATCGTGTGTTGGGCACTCTCCATATAGGCCTTAACAAGGCTCTCATAGAACTCATCCTTCACGTCATCAGGCTAATCGTTCGTTAGGGCATAGATGCTGATCAGGCTATAGAGTAGAGTGGGGCAAGAGTACGCAATTAGTTTTCAATCGATCATGTGGCCCTTATGAAGCAAGCTTCTGCATATCAAATCAGTGTCGATGATTCATATACTCTTCCTTTATGTTACCCAGTGGAAAAAATATTGAAATTATTGAGATTCGTTTTAGTAGATTATTGCGAGACAAGTGAAAAACGCACTCTTACCCCACCGGTGGGGTAAAATTGCGCATCGGGTGGGGTAAGAGTACGCATTTATCCAATCATGTGCTTTAAGTATATATTAACACAAATAAGAGTTAATAACATTTAATTGATGTTTAATGAGCATATATTAGGGAATGTTTAAAGATTACGTAACTCTTAAACGGGGAGGGGGTCCTAAAAATTTGCAGTTTCATACGAAAAACCATTGTTTTTATATATACAAAAAACTACAGAGGTAAAAATATATATATCAGGTTTCGCGTGGCGTATACAAAGGCATTTTCCTTAAAAAAAAGTCCACCAATCACGTAACGTAAAATTTGGCTATTTCATCACCCCTCCCCCTTATCTTACACTATTTGTATGAATCCTCTAAAAATTATATGGATCTTTGCTCGCTAAGTCCTTTCTAACACCGAATTATTTCAACTTATCCTAAAAACTGGTGATAATTTCGAATTCTGTCCCTTTTTCTTAGTTGTGGATCTTTACGCTTTGGAAGACGTCTTTTTTCGGCCGAAGATACGGGTTTGACATCATAACTTGAAGATTCATATGCGTACTCTTGCCCCACCGGTTCCTGCGTACTTTTACCCCACAGTCCCAAAATTTATTCAGGTAATGGTTTTGACTTCTTGGAAAACCAACCGGATTGGTGCTCTGCACCATAAAGTACTCTATACAATTATCGAAATGGTATAATGTTCACTTGATTGAACGTATAAATGGTAATGAAATACTAGTTGCGGAAATCCAATTATTTTTAGCAAAATGACCAAAAGTTATCTAACTCCAAATCTCTTCTTCTTCTTCTTCTTCTTCTTCTGTTCGCGGCTGACTGTCATATCATGCCGCTGGTTAAAAGGGCTAGTGACTTAGACTATATGCCCTAACTCCAAATCTCCCTCGTTGTTTATTTAAATCGTTTACAATTACACATGATAATAGTTGGCCAGAATACCTGTCAAACTGATGCAGTGCTGCTAGTTTATCTTTTTTTATTACTTAAAAAAATCGAAAACGTACTCTTACCCCACGCGCACTCTTGCCCCACTCTACTCTAGTTGAAGAATTTGCCCTTCATTCTCAACATGCAAATGCGGTCGCTTATCGGCTTCCACCGGATAACACGCTTCATCTGCTTCCCGATCACCATGAAGCCAACTCCTCGTTCTGCTCTGTCACCGCCGTTATAGTAGATGTGGTACTTGAATGAAGTGTTCGCTATGGGATCCACCGCCCGGAATTCACGTTCTCCAGTTCTGGGCCACCGTATTTCCTGGATGGCTGCCACACTCACGCCGACCTTCTGCAGCTCACGAGCCAGGAGCCCAACACGCGCGGGTTCATTCAAAGTTCTCACGTTCCAAGATCCGACTTTCCAATCGTTCTTCATTCGTTGTTCCATTCAAGTTGTTCCATTTTGCATGATTTGTCGAGAAATCATAAAACTTTTTACACGGATTTTCAAATTTTGAACTGAAAACTTTTTACACGGAACGCATGCCCCGTGTAAAAAAAGAATCGGGTGTAGTCGTCAAGCAAATTAAATTTTTACGCCATCATAGTGGAAGTGAGCGAAATATGGTTATCACTCTTAAGGACACTCCTAACGGAATCAAAATTTGAAAGTAATCGCGTTTTCAAGGGCACACCACTCGATACGGAAGCAACGCATAACTGTCATTTTTATAATTTCAGATTGGTTGCGTCGCAGCATACTAAAATTATAAGAATGACAGTACTTCGAAATTTGGATTCCGTGATAAGGACAAACCTGTTTTTTTTCCTGAAAATTATTTCTCGGCGAAGATCTGCGTGAATGAGCATTCTCTTCTCGTGAGAATGAGTGAAAATTACGATCATTGGATTAGCTGAACACCTACTTAATAGCCTATTCAGATTACGATCTTTAACGAGATATTTGACATGATAATGAGAATCTTGATTTCAAAGTTCACTCATCTTATTTTCATTTCATTTCTGATTGTCAATTATCACTTCAAATACCTCGTTAAATGATCGTAATCTGAACAGGCTATAAGAAAGATGCAGAGAACTCTACGATTTATCATAGGTTCCACGGATGTTTTTGGAATTTTTAGTGATACAGGAACAACAGTAGGATCGTTTTGGTAGAAAACGATATAAAAATTATGAAAATTCATGTACAACGAGCCTGGGATTGAACGCTCGACCTCCTGCTTGTAATGAGGTCCATGCTCTCTGAACTTTTAAATATTTTTACTCCAAACTATGCAAATTTTCCGACTTGCTGTGCGTAGGGATTTTTGCTATCCGATTCGATTTGCGATCAATTAAATCTGCTAAACGAAAGTTTGGGCAGAAAAAATGGGTAATTTTTCGTTGGCGCTGGGTGCATTTTGGCTGAACCCCGACCGAATTTAATGTCAATGTAAATGTTATCTCAATTCGTCTATACGGCTTCAAGCTGAATATGTGTGCTATACATATGATCAAGAACTTCTATTCAATGCTTTTACCAGCAAATCTGGCGAATCTATTCAGCTGTTTTTGACGTGCCTGCACAACTATTTTACAGCATGTTACACATTTTTTTCTCAATCTTTACTAAACCATTTAGTAATATGTATAATTCGCTTCAATGGCGCTTATTCAGATTTTTTGAATCTGTTAAATAAGTTTTATACAGCCACTGAATTTAATTTGAATAAATATTATTTGAGAGGAGAGTAAATTTCGGAAGTTTATTCAATGTTTTTTTTTTTGTGAAAACTCAAATATCAATTTTGTTGCTACTTAGATTCGAACTCCTGATCTCCTGATTCAATGGCTGCTGCTCTGTCATCACCGTCACTTTGACATATGTAAATAACAAAGAAAATTATGGATGTGCTTCTTCGCATACCCTATAGGTAGTTTTACTAACGCTATTTTCAGATTCATGCTGTATAAACGTTAGAAAGAGGCCTACATGCTGCTTTCAGCACATAAGTTTAAAAATTATGCTTTCAGCATTATTTCAACCATTATTCAAACATCTATCAGCATGTTCTGTTGGCTAACTTTTATGCATCATCAATCGCTGAAATTGTTTTTAGGCAACATTTTCTCGATCTGTATAGATGCTACTCTGCTGCTAATCGTTTAACAGTAGCCGTCAACAGAAATATCGCTTGTAAATGGCTTGTTTTCTTACGCTATCTGCTAGCATTAATGACAACGCTTTGTCAGTTGCTATAAGAGCATTACAGAAATCAATAGCTCATACATGGCTCCGGCAACAAAAATCAAATGTAAACATTGCGGTTTTGACGTTCCATACTGATAAGCTATTAAAAGAAGCAGTATAAGGTTTACTCAAACGTTGTGTAATCTTCAAAGATACAGAAGTTGCCTAAAGCTTCTGTTCGATCACGAACTGCGCTCACCGACGTAGCTGCTGTTGAAGCACGACAGTGCAGCGTGTGAGCTGCTATTCATGTGTTTTTTGTTGTTCTCTGTTCTCGCGCCAACTGCTCGCGTTATGTGCGTAGCAGTTGGCGCGCTTTAAGTCCAATTAGAATTTAAATTTGAATGTTTGTGCACACGTCCCCAATAATTATAATACATAATAATAATTGTTTTGCCGTACTAAGAGTCGCCTATAAAAGGCGATTCTACACTTCATGTATCGTACAGTATTCGTTATCGTAACCTCCGAGCTGGCACGCTGCCTCTCGGAGGTAATAAATCAACAGTTGAAGTTCAGTCTGCAGTCGTTTTTACTTGATCGCCGCCCGGAATCCCAATAGAAGTGAAACACAACGTAGGGTCGTCCCACCCTGGACGAAACATTGATGTTGAATTGATCCTCAGGTAACATTTTAGCGCTTCGGTGAATTGAATTCTATTCCGAAGTGGTGAACGGCGATGATGATGGAACGGTTCTCGCGCCAATTGCTCGCGTTATCAATATGTTGGGGCAGGTTCGCGATTTCCGGTGAAATTTGAACGGTTGACAAATTGGGCACTGGCTGTAATGTAGCTCCTACGCTCAGCGGGGTGGTGATATTAGCTAATGCACTACTTCACAAAGTTTCCACTATACGCCACTAGGAGAGTTCTTCTTCACGAATCAAACTAGTATCGTCGCTTTACACATAGTTCATTTTTATTACTTAAACTAGAGTAGAAGTATAACTTTTGGGACACTTTCTTTTAGGATAGTTCAATTCGGAATTATTTATTTGCTGATTTTTAGGTCTAAAGAAATCTCCTTCGCTACTACTACCGTTCCATTTAAATTGAATTTCATTAGTGTATAACACTACTTGTTCTGGACCTATACTACGAGTGGACTGTATGCTTGAGTTTTTAAGGTCCAGAGCTACACTTCAAGGTCATCGACCTGACCTGTTCACTTGACATGCACTATCGGATACCGAATAGAAAAGCACTTGTTTAGGTGAGACTAACAAACAGTTTATTCGACCGGGTTTCAAAGAATACTGATTTTTATTTTGATTTGTTCGAGCTACCGACCCTGTATGACCAGCGATCTTCCTACGGTACCTACACATATTGCTCTAGCGTCGAAACGATCATCCACGATGCATTGATTGAGTTTAAAATTAAAGAGAGAGTTAACTGTGATACTGATAAAGGGCAGCGGGGCTAACTTGGTTTGGAGATTACAGATCATACCGCCCCCCTTGAAAGCAGCTGGTTTCAATCAGAACTTATTTCTAATTGCTTAGATTGAATTTAAATTTTCTCGTAGGTAACATGTTTAACTTCACAAGATGCTACTGTTGCACATGAACTTGGTTGCTGTAGTGCTTGCTTCTGAGTTCCGTCGTCGTTCATTGATGAAATGGTCTTGTCTCGTTGCTTTGGGTGATACGCGTACTTCGATAGAATAGTCTTCCTTCTTTGGCGACGTTGCAGTGCTTGTCGCCACCGTGGTGTGATGTTGTCGCAACGGTGATATCCTCACATAGGCAGTTAGGGTGCCTGATGCTCCTTCTTTAACTAGCGCCTGGTGGGTAGAAGTTCGTCGGATGTCTTCAGGATGTGACTTGTCCTCGATCGAAACGATTAGAGCTGGGCCGGGCCCTTTGCCAACCGACTGGGAAACGAGGAGTTTGGAGAACCATGGTTGTCTCCAGGCGATGGGGTGATAGCGGTTGTAGTGCTACCGAATACACAGGAGGGATTAATGATGAGCTTAACTGAGCAATGACCAAGTGGCCAAAGCGGGTGCCGTATGCACCGAGATTAGGAGTAGATGCGTTCTCCTAAGCTGAACTGAAGAGCTTCAGCCTTACCGTTACCAAGACAAGGGACTTGGACAGACACATACAGACGATACTTGACGAGACTTGACCTTTTACCAATTGCAGACTGACGGGTTCATCAAAATCACGAGGTTGGTGATACGTGGATCAAAATGAGTTGCACCTGGAGAGTGCCCTTTAATTGGAATTTTGCGGCAAATTTTCGTTGTCCCCAATAGGTAGAGGACAGACCTTCGTTATGCCTCTGTCGAAGCATCCATTTTGGGTGCGGACTGTAACGACTCGGATGTTGCCGTCGGTCCTGGAAAAACCTTCACCACTCTTCCCAGTGGCCACCTCAGTGGAGGTACGTTTTCTTCTTTGAGAAGAACCATCGTCCCTATAGCGATATTGTTCTTCAATTTCGTCCACTTCACGCGATTCTGTAGATCGGACAGGTACTGCGTCCGGTACTTTTTCCAAAACTGCTGGACGAGGCTTTGTGCTTGATCCCACATTTTCAATTGATTGATCGACACATCGTTGAAATTCTGGTCTGCTACAGCTGTTAACGGACGCTGAACTAAAAATGCCCCGGTGTTAGGGCCTCGTAGTCGGATGGATCACTGCTGATTGCTGTCATTGGTCTTGAGTTCAAAACCGCCTCAATTTGTGCTAAAGCTGTCAGCATTTCGTCGTTCTTTAGCGTTCGGAGCCCAACTGATTTCTTGAGATGGGCTTTAAAAGACTTTACCTGGGCCTCCCACAGCCCGCCAAAGTTGGGCGTACGCGGGGGGATGAATTTAAAAGTAATGCCATCGTTTGCAGCTTCTTTGATTACTGGATCTTGGAATTCTCTTTCGTTAAGCTGCTTGTAGAGCTGCCTCAGCTCCCGGTTTGCACCAACAAATGTTGTGGCATTATCGCACATGATGAGTTGCGGTCTGCCACGTCGCGAAACGAAGCGCCTGAGTGCCGCAATGAATGCTTGTGTTGTTAGATCCGCCACAAGTTCCAGATGTATTGCCTTCACTGATAGGCAGACGAACACTGCGACATAACATTTCACCGGCTTGGCTCTCCGGTTCGGGTAACTAATAAAAAAGGGACCGCAATAGTCCACGCCGACCTTAAGGAATGGAGCTGACGGCGTGACCCGCTCTGCTGGGAGATCTGCCATTAGTTGCTCTAAGACTTTCGGCTTGCTTTTAAAGCATGGAATGCATCCATGGATGACCTTTCTTACCAAACTGCTGGCATTAGTTGGCCAGAATCTTTCACGCAGAATGGAGATGAGTAGCTGTTGTCCAGCATGGTAGAACTTGTGGTGATAGTGCCTTGCCAAAGCTAGCGCCAACGGGTGACGGTGGTCCAGGATAAACGGATGTTTTCTATGTTCGGAAACAGGTGCATTGGCAAGCCGACCGCCCACACACATTACACCAGATAGCAGTACTGGACGGAGTGACTTGATTCTAGACGAGGATTTGACCTCTCCGTTTTTGTTGAGATTGGCAAGTTCTTCAAAAACTGTCTTGCTGCGATTGACGCACTAAGGTCATCATGGCTTCTTCTAGTTCTTCCGGAGACAGCGGACCTGTGTTCCTCGAATTCCGATTTGAAGGTTGAGTGTTGTACCTGAAGCGTAACAAGAGTGCTACCATGCGCAGAAGCTCCTGGTACGACCATCGTAGCCCGAAAACTTCACTCGACGTGGTTCCGTGGGTAGATAGAGCTTGTGTGGACCGTTCTTCAAGTAGTGTCGAATCAACTGACTCCGCAGAAGATTGATTTGATTGAGGCCAGTACCCCTGGTCCTGAGATAACCACTGAGGACCTTCGAACCAGCGCCTCTCGTATTGGAGTTGGGCTGGCGACATCCCACGAGAGATCAAGTCGGCCGGATTTTCAATTCCAGCCACGTGATTCCAAATTCCACCTTGTGTGAGATGCTGTATCTCGGATACACGATTGGCAACAAATATTTGCCAACGAGAAGGAGCTGATCCTAGCCAGTGCTTCACAATTGTGGAATCTGTCCAAAAGAATGCAGCAGGTACAGGTTTCACTTGACTGAATTTTTCGTAGAGGTGACTCAGTAGCAACGCACCTGACAGCTCGAGACGAGGGATAGTCAGTTTCTTCTTTTCTGTTCCGAAGACTCTAAAGGAGCTACCAGGGACTTGGATGTGATTAGCCGCACAGTGACAGTACCGTCTGAAGCAAGGCATCGAAGATAGAGACAGGCTCCGTATGCGACAGACGACGCATCACTGAATCCGTGCAGTTGGACAAGAGCACAATCGTTGCTGAATCCTATCCAACGAGGAACTGTTAGAGTTTCGAGCGCCATGAGGTTCTGCCGGTATTCTTTCCACATTTGTTGCATCGATTCGTCCAAAGTGTCGTCCCAGCCGCATTTCAGCCGCCAAAGCTGCTGGATGAAGAGTTTTGCTTGCACGACGACTGGGCCAACTAATCCCAAAGGGTCAAAAAGGCAAGCTGCATCGGAATGAATGCTTCGCTTGGTGATACTCGCAGCATCCGACTTCCATTGGGGAAAGCTGAATTGAAATTCGTCGGCCGTCACATTCCATTGCAATCCTAAAGTCTTCACCGTCGTACTTGATGATTGGAGGTCTAGCACTGAACGATCGTCCCGCATTTTCTTCGGAATACTGCGGAGCAGCTCCGGAGAGTTTGAGTTCCATTTTCGGAGAATGAACCCTGCCGAATTGGTCACTTCTTCCACTTGCTTCACTAATAGCTTGGCTTCCTTGATGTTATCTGCTCCCGACAACATATCATCAACGTAAAAATCGTGCAGGATGACGTCAGATGCTACTGGATGCGTTGTTGCACAATCTTCACCAAGCTTCTTCAGGCATCTTGTTGCCAAGTATGGCGCGCTGGCGGTCCCGTATGTGACTGTGGTGAGTTCGAAGATTTTGATAGGCTCCTCCTTCGAATCCCTCCACACGATTTTGTGGAGAGGTGGTCTCCCGGCTGAGTAAGTACCATTCGGTACATTTTTGCGACGTCGGCAACTGCTGCAATTCGATGGAGGCGGAATCTGACCAGCATAGCCAGAAGAGGGTCCTGAACAACCGGTCCCACCATTAATGCATCGTTCAGAGATAGCCCTGTCGATGTGCGACATGACGCATCGAAGACTACACGAAGTTTGGTAGTCGTGCTGTCCGGGCGAAGAACTGCGTGGTGTGGCATATAATACACTGGTTTCTCGGAACATTCCTCCGGAACTTGCTTCATGTGCCCCATCAACAAATATTCATGGATGAATTCAGTGTACATTGCCTTAAGCGGTGGGTTGCAATCCAGCCGTCGCTCCAGACTCAAGAACCGTTTGATGGCAATGTTTTTGGAATCTCCCAGTTTCTCCATGATGTGTTCCTTCCTAGGCAATGCTACCACAAATCTACCGTCTTTATTTCTAGACGTCGTTTTGTTGAAGAATTCTTCACACGCTGTTTCCTCAATGGACAATGTGCTGTTGACGTGACATGTCTCTAGTTCCCAGAATCTCGCTAGAAGTTCTTGTAGATCTACCATTGTACTAACGAATGTTGATGTTTCTGGGATATTCTCAGGAATTGGAGATGTACGGCCGGACACGATCCAGCCAAAGACTGTTTCTTGTAGGGTTGGACCATCGTCAGAGAGCTTCATACTTCCCGCAGCAAGAAGGTCCAGATAGAACTCGGCTCCGATAATCATATCGATGGGGCCAGGTTCGCCGAAACTAGGGTCTGCTAGCACAATGTCGGTTGGGATCTTCAATCGGCTCACTTTCACTGGACTAATCGGCAACGCACGGGTGATCTTCGGCAAAACGTAGAACTGCATATCTTCTTCGAACGCTGAGATTGCTGGAACTCTTGGCTGGATTCTTGCTGCCACCAACCTTGTCGATGTGACACTACCGCACCCGATTCCTTGTACCTTCAGGTACACTGGCGTTTCCCGAAGCTTGAGCTTCTTCGAGAAGGTTGACGTAACGTAGCAGAATTCCGAACAGGAGTCCAAGAGTGTACGAGCAAAGGAAATATTGCCGAATCGGTCTTGTACTCGAACTATTGCGGTTGACATTAGCACTTGTCGAGGGAAGATTGCATGGTTTCTGATTGCTTTACAGCTTTTAGTGTAACAGTGGCGTGTGAATTTGTGGTGGAGTGTGGGGAATGTGCTGAGAGCTTGCTTGGATCACGGGATAGGAGTTTGTGGTTTGTGTGGCTGGTTGAATGGGTGTTTGTGTTTGACTTTTGATGTAGCTTGGCTTAAGTGTGGCTGTGACTGTCCTGCTACCCGAGTTTGATCTTGCGTTTGTGGAACGGATGTTTTAGACGCACGGAAACTCGATGGTGCGTTCTCAAAATGCAGCATAGTGTGATGCTTTCTGCTGCACTTTGTACAGGAACCTCTGGAGCATCCTTCAGCATAATGTCCCGCAGACAAGCAATTGCGACACAAGCGCTTCCGATTGGTCTCTTCCACACGCTGAGCGACTGACAGGCCTTTGAATTTGTAACACTTGAACGGAAGATGATACGGTTCCGCACAAAACACACAATTTCTTGCAGACCCCGCGGACGTGTGTACAACTGTGGACCTTTCTCGTCTCTGAGTGGAATCAGTCGATTTACTTGGCGCTATAGACTGCAGCACAAGGCAATGGTCTCTAAGGAACTCAATTAGCTCGTCATACCTAGGCACGTCCTTGGAATTGTGGTGCGATTCCCACAGTCGAAGAGTGGTCACATCCAGACGAGAGCATAGCGAATGCGCGAGAATCGTTGACCAATTCGCTGTGTTTTCTCCGATCTTATTCAACATTTGTAGATTCCTGTCGAATTCATTGATCAGATGATTCAATGCTTCGAAATTTTCTCGCCTTACAGGCTCCACTGCAAAGATAGCGTCCAAATGTGCTTTGATAATGAGCTTCTTATTTTCATATTTTTTCTCTAGAACCTTCCAAGCTGCCTCATAGTTGTCACCGTGCATCACCGAAGACAGATGACCGCAGATAGGTGAATTTATCAATGGCTGTAAGCATCAGGCTGCGAAACGTGTCTCTAAAAGTCACCCACTCCTTTAGCTTACCACTGAAGGAAGGAAGCTTGATGTCCGGCAGCTTGACTCGTGACATCCCATGCCCTGCCGCAATAGAAGTTGTTGTAGCTAATTTTGATTCCACCTTCAGTGCTCTCAGAGATATCAAGTCGGCTTTAGTAGCGAAATACTGCTCTTCCACTTCCCGGATGATTGCTTCATACTGATCTACGCGTATTATTGCCAATTTGTCCAAACGCTTCTTCCGCTCCTCTGTGGTTTCTTTCACATCTTCTTCTGCGTCAGTTTCATCGATTGCCATTTCGATCTTACGACGAACACTATAGAAGCTTTTCATGGCATTCTCCAACGTTTCCAACCTCACGTCGATTTGATTTTCCTGAGTTGACCTCTGGAACTCACTGACAAACTTTGCAATGGCTTTGATGGAATTTTTCAGCTGCCTCTCCTGCTTTCCGAGCTCCCGTAGTCCGATATTGTCAACCATTTCGCACTTCACTTAGCTATAATTCAAAGCTTAAAGCACTGCTCACACCTTATAAAGTTCAATGTTCATTCGTCGCACTTTCACTGACGTTCGTGTGATTTACATTCGCAATTAATTGCAGCAGTGCAATAAACTGAATTTTGAGTTCACTTTTTAATCACTTTTATCACTCACTACTCTGCCAATCAACTGGAACACTGCTAGGTGATTTACTCGACGCGACGTTCCACAGTGACGTGATTCGTATTGACTGACTAACGACCAAAGACAGCCGACAAGGAGGACTAGCAGCGAACAATCGAACCAATAAACCAAAGCCACAGTCAGGGACACAATTGATTGGAACCAGGCCACAATTCCGGAATGAAACTCCCATGCGAGTAGATTTAAGAATTTATTCAAGCCTTTGTTCACCCCACAATTACCCACACATGGAGACGCCACATGCAACCACGCCACCAACAACATGCAATCAACTACTTTCCTGATTCTGTGCTATATGCCTGCATCTGATTAACCGCTGGTACTTTTTTAATCCTCAGCATCACAGTCATCCAACAGCAATATAGCTCCTCAGCTTCAGATCGGCATGACACGCACCATATCAAAAAAACAAAGAGCGGGAATGATGGTTTCAAGCAGCAGCACTCTGAAGCCGGCAGAACAACTGGAATCACGATGTCGCTGCTACCACACAATGGCACCGATATGATCTTCGATGGCGGGAAGATTTTTGTTCGATATTAATCCAAATTGCACACGCGATTGTCACCGGTTAGTCGAACTGTTCACACAACGCTTGTCCGATTATGTGCACCGATTTAAATCCGGCTCGAAGGACCATGTTCTGGACCTATACTACGAGTGGACTGTATGCTTGAGTTTTTAAGGTCCAGAGCTACACTTCAAGGTCATCGACCTGACCTGTTCACTTGACATGCACTATCGGATACCGAATAGAAAAGCACTTGTTTAGGTGAGACTAACAAACAGTTTATTCGACCGGGTTTCAAAGAATACTGATTTTTATTTTGATTTGTTCGAGCTACCGACCCTGTATGACCAGCGATCTTCCTACGGTACCTACACATATTGCTCTAGCGTCGAAACGATCATCCACGATGCATTGATTGAGTTTAAAATTAAAGAGAGAGTTAACTGTGATACTGATAAAGGGGCAGCGGGGCTAACTTGGTTTGGAGATTACAGATCACTACTACTGCCGCATAGCCTATATTTGAAGTACTAGATTAAGGGTGGGTTCGGCGCGAAACTATAAACGTTTTAGACGAGAGAAGTGAGATCAATCATCGCCGCCACCTGAAATTCCTAATTTCAACACTGGCTACTCTGCTGCATGAGCTGTACCTACTTCATTGTTTACAAAAGTTCATCAGAAACGCATGCAGAAAATGATTTACTTGTACATTTTTACAAAATTATTAGCAAATTTTAACAGTTTTCATTAATTTCAGGTACATAATCTTCATAAGGTAGAAGGCAAACCTTGGTAACAGGTCGCTTGATGGTCCCTTTGCTGGTGTTAAGTGTTACAACGCGGATTAGTCCATCTCTGCCTGGATGTGCTTCGGTTATTCTGGCTAGCGGCCATCTTGCAGGTGATAGAGACTCGTCGACCAAAATCACCATTCGTCCTGGTTGAAAAGAAGTATTTGGTGTTGTTCGCCTTCCTTCTTTCTGCATCTCATGCAGATAATCCGTTCGCCAAAGATGCCAAAACTTCTGGACTCGCTCCTGAAGTTTCTGGTAGTGATCCAGTCGGTTGAGTGGTATCTCGGTAACGTCAGCTTCAGGTAGAGCCAACATAGCGGAGCCGATGAGAGAAATGTGCTGGAGTGAGGATTGCCAAATCGTCTGGGATCTCCGTCATCGGTGTGAGAGGCCTCGAATTCATACAGGCCTCAATCTGCGACAGGATAGTAGTCATGTCTTCGAAGGATAATGCGGCGTTGCCAAGTTGTCTGTGCAGGTGCTTCTTCGCCGTTTTCACTGCCGCCTCCCATAGGCCGCCAAAGTGGGGGCCTTCGGAGGAATCATTATGTGCCATTGGATTCCGTCGGTCGCGCAGATGGTGGAAATTTCTCCTGATGCTTTTTCCCGTTGCAATAATTGGTACACGGATACAAATTTCATCCATTTGCTTCAAAATATACATGTTTATTTCCAAAATGGTAATATGTTTGAATCAAACATATTTATTTTTAAAACCATATTGAATTCCTGTTTGCTTTATACATACACTAGTGGACAGCCCTCGCTCGTTCTTGCAAAAATAAACAAAACCTCAAGTTCGGATCGGATCCGATCGGAAGTCAGCAGAGGAGCAGGAGCAAAATAGAAGCATATGTTTTCTTGCTTCCAAATTGAGGATAGGGATGTTTTTAGGTACAGAAAGGTAAGTAAATGAAATATGAACGTTTGGAAATGTAAAATCTGGTAGTCAAATGCTACCAGAATATGAAAATTGGTAGAATTGATAAGAAAATATTATGAGGGGTCGAACCAAAACAATAATATCTATGTTTGCTTCAAACATTTAGCTGGTTAAAACAACTTGAAACGCACATTTGATTCAATAAAAAGTTTTTGTTCGCTTCAAATGCAACAATATGTTTGTTCCAAACAGATTTATTTTTGATGCCAGAACAAACTGAATTTATGTTTGGATTTACCTAGAATATGTTTGTTTTTAACGTAGTTTTTTCTGCGTGTATAGTTCCCGCAATTCATTTCGTGCTCCCTCAAAATTCTTGCCGTTGTCAGAGTATATGTGGGTCGGTCGACCACGGCGAGAAATAAACCTTCGAAGAGCTGCTATGAAAGCAGCGGTGGAGAGGCTACTAACCAGTTCAATATGCACAGCTTTCGTCGTAAAGCACACAAAATGCTTATATATGCCTTTGATACTCGATGCCCGTTTATGTGGTGGTTTCAGGTACACTGGACCAGCGTAATCGACGCCGGTGACGGTGAATGGTCTGCTTGGTGTAATTCTTCGCTGCGGTAGTTGCCCTGTTTGTTGTGCTGCTGGTGTTGGAGATGCTCGCGTGCATCGAAAACAATTGCGCATGATGCTGTTCAATAACCTTCTCCCCTGAATCGGCCAGTATTCTTACCGCATTGCAGCTAATGTTACACGGCCGCCACCATGCAACAGTTTGTTATGGTAGAAGACAGCAACAGAACGTGTGAAAGGATGGGAACTGGGAAGTAGGATTGGATGCTTCGTGTGATAGGGCTGCTCTGAGAGATTTAGTCTTCCCCCGACTCGAATGATTCCGTCTGAATCGAGAAATGGACTCAATAGGCGCAAATTTGATCGTTTCGATACTGGCTTCCCTCTACCCAATTCCCTAATTTCTTCACCGAACGAATCGATTTGGGCCAGCTTTACTAGCTTCATATGAGACAGCGACAATTCCTCCACGTTGAGTACGGTACTTCCTTCTAGTCGATCTGATGATTCTCGTTGACGGCAGACATTGATGAACCGTAGGCAGTAGGCCGTTACACGAAGCAGTCGTTGGTAGGATTTGGTTCGCAAGAAAATTTCATTCACGGTTGGTCGATTTTGAATGGCCGCCACCATGATGCGTCGCTCCAAAACTTCATCGGAATGGTTGCTCACATTGGTTGTTGTTGGCCAGCTTTCCCTATGCAGACTAAGCCAAGATGGACCGTGGTGCCAAAGATCACTGCTCAGAAATTCATCCACTTTCATTCCCCTCGTTATCAGATCAGCTGGATTATGGATTCCTGCGACGTGGTTCCACTGCGATCCGTGGGTGGTGGTTTGAATTTCGGATACTCGGTTGGCAATGAAGGTTTTCCAAACATGCGTAGGAGAACGTAACCACTCGAGGGTAACTGATGAATCGGACCAAAAATAGGATGCAGATATGGCCATATCGAGGGCTTCGAGGATTTTTGCGTGTAATCTGGCGGCGAGTACGGCAGCTGATAATTCCAACCTTGGTATCGATAGACGTTTGAGGGGAGCGACTCTAGATTTTGCAGCTATCAGATGAACACGGATCTGGCCTTTGGAGGAAATTGACCTGGCAAAGGTGCAAGCGCCGTATGCTTGCTCAGACGCATCAGCGAACGTGTGAAGCTCGTAGGTAGAGTTTGGAAGAAAAACGCATCGGTCAACTGCGTAGGAGGATAGCTTTGTCAAATCGGAACAGTAGGATATCCACTTCTCGTTGACAGGATCAGGAACTTCGTCATCCCATCCACATGGTTGCAGCCACAGCTCTTGCAGGAGTATTTTCGCGCGAATGACAACTGGAGCAGTGATTCCAAGAGGGTCGAAATGCTTGGATACACCAGATAGAATCGTCCTTTTTGTTGAAGCACTAGTGGGATCGATGGAAGCAATTTCAAAGCTTAATTTATCTGGTTTGGGCTCCCATCTCACGCCTAGAGTTTTGACTGCCTTTTCTGTTTCGAGATTCAGAAATGCTTTCGTTTCGATTTGTGACGGATCTAGACCTTCAAGTACCCGTGAATCGTTGGATGCCCATTTGCGGAGCTGAAACCCGCCTTTCGCGAGCAGCTGATTCAATTCAGTTCTGGTATGGATTGCTTCGCCGATGGATTGGGCACCTCCTATAAAGTCGTCGACATAAAAGTTTTTCACCAGGGCTGGTCCTCCGAGCGGAAAGTTGTCTCCTTCATCTTTACACAATTGGCTTAGGGTGCGAGTAGCAAGAAAGGACGAAGACGCCAAACCGTACGTTACGGTTAACAATTCGCACGTTTCGATGGGGCCATCGGGTTGAAAACGCCAAAATATTCTTTGCAGAGGGGTGTCTCTTGGGTCGACCAGTACCTGACGGTACATTTTCTCGATGTCAGCGACGAGTGCAATAGGGTACTTGCGAAAACGAAGAATTAAGGTGAGCAATTCGTCTTGCACTACTGGACCAACTTGTAGGGTGTCGTTCAGGGAAAATCCGGTAGTGGAGTGTACCGATCCATTGAATACCACACGGACTTTTGTGGTGATGCTTGACTCCTTCACGACGGGATGGTGCGGAATGTAGGAGACCTGTGGCGGCTCGGGTTCATTCGCAGAAATGATTCGAAGGTGGCCTAACGATAGATACTCGGCGAGAAAATTTTGGTATTCCTGCTTCAAGTTCGGATCGCGCTCCAAGCGTTTCTCCAGGGAATGGTATTGGCGCATGGCAACAGCTTTCGTATCACCCAGCATGTGATCGAAATCGGGATGGCGTGGAAGACGCACCATATATCTTCCTTCAGAATTTCGGGTAACATTCTCTACGAAATGTGTCTCGCATTGCTGTTCTTCGACGGAATAGTTTGGCTTGTTATTGATCTCTTCCATTTTCCAGAAGCGCTCAATTGCATCATGGAGGGGATCTGATACGGACACGTGACAGGCAACGGGTTCAACGACGGGTGAAATTAGGTTTCTACCAACGACAATCCATCCAAAAACACTTTCGACAAGCAAATGCTGCTGATCTTGCTCAATTCTCGTACCAGGGTTGACGAAGGAATAGAAATGTTCCGCACCTAGTAGCAAGTCAATTGCTCCAGATTTATTGAAGCTGGGATCGGCCAAGAATAAATCTTGTGGTATACGCCAATTCTGGGCCGAGAATGTGACGGCGGGGAGGTCAATAGTGACTCTTGGGAGAACCAAAAAATCCAAATCCATTGCAAAATCGTTCTTTCTGGATTTTATGACCGAGTGCACGCTGTGTCTTACATTGGAAGCTGATTCCCCCACACCATGAACAGGAATGTTCACTGCTCGTCGTTTTAGCTTCAGAAGCTGACACAATCTCTCGCTCATTATGTTGGATTGAGAGTCGCTATCTAGCAGGGCGCGTGCAGGGTGAGTGGATCCATTTGAATCGACGACTAGCAGCACGACGGTGGAAAGTAGCACATTTGAGTTTGATAACGGTGATGGGTTGCTACTTTGAGAGCGCATGTGTAGGTAGTCGTTGTGAATGGAGTATTGTTTTGACTCGATGACGGTCTGGCTTGATAAGTAGCTTGATTGGCGGGGCGTTGTGCAGGTGGTTGAAAGGATGATTCATCGAAGCTGTTGACATTGTGCAGCATAGTATGATGTCTTCTTTGGCAGTGTCGACAGGAGTATTTGGACTGACAGTTTCGAGCAAAGTGATCGTGGCGGAAACAATTCGCGCAAAGGCGATTAGTATCGATCAGTTTCATACGGTCTGCAACGTTCATTCTTTCAAATCGAGGGCATTTGACGAGAAAATGATACTGGCTACAGGCATAGCATTTAGGCTGTTGTTCTTCAGCGACAGTGTGGGAGGCAACTCTTGGGAAAAACGGTCTGCGATTGGAGGGGAAATTGCTTACTGGCATTGGCGAATAGTGCGACTGGTGGTTGACGGACATCGACTCAAGAACTCGAATTCTACGTTGTAGAAAATCGACGAGGCGAGCGTAATTTGGTTCATCGACGGTGGTAGCGAAATCTTCCCATGCCTTGAGGGTCCCATCGTCAAGGCGAATGCAAAGCAAGTGTTCGAGCATCGTGCTCCATTGGTCGACGGGCTCTCCAAGTTGACGAAGAATTTTGGTATGGCGTTGGAATTCATCAACCAGACTATGCAATGCTTCTGCAGATTCTCTCATCATGCGGGGGCAATCTAGTAGTGCTTGCAAATGACGTTTTTTGAGCAAGTAGTCGTTTGCGTAGCGCGAAGTCAATGCTTGCCAAGCAACGATCAGTGCTAATTGCAATTGATTCAATTAACTGGGCGGCTTCTCCCTTCAAAGCGGCACGGAGATAATGAAACTTTTGAACTTCGGGAACATCAACATTGGAGTGAATGAGGGCGACAAAGGTATCATGGAAAGCCAGCCATTGATTATAATCGCCATCGAACTCTGGCAACGAAATGGTGGGGAGCTTGATGCCAGCTAGTGCATTTGCAGCGGGGTTAGGGATTGCGCTTGGATTTTGGGTATTATTGGCGGGTAATAGGGATCGTAGAGCAGCCTTTACTTTGAAGAAAATGGATTCGAACTTGGCACGGGTTTGGTTGTTCTGTTCAATACCTTCATCGGTGGTTTCACACTCCTCTAACTGCGTCTGTACTTCCTCCAGTCCCATCCACATGCTATCTAGGTTCTCGATTCGAAGTGGCAGTTGAGCTTGGTCTCGATTGGCTTGGTATTTCGATGCGAACTGCTCAGCTCTTCCTAGCGAGGTCATGAGGGCCGTCCGACGGTTGATTAACTGCTGCTTGCGTTCCTCGTCCATGGCGCGAGATCCGGCGTGGGTTACGGCGTAACAAAATGGCGGTTCTAGACAAAAGAACACAGAAAAGACCCGGTAGAGCCGGACAAACGGAGTAGGGAGGTTGGAATACTACTAACCTTTTCAAGGCTAGGATAATGCCTTGTATTTTATATAATGCACCTCCGGTAACGGGAACGTACGTATTGCTGGCCAACTCAGCAAGATGGATTACTGGATCTTTCGGGTAGGTTTCTCGACAATCGGTAGCACTCTCAATGGCGGGAAACGGACAATAGCACTTCTCTTCGGCAACGGAAATCCTCGATGGATGGACGGAGTCACTTGGAATGAAAATCAGAAACAAATCTCAAAGTACCCGCGGATAATCCTGCGCGCAATGGAATCACACGTACCGTGTGCCTGATTAGAACAGGCCTTGTATTTTTCAAAATCAGGAACAACGGGAACAATTTTGCACTCTGGAATCTTCTTGGGAGGAATGGCGGTTTGTTGCCCGAAAACGATGGCGGAAATTCAATAGCGACGTCTTCTCACTATGGCGCTTGGCTTGATTTGGATCACGAACACGATGACGGAATGGAAACCTTTTCCTGGTCACGGCACCAATATGTTGGGGCAGGTTCGCGATTTCCGGTGAAATTTGAACGGTTGACAAATTGGGCACTGGCTGTAATGTAGCTCCTACGCTCAGCGGGGTGGTGATATTAGCTAATGCACTACTCCACAAAGTTCCCACTATCCGCCACGAGGAGAGTTCTTCTTGATGAATCAAACTGGTATCGCCGCTTAACACATAGTTCATTTTATTACTTAAACTAGAGTAGAAGTATAACTTTTGGGACACTTTCTTTTAGGATAGTTCAATTCGGAATAATTTATTTGCTGATTTTTCGGTCTAAAGAAATCTCCTTCGCTACTACTACCGTTCCATTTAAATTGAATTTCATTAGTGTATAACACTACTACTGCCGCATAGCCTATATTTGAGGTACTAGATTAAGGTGATTATACAATCAAGCCATGTGGTGAATTTTAAATTCACCACACGAGTTTCTACTCCTATTATCAAATACTCAAATCTAGCGTAATAATTGTCGTGCTGCTGAAATTAAAGTCGATTGTTTAGCATGAGTAAGGAAACGATCTACGAATGTTCCATCCCCATGGGCGTTGTGGTTCTCTCAATTTGTGCTCTTGAAAAATCACTAGAAAAAGCACGTGGTTTCCAAGATGGCCGATTTCTGACTTGGTTGTATAACCACCTTAAGGGTGGGTTCGGCGCGAAACTATAAACGTTTTAGACGAGAGAAGTGAGATCAATCAGCTTCGTTAGTTCATTTATAGCGCCATTGCGCTATATTGTTAGTGCTATAACAGCAAAAACGTTTTCATAGTGAATGCTACTCACCGTAATATGGGAAGTGGCTAACAAGCAACTCAATTACATACATGAGCTCTTAACCGATAAGCTTTGATGCTAATTCAGACAGAGCTGTTTTATGACTACATGAACGCTGCACAAACAATACAAGATTAAACATATTCGGCACACTGACTAGCTGATAGATATTTGGGTAATAGTCGAGTTGAAATTTAAGGGATTATTTGCGGAAGCTTTTCTTTTATTCGTCATTGACTGCTTTTATTCAAATATTATACAGCCAAAGGCTAGAAGTTGAAGCTTTTAGCACCAACATTGTTAGTTGGGCATTTAGCATATTTATGGATTTGTGCTGTGAAAAAATGGTAGCATTTGCTCATTATTGGGAGAAGTTGATCTAATTTTGCGTGGCCACTAAAAACATCTTCAGGAGGAACAAAACACAGTAAATAATAGAGTAAATAAGGTTGTCAATTAAAAAATACTGGGGTCCTGTAGTGTAGTTGGCCACACTTTCGCCTTACAAGCGAATGGTCATGGGTTCGAATCCCAGCCCCTCCACCAAAACCTTCGTTAGTCGCCGGATGCGCCACCCTCATTTTGAGCTTATTGACAAGTTCTATCATGTAAAAGTTATACGATCTTTAAGAGGATGCTCCACATATGCATCAACATGAAAACTGCATTAAAATTCAATTCAAACATAAAAATACACTTGAAAATCTAAATTTTCGCTGCATAGACAAAATTATTATAAGATTTGAAGTTTATAAATAAGGTTTTAACACTAAACTGATTAAAATACAGGACAATCCAAAGATATATTAAAATTGAATATTGTGCACACATGTTTGTATTGATGCAAATCTGAATTTATCATAAAACTTTATTTTCCCAAAACCAGTCTATATGGGGCAATATGGGCATACCTGCACAGAGCCAGATATCAGGCCTTAAAATGCGAACATGTTCAAATTTCAGTAGTTAAATACAGTGTTGGTAAAATCACTCATAAATCTCAATCAACGAGCGCTCCCGTGCGAACGAAATTCTCTGCGATTTTAAAGGAATGCATCACACTTGAATTTTTCATGCTAAAACGCATCATTTCACTCATTTGCCAAAAAATCATTTTGGTTTAAAAACGCATTAGAAATCACTTTGGGGGCAATTTATTGCTTATACATAAAAAAGTGTTTAATGTTTTATGCGACAAACGTCAATTCACTGTTTTTAACGAAGGAGAACAAAAGAAAACCTACGATGATTCAAATGGATGATTCAACTCATCCATGAGTTTTTAGGTGCTGAGTTGGGTGCGTTTCAACTCACGCTTGATTTAAATCATCCATGAGTTTTGAGATTTTGAGTTTTTACCAACACTGGTTAAATATAAGAATATTATCATATATGTAAGATTCATTCCGGAAATTACAACAGCGCATTACTGCGACTGAAACAGAAAAAATGACCATTGACCAATTGAAATGTGGCTGTTCAAACGGTAAAGAGTGGCAAATCGTTCCAGTCCGCTGTTGTGCGGTGGCCCATACTGCCCCAAATGGTAGCTCATATTGCCCCGTATAATCGGGAACACACATTAATGTCAATACCTTTTTAAAAAGTGCATTCCATCAATTTCCAAATGCATTTTTCATCATTCATCGACGTAATATGAAAGGTAACACCCCCTAGTATAAGTCAACAGTATTTGAATGGTGATTGTTTTAGCTTTTCAGCGCTTTTAGGAACGGTTTTTTTAGGTGACCCATATTGCCCCGATCACCCCTATACGGTGGCGTATTGGGGAGCGCCCTTGCCGTTATGACTGCTCGATGACGACTGACAAATTGTTCTTCTCGGAGGCATTCCTCCAACGTACCCGGATAAATGGTAACCGAACAATGCGCAACGATCATTGAATTCACGACATGGAAAAATAGACGCAATGGACTCATAGTGAGATGGACCAGCAACGACAACAACAATGAATAATGAAAAATCTAAAAATAGATTCTGTGTGGATTATGGATACCGCAGTAGATCTCGGCACAGTAGCGGTTAAGTAACACAGAGTGCCTACCAATAAAAGAAAGGAATAAAAAATAACTCGCCGCAAAACGATCATTTATCTAGAGGATCTATTATAAAAATACGCTATAAAAATACTACTTTACTGCCCATGATCACATGTATTTTGGTTGATATTGTAAACCGTTTGTCAATCCTCCCCATAAACTCAATCATTTCCAGCTTACCACAGATAAGCACAAATTCACAGGCTTTTTACAAAATGAACAAAAATGCGAATGTTACAAACATGCGATCATGGGCAGTTTAGTTCTTGGTAAAACAGGGGAGAATCAAGTCTCCCAAGGAATCAAGTCTTCCCACCTTCCCCTACTGCATAAGGTTTGAGTTTAAAAAACTCGAAATCGACAAGTCTCTTGCTTACATAACTGTATACCTATTTATAAACTGTGACGTAAAACACCTTCAATTAGCTACTGGTGAAATGCCAACAAGAGCAACGAGTTAAATGGCTGGCGTTGTTTCAGCGTGATCATTTTTCCAAGATCCGTAATTTCATTTCCACCATGAACAAAGCATCTTCCGATGGATACATAAAGCTTTATAAAAAATCTTAGTCAATAGTTTCAAAATAGTTGAAAAAAGTGACTTTTTGAGAGAAAAAATGACTTTAGTGACTTGAGATCGAAAAAAGAGACTTTTTAGTGACTAGCCCGAAAAAAGTGACCAAGTCACACTGACCCGCTACCAGGCCTGGAACAAGGTCATCTCCAGGATTAAAGTCGCCTAACCTTTTAAAAGGCAGTGGCAACTATATTGCCACCAACAAATTATGTGTTTTTCTATTTATTAACACGAGCTCTAATTATTGTTTTCTATGTAGTGGCTTTATTGGCCACCTAGTAATCCCCCAGATGAATTTGAGCCATAAAAAAATGAGATGTCAATTTGAGAACAGTTTTTTTACGAACAAATCGTAAGTTTCGAGTGGAAGAAGGATTTCCATTTATAATTCGTTAAAACGACAAAGATATATATTTTCTCGTTGGTATTAATTATTTTGATTCTCCTGTGTTAGGTTATGGCGTAATTAGCGTGAAAAAAGTTTTGCCTTTCTGTATATTTGGTTTTTAGATGTTTGATGAAATTGTGTTGTGTTGGGAACAAAAGCGCAAAAAAAAAATTCACGTATAATGCGTTTTCCGACTCGGATTCTTCATTAAGAAATGTAACGTGCCTTGATTTGACTGATTTTACGTAAAACCTATAAAGGGTTAAAATGTATTTCAAAAGATCATCAAAATAGTTTCTGCCTGAATCAAAGATGTATTGAAACAACGGATATGGTTTTAGGGCCAATTTCTTCACCTCCGCTTAACTCTTAAGCGATGCTTACCCATACGTTTAAACCTGGTTTAGCGCCTAAGCGGGGGTGAAGAAATCGACCCTTAATCGTACAAAATTAGGTTTAGGCAAATTCAGATATTGTCATAGAGCCAGTGGTCAACAAATCAACATGGAATACGATTCAATCAAAGTTAATTGCCTATTTCCGGGGATTAAACCACCCGACTTGGACGTTAATTTACAATGTTATGGAAACTTATAAGTGAATATGTACAATTATGTGGAAGATATTGATTTGAAAATTTTCAAATCAATATCTTCCACATAACGTACATATATACTTATGAGTTTTCATAACATTGTAAATTAACGTCCAAGTCGGGTGGTTTAATCCCCGGAAATAGGCAATTAACTTTGATTGAACTAAACCTGTGTTGCGTGCTCTTGCCTACGCAATCCGGTCTGGTCTGAGCTTGACGACCGACTGGCAAATAGCTTACACAACCTCACTTGATCAGTACAGTTGCTGATGAAGAATGTGTACAGCCGCCAGACATTCTAAATACTCACGCTCCTCTAATGTGAACGTGTACTATACACATGTGGTAGTGTTGACTTGGGAAATGGATTGCGAGTGATTTGACTATGTGTCCAATTTGGGAATCTCGAGCTCGTTCAGTAGCCGCTAGGTTGCGAAGGCCGACGGAGGTCCTTCGTAGCTTAGTTGGTTAAAGCACCAGTCTAGCGTACTGTAGGGTCATGGGTTCGAGTCCCATCGAAGGGAAAGTGGTTACCTCCAATACATTTTTCAAATCAATATCTTCCACATAATTGTACATATTCACATATGAGTTTCCATAACATTGTAAATGGAATACGACATTTTCAAGCGAAGCATCATTTGAACATAATCTCTAGAAGTGCAAGAAAATGTGTCATCCGTTCTAAATAAATTCAGCACACTTTCGATATAATTAATTGGTCCTTGTTTGTCTTGCCCCGAGGGGGTGACCATATCGCCATATGGTAAATATAAAATGGACAAATCAGCAGAATTCGAAGGAATTTCACTATTTTATAAGGGTTACCGCTTAGCGTGACCATCTTGCCCCACTTACAAATCCCAGAAACTGTTATGTCATCATCACAAAAGAAGCACCAAATCCCTTTCCTTTTCTTGGATTTTATTCCTTTTTTTGTTCACAACTCTTCTTACTCGTAAAAAGTTTGCATTTTGTTGTATTTTTCCTTTGCTTCGTTATCATCAATATTTACCATCATCAATAATGTTCTTCGATTTTTTATGTTTTTTTTTCTGCCATTTTAAGATTTGCAATAGTTCAGAGTGATAATAATAATAATAGTACATTTGTTTTTTTTTCTTGTAATCTTAAAGATTTTAAACTTTTTCTTCTTCATAACTCGCAGTTTTCTCCACATTCGTCTTTTTCTTCGTTTTCGTGGTCTACTCCTTCCATTTTCTCCGTCTTTTTTTTTACTCCTTCCTCCCTTCCGCAGTTTACATTACACAATGGGGCATGGTTGGTTTTGCTAGATTTTTTTTTCGGTTTTCTATTTTCTACTGTTTGTTCTCATTTTTTGTTTTATGTTTTCTTGATGTTCCGGGGGTTAACGATTATTCTGTGTTTTCTTTTTTAACTCTCCTGCCAGCAGCTCTCCATCTCTCGTCGGTCGACAGTTAGCAATAAAAGAACATGGTTGATTCCGTTTTTTTAGTCTTTTGCCTACCTGTTCGCTAATGTGTGTGAGTGTATGGATGTTTGTGAGTGTTTTCGTGTTACTATCTCCTCTCTCGTCGTGCCTCCATTCCTTTGGTACGATTTTTTAAATCGCCAAAAGTGAATTTCGGTTCCTGAGATGTGAGAAGGTTACCTTCTCTTGCTTTCGCTGATTTTGTTTTGGTAAGTACCTTCTAAGAACATGTTTTTTTTTCTCCTGGTTCTATCGTTCGCCATTTCTTCTTCAACTTTGAGCACTTAGGAATATTAGAATTGTACGCTTCGTAGCGCCGCACTGACTGTCCAACTCTGGGTAGATTTCTCGCAATTATACTTACGAACTTTTTTGGTCACACGAAAAATGTGTTTTCTTCAATTTGTAAAAATATCGCTCCTCTCATCTTTAAATTAATCGTTTGTTTTCGTTTTAAAGGTACTCTTTGCATTTTTGTTGTTGCTTTATTCCGCTCTCCTACCGCCATCTAGGGGTCTTAGCTTGAGTTAAAAATTACTGTAAGTAGCGTTATGTTCCGTCTCTTCTTTACCTCCGGTTTGTTAGTGTGTATATAAAAGGTGAACAAAATGCGATAAACAAAGTGACAACGTTATCATAAAACGATAACACGATAATAGTTGCTTCATTGTCAGGCTTCCACGACTTGATTTGCTCGAAGAGTTTCCGGTCCTGTGTCCGGGTTGACCGTTTCGGAGCGTCGAGCGAATTTCGGTGAAACGACCCAACCCGTGCAAGTTTGGAGAAATTCTTCCCGTTTTCCTTTAGTAAATGCGAGGACGGCTAAGGAAACACGGCTTTACACGGCCGAACCGGAACTTTATGAAACTTATAAAGAGTTTTCCCATATTGTAGTTTTTCTCCTTTCAACATGCTTCGTATTCGTATTACTAAAATTTCGCTGCCGAAAAGCAACCTTCCGGGGTCGGGACGACGCGGTTGCTCCAAATCCCTAGTCCTAGAGAGGAAAAATATATATGAACGTTGCCTCCGTTAGTTTTTGTTTGTTAATTAGTTCTCCTGCTTTCCGTACTTTTCGTTCTCTGCTTCAAGATTTGGCTGTTATCACAGTTTAAAAAAGAATAACATAGCTTGAATCGTGTTTTGTGTGTGCCTATTCTCCTGCTCTCCCGTTTTGCGTCTTTGCTCTCGTTCTCCAGTACTGATGCAATTCACTGGTTGTTTGTATTTATTAGGTCCGACTGCTCTCTGCGTCTCATCTCTCCGTTTCTTCTGGATCTGTTAATTATGTTTCCTCCGTTTCTCTATCTCCGCGTTTTAATCTGCTTGTTCGTTTTGTACGATTACATTTTGCTTTTTTAATATATAGACGTTTATCGACACTAAAATCTGGATTTTTATTTTCTTTGCAGTGTTTATTAGATTCATAATTTGTCAATCAATTGTATTTAGTAAATATTTTGCTTGCTTTATACTAATACGACGCAAAGATCTATGAGTTTTGTATTTTTGTAATGTTTCTCGTTCCAATTTGTAAACGTTAATATTTCTTTCCTATGTTAAACTTAACTCTTGTATTAAGTTTTGTGTAATGTGGATGTGTGAGTAATGATTTGGGAGGACTGGTCAGAGAATCAAACAATAGCTTAAGATAAGTTGATTGGTTGATCGGAAATTTTCCAATGGTCATCATTCAGCACATGTCTAGAGATCAATCCTTGAAATTTAATTATTGAGATCTCCTGTGCCCATCGTCACCCTGTAACTATCTTTAAAGTAAAAAAATCGAGAGGTCTGTAATGTTTTTGCTTCATTCGGATGATCGCACCTCTATTTACTTGTAGAATCAGAGTTCAAATGCTATGAGAAAAAATAACTTACTGTTTCTAGGGGATACAAAAAGAGCAAGGAAGGGATTGGAAATTGCAGAATCAAGAGAGAAGCGATTATCAAAACAATAGTTTTGGGAAGTACGAATGACTTTCATTTTAATTTTCTCACAGGATCCATTTGGTTATCTCATGCTTGAACGACTCTGCGTATCATTTTCCAGTGCGATCTTTAATCAGTTTGGAACTATAGCCCGAAATGCGTATAAAACTAATTTACTCTTTAAATAAAGGGATTATTTCGGTATGATGTTTTCGCTTATTTGGCATCATCCACAAACCACGTAACTATTTTTAATTTATCTCTTCCTTTTCTCTTGGTCTTTTATGCCTTATTTGTATAACATTTGGAAAATAAGGACGTGTTTTTTTTTTACTTTTCAGTTACCAGACCAGAGACGTGAGAATAAGCACAAATACCTAGAAAATCAACGTAGCTTGCTTCTCCAGAGTTCTCCAAATCCAGAATCACCATTATGTACCAATGTTACTGTGTAGCATGTATAAAATAAAAGTGGGTGGTAATAGATTGCAGCAATTTTACCACAAACACTTTGAGAGGAATACAGCGGAATTACGCATACTTGTATACATTTGGAGAAGTCAATGATCCTGATCATTCAGCAATTTTTTCCCAGTTTTAAGTGGATCAGGAGGCATTTCTACTCCACGTAATTATTCAAGGAAGTGGGTAGTTTAAGCCACTATCGAGACATCAAATGAATTTAACCACGCTAAAAGACCACAAGATGATTTGAGATTTTATAAAGTTATAATCACGAGATTTGTGGATGGCTAATAATACTCTCGATTTATCGACAAACTACATCGCCAATGACCGTTTTTGCAAAAAGGGATTTCCTTGTTGAATTACAGCTAAACAAATCAAAATCAATTTCCGATTTTTCACAATCGAGACAACACTTCCGTTTACTGTACCATCCTCAACCTTAACTACACAATTACTACTACAATAGTAGGAAAATGATAAATGGAAATGCGAACGAAAAACAAACGTGCGTCGTGTAAACCTTCCAGTGGGGTTTCTGCTCTCTCCAGGCCTCGTTTATTTACTCTCTCCATACGATAAAAAAAAATGAATATATAATTGTAAGGGGGTATAATTTAGGTGGCTTCGTATAGCGTTGAAACAACACGAAAAAAACAAGGTATAGGAAAAACAATCTTCTCCGCCTCCTCTCCTAAGTGAGTGTTTATATTAATGGTTGGTTTCTAGTGTTATGTTTCCATTGTTTAGTTTTGTTTGTCTGTGAAAGATAATTTACTCCTTGCTGTTGCTTCCTTCTTTTTTTTTTCTTTTGATTTCATCAAACTTTTCTTGTATCATTCGTTCAATTATTATTTATAATCATTTTTATCAAAGTGAATATTATAACTTGAATCGTGGTTTGCTTGCGTGAAGGGTGGCAGCAGCAGCGGCGGCGACGACGGCAGCAGTAGTCCCTCCTCCTCCGCCACCCGTTCCGGTAGTTCCAGTGTTGGAACAACCCACGACGGCGGCGGTAGCAGCGGTGTAATGTCCCAGATGGGCCCCAATTGGGGACGAAGCGCTATTGTAGTAAGAGTTTTTGTGACGCTGCTGCTGTTGTTGATGTAGCAGGAAGGCAGCATTCTGTTGCGGGCTCACTTTTAGCGCATTATCGGCGGAATAGGTAGTAAACTGATGATGATGGTGTTGGTGATGGCCGGTTGAATGTTGCTGCTGGGCATGGGATTGATGAAGATGGTTCTGGAACGGAGTCAGGCCACCAAATAGGTGTTGTTGTTGCTGCTGCTTCTGTTGTTCTGCGGCAGAATGCGGGGGCGGCAACGGCGGAGGTAAGCGATAATATCCAGCCATCGCCGCACCGTTGTTGTTATTGTTGTTGGTATGATTATTGTTATTGATGTGGTTCAAACTGCTGCTGTGGTTCAAAACGTTGCTGCTGCCGACAGTATTGTTGTTATTATTGTTGATGTTGCTGCTGCTGCTGCTGACGCACCACGACGACGCATAACCCGACTTCTAATCGCGTCCCTTGTTCTCTGTGCAGTCGCGACTCAAGTGACCAATCTTACCGCAGCTGTAACAGCTCTTGTCCCCGGTGGGACAATTTCGCGAGATGTGACCACTTTTGTTGCAATTGTAGCAGGACACGTTCATGTCCCGGTCGCTTTTCTCCGGACAGTTGCGTGCCAGATGGCCGCTCTGGTTGCAGTTGTAACAGCAAGAGTCATCCGGTGAGAGACTACAGTCGCGGGCGATGTGGCCACTTCCTGGAAATAGGAAAACAATAAAAACAAATTAATAATCAATCAACTTTATTATAATAAATTATTTTATTTTATGAATAAAGCTTAAAACAACTGAAAAAACAATTTGCTTCTTGTATCTGGTCAAAAATTATAATAAGGCATTTTATGAGACAGATCGAAACAGCTGTTTTTCTCGTGTTTATCTACTTTGACAATTAGTGGGAGCCCGTTTGTTTGGTAATTTCGCGCCGAACATTCCGATGGGTCCCATCATCAATTCTGCCTGTTTAACTTTTCGTCTACTAGGGTTTTAGTACATAGTTTTTCATATGATTCTTAAAATGTATCGTTAGATAATTGCATTCTAAGCATGAAATGCTGAAGAAAACACGAATGAAAAGTAAAAAGTTACAAAGATTATTTTGTGTTCGGACCTAACGGAATGTTCACGCAGAATCATACCAAAACAAAACATTAGAAGTAAATAAACGGGCCACCGCGAAACGTCTCATAAAATGCCTTATAATGACGTTACATAAAATAAGGATTTTCGAAGGGCATTTTATAATAATTTTGGGTTATTTGAAGTTCAAGCCAAGTTTACATGATTTACAAGTACTTTTAACTTAATACTACTTGCTATGGCACATTTTTTTGCGAAAATATGCTTTTAAATGCACTATTGACGATCCGGGGCAAAAGAACACCTCTATCAGGGGGAAAAGGGTCACTATTTGAATCGCACTTTGGATTGGAACATAACCTCGAACACAACTGTCAAACTGTTGTTGTTGGAAACAATGGCCATCCGCAGCATGACCGCGGCAATAAAAGCGTGACCGAGTCCGACATGTCTATGAAGCGAGCAGCCACCCAGCACGGTGTTCCTCGTCGAACGCTGAAGAAATATTTGAAGCAGTCGGATAGAAATTTTGACACTTGTGGCTTTGGTTGCTTCGAAACAGTATTTAAACCGCAGCAGGAAGACGAGTTCGTTCAGCACATATGCAACATGGAACTTGTTTCACTGCCAATTCTCGTCTTCAGGAGCATAGAGTGCCAACTGACGGTAAGGAACAAAGTTAAACATCCGTCTAACAAAGAGTTCCAACTGGTCGGTGAAGATTGGTAACACGGTTTCCGACAACGCCACTCTGAACTGTGCTTACTTATTCTTGAGGCAACTTTATTACACCTTCATTTCGAAGTGTCCTTTTTGCCGCTGTGAAGTGGTCTCCTTGCTACGCTCCTTTACATCCAATGAATATATTCGATCATTGGATGTAAAGCCGAATTCGATTCCCGGTGCCGGTCGAGGCAATTTTCGGATTGGAAATTGTCTCGACTTCCTTGGGCATAAAAGTATCATCGTGTAGCCTCATGATATACGAATGCAAAAATGGTAACTAGGCTTAGAAACCTCGCAGTTAATAACTGTGGAAGTGCTTAATGAACACTAAGTTGCGAGGCGGTTCTGTGGGGATGTAATGAAAATAAGACGAAGAAGAAGAATAAACCATCAATCCATAACTGGTTTACCCTTATAGCCGACTTAGGAACACTAAGGTCATAACTGATACATAAGTTTTAGAAGAAGACATCAAATGATGTTTTTCTCGAATAATCAAAATCAATCCATATTGGAATTAGCTAAGAGAAAAAGATATTTTTAATTTTCCAGAATTAAATGGTCAAGGTTCAGCCAAAGCACACCAAGCGCCAACGAAAAATTACCGATTTTTCTGCTCAAACTTTCGTTTATCAGATTTAATTGATCGCAAATCGTATTGGATATCCATCAACCCCGTAACTGAGGATATCCTACTGTAAATCTATGCTTAAATTGATATGAAACAACTTCCGTTTTTCTTGACCAAACAAAAAAACAAACAGTCGAAAAGCCGCTTGGTGTGGTTTGGCTGAACCCCAAATATTAACTGGAAAACATTTCAGTTCCTAATAAGCTTCAGCTATGGGCCCTGTGCAACATGAATGTTGGAAAGGGACGACTTGAAATATCTCCTTTCTGAGCAATGTCCAGCTAGCGCTTTAGCCTCGTACCAAGTTAAATTTCGTACGACTTGTGAGAGTTTGAACGCATCTGAATTCAAAAGATTTTTTGAAACAAAAGAGAAAAATTGGCTGTTTATTGTTTTGTTAAACCTTTCTAATTTTTATTCTAATATTTGGGTGACAATAAGTGCAATATTATTCGCGGCCGCGAATACAACGTGCCCACACATCGATTCTATGACACTGCCCCGCCCCGAATGGCCCGCCCTGCTCCGGCTCATTCATTTATTTAGTCTACATCTAAACAGATAACACTGAATCAACAATTTGACGCCACAATACGCGGTTCGAGGCCGCATCTCTCCATCCTCGCTCGCCCCACGCTCGCCAAGTCGTTCTGCACCTGGTCTGCCCATCTCGCTCGCTGCGATCCACGTTGTCTCGTCCCTGCCGGATCGGAAGCGAACACCATCTTTGCAGGGTTGCTGTCCGGCATTCTTGCAACATGCCCTGCCCATCGTACCCTTCCGGCTTTAGCTACCTTCTGGATACTGGGTTCGCCGTAGAGCTGGGCGAGCTCATGGTTCATTCTTCGCCGCCACACACCGTCTTCTTGTACACCGCCAAAGATGGTCCTAAGCACCCGTCTCTCGAATACTCCGAGTGCTTGCAAGTCCTCCTCGAGCATTGTCCATGTTTCATGTCCGTAGAGGACTACCGGTCTTATTAACGTCTTGTACATGACACATTTGGTGCGGTGGCGAATCTTTTTCGACCGCAGTTTCTTCTGGAGCCCGTAGTAGGCCCGACTTCCACAGATGATGCGCCTTCGTATTTCACGACTAACGTTGTTGTCAGCCGTTAGCAAGGATCCGAGGTAGACGAATTCCTCGACCACCTCGAAGGTATCCCCGTCTATCGTAACACTGCTTCCCAGGCGGGCCCTGTCGCGCTCGGTTCCACCCACAAGCATGTACTTTGTCTTTGACGCATTCACCACCAGTCCAACTTTTGTTGCTTCACGTTTCAGGCGGGTGTACAGTTCTGCCACCTTTGCAAATGTTCGGCCGACAATGTCCATGTCATCCGCGAAGCAAATAAATTGACTGGATCTGTTGAAAATCGTTCCCCGGCTGTTACACCCGGCTCTCCGCATGACACCTTCTAGCGCAATGTTGAACAACAGGCACGAAAGTCCATCACCTTGTCTTAGTCCCCGGCGCGATTCGAACGAACTGGAGTGTTCGCCCGAGATCTTCACACAGTTTTGCACACCATCCACCGTTGCTTTGATCAGTCTGGTAAGCTTTCCAGGGAAGCTGTTCTCGTCCATAATTTTCCATAGCTCTACGCGGTCTATACTGTCGTATGCCGCCTTGAAATCAACGAACAGATGGTGCGTTGGGACCTGGTATTCACGGCATTTTGAAGGATTTGCCGTACAGTAAAGATCTGGTCCGTTGTCGAGCGACCGTCAACGAAGCCGGCTTGATAACTTCCCACGAACTCGTTCACTAATGGTGACAGACGACGGAAGATAATCTGGGATATCACTTTGTAGGCGGCATTAAGGATGGTGATCGCTCGAAAGTTCTCACACTCCAGTTTGTCACCTTTCTTGTAGATGGGGCATATGACCCCTTCCTTCCACTCCTCCGGTAGCTGTTCGTTTTCCCAGATTCTGACTATCAGTTTGTGCAGGCAAGTGGCCAGCTTTTCCGGGCCCATCTTGATGAGCTCAGCTCCGATACCATCCTTACCAGCTGCTTTATTGGTCTTTAGCTGTTGAATGGCATCCTTAACTTCCCTCAAGGTGGGGGCTGGTTGGCTTCCATCGTCCGCTGAACTGACGTAGTCATCTCCTCCGCTGCCTTGACTTTCATTGCCTGTACTCTCAGCGCCATTCAGATGTTCCTCGTAGTGCTGCTTCCACCTTTCGATCACCACACGTTCGTCCGTCAAGATGCTCCCATCCTTATCCCGGCACATTTCGGCTCGCGGCACGAAGCCTTTGCGGGATGCGTTGAGCTTCTGATAGAACTTGCGTGTATCTTGAGAACGGCACAGCTGTTCCATCTCCTCGCACTCCGCTTCTTCCAGGCGGCGTTTCTTCTCCTGAAAAAGGCGGGTCTGCTGTCTCCGCTTCCGTCTATAACGTTCCACGTTCTGCCGGGTACCTTGCTGCAGCGCGACCGCCCGCGCTGCGTCCTTCTCCTCCAGAATCTGTCTGCACTCTTCGTCGAACCAATCGTTCCGTCGACTTCGACCCATATACCCGACGTTGTTCTCCGCTGCGTCGTTAATGGCTGCTTTGACTGTATTCCAGCAGTCCTCAAGAGGGGCCCCATCGAGCTCACCCTCTTCCGGCAACGCTGCCTCGAGATGCTGCGCGTATGCAGTGGCGACATCAGGTTGCTTCAGTCGCTCTAGGTCGTACCGCGGCGGTCGTCGGTACCGAACATTGTTGATGACGGATAGTTTTGGGCGCAGTTTAACCATCACCAGATAGTGGTCAGAGTCGATGTTAGCGCCACGATATGTCCTGACGTCGATAATGTCGGAGAAGTGCCGTCCATCAATCAGAACGTGGTCGATTTGTGATTCTGTCTGCAGTGGTGATCTCCAGGTGTACCGATACGGGAGGCTGTGTTGGAAGTAGGTGCTGCGAATGGCCACGCTGCGCCCCGGCTATGGCCCCGAATAACCCGTTACCCCGAATTATCATTACCCCGAATTTTCCAAAAAAAAATGTACTCACTTTTTATCACCTCATTAGATTGCGTTTCAATAATGAAATTGAAAATAGAAACTAATCAGTCAAAAATAACATATTCAAAATTTTTGAAGTATGAGTCATTTACTGACCCCGGCTTATTCCGAGCTACCGCGCTGTTCAAAAGAAGGAAACATTTACTTTTTCGCCTCATCCCGGCCAAATGCATGCTTTTAAAGAAGTTATTTACTCTTCCTTCTAAGTCCGGGCAAATGCGTGCTTTAAAAGAACGAGGCATTCACATTCTCTCTTTCGCATTATTCCGGGCAAATACGTGTTTTTAAAAAATGAAGCATTCGTTTTAAAGAAGGGAGCATTATTCCGGAGAAGCGAATGCTTTAAAAGAAGGTGTCATTTGCTCTGTTGCATTATTTCGGGCAAATGCGTGCCTTTAGCCTCGTCCAACGATTCACCACTTCCTAAACGACAAAATGCCGAACAACCATAAAAATCTTCGAATTGGACACCTCAACGTTCGTGGACTCGAGTGCCACACAGACGAAATCAAAATTCTACTCAACAAGAACCAGTACCACTTCTTCGCAATGACTGAGACCAAACTAAAAGCATGCAGCCCTATAGGAACTGTTAGAGTCCCATCGTACAACTTCCTATAGCATTGTTTACCTGCAAACAGAGGCAGAGGTAGCAAGTCATGCAGTGGATTAGGACTGTATTATCTCAAAGAACTGAAGGTATCGACAGTAATCCGGTTGGACACCGGACTGAATACCTTGTTGTTAACACAAAATTAACGATATCAGCATCGGCATCGCTACATTTTATAATCCCAGCAGTATCAATCCGAACTTTTCGACAGAATACGAAAAACTACTCTTCGACATCCAAGACCAGCATTTCGATAGGCTATAATCAAGGAATGTAAAATAACAACATTGCCAATGACAACAACATTGTCCTCTCTTGTAAATGTTGGGACAAACTCAACTCGCAATAAGCGTTTGTCCCAAACTGCAACAGAATAGGACAATGATCGCTTGCCGTGCATTTTGAGAAGTAGTCGGTTTTCGATGATGTTTTTGGTTATATATATATCAGTTATCATAGTTTAGACATAAACTTAACCATCTGTTTTCATGATTTATGTTTTACCTCTGAAATATACAAGTTATCGCAGTTTGAAAAGTTCACAACAATTACTTCTCCATGTTTGTTGCAAATAAAATAGAGCGCAACAATGTCTTTATCCTCTGCAGATGAGGACAAAGAGTTATCGCTATTCTCTTTTGTCGCTTGTTTTTTGCATTTTTCAGCGACAATTACATTCCTTGGCTATAATACATCCTCGGAGATTTCAACATCAATGTATCTTCGACACTTCCCTCAAGAAACCATGCATCACTTTTGCGTATTCATCGAACCTTCAAGCTTTCCATCTTGCCAACGTCTACCAGGATAACTGATAGATGCTCCACCACTATCGATCTACTGATCACTGACAATCCGCAGTCAACCGTTGCTGCCAGAACCATTACCAACTCGTTCTCTGATCACGAGACAATTTGTTTGATCTCGAATGTACTATGCAGAAAATCTGAAACACAACGCCTAACTGTAAGGGACTTCAAGGGCATCAACATCACTAGACTGCAAGCAGATTTTCAGGGTAGAAACATGGAAAACATCATAAACATAGATGTCAACATCAAGGCTCAATTAATCACGACTGAATTGAACAACGTGATGGATCTGCATGCACCCGAGAGGATCATCACTGTGAATGATAGACGTATACCGTGGATGACAGAAGAAATAGAACAAGCAATCTCTATCAGAAACCTAGATCATGCACATTTTCTCGTAATCCGAATAGAAGACGCGATGATGCGCATTGGGGAGATTACGTTAGTAAACGGAATAAAGCTACCACTCTCATATCAGAAGCCAATAAACGGTACGACGAACGTTACTTCTCCCCGCATCTTCCAGCTAAGAAACTTTGGAGCAATCTCCGAAGAGAAGGTGTTCGCAACAACAGCAAAAATAATCCACCTTCTGAAACGTCTGATGTGGATCAGCTGAACCACTTCTTTTGCGAAGGACACCACCAACTACCGACAACGTCACACCGATGAACGACCAAGATAATATCCGAAGGACTGTCGAAAGAGATAGAGCTCAACGTTTCAACTTTCGCTACACAAATGCTGATGAAGTCTCCAGGAAAATCGCGATTCAAACGAATGCCACTGGTGTTGACGGTATCCCGATATCCTTCGTAAAACTACTATGTCCTTTCGTCTATCCGGTTCTTGTAAACCTTTTCAACTCTATAATCGATGACAAAAGTTTCCCATCGTTATGGAAAAAAGGAATGGTAACCCCGATTCCCAAAGTTCCGAATCCAGTTCAACCAAAGGATTTTCGCCCTATTACATACAGTTCTCCCTTCCATCTCCAAAATACTCGAAAAAATTCTGCTGGATCAGATTGTTGAACACATTGATGGAACAGGCTCGCGGTTGTTAGCAAAACACCAATCAGGATACCGGAAAGGGTACAGCACAACAACTGCCCTGGCCAAAATCACTCATGATATCTATAACAGCTTCGATGGTGACCAGTGTACTGTTATGGTGCTTATAGACTACTCACTAGCCTTTAATTGTGTTAATCACCGTGAGCTAAGAAAGAAACATGCCGAAGAATTCCATTTTACCCTAGATGCCTGCGAGCTTATTTCGTCGTTTCTAGGACTTCGTAGCCAAATGCTAAAGCTAGGTTATACGATATCCACGGATTATCCTCTCACAGACGGAACACCCCAAGGGTCTTGCCTGAGCGCTCTACTGTTCACTGTGTACGTTAACAGCTTGCCCAATGGACTGCAATGCAATTACCAACTGTATGCCGACGATTTACAAAATTACTTGCCCAAAGCAAGACATCGACAAGCTCATAACAGAAGTGAACAACGATCTCCAGTATATAGAAAGATGGGCAACAGAGAATTCACTTTTCCCAAACCCTAAAAAAACTCAAGCCATCATATTTTGCAAAAACGGAATCACTACACCAAATACCGACATAACGTTTTGCTCTGAATCTATCCTTCCTTTGTCAGGAAGTGAATTTAGAATTTAGGCTTACAAATGGACCGAAACCTGCGATGGTCGACTCAGGTAAACGACGTCACGCGGAAAGTCTTCGGAACCTTGGAAATTGTGGGTTGTGACCTAACAACTTACTACCGAAATAGAATTTGCTGTTTTATGCGCCAAAGTTATACGGAAAGCCTACCAGACTACTTGCTTCAACACCTACAGCGTGGGCAGCGGGAATGTTCTCGAGCTTTTACCATCCCATTACACACCACTTCCCAGAAGAAAAGCATCCTGATTGCTGGTGCTCTCACCTGGAACAGCATTCCTCTACACATCAAACAAAACACAACATTTAAGACTGCTATCAGGAGTATGTCATAGCTATGCACATTTAATGTTATCTTTAGTAATAGAAGAACTTTAATCCCGTACAGTCAAAACAATACAAAGTGTAAAATTTCCTTGACCTGGAATAAGGTGTAACGTACAGGGTATCGTATGATTAATAAATTACAATTACAGTGTGCCAAACGCAACGCAAACGTATCATGTGTGCGGGCCTCTTTATTCTGGCCAAGCACGTGTTCTAAATGGTGTCATTTACTCTCCCACCTTATTCTGGGCAGATGCGTGCTTTAAAAGAAGGAGAAACTTACGCTTTCGCTTTATTCCAGGCAAGCGCGTGCTTTCAAAGAAGGTGTCATTCATTCTCCCTCCTTTTTCCGGGCAGATCCGTGCGCTTTAAAAAAAAGAAGGCACTCCCTCGCATTATTCTGGGCAAGCACGCTTCACAAGAAGGTGACATTTACTCTCCCATCTTATTCCGGGCAAGTGCATAACTTAAAAAAAATCCTCTCTCGCCTTGTTCCGGGTAAGTGCGTGTATTGTATTTAGCACATTAACATTATTTGTTGCTGAAGATATCTATATCTGATCTATAGACAGGACATGTATTAAAGAAAAAGAAATAATTGCTTATACTGAAAGTCACATCACGTTTTCATAAATTTATCGTGAAAGTCGTAAAGCCAGAGATTTGCTTTCATTCTCTCCGCTGGTCTCTATATGAACACCGTCTCTGGCATTCGCTCTTTCGCATTATCCCGAGAGTACCCGGCTCAAATATAAGTATAATTGTTAGCATATGCAAAATTAATAATTAAAATTATTGCGTAATATATTCATATGATTTTCGGGGTAATGGCCTTTCTGGGTATTGGGATATTCGGGGTAGTGACCTTTCGGGGTACTGGCGTTCGGGATAGTAATATTCGGGTTAGTGTCATAGAACCTTACACAATATCATCTATTTATCGACTTCAGGTTGATCAAGGCGACGATGAAACGGGTGATGTGCGTAGTTCGAGTTTCAGGAGCATTCTCGAGTCCCTTCGAAACGCGCAGAGGGTTACGGCAAGGTGATGGTCTTTCGTGTCTGCTATTCAACATGGCTTTGGAGGGAGTAATACGAAGGGCAGGGATTGACACGAAGTTCGTCCAGTTATTTGGTTTAGCCGACGATATTGATATCATGGCACGTAACTTTGAGAGGATGGAGGAAGCCTACATCAGACTGAAAAGCGAAGCTAAACGGATTGGACTATTTATCAACATGTCGAAGACGAAGTGCATGATAGGAAGAGGCTCAAGAGAGGTCAATGTAAGCCACCCATCACGGTGATGACAATTGTTGTCAATATTCGGTCCGAAGTTGCTTCGTGAAAGTGATTATTTTATGCTCTGCTTGGGCTCACTGGTGACCGCCGATAACGATACCAGCAGAGAAATTCGGAGACGCATCATGGCAGAAAATCGTACGTACTGTAGTGCATGGGTTTAAAAATGATTGGCGAATGCAGATCCCGTAACTACCTTGACGTAGATCCCGCTTCACGCATTCGAACAAGCTTCATCCGGATAGCTTAAATATTGCAAACTCCTTCATGTTCCGCTTTTGATGCCAGTAGCTAGCAACTATTTATTGTCAACGCTGTCCCCACTTTTATTTTTCTCATCCATATTTCGTATCAGATTATGGAATCAATCGAATAACGTTGAACAAAATGTAATTCTGTTCAAAATTATGTCGGGGTGTTCTTGATTTAGTGTCTTAAGATGGTTTCGTAGCCGCTGCTGGCATCATTTTACCGGAAACTGTTAGTTGACAAGTGTGTAATATCTTGTCATCAACCTTCGATATTTTTTCCCTAAAATACCTGACCAATGTTTGTATACACTGAAGTTTTTTTTACGCGGTTTTTTTTTGCGCGGTTTTTTTTACGCGGATATTTTTACGCGGTACCGACGTAAAAAAAACCGCGTTATTTAAAAAAAACGACGTAAAAAAAAACCGCGCTATTTTAAAAAAACGACGTAAAAAAAACCTATTGGGGGACTTAGAAAATTTTATATGTTGGTGCCTACTGGGGACTTAGAAGATTTTTTTTATGCCGGTGCCTACTGGGGACTTAGAAAATTTTAAATTGGGACTTATAATGGACGAGGCTTCTTCCTATTTGTTTGCTAGGTGATGTTTGTAGGTCATAGTACGCTAGTATGGATCGTGATATGGTACATGGTTTTTGTGACATGAAACCAAGAATGTGTTCCGATCTATGCTCAAGCTCATCCAAGAATCTCCTGAAATAAGGCCTTGAGATCTATGAAATAAGGCCTTGAGATCTATAAAGATCTGTACTCTTGTTTCAAATATGGTGCTTGCTCTGTGTGACTCATAGAACAGATTGTGTTCAAAGCCTAAGTTATTGGTCATCCAAATAAATCCCGAAGCAAGGCCTTTAGATCTACACGCGTAACCAAAGATCTGTCCGCCTGTTTCAAATATGGTACATGCTCTGTGTGACTCATAGAATAGATTGTGTTCAGAGCATAAGTTCTGGGTCATCCGTAAAAATTCCGAAGTAAGGCCTTTAGATCTATACGCGTAACCAAAGATCTATCAGCCTGTTTCAAATATGGTACATGCTCTGAGTGACTCATAGAAAGAATGTGTTCAAAGCCTAAGTTCTTGGTCATCCAAAAAAAATCGAAACAAGGCCTTTAGATATACACGCGTAACCAAAGATCTGTCCGTCTGTTTCAAATATGGTACATGCTCTACATGACTCATAGAATAGATTGTATTCAAAGCATAAGTTATGGTCATCCAAAAAAAATCCGAAGTAAGGCCTTTGGATCTATACGCGTAACCAAAGATCCGTCCGCCGGTTGCAAATATGGTACATGCTCTGTGTGACTCATAGAACAGATTGTGTTCAAAGCCTAAGTTCATGGTCATCCAAATAAATCCCGAAGCAAGGCCTTTAGATCTACACGCGTAACCAAAGATCTGTCCGCCTGTTTCAAATATGGTACATGCTCTGTGTGACTCATAGAATAGATTGTGTTCAGAGCATAAGTTCTGGGTCATCAAAAAAAAAAATCCAAAGTAAGGCCTTTAGATCTATACGCGTAACCAAATATCTATCAGCCTGTTTCAAATATAGTACATGCTCTGAGTGACTCATAGAAAAGAATGTGTTCAAAGCCTAAGTTCTTGGTCATCCAAAAAAAATCCGAAACAAGGCCTTTAGATCTACACGCGTAACCAAAGATCTATCAGCCTGTTTCAAATATGGTACATGCTCTGAGTGACTCATAGAAAAGAATGTGTTCAAAGCCTAAGTTCTTGGTCATCCAAAAAAAATCCGAAACAAGGCCTTTAGATCTACACGCGTAACCAAAGATCTGTCCGTCTGTTTCAAATATGGTACATGCTCTACGTGACTCATAGAATAGATTGTATTCAAAGCATAAGTTATGGTCATCCAAAAAAATTCCGAAGTAAGGCCTTTGGATCTATACGCGTAACCAAAGATCCGTCCGCCGGTTGCAAATATGGTACATGCTCTGTGTGACTCATAGAACAGATTGTGTTCAAAGCCTAAGTTATTGGTCATCCAAATAAATCCCGAAGCAAGGCCTTTAGATCTACACGCGTAACCAAAGATCTGTCCGCCTGTTTCAAATATGACACATGCTCTGTGTGACTTATAGAATAGATTGTGTTCAGAGCATAAGTTCTTGGTCATCCAAAATTTTCCGAAGTAAGAGAGTTCTGGGTCATCCAAAAAAATTCTGTAGTAAGGCCTTTAGATCTATACGCGTAACCAAAGATCTATCAGCCTGTTTCAAATATGGTACATGCTCTGCGCGACTCATATAATAGATTGAGTTCAAAGCATAAGTTCTTGGTCATCCAAAATTTTCCGAAGTAAGACCTTTGGATCTCTGGATTCTGGAACCCATTTTGATGAGCTCAGCTGCGACACCATCCTTACCAGCTGCTTTATTGGTCTTTAGCTGTCTGATGGCATCCTTAACTTCCCTCAGGGTATGGGCAGAATTTCGGTGTGTAGGCTAAACGGTGATTATGCTTAAGCTGAAAAACCAATCTTTGATCCTCAACCTGCACATTCTCTTGTGAATCGGTCACCACCAGATCGCGCCTTTGAATATCGCCCATCACTATGGGGACAAGAAGGCGAGGTACGCAGCGAGCAAGATAAATCGATCAGTTGAAGATAATTTGACGACCCTCCGTGAACTGTAAGGCTGGCGACGTGCATCTACTGACCGAACTGAATGTAGAAGGATTTTGTGTACATACAATACTTTGTGAACCACAAAAAGACGAGTGGCCTAGTGGCTACCGCTTCTGCCTTATAAGCAGGACGACATGGGTGCATTTCCAGGTTCTTTCGTTTCCGACTGTATTTCTATCTTAGCTGTTTCTGTGTTTCACGTTTTACCAAAACGATTCCTACTGTTTTAATCTTCCACATTAACAATTCCAAAAACCTCAAGTGACACACATGGGAGGTCGTCACTGCATCTTTCTTAAGTAGGTGTTCAACATACCATCCATCCCCTTCCTCAGCATTCGCAAGGACGTGGCCAAGACAGATCTCGACTATTGAAGAGTGCATTGCTTCCATATAAGAGATAGTGATTAGCCCCAAATCAATATATGTGGTAACGGATGAATGTGAAAGTGCTACTCCTATACAATAGTCCAGGCTTGTACCACCTACGAATTTGTCCGAATTGCTCAATACTAATGCTAATGCTAATAATAAAGCTAATACTACACCACTAAGAGCATGTAGCATATATTAAACATGCCGATAGATCTTTGGTTACGCATGTAGATGTTAAGGCCTTACATCGGTACTTTATTGGATGGCCAATAACTTATGCTTTGAACACAGTCTATTCTATGAACCACACAGAGCATGTACCATATTTGATAAAAGCCGATAGATCTTTGGTTACTCGTGTAAATGTAATGGACTTACTTTGGAACTTTTTAGATGACCAAAACTTATGCCCTCCTTAGCCGTGCGGTAAGACGCACACGGCTGGGTTCGATTCAGTGCCGGTCTAGACAATTTTCGGATTGGAAATTGTGTCGACTTCCTTGGGCATAAAAGTATCATCGTGTTAGCCTCATGATATACGAATGAAAAAATGGTAATTTGGCTTAGAAACCTCGCAGTTGATAACTGTGGAAGTGCTTAATGAACACTAAGCTGCGAGGCGGCTCTGTCCCTGTGTGGGGATGTAATGCCAATAAGAAGAAGAAGAAGAACTTATGCTTTGAACACAGTCTATTCTATGAACCACGAAGAGCATGTACCATATTTAAAACAGGCTGATAGATCTTTGGTTACACATGTAGATCTAAAGGCCTTACTTCAAGGATCTCTTGGATGATCAAGAGCTTATGCTTTGATTACAATCTATCCTATGAGTCACATATAGCATGTAGCATATTTGAAATGGGTGGTTAAATCTTTGGTTACACGTGTAGATCTGAAGGCCTTACTTCGGAAGTTTTTTGGATGACCAAGAGCTTATGCTTTGAACACAATCTATTCTATGAGTCACACAGAGCCTGTACCATATTTGAAACAGACGGACAGATCTTTGGTTACGCGTGTAGATCTAAAGGTTTTTTTTGATGACCAAGGACTTAGGCTTTGAACATAATCTATTCTATGAGTCACACAGAGCATGTACCATATTTGAAACAGGCTGATAGATCTTTGGTTACGCGTATAGATCTAAAGGCCTTACTTCGGATTTTTTTTTGATGATCAATAACTTAGGCTTTGAACACAATCTATTCTATGAGTCACGCAGAGCATGTACTATATTTGAAACAGGCGAACAGATCTTTGGTTACGCGAGTAGATCTAAAGGCCTTGCTTCGGGTTTTTTGGATGACCAATAACTTTGGCTTTGCACACAATCTGTTCTATGAGTCACACAGAGCATGTACCATATTTGCAACCGGCGGACGGATCTTTGGTTACGCGTATAGATCCAAAGGCCTTACTTCGGAATTTTTTTGGATGACCATAATTTATGCTTTGAATACAATCTATTCTATGAGTCACGTAGAGCATGTACCATATTTGAAACAGACGGACAGATCTTTGGTTACGCGTGTAGATCTAAAGGCCTTGTTTCGGAATTTTTTTGGATGACCAAGAACTTAGGCTTTGAACACAATCTTTTCTATGAGTCACTCAGAGCATGTACCATATTTGAAACAGGCTGATAGATCTTTGGTTACGCGTATAGATCTAAAGGCCTTACTTCGGATTTTTTTTGTATGACCCAGAACTTATGCTCTGAACACAATCTATTCTATGAGTCACACAGAGCATGTACCATATTTGAAACAGGCGGACAGATCTTTGGTTACGCGTGTAGATCTAAAGGCCTTGCTCCGGGATTCATTTGGATGACCAATAACTTAGGCTTTGAACACAATCTGTTCTATGAGTCACACAGAGCATGTACCATATTTGCAACCGGCGGACGGATCTTTGGTTACGCGTATAGATCCAAAGGCCTTACTTCGGAATTTTTTTTGGATGACCAAGAACTTATGCTTTGAACACAATCTATTCTATGAGTCACGTAGAGCATGCACCATATTTGAAACAGGCGGACAGATCTTTGGTTACGCGTGTAGATCTGAAGGCCTTGTTTCGGAATTTTTTTTGGATGACCATGAACTTAGGCTTTGAACACAATCTTTTCTATGAGTCACTCAGAGCATGTACTATATTTGAAACAGGCTGATAGATCTTTGATTACGCGTATAGGTCTAATGGCCTTACTTCGGATTTTTGTTGGATGACCCAGAACTTATGCTTTGAACACAATCTATTCTATGAGCCACACAGAGCATGTACCATATTTGCAACCGGCGGACGGATCTTTGGTTACGCGTATAGATCCAAAGGCCTTACTTCGGATTTTTTTTTGATGACCATGAACTTATGCTTTGAACACAATCTATTCTATGAGTCACGTAGAGCATGTACCATATTTGAAACAGGCGGACAGATCTTTGGTTACGCGTGTAGATCTAAAGGCCTTGTTTCGGAATTTTTTTGGATGACCAAAAACTTAGGCTTTGAACACAATCTTTTCTATGAGTCACTCAGAGCATGTACCATATTTGAAACAGGCTGATAGATCTTTGGTTACGCGTATAGATCTAAAGGCCTTACTTCGGAATTTTTACGGATGACCCAGAACTTAGGCTTTGAACACAATCTTTTCTATGAGTCACTCAGAGCATGTACCATATTTGAAACAGGCTGATAGATCTTTGGTTACGCGTATAGATCTAAAGGCCTTACTTCGGAATTTTTACGGATGACCCAGAACTTATGCTTTGAACACAATCTATTCTATGAGTCACACAGAGCAAGCACCATATTTGAAACAAGAGGTCAGATCTTTATAGATCTCAAGGCCTTATTTCATAGATCTCAAGGCCTTATTTCAGGAGATTCTTGGATGAGCTTGAGCATAGATCGGAACACATTCTTGGTTTCATATCACAAAACCATGTACCATATCATGATCCATACTAGCGTACTATGACCTACAAACAACACCTAGCAAACAAATAGGATGAAGCCTCGTCCATTATAAGTCCCAATTTAAAATTTTCTAAGTCCCCAGTAGGCACCGGCATAAAAAAAATCTTCTAAGTCAAGGCACCAACATATAAAATTTTCTAAGTCCCCCAATAGGTTTTTTACGTCGTTTTTTAAAAAGCACGGTTTTTTACGTCGTTTTTTTAAATAACGCGGTTTTTTATGCGGTTTTTTACGCGGTACATGGAGCGACGTAAAAAAACCTTAGTGTATTCTTGTTCTACTCATTAGCATTACATCCCCCACTAGGACATTGTCACCTTGTAATATTCAATTCCAGCAGTTCCATATTTATTAACTGCGAGGATTCATTGCCATGTTAACATAGCATTCGTATATCATGACGGTCTAACATGATACTACCAGAGTGTATGTAATTAAGAGTGGCGACATGTGCCGCATTTAACAGGTATCATGCTCGATTGGAACACGATTTTGTATGGGCATGACAGATGAATTTTGTTCCAATTCTGACAGTGTCGCCACTCTTAATTACATACACTCTGGATAATACTAATACTAATACTACACGATAACATGCTCAAGGCAGTCGAGAAAATTTCCTAACCCTGACAAGGAATCGAACCCAGCCACCTTTAGCATGGTCTTGCTTTGTAGCCGCTCATTTTACCGCACGACTGAAGAAGGCTACTTCTGCAATAAATGACATTTATTTTCATATACCTACACCCAATATTTTTTCTACACAGTTGGTATTCTTCAATTTCTCAGTTAACCTGACCTTTCACACAGCCTTTTAAATCCCACCTGAATTTTCTTTGATTTTTTTGTGAATTTTTTCATGGGGTTAACTCATAGTTTCATTAACGCTGAAGGTTTTAATCGACTAAAACCTACCCGTGTAAAAAAAGAATTGGGGTAACGGTACCAATAGTGGAGGTATTAGTAGATCCACAAAAGAAAATATTTTTTAAAAATTGATAATTATGGGAAATTTAACCCTTAAATGCGCAATGTTGTTTTAAAACAACAAACCGAAAATACGTTTAATGTTAATCATTTCCATGGTTATTTACGTTAAAAATATTTCCAACGATTTCTTTAAAAAACCGCCTTGCGCCTTTAAGGGTTAAAGCTTTAATATCTTATTGAATAGAAAACTAATAAATTTGCTAACAAAATGAGGTAGATGTCATTTAACATCAGCAATTACCAAATATTGCTTGCACGACTATGGGTACACTGTTCCTTTAGTAGCGGTAAAATTAATTTTGGTTCCCATAGTGGTGCTATCCATTGGTTTCTTATGAGACTCGCCACTATTGGTACAGTTGCACCACTATAGGTGCAAGGGAGTCAATTTTGTTAAGGAAAATCATTGTTTTCAATAGTTTTTCAAGCGAAATTTTAAGATAAGTTCCATTTAACAGGATATTTAAAGCACGACGCATCAACTGAAACCATCGTAAAGTCTATAAATATGATAAATCTCATTAAACCCCACTACACTCACAAAAAACTCCACATTATATTCATGAGTTCACACATGGATTTTTGCAATGGGGGTAGCGAAATGGATTCCATATTTTCGACATATATATTCCATGCGCCCACATTCATTCCATGTGTGTTTACTCATACTATCCATGTGGGTTATAGAATCCATGTGTGAGTTTGTATGCAATTAAGTATGTGCCGACGCATGATATGCATATTTCAAAATACATGGATTTTTGCCATAAAGTATGTGTCGATTTTCCTGAGTGTACCTCCACTATTGGTGCTACCTCCACTAAGGGTACGGTTACCCTGGGTGTATTCTGTGTTTATTATTATTGCAACTATTCCATTTTTGACTGTAGATGCAGAACATTAAATGTTGTATAAATTTTATCTATTTGGTTTTAAAAGAAAGTAATATGAATACCTCGGTAAATACTATATTTATCACCGCACAAAAAATACATCGAAGTGAATACTTAAATTTTTGTATTTGTTTATTGAATAATACGTTAGCCTGTAGTAAAAATTAAATAGCAAAATAAACATTATTAAACGAATTAAAAAATAACATTAATCGTGCATTTATTTCATGAGTGGGTTGCACTTAAAACTGAAGAGTCGAAAAATCTGGAGTTTTATGTGCAAGAACAATATTGTTTATTTGCGAAGCTTAATTGCAAAATTCTATGTGCAGTGCACAATGCACAATAGTTAGATGGTAAATCAGCTCAGTGCTCTTTTGTTTCCAAATAATATGGATATTATCTGAATTTGTCAGCTGCTGTTTGTATAAGTTCATCAAACTGGCAGCACTATACTGCCGTCATACGCATATCTGTCCCATGTTTGCTGGGATTTCCTATGTACATGGGACAATTATGCGTAGAACGGCAGTATAGAAAAGCGTCGAGACGTCCAAACACAAAAATGAGTGTTGTTTCATCAACGGCCTGCACCATCGTCTAGAGAGGATTGTTTCCTGCCTAGCGTAGTCGCTGCTCTTTCTCTCTTAGCGGCATAACAGATCACAAAGTTGTTTTCTGTTCCCTTCCCATCCAACACATGATTATCCGTCAAGCAAATCAGCGGCACTGGTAATGCGGCGAATATTGATTGGATGTGATAATCCCAAACTCTGCTGGAAGGTGACTTTATGCAAAACAAACTTTATAATCGATTATATTCCCATTGCTAAAATGAGTTCTCGTACGTTTATTCGGCTTGTTGACCAGCAAAATAAACACGCACTTCATCAACGTGTAACGCAAAGTTCTCGGAACCGGCAAACCTAGAGCAATGACTACTTACCGTTACAGCGGTAGCACCGGTCCAGATCCTCCTTGCAGTCACGTGCAAAGTGTCCCATTTGGTTGCATTTGTAGCACTTCTCGCGACGGCCGCCGCCACCACCGCCGAACTGTCTGTCGCGGGGTCCTCCCGGGCGACCACCTCCTCCACCAACATTTTGGCAATCGCGGGCATAGTGGCCCGGCCGGTCACACTTGAAGCACGTATTTCCGGACATTTTGTGAAGGGTTCCTTTTTCTTTTGCTACTGGTGAAATAGAACCTTTCCTGCCACAATCTCGCTCCGCTCTCCTCTACACCACACACTCTCTGCAGGGGGAAATAAAGTGATTATCATTCAGCTGAAATTTTTCCTGCACTAATTTTGCACAATTTTTTTTCTGTCAAATGCGGTCCCGAAGCACGACGCACAAAATCAAAATGTCGATTTTCCACACTGCCCACACGATGTACCGTTTTTCAAATCAATTTTCTCGCGCTAATTCACCAGAAATCACCATGCAAAATAGCGCAAACCGTTGTCCGGATGTTGAACCAACCGATTATAAAATAATTTCTGGTATTTGACACGAATTTTTACCTTTTTACCACCGCAAAAACCGTCCGCGGGCGCACACTCAAGAGAGCACTTCTTTTCTCACTCACGATGTGATCGAGTCTTATTTTTTCTTGCATGGCCGTCTTCAAGCGCGACGTCGGCTTTTCAGTGTGCCCAAGTCTATTTAATGAGGATCATCTATTAAAGTTTACCTTTTCTATTATTTTCATGTTTTTAAATGATAAATAAAATGTGAAAAGTTTTTATTTCAATTTAAAATTTGTTTCAAATCATTTTTACTCGATAATCAGACGGAATAACCGGAATAATCCGATTTAATTTTCCTGGATGGATCGAGGCATCGCTGATTCAGGCATCACTGCGCTCTTCGTAAACGGACGACGTCGGTGTTGAGTTTTCGCAACGTCTGCGTGGCGTCCTTATCGCACTGCTACATTGTTTGATGCATTTCAACTGTTGGCACTTGAGTAAGCAGGAGGGATGCATAATCAAAATAAATTAAGTGCACCGGCGCATAGACCGGCAATGACAAACACCGCTTCCGGTTTGGGTGATGACAGGCTAGTGAATTCATTTTCCGCTGTGTTCCCATGCCGGTCTCTCGCGTCTTTCTGGTCCGCATGCACGATCATAAAAAATAGACTCTATTCGGTTTCAAAATTTGGGGAAATTGTAAACCCATTTGAGTGAATCTGAGTACCTAAATATTCTTTTACTCAAATCTCTGCCAATTTTCACAGAGATTTGCATCAGTAGCAGATTTTAATTTTTAATCTATTATTGTACTTCCAGTTGAAAACCAAAGTGAGCTCTCGCGACACTCAAGTTTTCTCCTGTTTCCTTTTGTCGCAACTACGTCGCGACTAGTGCGCATCATGGCGCACGACGGTGGCATAGATGCGCACTAGTCGCGATGCAGTTGCGACATCAGGAAATAAGGAAAAACTCAATTGTAGCGATAGCTCACTTCGGTTTTCAACTGGAAGCACAATACAACCCAACGAATAATCGATTCAATAATTGACAAGAACCGATAGTAATCGATTATTTACAATCGATTAATTTGGATTTTACTATCCAGTTTTCCGCGAGCGGTAATGGCCGCCAACTTGCCTGCGGGTTAGTCTCTGATTTGACATTTCTGGAGGTCAACTGCACCCACCGCTCCTAGCATTCTGACCAATGTGTCATAAAAGAAGGTGCTGATTAAGTGAATTCAAACCTTTTTATATACCACATTGATTAAAATGCTCGAACGGTGGGTGCACTTGACCTCCACAAATGTCAAATCAGAGACTAACCCGCAGGCAAGCTATCAGCCATTACCGCTCGCGGAAAACTGGATAGGTGGTCATTGTTCGAGTTATCGGATTTGATCTTTGCAGGATGTGGTGGGGTTTGACAGTGGGCTCTCCCTTTTTGTGGCACAGACCTGTTGGTCCATATCAGGGGACTGAAGAGTAGGCTAATACGCCTACCCACCATTCATTCAATATGGCGTACAATGTTTTTGTTTTAATTTCGTTTAATTCATGAAAACAAAACTTCGGAAGTATCGGCAACCTATTTTTGACATAAAGAAGCCATACAAACACAAAAGGCTTGAAGTAACACAACTAATTGCAAGTTTTCGCCAGGAGAAGTTAATTGCCGATAATTAGCATTAACTGCGTACGAACCAATCACCCAAAATGAGCGCTTTATTCGGGTATACTACCCAGAAAATGGGTACCAAAAACAGAAGTACCAAAAACTTTTTTTTTTTTTTTTTTTTTTTTTTTGTTTATTAAGGAGACTTTTCGCCCGAGGCTGGCTCGTCTCCGAAGTACCAAAAACTATGTTGGGTAGAGTGCCATTGTACCGCGGATGACAGGCGTTTCACCCTCCTGGTCCATATATGACAGTGGGCTCTGTTGTACTTCTGTAAAAAGCTTCATAATGCAGAGTACACACCAGTCAAGCAGTTTGACGAACATCGACTTGACAATGATAGTCGAGTCAAGTACGAGACACTGAAGACGACCGATCAATACCGAGGTCGAAATACGTATCTGTCAAGGTACAATCAAGTGGTGGTATTAAATGGGAAGGTACAAACTCGGCTTATGACAAGGTGCTTAAAGGAGTTAATAAAGCACAAAAAAAACTAGCAATGGGTAATGTTTTTAACATAATCGCGAGTCGACGTAGGACTTATATAAACGCAACGTATTTACATTTGACTTCTAACTTTGATTAAAGGTATTGATATTAGTAACGACAACTTCCATGCTGTGTAGAATTATTAGCAATATGTTTATTCAAAGCTTCTGAAAATAAAACTAATTAATAAATACATAATTAGAATTGCTTTGTTTCTAACTATTAAGCCCTTATTTACTTAAGCAAATGTAGGGCATCTATAGATTTCTTAATGATAGTATTTGATGTTTTAAAATTCTATCAATAAAATTTTCAGACTTGGGCAAAATGTGTTATTTTAGGGGAACCCTTCTACCAAACAAAGAAATACAGCACAAAATTTCGTTGCTTCTTTTTGCTGACATGCGTGCTTACTGCTGAAAAAAAAACACAACAATAAGAAATAAGTCAAGGAGCAGTAACCCTACTAAAATAGAGGAGGTACTGTAAATACGTCAACGAAAAATTATTTAATGTTTTAATTCCAAACTTCAAGTCTACGTCAACTTTAGTAATATAATTTCGCAGAAAATCAAAAACAAAGAATAAGATAATGTTTATTCAAATATTCTTCTGGAAATTATTTATTGCGGACTTTTTCAAAACATTTACATGTAATACAGCGAAATTTTCTAACCTAAAATGGATATTACCTTTTTTCTGATTGTGCATCTTCAATTGCTAATGCCTTCGGCGCATAAATGAAAGTAATTATTTTAATCCAATTTTTATTCTCATCATTGTAGTTGATTTTTTTTGCTGGGAAATCAGAACTGTCATAGTACAGTGATCGTTCGCTAATTGGGGCACGACCTCACCCCAACTAGCGAATGCCGTTCGCTAATTGGGGCGGTTTGACAAGCGTCAATGTTGTTTACTTTTTGCATTGAACAAAAGAAAATTTTACGCGCCAGAAAATATCGATCCCGCCAAACACGGAAACAAAACGTCAACGCGTTTTTGACATCACATTCTGACGTTTAGCTGCTTTTTAATTGGGTTTCGCCCCAATTAGCGAACCCCCAACTAAAAAGCGCCCCAACTAGAAAAACCCCAATTAGCGAACGTTCACTGTATAACCATGTTTTAATGTACGTGTCGTTTAGTAACAAGCACAACTTAACATATGGTCCGTCATATGCCATGACTCGTAACCATCCCGGGATCATGTGGATTATTAAACCAATCACTTGTTATGGATGAGTAGACCAAATCCCTCTAATTTTATTCTTCATCCACCACCGCTGCCCTCGCTGCCTCAGCCATCATCGGCCACTAGCCATGAACTCCGAGCGATGCGATGGGCGATTGCATCCATCGCAACCGACACCACTGCATTCGACCATCATCAAGCACAGAATGACAAAAAAATGCGCCCACTTCTTTCATGCATATTCGCAGACCCACCGGCAGTTCTACTGCTGGCGACTGCATGCTGTGTACGTAAACAAACACTGCGAACGAACGAACGAAACGAAGAATGCGCGAGCAAAAAACACGTCAGTACGCGTTGCTGTCACAAATTGAAATGGCTCGCACACGGCAGGCACTGCTTCTTTTATACACGAAGAAAATCTTCCACTAGACCCGAAGGCCCGTGACATACCGCATTCTGATGTCCGTGTTAGGAATGCACGGGAATGATTACATATGAAATTTTTGCTGGCTTTGACAAGAATTGAAATTTTCAATAGTCTATCGTTAAGAATCTTAAGTTTCAATGAAATAGGCAAATTGCTGGAGAGTGTCCGAGTCGATTGATATATAAATATTAAAAATCCATCGAAAGATAAAAGCGCTAGTATTGTTCAAAATCTTCCCTTCCAGCGTAACGCTCTCGATTTCCAAAAATCTAAATGACACCCAGTATAGTAAAGAAAGACGTAAGTCCTACGTCAAAATGGAATTTGTGAACCATGTATTCAAGGAAGGCAATGCAGAGAACCTTTTAATGGTACTAGACAACGTGCGACTCACCCTCTCGAGAGAATACACTCAGATGTCTGTGGTCAAAAGATATTTTAGTTACCAGATAAAGATTGTCGTTTCTGTTCCCTTTGTTCTGCTGTCTGAAACATGTGTGGTGCCCAAGGTGGTACCTAACTGTCAAATCGTATGTATTTTTCCTTCATTGACTTTTAGATCCCCTATCCTCGCCAGCAAAAGATGTTCCAGACAACGACGACAGCGACAATGTTTATCTGGTAACTAAAATATCTTTTTTGTGGTCCCATTGACCCACCGGCGTGGGACGGTTCCCGGTATTTTGTCAGCTTTATCGACGACTACAGTCACTTTGCGCAAATCTATCTATTTTTTTAAAATTACTTTATTAAAGTGATTTTTCTTAAATGCTAGAGTTCATCACTTCTATCTATTGAAGAAGTGATCTATTAAAGAAGAAGTCGGAAGTTTTTGAAAAATTTAAGGAGTACGAAGCTGCAGTGATGGCAATGATCGGCAAGCCCATTTCCCGGATGACCGTACTGCCGTAATTTGGAAAAGTGACGTAACAGCCATTTTACAACATGCATGTTTTCCATTTTTCTGTTAAAGAGCTCGATGAGTAGTACTCGTTAAACACCATTTTTGGAAAATGGCGTTTACGTCACTTTTTCAGATTACGGCAGTGTAGATCAAGGTCAGGAATATTTTTCGTCAAATCAAAAAGACTACGTCAGCCTTGCCTAGTGGTGCCTCTTCAGAACTGTTGGTTGGGTTCGCAGATGCCGACTGGGTATCAGACACTATAGATAGAAAGTCAGTTAGTGGTTACATTAGGTTTTCGGGAACTTGGTTTCGTGGTAAAGCAAAAAGCAAACAACAGTTGCCACTTCCTCAAGCGAAGCTGAATATGTGGCCCTTAGTTCTGCGGCATCTGAAGGGATATGGATCGCTGGAGTTCTTGAAGATTTACAAATAAAACAAACACAAGAAGCCTTCGTCATATATGGAGATAACCAAGGGTGCATAGGAATGTCTCGCAATTTTGAATCAAAGCGTTCAAAACACCATGTTAACACGTTATTAATAAAATCTCCATAAGTTCGTTTGTTACTAAACGTGTTTGTGTCTTCACTCGAAGTATAAGTCCCTCAATAATAATATATTATATTTAATCATATTTATGGTTGAATATATGGAAATGTGCTAAAGAAGACAAAATATATAGTTGGAGCAAACGAAATAACTGATCACATTGAGAGTCACTTTAAGGTCTTACAAATTTCTATGCTGCCAATCGCACAGGACCCCAAACAGACATGATACGACAGCCCTCCGACGAGACAGGAGGTTTAAAACCAACCATTACGAACAACATAGAAGATAATACGACTCGATACAGTCGGCAAAGACCTAGGCGTCGAATAAAGAATCACGATTGGAAGCTTGGATCATGGAACTGCAAGTCGCTAGGTTTCGCAGGTTGCGACAGGTTGATCTACTATGAATTACATCCCCGCAACTTCGACGTTGTAGCGTTGCAGGAAATCTGCTGGACAGGACATAAAAGGTGGAAAAGCGGGCATCGAGCGGCTACCTTCTACGTGCTTCTACTGAGTCTGTAGCATCACCCGGAGACCCGGCGACGACAAAGAAGCGTTCTATGCACAGCTGGAGCAGACATAAAGATGCCCACTGCGAGACGTCAAAATCGGCATCGGCGACATGAACGCTCAGTTAGGAAGGGAGGAAATGTATAGACCGGTCATTGGACCGGATAGTCTGGATATCGTATAGAACGACAACGGCCAACGATGCATAAACTTTAAAGCATCCCGTGGAATGGTAGTCCGAAGCACTCTCTTCCCCCGCAAGAATATCCACAAGGCAACCTAATTAAGAAACGAAAAACCAAATCGACCACGTTCAAATCGACGATAAATTCTTCTCCGGACGTTTGTGATCGTGCGCACTTACCGCAGTGTGAATATTAGTGCTGTCCAATGAGCAGCTCGAAGTAGCTCGAAGTTGTTCCCGTCCTGCTCGTTATTTTTTGTCAACAAATGGGCATGAGCAGAACAGGGAGAAACTTCGAGCTACTTCAAGCTCTCATTGGACAGCACTATTGAATCCGACCACTACCTCGTTGCGGTATAGGTATGCGTGCGCGTGCAACATGCGTCAAAGCCGAACACCGCGGCTTAACATTGGGTGGCTACAAGACGAGAGACTAGCCCAAGACTACGCCCAGCAGCTGGAAGTGGCACTCCTAACGAAAGAGCAGCTGGGGGCAGCTTCTCTCGAAGATGGCTGGAGAGATATTCACCATTGGTATTGCACCGCAATCGCAACCGCAATCCGAGAAATGACTGGTATGACGGCAAATGTGAGCAGTTGATGGAGGAGAAGAATACAGCATGGGCGAGATGCTGCAACATCGCACGAGGGCGAACGAGGCACGATACAAACGGGCGCGGAACAGACAAAACTCGATTTAGGCGCCAGCAGGAAGATCGAAGTGGCAGCAGGGGGAGAAGGCGGAGCACTGAATCCCTACCCCAACATGTACGACATCTGGATTTGGTTCTAAACTGTAAACAACAGTGTTAATTCTCTACCACCTTTTTGTTATGGCGAGGCAATTTTTATGCACACTTTTGTTTTCGATATTTTATCAAAATTAAACACTCAATCATGCAGCAATTTAACGATGTAATATGCTTGAGATACCTGCTTGATTATAGGGACTCGAAAAAGAATTTATTTGCAGTATCTAACCGAATATAAAAATGTTCACATTAACGATTGCGCCCTAACACCGGTTCTAAGCTTCGATGCAGAGTACACGAGCTTTGTTCGCCAGTGACAGGCGTATGAGGCCCTTGAGTGGCAGCAGCACTACGCAGTGCATCTGAATGGCGATGTGGTAGAGAACAAGCAATGGCGGCATGGTGGAGAACTTGAGAGTACAAGCGCGATCTCCAAGAAGTCCAGGAGGAGATTGGCCGGCTGAAAAACAATAAAGCCCCTGGGTTCGACCAACTATCAGGAGAGCTGGTGGTGAGGCACTGGCTAGAGCGTTGCCCTGGGTAATTACCAAGGTTTGGGAGCATGAAGTACTGCCGCAGGAGTGGATGGAAGGTGTCGTGTGTACTATCTACAAAAAGGCGATAAACTGGATTGCAGCAACTACCGCGCAACCACATTGCTGAACGCTGCCTACAAGTTAATCTCCCAAATTTTATGCCGTCGACTACCACCAATTGCAAGAGAATTCGTGGGGCTGTACCAGGCGGGATTGGGCGAACGGTCCATCACAGACCAGGTGTTCACCGTATGCCAGATATTGCAGAAATGCAGCGAATACAACGTGCCCACTAGAGGTGGGCATCCTGCTCGTGAACGGTTCAAAAGAACTAGTTCTTCTACGCGACTGAAAAAGCGGCCGCTCCTTTTTAACGAACGGTAGTTCTTTCGCTCTTTCCACACAAACGCTTGAAACTGCGCCACACTAACGAACGAATGAATGAGCGTGAAGCGGGAGCGCAAAAAGAGCTACTTACCCAGCACAGTCTGACTGAGCCGAGGAAAGGGTTTTTTTAACGAACGAACGAACCAAAACAAAAGAGCGTGGAGCGGGAGTGCGCTTTTTACACAGTGCAGATCTGACTGTACTGTGCTGAAGAATTGGTTCTTTGAATGAACGAACGAACCAACAGAAATAGGTTCACTCAAAAAAAAGAGTGGAGTGCAAGCGTGCAGTCGATGTGTTCCAGAACATCGGCGTGGCCCACGGCGCGTTGGGTGCTTAGCAGTAGCTTGAGCGTATATGTAGTGTAAGCGCGTTTCTGTTTCGTATCGGCAAACAGTTCGAGAGCGGCAACGATGGAAAAGGAAACACATGAACGGGCTGCAAAGTCGAATGGGAAACAGCGAAATGCGCGCAATTCTAGGTCGTCGATTGTAGCAAGCGTGTGCTGTGCGAGTAATGAAAGACTAATGCTATGTTTAGACAAGGCAGTGAAGTGAAGAATAAGTCGCTTGAATTGAACGTCTAAACGCCTTCATTCAACTCACTTAAACGAAAAGAAAGTTGAACAAGTTCAACTTTTGGCAAGTCAATCGAATTCAACTGAATTGTTCAATTGACTTGCCCTGTCAAATCGTAGCATAAATTATTGTGATTTATGACAGCGAATAACAAGAATGAACTTTGTAAGAATAACCTTCTGTCAATGATTATTGCTTGATAAATATGTCCTTCATATTATTTCATCTGTCTAATTTATATATGGATGAAAGTCAATGGAGACATAAGAAGAGGCAGTAAGACAGACAGGCGTTGTTAAAAGGAGTTCTGGTGCACTGCAGCTTATGCGGTAAAATATTATAATTTTATTAGGGTAATTAAAAAACATGCGTTGTTACGATAGAAGCGAAGTCTCAACGGAAATAATCTATCTCTTATTGTATTAATACCATAAAGTAAATAACCACTGAACTGAAAAATCTATTATATTTCGCTTTATTAAAAATACTTTATAAAATGTAGGGAGCGGATGAACCGTTCAGATGAGCTAGTTCTCTTTATTGAGCGGAACGATTCCGGATCGCTCAATAAGGTGAGCCATTTTGCCCATCTCTAGTGCCCACACATCATCTATTCATCGACTGCAAAGCCGCATGTGATACAATCGATCGGGACCAGCTATAGCAGCTAATGCACGAACACGTATTTCCGGATAAACTAATACGGTTGATCAAGGTGACGATGGATCGGGTGATGTGCGTAGTTTGAATTTCAGGGGCATTCACTTCGAAACGCGCAGAGGGTTACGGCACGGTGATAGTCTTTCATGTCTGCTATTCAACATCGCTTTGGAGGGGGTGTAAGTTGACGTGGTCTGATTCGCGACGACAAGGTGGACAATCCCCTGAACACTCAACCGTCGAAGAAAGGGGCAAAAACTGGCAATTTCGGATTGCGATTCGATGCGGAGTACGCGCTAGGTTCGACTTTCGTGGACCAGTGATCTTTTCCAACTAAACTTTAATCCATTCGTATAGGTATCTGATTTCATTGTGATGGTGTGAATTGGGTCTTTAGAGAGAAAAGAGCTACTCAGTTTCTCGTTAGGGTTTACAAAACATGATAAATTCGCAAATTCTTTAGGTACAAAATTCAAATTAATTGATATACGTAATAGTTCAAATTTAGAATAACTTAAGGAATTTTATCAATAATAATAAATTCATCTCCAAACATTCCGGGCCCCGTTGAAACGGTCCGTTTCAACGATTATTTTTCTTGCGATTCAGGTGTTTTGGGTTGTTCATCATCGGCATCTATAGGCAAAGCTCTAACTTCGGTTACTGCTCGTTTGTATACGCCGCGGTGCATACGCACAAGAATCACACGCACCAATCCGTCAGGTCCCACGTACACATGCTCCAACCGTCCGATGTTCCACATGAACGGAGGAAGATCCTCCTGTTTTAGAAGGACCAGAGCTACATTGTTGATGCTTAGTGCAAGATTCTTCCATTTGGACTGCTGGTGCAACTGGCTGATGTAGTCCCTAGACCAACGTTTCTCCACAGAGCGGCGCAGTTCTTGAAATCGAGAGAGACGAGTCACGTGGTCATCTGTAACGTCCGGCTCTGGAATGGAGAACATCGGTTCCCCGACCAGAAAGTGGCCGGGCGTAAGCACTGCGAGGTCATCTGGGTTGTCGGTGAGAGGGGTGAGAGGCCGGAAATTTAGTATGCTCTCAATGTGGGCCGTTGCCGTGGAAAACTCGTCCAATGTATAAGAATTTCGTCGAAAATGAAATTTGAACGACTTAACCCCGGCCTCCCACAAACCACCGAAATGTGGAGAACGAGCAGGGATGAAGTGGAAGGAAATTCCAGATTCGTGGCAATAGCTCCTCCATTCGTCTGATTTGAACTGATCGAGGTACTGGCGACGCAACGACTTCAACTCGCGGTCAGCCCCGACGAAGGCTGTAGCATTGTCGCAATGCAGCTCGATTAACCGACCGCGTCGAGCTACAAACCGTTTGATCGCGTTGATACACGCCGCGGACGTAAGGTTCGGAACGATTTCGAAGTGTACCGCTTTTACCACCAGGCAAACGAAAACCGCGACGTACATTTTTACGTTAGCCCCCCTCCCATACAACGGACGAACGTTAAATGGCCCGCAGTAGTCTAACCCAGCTTTTGAAAATACTCTAGAGGGAACTACTCTTACTGCAGGTAGTGGAGCCATTTGTTGGTGGTACTCAGCGGGACGACAACGGAAGCTAGTAATACACTTCCGAACAATCTTTCGGGCCAACTCACGTCCGCGTACTGGCCAAAATCTCTGACGCATGGTTGCTAGCAGCAATGTAGGTCCCGCATGGGCTGTTCTCACGTGTATTGATCGCGCTATTAGGAATCCTAGCTGATGATTGGCTGGAAGAACCAGCGGGAACCTCGTATCGTATGGACCAACAAAATTTCTCAATCGACCATCCAGGCGCAAAAGATCCGACTGATCAAGGAAAATGTTTAGGTTTTTTAAAGGAGATTTGCTATCAAACTCTACTGGTTGGGAGGGATCAAGTTTATGTCGTTTGATATGCTGAATTTCCCTAGGAAAACAATTCGCCTGTGCTATTCGTACGATCGATTTCAATGCTCCGTCTATTTCTGCAGGGGTGAAGTTTCCGAACACTCGTTGTTCCTTCGGACGTCGGCAGTTGAGGCCAAATCGTATACACATTGCCACTATCTTTAGCAACTTTCCTAGCTCTGAAAATTTCTCGAAAAGGCTTTCGTCGATTTTTGTAGCAGCTACTACGGCGATTATTCGTTTCTCTTGCTTGGTGTCTTGTTCAATCGAAGAATACAGTGGGAATTTCGGCCAAGTGTCACTCGATTGCGTTAAGAAAGGTGGTCCGTGCCACCACAGTGTATCACCAATAATTTGATGTGGGTTTGTCCCACGGGATATACGATCCGCAGGATTAAGCTCGGATGGGACGTAATTCCAGTGTTGGCTTCGACCAAGACGTTGTACCTCGGCCACGCGATTAGAAACAAAAACTTTCCACTCATTTGGCGGTGACTGAATCCAGTGTAAAACAACGGTGCTATCCGACCAAAACACCGCTGTGCCTCGAAAATCGGTAGTGTTCCTCAGGTTATGAACTAACTGGCAACCAAGGACGGCAGCACACAGTTCCATTCTTGGTATTGATAAGCCACGCAAGGGAGCGACTCGTGACTTGGCAATAAGCAACTTGCTTTCCACCTTTCCTTTGTTATCCGGCCCCACGACATAGACACAAGTACCATATCCCTTGGAAGACGCATCGCAGAAACAATGAAGTTGATAATCTTGGTGACAATTCGAGATTACGTGTCTTGGAATTGCAATGACACTCAGTTGAGCCAGTTCGTTTCGGTATACTCGCCACCATTGACTTTCTTCACCAGGTAACTGTTCATCCCAAGTGAACCGTTTTGACCACAATCCCTGCACAAATATACGAGCACTGATGATTACCGGTCCCAGAAGAACAAGAGTGTTGAAGAGCCTTGACTTTCCCAAAAACAACAGATCGTTTGGTGATGATGGATAACTCTCCAAATTCGAGAATCTGGAAACTGGATTCCAAAGAAGCCTTAGAGCTTTCGTTATAGTACCACGCCCTGTTTCTGTTGGGCCGAAGGTACCGCAGAGTTCCTTGGGGATGTGACGCAACACATTTGAATGGTTAGTGCACCACTTGCGAAGAGTGAATCCCCCTTGGGCGAGCAACTCTTGTAGTTGATGGCATGTTTCAGCGACCTGGTCAAGGTTGTCGCCTCCAGCAAGACAATCGTCCACATAGAATTCCTTCATAATCACTGGCGCAGCTAACGGATATTGATATTGATCCTCTGCGAGTTTGTTGAGTACACGAGCGGCTTGAAATGGTGAGCAGGCAAGTCCATACGTCACCGTCTTCAACTGATAATGCTTCAATTGGTGTGACGGGTCAGAACGCCAGACTAAAGAGAGAAGATTTCGATCGTCGGGATGCACCCACACTTGCCGAAACATTTTCTCGGCGTCGGCGCAGTATACATACTTCGGCATCCGGAAATTAACGACCACTACAAGCAAACTAGGTTGAACCGTTGGACCAGTAAAAAGAACTTCGTTTAGCGACAGCTGTCCATGAGATTTGTGGCTAGCGTCGAAGACTACCCTAGTTTTGGTAGTTGTACTCTCAGGCCGACGAACTGCGTGGTGCGGAAGAAAAAACTGCGGGCCCGCGACGCGTGAACACTCTTCCATATGCCCCAGCTTGATATATTCTTCCATGAACTGCGTATACTCCACACGTAGATCGTTGTCCTTGGCGAAACGTCTCTCCATCATTGAGAAACGATTTACAGCCGACCTGTAGGAATCGCCAAGGAGTGGGATTCGAGATTCTCTGAGCGGTAATCGTAACACGTAACGTCCACTGTTGTCACGGGATACTGTGCGAGTAAAATGATCTTCAACATATTGCTCCTCTTGTGTTAAAGCACGTCCAATGTCGAAATCATCGACTTCCCACATTTTCTCCAGCTGAGCATTGAGATCTTGATCTGTAGCCACATGACACACCACAGTTTCCAGCTCCTGTGAGTTGGCCTTTCCAGAGACCACATATCCTAATACCGTTTTTTGTAGAACAGGATACCCTTCACCAAGGGTTAATCTCTGAGATTCGAGAAGAGCGTAGAACATCTCCGCCCCTATAATAAGGTCTACTCCATAAGAAATGTTGAATCTCGGATCCGCTAATGGAAGATTTCGAGGAATGGTCCACCGAGTTATATCGATGTTACGACCAAGTTGGACTAATTGTCAATTTCGGAAGAACCAGGCAGTTTATCTGTTGCTCAAATCCTCCAAATCGTGACGAAAGAGACATATTTACCTTGTAGTGAACGTTTACCGTTGCTTGTCCGATACCGCTGACCGGAAGATTTATTCGGGTTCGCTTCAGGTCTAATTTTTGACACAGTGATTCGGATACAAAATTCGATTGGGAACCGCTGTCCAAAAAGAGCTCGTGCATAGTGAAATACGTTGTTGACATCACGAACTCTAATGATGGCTGTTGATAGAAACACAATGCTCTCGAATGTATTGTTCGCTTGCGTTAGCGAGGCAGCAGGTTGCTGGGGGCAGTATGAGGGTTCAGGATCGATACGATAATTCGAAACAACCGGCGACGGAGGAGGGGGGCTATCGACAACGACGAGAGGCGACGCTACGTTTTGCGAAACTGGCGCAGCAGCCTGGGGTAATGTACGCGTGAGCACCACCGGTGATGCCTTTGCGACCGAATACGAAATCTCCGTTTGAGATGTAGTGGTTGGTGTAGAACAAACAACTGTGCAGGATTGGGAAGTGTTTGATGATTGTTCTTCATTTTGAGTTGCGGCGACTGCTGAAGTCGACGCCGGCATTGGTAGATGTAGCATGCTGTGATGCTTTTTCCCACACATACGACACAGACTACTACGGCAATCCCTAGCCAAGTGCCCACCTCTTAAACAGTTTTTACACAAACGATGCCTATACACATATATGCCGATGTTTATACACAAACGATCGAGTCTATTGTTTGGGCTCAGCTTGCTAAACGCCTCACACTGAATCAAAGGGTGAGCTTGTTTGCAACTCGGACACTTCACTACATTTTCGGAGGCAACGTGAGAAGAGGTGGTTTTGGACTTTGCCGGTTTCGCTTGAGTATAAGCAGGTGAACTAACACACACTGTATTGCACTTTTGTAGAGTCCGCGATCTTTTTCGAATAAACTCCAGTAGTTCAGTATACTGTGGAGTTTCTTCTTCCTTGCACTGGGTTTCCCACTCGAGCAGAGATTTCTCATCAAGTAGGCTGCTCAATCGTTCCACTAGACAAGAGTTCCAGTGGGCATTTTCCTCTTCGAGCTTATCGAGTATTCCAACATGGCGATTAAACTCGTCCGCCAATTCAGACAAGGTAGAAGCTGACCCTTTCCGAACAGCGGGAACACGGAAAAGAGCGGACATGTGCTGTTTCACTAAATAGCTTGTGTTCTCATAGCGATCACAAATGATTTTCCACGCGAGGTGATAATTGTCCGCGGTGATAGCAATTGACGAAATGAGTCGAGACGCGTCACCCTTCAAACTGCTGCGTAGATAATGCAGTTTTGAACTGCAGACAGGTGTTGATTCGTATGAATCACGGATTTAAACAAATCGCGAAACTCGATCCACTGGTCCGGTTGGCCATCAAATTCTGGCATCTTCAGCTCCGGAAGTTTAACGGACATCACTTGATGAACCGGCGGCGCGACTATTTGCGGTACTTGATTCACTGGTATAGGGTCATTTCGAGGTAGTTTACCGTTCAACGAAGCTTTCAACGCGAAATATAGATCATGGAATTCTTGCCGTGACTCCGCGAACTCTTCTTGTTCGTCTTCGATCACTTCGATCTCGTCTTGCACACTTTCGAACGTCTTCCACAGCTCATCGAGACGAGTGATTCTTAATGACACTTGATTTTGTTGAGTTTCAGGATCATATTGTTCATCGAACTGCTGGATTAGCCTGGCTGATCCAAGCACATTGTTTCTTCGTCGCAAAAGCGTTTTGTGATGGAGAGTATTTTTGCGTAACGACGATCTCTTCATTTTGGAATGAAGTGCAATCTCACACCAAACACTTGGACTGTTCCCACCACTTCACTAAATACACTGTACTACCTCGTCGTTTGAGGTTAGTACCTATCACCGTCGGATTGACGGTTACTCGACACAATGGCCACACTAAACTTTCTCCGGCAAAATAGTCACCAGTGCCCACCAGAACGAACGATAACGAGGGTTTTCGCTGAATGTCAGCAACGACAAGCAGGAAATATGATTATTTCGATAAGGTGGCACTGTACGAGACGCTCAACGTGGTGGTTCACACAAGCACTTCTATGGGATTTCCTCCCGGGTTTCGGCACCAATTTGTAAGTTGACGTGGTGTGATTCGCGACGACAAGGTGGACAATCCCCCGAACACTCAACCGTCGAAGAAAGGGGCAAAAACTGGCAATTTCGGATTGCGATTCGATACGGAGTACGCGCTAGGTTCGACTTTCGTGGACCAGTGATCTATTTCAACTAAACTATAATCCATTCGTATAGGTATCTGATTTCATTGTGATGGTGTGAATTGGGTCTTTAGAGAGAAAAGAGCTACTCAGTTTCTCGTTAGGGTTTACAAAACATGATAAATTCGCAAATTCTTTAGGTACAAAATTCAAATTAATTGATATACGTAATAGTTCAAATTTAGAATAACTTAAGGAATTTTATCAATAATAATAAATTCATCTCCAAACAGGGGGTAATACAAAGGTCAGGGATCGACACGAGTGGTGCGATTTTCAATAAGTTTGTTTAGTTATTTGATTTTGCCGACGACATAGATAATAGTAACGTTGAGAAGATGGGGGATGCCTACATCAGATTGAAAAGCGAAGCTAACCGGTTTGGCCTAGTTATTCAACACGTCGAAAACGAAGTACATGATAGGAAGAGGTCCAAGAGCAGACCAAGGTGAATATAAACAGGTGTAGCAGTATGCCAATTTCATGATTCAGTCATCTTGGATTTTTATATGGGGCAGCCACCGAGTTTGTTTATGTTTTGCACTGAAAATGAATTTTTCACCCCCGCGCTAGTCTCTCCCATCTACTGTCGAAGTGAGTGAACCCTGATATAAGAACCCTGGAGCAGACAACGTGAGCCACCATCTATATCAATTGAATAGTGAATTTTGATGTCAAGCTACTCTACAGTGGTGTTCGGAATAATAGCAGCAGCGGATGATTTTGGGTGTGATGCCAATAAAAATTGAGAGAAAGATGCTCTCATATGATGTGTTGTTATATTGGGATTATTTCGGATATCTATGAACAGAGAACATTCATTTCAGACACAGTTTAGTTTTTTACTATTTATATATATTTTTTATTTCCTATAAAAATATTGTTTTTATTCTCACCTAGTAATAAATGTAACAGAAGGAATTTGTCTCGTAAAGTTTAGTTTGTTTGGTTTGTTCAATGATCCTAAATTAAAATATGTTCACTGTTGTTTGCTATATAGTGGTACATATTTGTTTGAGGAAAAGCGAAAAAGTATAATTGTAATGTGGATAAATAATACAACAAAATCCCGAACAATCATTAGGAGATCAACACAGTATACCCGATTCTGCTTTTATGCGGTTTTTTACACGACCGTGTTGAAAAAATTCCATACTTATTTTGAAAAGTTGCTCCTTTTTATGATGCGGTACGAAATCACAAATCTTTTTTTACACGTACTTCCGAATTTTAAACTAATTTTCTCCTACACGAAAGGCATGTTTCGTGTAGAATAAAACAATCATGAGCACACAGTGTTTGTGGGCCAAGAAACATTTTTTTTTCATTTTTGATCGTCTCCTCGATTTGCATATGAAGTCAAATAACGATTATCAAGGGCGTAAATATGGGTTTCTATGAGTCATAATATAAATATATAGATGTTTGCTTTTCCAACGATAACAACGTTTATGCTTAATCCGATTAAATAATTTTTGCTTCCACACGCTGTATAGAATTAGGATATTCTGCATTCGAGCTCCATGATGCGGCTAACAAAGTAGGTTTGCGAGTTTGATTTTCGAAGAGTTTGCCTTCGCGAAGGCTCACGTGGGAGGTACTTCATACAGACACAATTGAGTACGATATAGGAAAATATTGCATGTATGCTTTGCAATTTTACAAATAATATAAAACATTTAACAACAATTGTATGAATGGTTTGGTTGTTTTGTGCTTTAATTGTGTTTTTTTTCTATGGCTTTTTACGAGAAAGAAACGAATTTTGTTTTATTTTCTACGATTATAAATCACACCTAATATGGATGTTCTGGTTTTTGGTTGTTGTCCGTAACGTTTATATGGTTACGGAATGGCGCCTACTTTGTGTGTTCTCAGGAAAGAAAAGTTCGATACGGAAGATTATTTTTGCATATTCAATGGATGTGGATTGTGGATTCAGTTTTACGGCTTTACTATGACGGATCCAGCAATTGATATAAAATGGACATAAAACTTAAATGTTTCGCTTGGTTGATCGCTGCCATTTTGATACGGCTATTTATATAAAAACGCTTAATTACAATCATTGACAACAATAATGGTGGATTGGTAACTCGGTGTTGCTTGCTTTCATTGGCGTTTGCGGTGCCCATTTCAGCCTGAAGAAATGTTTGATAAGATTATGAAGTCTGTTTTTAAAGTTCCAGAACTAACAAAGAAAATAGTATGAGCTTTGGCTTCGATTTTCTTTCCAGTAACAGTCGTTTATTATATCGTAATATATTTTATTCTTGTTTTTGAATGCTTTCTGTGATCTTCTATGACTATTCTTTAAAAGTTGTGATATTGATGTTTATCAAGTACAACAGTTGGTCATTTTATTTATCTGAAGTAAGTTAGAGAGCTTTGAGTATGATAAACGAAGGTATCTGATAAAATAATCCATACTTATAATGTAGTTGAAGATTTTTCAAATCTGTTAAGGCCATTTCGAAGGAGAATCTACTGTAGTTGATGTGCTGTTGATGGATAAAATTGTATAATTGTCTCATAAAACTTCATTCCTCTATATGTTAGAAAACTACAAGCTTGCCCGGAAATTTATATTTCGTAGAAGTAGTTTAAAAGCCGTTTGTATAAAATTATGGGATCCTCTTAAAGATGGTACAAAAGTTAACTTTCATTTCCACGTATTTTTTTATGTATAGCAACATTGAATCCCATTACAGTTTATGACATTAATTTCCAATGTTACAAATTGAACAAACAACACCGAGTTATGTTTAAATTTTTCATATATAAATTTACATTCAACAAAGTATAAAAATTCCATCTTCTCAAGACGTTTGTGATTTTATTACAACAATTATCCACTGTTCTTGCACTGTATCACACTTGTATTTTTTTATATAACTATTATTTTTTAAATGTTTAAGGTAATTTGTATAAATCTTCATATTTTTCCCTATAAGAAGTCTATGAATCCAATTTTTCTTATTTTTAAAGAATCTTCTTCTTGGTGTACGACCACAATAAACCTTTCCTTCAAAAAATATATAGTAATTAACAAATGGAATATGTATAAATGTATATTTAATTTTTTACTATATGTATGGATGTGTATGTTTCATGTGTGTAAATGGGTTTCGAGTGTGAATGAGTGAGTGAGATAAATAATGAAGCGGGTATGCTTTTTGTGTGTTTATGTCAATGCCTATTACAATTATCTTATAATTAAATTTTCCGAAAGAAGTGTTCCACACATTCTCCGCAATTTGGATTAGCTATTTGAGTTTTAGAACATGTCATCTTTTATTGGTTTTAATTTACAATTTTGTTTGATGTGATGCAGATGATGAGTTGAAGTCTAAATTCAATTTGCATTTATACAACAATTCAAATGAGAGGTGAGGGTTTCTATCACTATTGTAGAATCACCGTAACGTATAAAAGGGCGCTGGATTGAAATCCTTTTAGTTTAAGATACATCTTTGAAAAACTTTTCCCTAGATTTCCTCCGTTGGAATCGATCTTTTACTATACACGTGTCCATTTAACAATTTACACTCTAACATACGAACGTCGAACGAAGGAACGATGAGCCGTAGAGTATGAACAGAATAACAAACCGACTAACAGTGAGAAAAACGACTCAAAAAGGATTTTTTTCTTTCAGTTGATTGCTGCCGTAGAAAATCACCAAAAACGTCCAACATTTCCGAACGGGATTCCCTCGGATGAACTCCGTCGGATGAACTTCTGTAGAAACTCCTTAAATAATTCCTCCTGGAAAATCCACCAATCAGATATGTCAATTCAAATGCTGAAAAGATTTTTGACGGGAAAGGTAAATTTGTTTCAGAATTTGGCGGAAATCTCGGTTCCCTGTCAGGATACCAGATTCCGAAAGAATTTCTTGCAGTAATTCTAGGAGATTTATTAAGAATTCCAGGCCAAAAATGTTAATAGGAATATGTAGAGGGGTTGCAGAAGTATTTCCAGGAGATTTTTCAGAAGTAACTCAAAAAGCAGAGATGCATTTGAACATGAGCTACTCGTGTTCTGTTCAAAGTGTTTGAACACGAGCACAGTGTTCATGTTCAAAATTATGAGATTGTTTGATCATAGTACACTGTTCAACGCGAAGCAGTTTTCTCTGTCATCCGGTGCATTTGGGAAGCCAGTTTTCACTGTTATTTGTTAATGAAATCAAAAGTATAATTTAGCTAGTTAAGGTGCGGTGTGATCTGTGATATAAACTTGAATTTATTCGCAGTTGGATAATCATACGGAAATGTCTGGCAACAAAAAAAAATGATGAGATGCGAAGAGTCTTCAACAGTTATAAACGCTCAATTCGAACATCTCCAGGATTCAACCATTAGATGTAAGCACTGTTGAAAACTGCTATCTTGTGCCAAAAAAAGAAAAGTAACATGAAGCGTCACTTGATACCTTAGACCTTATTCCGAAGACGTTAGTTGAAATAGATATAATTTTTTTTTTCGATATCGTATATGTGTCAAGATGGTAACCGCCGGTGGGCTCACTTTCAAAGTTCTTGAAAAACCTGGTATTGAAGATGTCTTTCGCCAAGTAGAGAATGGATTGAAAATTGAGCACATCAATCGGAACAATATTATCAAGAAGCTGGATTGCTTATAAAAGAAGGTAGGTTTTTGTCGCTTAAGGCTGATTCGGCAACTTACAGAGGCAAGAGTGCATTGGGCTTAAACTATCCGGAAAATTTCACACGCCTTTGCATGCTCACTGCAACTCATTTTGATCGGCTGTAGCCATCGTAGATGCTTTTGCGCATAACACGATTCGCTCACCGATTCACTTATAAGGTGGTAGAAATGTGATTTTTCATTTTTTTCATTTGAATTTATAAAGGAGTTCTGTTTGGACAGAAGAGAAATTCCCATAGATAATGTTTAAGGAATGAAAATTTAGCTTTAGATGGCTATTATGACCGGATACTGGCAATAAATACGATGGGAATCAATAATAGAGGGGCAGAGATAGAATGACATTTAACACTTAGAGCCTATTGTACCTTAGAGGTAGGAAGTAGAATAAATAACCAATGATATCAAACGATTCCACGTTTACCAAGAAAAGGCAAAGTAGAGCAATCAGATTCACCGGCAACCAATAAAGGACTTGCAGATTCACCTTCTGTTCATTGTGCGAAGAGATAGAGGTAGATCTAGTGGTGTTGAAACTGAGGAAGTGCTTGATGGGAATGTGTTTGAAGTTGAAGTTGCTGAAGAATTTGTTTACCTTGGAACGCTTGTGATACGTGACACAATGACGTTAGTCGCAAAATGTAAAGACGTGTTGCTGCTGTGAATATGGCCTTCTACGGATTGCGTAGCCAGCTTAGCCCCCGAAACATGCAGATGGAAATCAATTGAATCAAAGTTAATTGCCTATATTCCGAGGATTAAACCACCCGCCTTGGACATTAATTTACAATGTTATGAAAACTCTTATGTGAATATGTACATTATGTGGGAGATATTGATTTGAAAAAATGAAGTGGAGGTAACCACTTTCCCTTCGATGGGACTCGAACCCACGACCTTCAGTACGCTAGACTGGTGCTTTAACCAACTAAGCTACGAATTGGACTACGAAAAATTGGACGCATAGTCGCAATCCATTTGTCAAGCCAACACTTCCACATGTGTATAAATTTGATCTGTTTAAAACTCATATTATATTAGAAGCCCTTTCGCATATTGGGAATCGTAAACACAGCAGACTTCAGTAGGCTGACCACTTAGAGCGAATGTCAGAAGAAAGAGTAACGGAAACAATACAGTCAAACCTTCATGGGTCGATGTTCCATGAGTCGATATTTTCCATTACTTGAAGATTTGCTTAGTACGTTCTGTTTCTCGTATAAACGTACCCCCAAGAGTCGATATTTTCATTACTCGATACGTGAGAGAAAATATGCCAACTAGCAGAAAGGTTAAGTGTTACCGATTTTTAAGGCTACCTTATACCTCGAGAAAATTTTCCGCCATATTTTGGTTCCTGTTCATTTTATGGGGCCGGGATTTCATTAGTGGTGGTGGTTGCGAAATGGTGCTGGATGGTGAAAAATTTGAAGTGGTAAAAGAATGTGTGTATCTTGGAACATTAGTGACGTGCGATAATGATGTTACCCGCGAGGTGGAAAGGCGTATTGTAGATACAAATAGAGCTTATTACGGACTTCGTAACCAGCTCAAGTCTCATAGTCTGCAAACGAAGACAAAACTCACGCTGTATACTACTCTGATTCTTCCGGTGACTTTATACGGCCATGAAACATGGACGTTAAAGGAGGCTGATCGGAGAGCTTTCGGAGTGTTTGAGCGTAAGGTGCTGCGGACAATACTCGGCGGTAAACAGGAGAACGGTATCTGGCGGCGTCGCATGAATCACGAAATGTACCAGGTGTATAAAGGTCTGGAGATTATTAAGCTTATACAACACGGCAGACTACGGTGGGCTGGACACGTTGTTCGTATGCCGGAAGAACATCAACCGAAGATAATATTCTGTAGAGAACCTGGAAGAGGCCGCAGGCTTCGTGGAAGGACGCGTACACGATGGCCTTTTGCAGTTGAAGAGGACCTGAGGGCGCTCAATGTTCAGGGCGACTGGAAGCGATTGGCCCAGGATCGAGTCTAGTTGAGAAGGATCCTCCATTCAGTGTAGGTTCATCGAAGAGCTGTAGCCCATAGAGTATCAAGTATATTTAAAAGAACCATCCGGACATACCAGTTCTGGATGCAATCATATTATTGTTCATATTATAGTATGGGCAGTAGGGGCCCTCCTTAGCCGTGCGGTAAGACGCGAGGCTACAAAGCAAGACCATGCTGAGGGTGGCTGGGTTCGATTCCCGGTGCCGGTCTAGGTAATTTTCGGATTGGAAATTGTCTCGACTTCCCTGGGGATAAAAGTATCATCGTGCTAGCCTCATGATATACGAATGCAAAAATGGTAACCTGGCTTAGAAACCTCGCAGTTAATAACTGTGAAAGTGCTTAATGAACACTAAGCTGCGAGGCGGCTCTGTCCCAGTGTGGGGATGTAATGCCGATAAGAAGAAGAAGAAGAAGAAGAAGACGACGAAGAAGAAGAAGTATGGGCAGTAAACATGAAACCAGATCCAGATACAATCCAGAATTGCTTCTGGAAGGCTGGTTTTATAGTTGAATATGTCACTGATAACGATAATGAGAAAAACGAAACTCTAGATACTTTAACAAATGAATGTCACGATCAGGGTTGTAAATATTCGGCAGCACTGGATGAAGGTGATGTTATTTTATATCATTTTTTTATTTTCTTCCTGCTTTGAAATCAACCTCACATTCCCGGAGAGGCAGAAAAGTAAACAACAGAACTCACATCACCCACAGCGCCGCGAAGATGAAATTTACCACAGCAAAATTTACACATTCACCCAGCAAATTGAAAAAATTCACCACGCGTTTAAATGGGCCACTCACAGTCATACGGTAAGGCGCGAACTGAGCAGCATGTCAGAGCGACTTGTGAGTGGCTGAATGCGAAATTGAATAGTCGGTGTTGGAAATGATTTTTCGGCGGCACCCAGTCGCACTCACCACGGCGGCGATGAAGGCGACAGCAGATTTTACTGAGATCCATGTTTTTCACTGCATTGACTGTGAAATATTTCTACCCTGGTCACGATATGAAAACTACCGTGACGATAAATTTAAGGACGATGGGTTCAATTCTACAGAAAATGGAGGAAACGTCATTTGGCTGAAATCATATCTTCTTTATTGCTTGGAGCAGGGAAAAGCCCCTGGGAGTGGTATTCATTTGAATCACTTCTCCCTAAGGCATAAAACCTCCTCTTCTTTTCAAACCTCTTTACAATTTCGGTGCACTTCCAATGAGAATTCATTCTCTTTAAAGGAAGTGCAAAAGCCATTTCGCCAAATGCCACTAGGCCGAACATTAGGCTGAAACCCATATGGGCGTAAGTCATTCTGCTGGACGGGTCATCCGGCTGAATAGGCCATTTGGTCGAATAGGTCATATGGATTATGGGAAATATGGGTCATATGATAATTCGGCCGAACGACCTGTTCGACCAAATGACCTATTCGGCCAAATAACCTATTCGGCCAAATGACTTTTTCGGCCAAATGGCTATTCGGCCAAATGGTCTATTCGGCTAAATTACCCTTTCGGCTAAATTACTTTCGGCCAAACCACTCGGCAAATTTCAGTGGGCTGGGCACTTAGTGCAAATGTCGGAAGACATTTAATAAAGAGAGAATTCAACAGACAACAATATTCAAAACTTGCCAAATATAAATCAGTGTCAAGCGTGGCATTAGGAATGACTAAGTGAATGAAGAAGCTGCCTGTGTTATTAAATGTTTTCAATAATCATTCGATGTTTGTCACAAATCGGTAAAAAGATGCTTCATGAAATGAATCTTTCAGGTCAATATAATACACATAATTTAATGTGATTGTTATGTTAAGGCGGTGTACAAATCCTTCAGTCCTAAATTATTTTGACAAAAATCTAATAGCTGAGATCTCGTTATCCTTCTACCGCTTATAGTATTATATTATAGAAATTTAGCAGAATTAATTTTTATTGAGATCTCGGAAACCATTATCAAAATCTCGGCCAAGTTCCAATAATTTGGCATTTCTTCCAAACTTGTCTAAAAGCACTACATTAAAAAAAATGTGATCAACGATTAATTATACTTCGTAAATGATCATGCGGTGTTCAAAACCCTAATGAAACTTTCAAACACCAGTGGTATATAGCCCGGACAAAGATTGGCAACCATCGATGGTTTGTGGTTTCCGGAAATTTTCACTTTCCCAGGGCAGCAACCAACCGTAGAAAGTAGGCACCGTTTTCGAGTCGATTCCTTCCCCCCTGTGCGACCTGTCTACTTTCCCTACACAGCTAGTCGACTAATTACAGCGTTTCTTAACTTCTATAATGGAAAACATTTGGTTTTGTTCTTAAGGTTACCCAGGGATTGACTACGAGCCTTCCGCAAATGATCGCCGCCCGTCGAGACCGCAGCCCCCACCGTCGCCGCTTGATCCGGCTCCGGTGCTTTGTTTTTATCTACCTTACTATGCTTCTTATCAACTACTTCTACTACTTTGGCACTATCGTGTTGCGTTTTTAGTTGGTCCTCAGTGTGTCTGGTTATCTTTATCTCTTCAGCATCTAGGTTGATGGGTTCCAGTTTCTGCATGGAGTAGCGAGTGGGCAGGTCAATCACTGTAGGCCGAAGGTCCAGCTGCTCCAGAAGTACTGCCTTACCACTGGAGGAGTCCTCTTCATCGTACACCGGACTTCCCGAATAGCTGGCGGCACGGGATTCTGTTTCAGCCCGTGAGAACAGTAAATCGAATTCCTTTGTGATCTCATTCGTGAAATCCGATATCGTTGGGTCCACCAAGTACGGTTCTTCGTCCAAATCGATTATCGTGTACTCGCTTGTCGTTGGGTTGGTCATCACTGACTGATCCGTTTCTGGCCCCTTCACTACATTTTCTCGAACTTCAGATCGAGTTTGTTCTTCACTTTCCTCCGCCAAGTGAGCTTTCAATATCTCGTCCATGGTCTCATCCGAGAACGATCCTTCCGGGGTAAGGGTAAAGTCTTCGATGTTCCAGTTCTTGATCTGCTTAATCTCTCCAGACCCATCACTAGCTCCATTCGCAAGTGTTTCTTCGAATATCTCACTCTTCAGCGATAAACTCAGACGCGACGTACTACAGCTATCTAAGTTAGCGTTTTTAACTGTATCAAATGCGTAATCTGTTAACGTAGATTTATTCAACGTGCCACTGGAATTGCTCAGAAGCTCCAATGATGCAGTTCGCTCCAGCGCTGTCAGACAATCTGACTTCAAGAAATACGGATCGAGTGACGAGCTCAGACCAATGTTGTCCAAGTCGCCTTTCGAGCTCAAGATGCTCTCTTTCGAGCAAATCTTGTAAATCGTCAGTGTGTCTTGATCTTTACCCGTGTCGATCGGCTCTAAGTCGTCCTCCGATACATCATATTCATCGCCAACATTATCAAACTCATTATTACTATGGTGGAACAAGAAATCATGTATAATCAGCTTCTTTGACTCATTCTCAGGCATCAAGTAGATCTCATCACAGTCTGAATCCATCGATGTGGCCATATCGATTTGCGGTGGTTGTAAGTTCCCATCAGCTATCGCTACCCCCTGTTCGCAGTATTGTTCTTCGTCTTCTTCAACATCCTCCTCATCCTCCTCTTCCTCTTCTTCCACTTCCTCTTCACCTTCTTCTTCCTCCTCTTCCTCTTCCTCCGTTTCTTCTTCACCTTCCATCACTTCCTCCTCGTACTGATACGCTTCCACTATGGTACCGTCTTCCCTTACCAAATTCCCCCGATAGTAAATATTCTCTATGCTAAGGTTTTCTATGTCTTCCTCATAATACTGCTCGTCGTACAAAAACTGATTATAATCCTCCACCTCGAATTCGTCCTTGTGTTCCTCATCCGGGTAGCACGTATCGTCATAGCTGTCTTCATTCTCGTACAGGGTGTCGGTCCTGAACGAGAACTTCGGTTCGCTCTTCTGTCGCAGCAGCTTGAAATTGCGTCGCTTGTACTTCCGTATCGCACCCAGGCTTCGGTTCGGATCGTACTGTCCCGAAGCCGATCCGTTCGGGCCATCTTCGTGATCGCCCCGCACCGCTTCATGCTTGTACAAACCGCTGAAATCTTGCGAACAAAACTTCTCGTACAGCTCCATAGCACTGAGTCGAACACTTCCGGTTGTATTGTAGAACGCCTCCGATAGGGGAGAGGTGCATGTAGTTTCCAAATTCAGGCACGCTGTGCTATTGTTCTTAAGCGATTTCTTCGAACCCTTGGTAGACTTGGTTCGGAAGTAGCTGATCTCGTTGTTGGACTTGGACTTGCTTGGGGAGGTTTTCGCATCGCCATTGCTGGTGGTGTTATTACTGGTGGAAAATGGAAACTTCTTGCCCTTGAGAGTGAACACGTTGCTTTTCTTGGTACCGAAGAGGGAAGACTTGGAAGAAGTGATTGACATCTTGGATTGCGAATGGTAGGACTTGACGGGCGATCGCCCGGCTTGTTCCGCGGTCGCCTTCGTTGGCGATGCTTTATCTTCAAAGAAAATAGTTTCCTTGTAGTTGGGTTTGCTTTTCTTATCGTACAGTGCAGAAGTGCTGAATCGTTTACACTTCAGCAGTTTGTTCATCTTCTTGAATCGGCCTAGATTTTTTTCGAAGATGTGACCAAGGGAACCATCCACCGACGGGTGTTTGCTACCGTCCGACGAGGTTCCTAGCTCTAGCTCCGTCGGCCGGTCTGCACTTCGTTTGGATTTCAGATCCGTTTCGCTTGATTTTCGTGTAACGTTTGTCTCCACGCTTCTTGATCTTTCGGTTTCTTTCCCAGAGTCCCCTTCAGTTTTCGTTACATCTTTTGAGGAGCTCCCGCTTTCGTCCGGTTCTTGCTCTTTCTCTTCGAAGATGTCAAACGTATTCTCGTAGCTCTGATTCTTCCACGTATTGTAGTCTGGTTGCTTTTTCCCCACCTCGTCCAGGGTATCGCTGTCGCTTTTGTATTCTCGCTGAAGGTTATTTTTCAAATGCATTTTATAGTCAGCTTCCATTTGTTCCAGCTCCATCGTATCGGAGAACACTGTGTCGATTTCGTCCGTTGAAATGTTTTTCGAACTTTCGTCGGTCGATTTGTGTGTTTCCGAGGAGGGATTGCTACTTCGATAATCGGCAAACTCACGTCGTTTTTCGACGTGCGTTGGCGTGTATTGCGAGCTCGAAAGGCTCGACTCTTTTTCGTAAATGTTACCCTTGAGGAACTCCGAATCGGTACGAATGATTTTCTTGGACTTGCGCAAAATCGGTTTGCGCAGCGGCGAATGCGACTGGTTGAGCTTCATAGTTCTACTATCTTCTAATGACTTGTTCTTCGGAATTGTATCTATCGTCTTTTGCGCGTTCTCGTTCAACTCGGAATTGCTATTGGATTTGATAATCTTCTCTATGCTAGAATGAACACTCGATTCTTTAGTAATGTAGGAACCCGTACTTAGGCTTCTGCTTTTAGCGACTTTCTGTTGCTGCTGTTGCAGCACTAGCGGATGATTAGGTGGCAGATGATGGTGAGGCGACAGGTGGATGATTTCGGCGTTTTGCTTCAACAGCGTCGGACCGTTACCTGGTCGTGTGACTCCGCTGAACTGTGGTGGTTGTTGCGGTTGAGTGTTAGTTGTATCGATGCCCGGATTGGTCAGGGTAGATCCGAAGATATCCGTTGCTATGCATGGGACCAACCCGGCACAGATACCACCGGCGGCACTACCGATGGCAGTGGTAGTGACCTCGTCAACGGTCTGGGCAAACAGTTGGTTACCGATGATGCGTTCGTTCAGGTTCATCGTTTTCTGGCTGAGCCGCGATATCTCGTTGGTGATGTCGAATGTGCCAACGGTCTTCAGCCGGTCCAGCCGGCCGCGATTACATTTCCGCGGTGGTTCGTTCCCACCCAGGCTGTACAGGCGGCCCTTCTTCTTTCGCTCGCAAATCTTTCCGTTCTTGTCGATAACAAACTTTTTGTCGTCAAACGATTGACAGTGGTCGTAGGACTCTCCTCTCTGTAGTTTTCTGATTGACTTTTCCACGATTACACGACCTGCGTTCGATAGTTCTTTGGAGAGTTCGGAATTCGAGTACTCGGGGGTCAGCGGGATGCTTTTACCCCGGCCGAATTCGATAAACCTGTAATGAGATGGAGAACAATAAATATTAGTAGAGGAAGCATTAAACTGAATGCAAGCGTAAAGCATATTTACACAATATTTATCACAAGCATATCAAACCGTGTATTTATGTTAGGCTGAACTATAAATGATGTAATTTTCAACACTCTATGTAGCTGAAGCATGGCTACTTGGGATAGTGGTTCTACAGAAGTGCCAAATAATTTCCTTGATTCGATTAGAACGTATCGAGTTCTACCGCGGCGAATGACTTTATTAATTGAGGTCAAAACTCGATTTTACTACATACTAATCAAAGCTCACGTTATAATACTTATGAAAACTCATATGTGAATATGTACATTATGTGGAAGACAATGATTTGAAAAATGTATTGGAGGTAGCCACTTTCCCTTCGATGGGACTCGAACCCACGACCCTACGGTACGCTAGACTGGTGCTTTAACAAACTAAGCTACGAAGGACCTCCGACGGCCTTCGCAACCTAGCGGCTACTGAATGAGCTCGAGAGAGAGATAGTCAAGTCACTCGCAATCCATTTCTCAAGCCAACACTTCCACATGTGTATAGTACACGTTCACATTAGAGGAGCGTGAGTATTTAGAATGTCTGGTGGCTACACACATTCTTCATCAGCAACTGTACTGATCAAGTGAGGTTGTGTGAGCTATTTTCCAGTCGGTCGTCAAGCTCAGACCCGACCGCATTGCGTGCTCTGAACCTGAGTTGCGTGCTCTTGCCTACGCAAGATCGCTATCGAGAAGTTGTATCACCGAGTAGTTGTCTGACATATTAGCAACGTTCCCTGCTCACTTATGTCATATGTGTTGTGTTGTACTGTCTCCGGAAGTTTTTTGTAATTTTGTGTTAGTCGACGGAATAACATTTGGGAGAATACCTAGTAGAATCAACAGTGTGATCGCTTGATCAGCGCTACAATACAGCATTTCGCCCTTTCTCTAGATGGGACATACGACTCTTTTCATCCATTCCGCCGGAATCTCCTCCCCTTAACTCTTGGTAATTGCCCGGTGTAGTGCTCTAGCCAGCGCTTCTTCACCGTGTTTATGTAACTGTTCTGGTAGTTGGTCTGCCCCAGCGGTTTTGTCGTTTTTCAGCTGGCAAATCTCCTCCAAGATTTCCTGAAGATCTGGAGCTGGAAAACTTATGTTCGGTGCGCATGCTCCCAGGTTCGTAACCATATCGCCTTCGTCGCCTGCCTTATTGGCGATCAGGTGCGCACCGTGGTACAGCCATCACCTGTTCTGTAGTAGTGTTCATGTTTGTAAGAAGGCTCCGTTTATGTCCCTCACATGACTATTACTGATCCCGTTACGCAGGGGATGTAGACACGTAGTGCGTAATGGTGTTAAACCCCTAATCCTACGGTATCAAGCGTCTCTTGCCAAGGTGATTCATGACCTGAGAGGTGAAAGCAATGGCAATTGCCTCTAAAGACTCTAAATAGAAATATAGTGAAGAGGAGAGGCTGACAATAGCGTGGATTCTTTCGCAAGATGAAGTGCCCTCAACAGGTTGCACCAAGAGTCACCAGGAGTAAGCGACAATGAAATACATAGCAGATCAGAGGATGCCCCCATCGACATTCAGATGGATTGGGCTACTTTGACCAAGATCATCAAGGACCTAATAATGACCAGTCACAAGCTTCACAGACGAGATTATGTCGTTCCTAGATAGCCAATGGATTAGCAGGGACTTTCGTTATGCCCCGTTGGCCCTCTGCGACTTTGTCGTGGAAAGGAAGGCCCTACTGGAGGTGAATAGAAGGCAGAACGAAGCTTAGACATCTTACTGAGGAAAAAGAGAACAATATTTGAATAGTGGCACGAAGCTTTTTTATGTTCGGGTGTGCCATTGCAACCAGTTATTAGATCTACTGTAGACCCATATCCTTAGTGTATAATACCAAGTAACAATTTCCATGCTTGTTGGATTTATTTAATTCTTATAGTGGATTTATGACAGCAATCACCATGGTTTTATTATTGCTCAGTTTTATTGGCACTCTTATTGCTATCAATAAACTTCTCATAAATCTTCTGGAAAGGCTTCATATGCCGATTGATCTTATGAGCAGCTCTACAGTTGTGATGAAGGCCGTAATGAGTCCTATTTTCAAAGCTCGATCAAAGCCACAATTTTTAATCGTAATGTGGTCAAATCAGTGGCGTAGCCAGGGGGGTGGTTTTGGGCATAAAACCCCCCCCAGAGACAAAATTTTCAAAAGAAATTTTTTTTTTCGAAATTTTTTTTTTCGGAAAACCCCCCCCCCGGACCAATTTTCTGGCTACGCCACTGGGTCAAATGAATAATCCTCAAAAAAATATTTGCATTGCCAAGAGTTTATAAAAGTGTTTTTTTTAAACTAAGTATAACGGTGTTTAATAAAAGCAACATTTCCTTGACCTCAAACCGAGTTTGAAATTCGAGTCTTCCAACCATCTGCAGGGTAAAGTTAATTATGTTCTATTTCTGAGACTGCTGTTGGTAACGAGGAATAAATATGAATAATACGATGAATCCTCAATTACAGAGTGCGTGTTTTCTCTTGTTTCGGACAGCATAACGATCGCGCGATTTGCCGAAATATTGTGTTCTGTATTGCGCGGAAGTAATAAAGTAAATCAGTTCAGTGCGTGTTTTCTCGTGTTTCAGATTCTCCAGTAAACAGAGCGATCGGCCGGTCGCCGAAATTTTGTTTTGCTTTGTGCGGGTGAGTTAATCAGAAAGTGAAAACTTTGTTCGCATCTGTGTAGTGCGGTCGATAATTAAAATATTTTTCGTTTTTCGCGTTTTTCGATTGTTTTTGTTTTAAATCAAACTACACGCTGTACACGGCAGACCTTTTACCAAAACCCTGCCACACTCCCTACCCCATATATCCAACATCCCAGTTATTTCTCGTGGAAGTGCAGATGACTCGTCGGCTTCTATCAAAGCGAGTATCACGTCAACAATTTCCTACCTATTCCTTAATTGACCTGCATTCGGATACGGCCGGCGCTGGTATTGCTTATTTTTGGGTCACCAGTTCTTACACTCTTCATCTATTGGATCTCTGTGTAATTACAGCTGACCTAGCAATAACGGAGTAGCAACCGTGGGCGGTCAATAGGGTGGCTCAAATTAGTATGGGAAAAACCCTTTTAAATTTTTTTCGATGCTAAACTCGTTGGAAGTTTATATGCAAAAATGTATGCAGAAACAACCAAATACAATAAATTGCAGCTGGACTACACAACTAACGATGAAGAACTATGATACTCATTCAGATCTTGAAGAATTTAATACAGAATGTTATGCAGAAAACCGCGAGAAGATTATAGTTTGCCTGGCTAAGTTATTAATATTTCTCTGAAGTGGGGTTTAAGCAAATTTCGTTTCTTTTACCTTTTAAAAGAAATAAATTCACCCCTACATCACTCCAGTAAAATGCTAACATTTTTGCATAATAAAATCTAATCTTCTCGCGGCTTTCAGCATAACATTCTGTAATTAATTCTATTAGAACTGAATGAGTATCATGGTTCTTGATCGTAAATTGTGCGTTCCAACTGCAAATCACTGATTTTGGATATTTCTGCATACATTTTTCCATATAAACTTCCAACGAGTTTAGCACCGCCCAAACGTTGACCGATTTGGCTGAAATTTTGGCCAGAGCATCAGGGCATCAAATAGAACCGAATAAAAGGGCGGCCCATCAAAACATTTGAAAAAGTGACTGCGAGACAGTCGGTTTTACCTCGGATTTTCCTGGACAGTCAGGTTTTTGCCGTAGGTTTTTGTTTTTTCAACCGAATAATCGAAGTTACTTTTCAGTGGAGCAGTAAGGTTTTCCGTTAATTACAAAGCAAAGTTACATTTTTGCATTATTTATCGACGTCCATCGGCACGCAAGAGAATGTCTTCCAGGGCTCATGTTTGAGGCCCCTGCGTTGTAATTTTTACGTCAGAGACATTGATGAATGTCTCATTAGAGTGGCCCAAGCTTATATGGAAAAAGTGAAAAGTCTGGAATTTCAAACCTTGCACCCTTAAATGACAGTTTGGGGGTCCCAGAAGCTCCCCTGAAAATTTCAGCTCATTCGATCCAGTGGTTGGCGTGCGCAAATGGCTCAAAGTTTGTATGGGAAAAGTGATCCAAATGTGTGCGGAAACGCAACCGTTTCAGTTTTTGCTTCTAGGTGGCGCTGTAGTCGCCGGATTCCTGTTGTGGACAAAACGTAGAACCTTTTTATATAAGGAAGCGACTGGTGAAGACCGGATGTAAATCCCTTTGAAATTGGCCAAGTTATAAGCATCCAAAGTCGAGGGTGTCGAGCGTGTCCCCAGGGGTGTTTAAAATGAGAGCAACGTACCACCGACCATTGCGGCGGCGATGCAGGCGTATTCTGTGCCGTGCGAAATTAAATGCATGATTATCACGCAATCTCGCGAATTTTTATCCGATTGGTAAATACTTGCCGTGCTCTGTACAGTACTGTAGCTAGAGAGAGGAGGGTGACTTACCACTGAAGCCAACGAGCTGAAGTTTTTTAGGGGAGACAAAATTCATGAAATATTTGTAACGAGTTGTTTTCGGATATCGTGATGCCCGTTGCATCAATTTTAGAACGATATGGTATAATCGTTACAGACAGAGGGACAGAAGGACAGAAAGACAGAGAGACCTGGGATATTATATAAGTTATATATTTTTCAAACACCAATTTTAATGTTTATAGCATAATTAATTAACTGTATAAAACTACAAAGTTATCAACAAACAACACTTATACCTATATCAATTATTTATTTCAACTGCTAGGCCTTCCTTCATAACAGAGCGAGTGCAACCTGGAAAATTTTGCCTATGCTGTTGAACAACTTTGAGAAGATATTGAAGCTGTTCTTCATTTTTTGTCAGTTTTCCACAAATATCTTGAACTAGTTTAACTCCTCTTTCAGCACAGTCATTCACTATCAAAAATGAATTAATTTTATTTCTACTTTCACCAAATTCTTCCAGTCATCCCATATACTAGGATCTTCTTTGAGAAAATTTGCAAATATTCCAGAAATTTAAAAAAAATCATCGTATTTTGAGAAACGAAATCCGAAAGCGTACAAGAAGTCAACTTATCGATCGTAGATACTTTCAATTTTATTTTTCTTACTTCATCAATCATCACCCTTACAAGATTTTAAATTGTGTGCCATTTCTTTTCTCTCATCAGTAGATATTTCTGGGTCGAAAAAGCCAGAGCGACTAGTTCTTCACTCAAGTACCATAGATGATTTGCAAATCTTGAAGCCGCAGCCATATACACATTTCTTGATTGATCAGGAAAGCATTTCGTAAAGTTATCAATTTTTTGCCAGGTTTAGATCATTTCGTGCTGCTGATGAGGGTAAAGGAGCTTCAAACCAAGACAAAATGTAAACTCGTAAAATGAAAGCACACATTACTGGAATTTTCGCCTTTCATCATCGGTCATGTCAAATTGGCCTCTAAACAGCCATATTTTAAGACAATACATTGCTTCCGCCATCCATCTGGCATTGCTATGTGCTCCTGGTGGCGAAAATTTAATTCTTTTCACACCAAGAAATGCTAAAGATAAATTTAGCAACTCTTTATAGTCTTGTCGTTGCTGTTGAATATTGAGTTGGTTTTTCAAAAATTCAATCGATTTTTCTGAATACCCTATATTGAAATTGGTCACCATAAAGGGGAAATAATAAAATGGGTCAAATATTGTTCTATAAGGAACGATCCTACCAAATATAAGGTAATTTTGAGGGATCATATCAATAATGTTGGAACTGGATGGCTGTATATTTTTATTTGAGGCTAACAAAATAAATGGAAGAAGTACTTAATTTATTTCGTGTATTTACATTCACGCTTCGAAAATTGAACTCTAAACTATAGCATAAACCAAACTTGACAAAATTTTGAGTTCTTCAATTTATGTCAATTTTGAGTAAATTTTTTCAGCGTGTTAGCTCGAAGATAAAATGACGCCAGAAAATTGCGAGATTAAACATCGAACAATATCCCGGATGTGTTTTTCTACTAAAAAAAAAAATCCACCCCTTGCCCCTCTTATTCACCCCCTCCCTCTCTAGCTACACTACTGTACAGAGTACGGAAAGTATTTACCAATCGGATAAAAATTCGCGAGATTGCGTGATATTCATGCATTTAATTTCGCGCGGCACAGAATACGCCTGCATCGCCGCCGCAATGGTCGGTGGTACGTTGCTCTCATTTTAAACACCCCTGGGGGACACGCTCGACCAGGGTTGCCAAATGAAAATCTGCGTTTTTTACCAAAAAAATCTTTTCATCTGTATTTCTCATTTAAAAAATCTGTATCGATATCTGTATTGAAATCGAACTGGTAAAATTGAGGGTTGCAAGTGATGAAAATTTAGTTTAGTGGGCGCAAAGTGTTTCAATGTGTGTTTGTTTCATAACAATTGTTTATGAATTTAAAAAAATCTAATTTTCTGTAAATTTTCACATTTATAATAAATAACTTATAAATAAACAATATCAACAGATTGCCGCAAAGCTCGAAAATAAAAGCATTCATCGTTACAATCAACTCAAATTTAAGCAATATGTCACTTATCCTAGTTTTGACAGGGAAAGTGAATTGATCAACTCTGTTGAATTTAATCCGCTCGAACTCGTTCAAGTTTATTTTCATTCGAATCTTGAATGGAGATGTTTAGACATTCAATTCGAACCGCTTGTTCAATTTACTTACCCTGTCTAAACGTAACATGACACATATCTGCTTCCAACTCCATTATTTCCTTTTTCAACTAATTTGTTTTTACGTCTAGCTATCGATCAATAGAAAAAACTATTCAAAATATATCTTATAATTATATTATTATAATGATATTATGATAGAATGGCATTTCAATCAACCCTAAATTTACCATTTGGCGGCGAATGGCAACCACGTAATGAACCATTTTCATTCCAAGGTCATTTCCGCAACAGAAAATTCCATAAATTCGGATAGCAGGTCTATGAAACACCAAAAAGAAATTACAGGCAGTTCACGGTACTGTTCAATAAAATTCAAAATATCTGTACATACAGATCGTGATTCAAAAAATCTGTATATCTGTATATACAGATTCTGTGTTTGAAAACTAGTCAAAAATCTGTATAAATACAGATTAATCTGTATTTTTGGCATCCCTGCGCTCGACTTTGGATGCTTATAACCAGCGATGCCAGATTATTTCAACATCAGTTCCGTAGCTTTGCTCAAAAATTTTGGACGGCCCAATTCCGGTGATCAGTCACAAATCTTCCAGTTCCAGTACAAAAATGAAGTAGGATCTGGCGTTAGTCAAATTTCCTCTCGTTTTCAGATGTCACAATTGCCATGTGCTCCATCATGTGCATTACTCATAACAGTCGCGGCAACCGAAAATGGGAACAAAATCAATCACAATTTGTGAGCAATTGAATGTTATGAACCAAGAACAAAAGTGTGCTCCGACCGACCACCATCTTCTACTTTGATTACTTTGACTTTCGTTGGTTCTTTATATATTTTTTCCCACATAAACCGTGGAAAAATCATTTGTAACTATTACAAATAAAGAAGTCAACAGAGTACCCTAAGTCTCTAAAGTATCAAATGTTGGACTTGAAGTAGTTCTAGGTGACTATATGTTTTGTCTTGGTAGATTTTTGGCTTCGCAGTCTTGAAAGGAATTGAAAACTATGTTTTTAATCATTTCCGACGTTTCGGTCCATTCAAAAGCAGAAAAGCAATGGTAGAAATTAGCAAGTCCAGGCACCGAATTTCGGATATCAGAATTTTATTCAAATTTCCCGATACTAAATTCGTACGGACCAAATTTGAACCATATAGCTCACATGACATAGTACGTTACACAGAAACATATTTGACGAAGAAACTTAAACAAATCGACCCCTTGAAAAATGCCCTGAATGGACCGAAACGTTGGGAAAAGATTAAAAACATAGTTTTCAATTCCCTTCAAGACTGCGTTAGGACATTCTGCTAGGAGAGTTAAGGGCAGTTTTATGCAACGTGGTGCATCACGCCACGCCGCGCTACAAATCATGTGTTGGGCTGAGTAAAATGCGCAAGGTAAGCATAAATAATTTTATAGTAAGTAGTCAATAAGTGAAGTGCGCGGATAAAGTGTTTTAAAATTTAATTTTTTTAAACTGGTTCGTGTCAAAGGAATCCCTAACTCTGCGAAGCCAAAAATCTACCAAAATAAGTTCAATAATACAGTCGAGTAAAAAACAAAAAAAAGTTTTTTGCTAAATATGTAGAAACGCACGTAGAAAATCAGAGCCACAGAATATATTGTAGCTTGAATCACAACATCAACGAATGTACAGCGATGAATACATAAAATTGTATTCACTGGATATACAGTACAGTGGATTTTGCTGGAAAATAAAATGTGCTGGAGTACAAATAAAATGTCTGTCAAAGTTCAGCCGAAATGAATTGCTGAATAAATTACTCAATTTTGGGCATGGCCACGTTAATCTCTATTTAGGTCCCTATCTCTATTTCTGAGTCTTATATAAAGATTCACTTTTACACCGGTGGTATTTAAACGGGAATGGAAAAACATAAAATAAAAGTATCCGCGAGTTCCTAAATTTAGCGTCCTGCAAAACCAGTTTGCCGAGGTTGGGATTTTGCCTGTTTGTGAATCGTCACTTTCGTATTTTTGTCTTAATACACTGAAATATTTACAGCGAATTCCTCAACAAATTCCCATATGAATTGTTACGTAAGTTCTTCTATGAGTTCTCAAGGAGCTATTCTACGAGTTCATCTAAAAATTATTTTATGAGAGATGTGCCCGGAGTTCTTCTAGCAAGAGTTATAGAAACCTTCCAAGAATTTCTCCGGCAGTGTCCGTAGACTTTCAGGATTCTTTTTCAGAAATATTTCCTGGAGTTTCCATATAACCTTCTCTATGATTCGAGTTCTTCCATTAGAATTCTTCGAGGAATTGTTTCGGTTGTTCTTAGAGCAAATTCTCCGGAAATTCCTCCAGTACAAATGTGTGGGAGAATTTCTGGAGGAAGTACATGCATCGAATTTCTGGAGAAATCCCAGGATGGAACTCTTTGCAGTTAAAAAAAATAGGCAGATTTATAGAAAAACCTTTGCACTAGAAGTCCACCATACAACACATTTTGATACTCAGCTTCTGGAATGAGTTATTGACAAAGTACTTAATGATCGAACGCAAATTACTAAATGATCGATAACATCATTGTCTGTCGATATCTAGTGATGTACAGAAAATCAAGCCATTTGGTTGGAACGCGCTCGAGTTATTAACGTTGCGGGCGGGAATAGGGGGTGCTGCCTAAATGATCCCGCTCCCTATACTTATACGTCGGACAAAAAAAATTCACTAGCAATGCACGTTGTGAGCCCAATATATTTATGAAATTGCTAAACTTACGAGTACTCAACTGCCGCTAACCGCAAGTCGAGCACATCTGTATATGGCGTCCATATACAGATGTGTTCGACATGCGGTTAGCGGCAGTCAAGGTCTTCAACAAAAGTCATGAATAACGTGTCGTTGAATTTTTTGTAGGGGTGTGTGAACAAGTCACCAGAAAACCATAACAGACTAAAATGAGATTATGCCCTTATGAATCAACGAATAAAATTAAAATTGAGAAAAAAAATCCGTAGATTTCCACAGAAATTTTCGATTTTCCGTAGATTTTATCTACGGATCCGTAGATCCGTAGAAAGCATTCAATTCCGTAGATCTACGGAAATTTCCGTAGATCTGGCATCGCTGCTTATAACTTGGCCAATTTCAAAGGGATTTACATCTGGTCTTCACCAGTCGCTTCCTTATATAAAAAAGGTTCTACATTTTGTCCACAACAGGAATCCGGCGACTATAGCGCCACCTAGAAGCAAAAAACTGAAACGGTTGCGTTTCCGCACACATTTGGATCACTTTTCCCATACAAACTTTGAGCCATTTGCGCACGCCAACCACTGGACCGAATGAGCTGGAATTTTCAGGGGAGCTTCTGGGACCCCCAAACTGTCATTTAAGGGTGCAAGGTTTGAAATTCAGGATTTCATGCATTTTGGGCCAGTCTAATGTCTCATGCCAAATTGCTCGTTGAGACAGCTTGCAGATGATTGTGTTGTATCCGCTTCGGAGTCAACAGCAGTCGATTTGCAAGGACCCGTGCAAGATACTGTGGACAATTTTTCTACTTGGGCTTTAAAGCTGGGTATCGAATTCTATCCGGAGAAAACTGAGATGGTTGTCTTTTCAAACCGGCAAAGTTCCCGCTCCAACTGATGGGTGAGACAATCACTCATAGCATGTCTTCAAAATACCTCGGGGTCTGGTTCGACTCGAAATGCACCTTTGAGAAGCACATTGTGTATCTGACATAAAAATGCCAGCAACAAATTAACTTCATACGAACAATAATGGGAACATGGTGAGGAGCGCACCCCGAAACCTTATCCCGTTGTACCGAACAACCATTCTGTCGGTTCTCGATACGGTAGTTTCTGTTTTCAGTCCGCGGCAAAAACACACATGTTGAAGTTTCAACGCTGTCTCCGTATCGCGTTAGGTTGTATGGATTGGACTCATACGATGAACCTGGAAGTACTTGCGGGAATACTGTCTCTGACAGATCGTTTCGCGGAATTATCGCTTCGGTTCCTCATACGTTGTGAGGTTCTCAATCCATTGGTCATTGACAACTTCGAAAAGCTGCTCGAACAAAACTCTCAATCTCGATTCATGAGTATTTACCACTGGTGTATTACGCAGGAGGTAGGCCCATCTTTGGTTGACACCAATCGTGCTTTTGATCTGTCCATGAAGCAGGTAGTTCATGGAATACGAGCTTTTCTTCCTGCGGAGGTCATACCTCCATTATTTGCAAGAAAATACAGGTACGGCAGCGAGGAGAGAAGTTTTTTTTACAGACGGGTCCAAAATGGATGACTCTGCTGGTTTCTGTGTTTTTAACGTTTTTCATAACAGCAGGAGTTAGCTGGAATCTGGAAGAGACTAGTTCTGTGTATACCGCTGAGCTAGCAGTTGTACACTATTTACTTAAGCATATTGCATCCCTTCCTCATTACCTCTTCCTTATCTTCAACGTCAGTTCCTGTTCGGGCTGATCGGTCCGGTTAAGCAATCAGCGAATTATCTAACAGGGTACGGAAAGCTTTGAGTGCCTTGGATCCCTTCTCATTGCTCGATTCCGAGAAATGAGAAAGCGGACTCTTTGGTTAAGGTGGACGCTGTGGAAGTTGATATTTAGGGTCGAAAAATCACTTTCGATTATTTTTTCACATTAGTTCGTCAGGATACCTTGAACGACTGGCAACAGAAATGGACAAATGGGGAGTTGGGTAGATGGCTGTATTCAATTCGCCCGCAGGTGTCGAAGCGTCCATGGTTCAAATTGAATATGGGACGAGACTTCATTCGAACCATGTGTCGTCTAATGTTCAATCACTACTCTTTAAATGCACATGTTTTCAGAGTGGGGCTCTGGGAGTGGGAGAAGGTAATTTCTGTGTTTGCGGCGCGGATATTGACCATGCTGTGCGGGCGTGCGAGGACCACCATTGCCCCAGATCTATGCACTTAAGTGAACATCTTCTGGTCCGAGAGAAGCAGCCAAAGCCGATTAGAGAAGTGTTGGCGGGCGAATTTTGGAAAGTTGTTGTTGATACATATTAGGTTATAATTTGGGGCCCTCCTTAGCCGTGCGGTAAGACGCGCGGCTACAAAGCAAGACCATGCTGAGGGTGGCTGGGTTCGATTCCCGGTGCCGGTCTAGGCAATTTTCGGCTTGCAAATTGTCTCGACTTCCCTGGGCATAAAAGTATCATCGTGTTAGCCTCATGATATACGAATGCAAAAATGGTAACTTGGCTTAGAAACCTCGCAGTTAATAACTGTGGAAGTGCTTAATGAACACTAAGCTGCGAGGCGGCTCTGTCCCAGTGTGGGGATGTAATGCCAATTTTCTCCGTTACAGATGTAAAACATCGCCAAGGAGATCAACTATGTAAACATCAGCATTGTAATTAATTGAACACCCTGAATTCCCTTCCTTTCCTATTGTGTTTTTGTCAACCCTAACCTCGATCAAAATTGTGCTGTGCGGTGAAGAACAGTACCCCAGGAGGTATGATGCGACAGTGAGTCTTCATCAGAATCTGGATGCACAGCTTCCGGGCCCGTGACTTTCTCGACGTATTTTGCCGTTTGTCAGTATTTGGAGCCTTCTGCACTTTGTACGTATGTTCCCGGTCCTTGGCTCTCTGAATGAAAGACTTGGAGATAGATTCAACCAACGTTCAATCACTACGTCAGTATAGATGGAAGAGATGAGGCCCACGTGAAACATTTATTTTTTGTGCAAAATGTAAACAAACTCGCTGGCTACCCCTCACAAAAATCCAAGATGGCTGAATCGTTAATTCGACAGATTGGAACACCTGATTGAATTCATCTTGGATTCAACTGTTTGGCCACATCCCTGACCGATTGGGATTCCGTTTAAAAGCTTTCACGACACGTTTGTGATGCTGATCATCAAAAGAACAACCATTCTGTCCGCATTTCTGCTTTCGTTCCAAGCTCAGATTTTCGTAGTTACGTTCAGTCACGCGACCGTTGACTGCATGATTCCTAGTTGTTTTCCGATGTCGTGATAAGAGAGTCAAGGATTTTCCAGGTGCTTGCACAAAACTCATTTGCGACGTTGCTTTTCGAGTAACGCCATTTTCAACGATAAAAATACAGTGTTACAATACACTCTAAACCACTTCTAAAAAAAAATTCTACAGAAAATTTCGTGATGCAATTTGATGTGGGACACTTTTCACAAATATACGCCAGGAGAAGTTGTCAACCCAAAGGAACAGCAGAAATCAGTGCCCCTGTCGAAGAGAGTTGCTGAAGTTCACCGAGAGGAAAGCCTGGTCTGAGTGGCGATTGTGAATCCCAAAAACGGGAAAAGATTTGGCCTTTATTAGTTAATAAAATTTATTCTATTATTATTATTATTATTATTATTTATTCAGACTAAGGCCGAAGTGGCCTGTGCGGTATATAAGAGTCTTTCCATTCGGCTCGGTCCATGGCTACACGTCGCCAACCACGCAGTCTACGGAGGGTCCGCAAGTCATCTTCCACCTGATCGATCCACCTTGCCCGCTGCGCACCTCGCCTTCTTGTGCCCGTCGGATCGTTGTCGAGAATTTATTCTACTATCTTATAATTTGGCCCTGTCAGCAGTGCGAAAACAAAATAAAGGCATATAGGACTTCAATTTTACTATCAATGCTTATCAAAACGTTAAAACACATTTTAGCCTTTCCTAGCTTTATAGCTTTCCGGGTTAGAAATTTGATTTTGTTTTAGATTAGCAATACGAAAGTTGAAATATTTTGGTTTAAAAAACATGTTTTCAAAGGTAGACTAACATTTATTTTTCAAAATTCTAACACACGTATCCAAAGATTTTTATTATATCACTGTTAATGACATTTTAAAAGTATTTTAAAATCTTTTTTCTAGACTTCACCATGTTAAATACAGTTTCACGCACACGTCCGTCTGCATCAGAGTTGGGGAAGGAGGCAATATACCCTAGCTAAGCAAAGGTTGCTTTGATGTTTTAGCTGTAACGATTGTCACGGATATTTTTGCCTAATGCAACAGTTAAACAATATAGCTAGCTGATCCTATCTTAAAATTGTAGAAAATCTGAACCATATTTATTGATAATATTATTTAACATTTCCAAAAGTGGTGATATTTTGATATTTTCACTTATGAGGCAGAACTCCGTTTAGCTAGCAGCTTTTAGGGAACAACCCACCACGCGTCGGCGAATCAGAATTTTTGTCTAAAAAGTGAGTGGAGGCGATTAGGGTAACGGCTGTATTTTGGACCGGGCTCATATTTTGGACCACCTAGCTGAATTTTGCATTTATATCACACAAAACTAAATAAAGCATGCAACATTTCAACTTTATTGCAAAAAGAAACTATCCATAAGGTATCTCCTACATTTGTTTCTTATAAAATATAGCAATTTTGAAAAAATATTGTCACGCATTTAACCATTCCGGCTGGATTAGACCAAAACCAAGACGCCATTGTAAAATTTAAGTCAACTTTCAAAAGCTGTAAGTTTATTTGTACATAGATTTAAAACATGTGAATGATGTTGTTGACTTATTAAAACCTAATTGAAGCAGTTTCATATCTCGAGCAAAACATTGTGAGTTTAAAAACAGTATTCTGAGGCATGTCGAAAATAGGTTCATTTTTCATTGAACCGAACATATTTTCGACATACCTTTATTTTTAGTTCAAGATCTCTTAAACTTTTGTTTTTGTTTTTTCTCTAGTATCAAAACATTCATAAATTAATGTTTATACTGTATTTATAAATTACCGTTCATTGATGTATGCCCTAGGAAAATGTGTATTAAATCAGCATGTAACTATTTTCATTATTTCCTCACGATCGTTTGAAAAGAACGTGCAAGGAGCAAAGAATAACCGGGCAACCCACTATTATCAATAACACAAATGGAACAGATCTGGCAAACTACACAAAAAATATGGCAGGGTAGGAGTAACCAGGTGCATACATCACGGCCATGGACAGAACGTTTGTTTTGCTTCGATGATGCTGCACCGAGTGGTACTGAAATTGATAATAGCTTTAATACCCTTAGCTGGTAGATATTGTTCTAAGCTTTAAAGTGGTTATAAAAATGTATTGCTTAACAAGGACTTTAAGGATAAACGCCGAAAATGTTGGAGATCACTAGCTTGATCTAATAGTAACATAACTTTGCAAGCATACAAAATTGTTCGAGTGGTCCAAAATATGTTCAACAGGTGGTCCAAAATAAAAACAGGTGGTCCAAAATTAAATCTTACATATCTTCAGAATTTATGATTGTTTGGTTCTTTCGGTGGGATTTACAACATTTTTACCTACAAATCCTACTAGCATTCACCACATTCACCACTTACAAAATCCAACTTTTATTGGAAAAGCTATTCGGCCATATCCTAAAAAATCCTGGTCCAAAAGGCCTCCCTTACCCTAATATATTGTAGGTTAGTCTTACTAGGGTGTTTTGCCTCACCAAAAGGTTAGATGTTTCATCAAAATGAGGAAATTTTTGGTTTTTCTCACCTGCCTTTCGATTATTTTGACACTTTTTTCGGCTATCGGAAGATTCCAAATCCTCCCGAAATGTCAACGGGAATCTTCCAGGGATACCAACGGGAACATTGCAGAGATCCTGACGGGAATGTTTCGCGGATTCCAATGAGAATCTTCTAGAGAATTCCGACGTGAATGTTTCAGAAGTTCAAACGGAAAAGTTCCAGATATTCCGTCGGAAATCCTCCAAAAATTCCAACGTGAATGTTTGAGGGATATAGAACCAAATCGTAAAAGGATTCCAAAGCAATCTGTCGAGAGATCCCGAAGCAAATCGTCGGGAGGGACTTTGAATTAATCCTTCAGGGATGTTGTATCAAATCTTTGAAGGATTCCGAAACAAATCATCGAAGGATTTCCAAGCAAATCGTGGAATGATTCAGAAGCAATTCGTCAAGGGATTTCTAAGTAAATCGTCAAGGAAGTCGGAACTAAATCTTTGAGGAATTCCGAAGTAAATCGTCAATAAATTCCGAAGTGAATCGTCGAATGATTCCGAAGCAAATCGTTGAAGTATTCTGAAACAAATGGTCAAGGAATTCCGAAGCAAATCTCTGAACGGTTCCGAAACAAAACAAATTCTGAAGCAAATCAAAGAGATATACAGCAGGAGAAACAAATCCTCTATGGATTATGAAGGGTATTCCCCACAGATTCCCAAGGGTATCCCTCAACAAAACCGAAAGGAATCCAGTGCGAATTCTTTTGGATTCCAGTTGGAATGCTTCGATGATTCTGAAAGGAATTCTTCAGAGATTCCAATGAGTATTCTTCTCGGATTCTGTTGGGAATTCCTCTCGGATGCTGATGGGAATTGTGGAGATTATCATGCTGCTAGGCAAGCGGAAGTCTGCTGGAAAACTGTCACTCCAGTCCGTGATAAATGACGACCATATGTCTTTGACTGCGAAATACCACGATTGCTTTGATTGATATTTTGGTGGCTCTCCGTTGTTGTTCATATCAAGCTCAGTTTGTTGCTTTCAAATCAATTAGATAGGGTTTCTCACCCCATTCCCGGCCGAACATGCGCACCAGTGGTGCGAATTATCAATCTCAGTGACTGAAATTTGTTGAAATTGATACCATATCCTCTTCACACTCACTTCCTAAAAGTGAAAACTGAAAATGGTTAGCAGCAACAATCAAAGAAAGAGTAAACAAAGACCTCACTTCTCATTTCACACGCAGCCCGCAGTGACAGTCCATTCAGTTCACTCGCTGCTGCGTGAATGCGACAACCCTATATAAATGCATGGGTGAATACTATCACTTGAAAGACAGTGACAGGAAATTTGTGCCAATTGATCATCAGCTTCACCCCGCTGTTGGCAAACCGAGTAAGCTAATCTACTCCTGCCAGAGTCTATTATATATAGAGTTACGCAAAGAGTGAAGCCAAATCTACCTATTGAACTGTCAAACCGTCTACCTATTGAGCAAAGTAAACAAATGCTTGTTGGTAAGGCGGAAGTATTGTTATCAGAGGGGTCAACGGATTTTTTATCATATGGAGTTTGGCAAGTATGACAGTACCCTCTTTTTTGGCGCATAAATTTATACTCCAATGTTAAAATGCTCATATACTATTATAAATTGTGGTGGTATTTGTAAAAATTTGTATTGTTTACCGTTTTTACAAGAGAGAGTGGTGTCGAAAGCACATTAAATTAAAGATAGCAACGAACAAAAATACACCAAATCCGTAAATATGTAGTGTTTTCACTTTATTCTTTACGCGAAATATGCAGATAAATAATTATGTTGGTAGAAGAAACTGTGTGCTGAGCAGAAACAGTTGTTTCTTGCATTATCCAAACTTTGTGCGTTTCAGAACATTCTCACTCACTGCAGTGTTTATTTTTCATAGACTACGGCTTGGTGTTAGTGTCGTCGGCATTCGCTCGATTGGTGGCAACAAAATTTGACAGCTTAGCACCCGCCTGATTGTTATCGCCTAATGATTATTATGGCGAATTAAAACGCATGAATTGAAATGTATTAGATTTGTTCTAGAAACAGCTTCAAAAAACTTCAATACACCCCCCAATAAAGTAGCAACAAGAAACTCACGTGTTTGCACTCTGTGGGTGACTTGGCTATCGAATTAAAAAGTTTTAGCAGTGAACACTCCCGTGAAGTCACTTTAAGGGTTGAACAAAAATGAAAGTTGCAAACAGAATAACAAGAAGATCATTCAGAATAAGTGTAAGAAGATCCTCTTTGCGCAACTCTATATAATAGACTCTGACTCCTGCTTTGTCTTACTGACTGAAAGACACCGTCATAGGCGAAGAGGAGCAGAGAAAATACAAAACAAAAGAATCACACTCAGCAGGCATTGTTGATAAATTGCACCACTGATGCGCACGATTGCATTATTTAATTGATATTTATGACTAGGGGCAACTTTTCTGAATTTTGTGGGCCGTGTAATATTGCGACGGGGTTCACCTCTGCTTCAAAAATAGTTATTCTTGCTAAACACCGCTTGAAAAAGCTTTTATTTGATTTAAATTAACATGGTGCAGCACTCATTTCAGTCATAGGCGATTGCTTATCCGGCATACCCCAAATCTCCTCGGCATACGCAATATTTTACTCAATCTCTCAACATCTTACTCTCATTCTCTCTCTCGGGACGGTAGAAAATGCGACGTAAACAAAAATATGCACGTTCCACGACAACAAGATGCCAGATGGTATTATTCATAATCATTTTTATTTGGTTGAGAAGATATATTTACTCATCCAAATTTCTTCCAAACACTTAAAAACAATATCTTTTCCACCTTTTGAAATCGAGAGAATTATAAATAACATGATAGCGTCAACGTATTAGACAGTTTTCCTATTAACGATGAAGGATTATCTTCATACTAAAATAAGACTTACGGCCTTTTGGCATCACTGTACAGCTAGAAGTTCTTGGGCCGAGGTGATTTTTTGTTCGGTTTGAGCAGTGGTCCCCAGCCTGCTTACCATCGAGGGCCACACAGCAATTTTGAACTGTTGAAGCGGGCCGCGGTTTATTTGCAATATTTGTTTATAAATAATATGATAATTATCATTCCGAATTGAATTTTGAAGTATAATACAAAGTAATCAGAGAATCTGTTTAAAACATACTTTTAAGGGCATTACATTCTACAGCGTAGCTGAGTTTTAGTTCATATTATTACACACTTCTGCAATAGCGGACTTGGCGTAAAATTTTAGTTTCGCAACTAAATCTCCTCTGCTTTACCAAATAAACATCTGTCGACCGATTTTAAGAGTTTGAACTGCTTTTATCCTCGATGATTATTGTTCAATGAAAGTTGTTGCAAATAACGACAGCATGTTTGAAACGTGTTTTGAAGCCATGTGAACTTACCAGCAGTACTTATTTTCTGACTTTTGACGTATAATTACGTCTTTCGGTAAGATAGAGTCATTCCAAAGTTTCAAATTTCAAACCGTCACGAAAAGAGGTCAGGAAGTAAAAGCCAATAACCCATCCGTTTTTTAACGGATTCTGGATATTTTGGTATGAATCGAGCAATTAACTCTTTAAGATTTCATACAACTAATGTAAACAATTGATAAAATACATTTAACTATTGAAAATCCAATTTTGACACGTAGTGTAGTAAATTGCCTACATTTCAGCTATATCCATCCGCAATGAACATGCACAAAATAATTGAATTTCGCATCCACTATGGAACTATACGTAATTCTATGTTCAATTTGCGCAACCTTCTACATTTTCGATCTGAGATATTCAAACGGGATTATACCTGCATTGTCCGACGTGTCGACTCGTTTATTTAATCTTATTTCAGGAAAAATACTCATCAGGAAAAAGACTCAGTAACGGGCCGAAACGTCGGACTCTGCAAATGTAAACCCGTTTGAATATCTTAAACTAACAAATTCAGAAAATGAGAACAATTATCCCAGTCGAACTACAATCACTTATCAGCAGTATTGAATAGATAATTGAGTAAATCTGAACTCTGAACTGTTTACCGTGTTTCCATTATTTCTAAGTAATTGAATTTTCTGGAAACCTTTTCTTCATCATCCCAAGTAATCGCAACATGACAAAATCTTGATTTCGTTGAACATTTTTCTTAGTGTGAAGTACGTTAACATGACGCATTTTCAGGAATTATAAATCAAACAATTTTCAATCGAATTTTGCCACAACTTAACTTATTTTGAAAAAGGTAAGAATTAATATTAGGGTGCAATGTATGACAACATTATTTTTACCTAAGAACGTAGTAAATTCAGCTTCGTTAAAGCGCCAAAAATACCATTAAAGTATGTTGCCGTTAGCCTTCATAGCATTTTTTTTCCTGTTCGGGTGTGCCACTGTGACCAATTATTAGATCTATTGTAGCGTTACCCGTATCCTTAGTTTTTAAGTGCATGTCGAATTACTCCAGTGCTATTGAGAAGCAATGCAGTATCGGTTTCGATACAGTTGTTGTTTTGTTTTCTCAAGACCACCATTACAAGGTCCCGCTATTTAGACCCTTCATAGAGAGCAATCCCATTGAAGGCGGGCCCTTATCAATAGAAAATCATTATATTTCTTGAGAAAACAGAACAGTAATACTGTTTTTTGCCATGCATCGGAACCCTAGCCACATCCTTGTCTTGCTTCTAGAATATCACCAGTAAAACTCTTAAAACCATGGATTTAGCTCTGTCTACAAGACCCTTTCAAGCAAGAGAATTTGCTCAGTAATAAGAACTTCCGTGTGTTCCTCTCACTACCATTGTTCATCAGTTCAAGAAGAGTTAGTACGTATTTAAGCCCCTAACTCGATTTTTCCAGCAGTCAGTTCAGCCTAGGACCGGGTACCGAGGTTTTTTAACTAATTGCTTGAAAAGTTGTTTCCGCTGCATACAGTTTAGCCTCAAACAAGAGTAATTCGAGTCTTTCAACTGTCTGCAAGGTAACATTGATTATGTTTTATTTCTGAGACTGCTGTTGGTAGCGGGGACTAAATACGATGAATCCTTAATTACCACAACTTATTGCCCTGGCTGGAAAAATAGATTAAGCTAGGGCTCTGTTTGGTAGATCTTACACCGCAACACACTACGTCAAAGTGATCTACCGTGTTACGGCATAGCATTTATGAAGTGATAAATTTATTTGATCATGCTGATAAAAAGATTCTTGGTTTATATGTTTCTTGAACATCATAATGATATGAACTTGACTTATGCCCAGCCAGAATACAACGAAAAACTGGATTCGATGAAAGCTATTCCTGATGTGATGTTTGTCAATGGGCCACATGTAGTGTATACTCTGAAACCCTTCGCGGGCCGCAGAAAAAGGCTTCGAGGGCCGCATGCGGCCCGCGGGCCGCAGTTTGGGGATCACTGGGTTTGAGGATACATTTTTAAATGTATTCCAATATGTTTATATAAAATCTAGTGATACGAACAATTTCAAAAGATTGAAGTGCGTGAGTTTAGCATTATTGTGTGGTGATAAACAGCCTGAAGCAATGGTTGTATCGAGCACTGTGACGATTTTCAGGTAGGTGTTTATTTGATGATACCGTTTTGTAAAAGTGGAAAGAATCACTCCGGCTCAGTGGTGTTGCAACGAAGAGCAAAAGTTTTAATTCTACATTTTTATTTTCTATAATTGGATCGATTAGGAGTGAAATAAATTGTTGAAAAATATTGAGTATTGTATTGAGTATTGTGAGATAAATAGGAGACTTTTTTAAAATGATCAATCATAAACCTACGGCTACTAAACCGTATAAATCATTAGCTTTCTGTGCAGTGAGCCGGGAATGGGGTCCATAGGCCCAAGTAGTGATTTACCCTACCTATTGCCTCTTCATAATAAACACCAAGTGCAATTTGTATGATACACAGGAAACTTTCTCAGAAATGAGAAACAAACTCGTTTGTCTTCCACTCATTTCATTATAATAGGGTGAATATGGGAGATAACACTTTTGTCTTCGAACTTTTTTCAGTAACTCATTATGCTATAGGTTAAAAATTGATATCACTGCTAACTAACTTTTGAAATCCTAGGGGGCTGAGGCTCCCCCTAGCTCCCCCCCCCTTCCTATTTACGCCAATGCCAAAACGATATACATTAACCTTCCATGATATGTAATCATTATAATTGAATGTATATTAAAACTTTGAGTAATGAAAAGTTTCTAGTAACTGTAGATCTCAAGTCCTGAGCCCAAGGATAATTTGGATGGCCTACGACGTCCAAGGAAGATTAAAAATTTTATATTACGGTAACTTCATGAATACGTTCGAACAAAAATCTTATTTTAAAATAGCACACTTTGCTGCCAATATGCCAAATATTTTCTATTTCCGATCTTCACCATGCTCAGGACGTTCAGGGTCGTCTAAGACCTTAATCGCCCAAGTCTGATGTTCTTCCTTGATAAAGGAGTTAATTTTAAGCATTTTTTCATACGCGATTAGTTCAACTCAAGGAGACTTGACAGACACAAGACAAAACTCGTAGTAGTACACAACCATCATGGGTTGAAGCAGCCGGAGATAATAGTAGGAGACGGCACAACTAATTCCGTTATGTCATTAAAGCATCTGGTTGGGATGATCGACGATAAGCACAATTTCCCGAGGCAGGTCGATTCTGTATGCGAAACGATGTCATTGGCGATAAGATCTTTATCGCGTATGATTTCCAAAGATCGCCTATAATCGCCGGTAGCCTATAATATATGATTCCAGCAATGCCAGGACGTCGAAGTTGTGGGGATGTATGTAATCAATAGCAATAACCTGCGAAGCTTAGCGACTTGCAGTTCTATGTTCCAAGAGGTTTCGAAAACCTAGGTTCCAAGCTTCACTTCCATGTTCCAAGCTTCAAATTGCGATCCTTTTTCCGTCGCCTTTGTTGTTGTTGACTTATCAAGTCGTATAATCTCTTATGTCGTACGTAATAGCTTTGTAATTTTTGGTCTTACAGGTAGCTTAATATGTGGACTGTGCAAACTTCCTGGCTCGAAATACGGTTGCTTTGGTAGGCCTGCTAGTAGATACACTAAGCGTTTAATAGAAGTTTAACGAAGGCCACTGTCAAACCCCATTATATCCAAGGCAAGCACCATTTTGCAGTAGCCAGAGGAGGGGTCGTCAAGTTCTTCGACCCTGCTAACCACAAAATATATAGGGGAACTGTTCCGTTTTCCATCTCACTGAACATATATTCATCTCATCGCAAAACAAAGAAATACAGCACCAATCTCGTCACTTCTTTTTGCTAACACGCGTGCTCACTGCTGAAAAAAATCACAAAAATAAGAAACAAACCAAATTCCTTTTCATTGCTTTGTTTTTGATGGGATGGAAGTAGGAGCTATGGGATGAAGTGCCGAACCGTTCCCCTACAGCACCCAAGATAAGTTGATTACTCTGAAGAAAGTGAGGATGTCTCGTCTTTACCAAATCGTTAAATATACCCTTAAACAAATATTCCATTTCAGTCGATACTTTTCGAACAGGTATTTTGATGTGTGTTAGTAAGGATATTCAATGTTGTGCCTTTAAGATTGGACATGATTGTGTACAGACGCTTCAAATAGCAATAAAAGCACAAACTAAAATCACAAACAGAAAAAAGTAATCTTTAAACTTACCAACAAATTCAAAATATATTAAATTCAAATAACAAAATCAGAAACTCCTGTAGATAAAAAGAATTGTACTAGAGTAGATATGAGCAAATAAAAGAAATAAAACTACCTAAATAAAATTATAAAATTATCAATAATTTTATATGCTTATTAAAACTTACCACAGATCATCGTGTAAATCGCATTCTCACTTCTTTTCCTTCAAGTCTTTATTCAAATAGTGCAGAACGTAGTGTAAAACTAAGTCGTAGCAATATTTATATTCAGTCTGCAATGGTGAAAACAGGAGAAGAAAAACCAAAAAGGAAAGCAATCAATTTCCAACGAACCCATCATAATTCATATCGAGCATGGCGGTGATGATGTTGACAACAGAAACAATGCGATCTATCGCCCTCGGGGACGGGGTAGAAATTGAAACTCACCATATTGTCCACCAGCTGGGGCCGGTGCCTTCGGACCGTTTTGACCGCCTGAAAGACGTCCACCTCGCCGTGCTGAATGACCTGCTCGATGCACGCGTTCGCCGCGCAGTACACTCCGGCTCGGCTGCGGCCATCCCTGTTGGCGAGAATAGAAAAGGAAAAGGGGAGACATGATGAAAACATACTTCTCCTTTGAAAATCATTCATAGTCATATAGGTAATGTGCGATGCATCGAAATTGGAACTGTTATTGCCGGGTGGGGAAGCATTTCGCCAATAATTAAAATCGATTAGGATGAAACATTTTCGGTGAGGAGGGGGGAAGAGGTTATAGCCATTAAAGAAAATGCTTTCAATTGATAACTTCAGTAGCTTTTCATTGAAATGGAAAATCGAATCGCGATGCAGCGGATGGTAGAACAATGAGAGATTGATCCCAATGATCATTGTAGGTAGGTAAGTCAGTTCTCAACTATTAAAAAAGTATTCTATAAAACTCATAAAAAAACGATTGAAAGAGATAAAAGAATGGATAAAAAACCGACCTATTCAAACAAAAAGCGCGCTCTGTTTACCATATCTACGTCAATTATCGTCACTCGGAAACGCGGGAGACAATGTACGCAATGCATTACTGATTCCACACCATTTCCTATAATCTGAGTTGATATGTGAATTGATGCATTGATAACATCCACTTTGAGTTTCAAATGGCTTTTATAATACCTTTTCCGAACTAAATCTATCACATGTTGTACATATGCATAATCAAGTTTCAGACATAGTAATTAATTTCCACTCCGGGTGGCTTAATACCCGGCATATAGGCAATTAACTTTGAATGTACTGATCTCGAGTGGCGATCTCTCTTCGCTTGTGTGGTCGTGTTGGGATCTGACGACCAAACTGGCACATCCTCACACAACCCTACTTCATTGAGCGCCGTTGCTGATGAAGCACGTGTGTAGGAGCCGGACAATATTAAATACTCATCCTACTTGGTTGACATTGTGTACAAAAATACATTTGAGAGAGTTAGTTCTGAAAATGTATTGCGAGAGATCGGCTGGTACCTGGTGCTGGGAATTTGGTTTCATCAGTACCCGCTAAGCTGCGGTGGACGACGGAGGTCCTTCGTAGCTTAGTAGGGAAAGCACCTGTCATGCGAACTGGGGTCGTGGGATCAAACCCCACCGAAGGGGCGGTTACCCTCCAATACCTTTTCCGAACTAAATCTATCACATGTTGTACATATGCATAATCAAGTTTCAGACATAGTAATTAATTTCCACTCCGGGTGGCTTAATACCCGGCATATAGGCAATTAACTTTGAATGTACTGATCTCGAGTGGCGATCTCTCTTCGCTTGTGTGGTCGTGTTGGGATCTGACGACCAAACTGGCACATCCTCACACAACCCTACTTCATTGAGCGCCGTTGCTGATGAAGCACGTGTGTAGGAGCCGGACAATATTAAATACTCATCCTACTTGGTTGACATTGTGTACAAAAATACATTTGAGAGAGTTAGTTCTGAAAATGTATTGCGAGAGATCGGCTGGTACCTGGTGCTGGGAATTTGGTTTCATCAGTACCCGCTAAGCTGCGGTGGACGACGGAGGTCCTTCGTAGCTTAGTAGGGAAAGCACCTGTCATGCGAACTGGGGTCGTGGGATCAAACCCCACCGAAGGGGCGGTTACCCTACACTACCTTTTCCGAACTAAATCTATCACATGTTGTACATATGCATAATCAAGTTTCAGACATAGTAATTAATTTCCACTCCGGGTGGCTTAATACCCGGCATATAGGCAATTAACTTTGAATGTACTGATCTCGAGTGGCGATCTCTCTTCGCTTGTGTGGTCGTGTTGGGATCTGACGACCAAACTGGCACATCCTCACACAACCCTACTTCATTGAGCGCCGTTGCTGATGAAGCACGTGTGTAGGAGCCGGACAATATTAAATACTCATCCTACTTGGTTGACATTGTGTACAAAAATACATTTGAGAGAGTTAGTTCTGAAAATGTATTGCGAGAGATCGGCTGGTACCTGGTGCTGGGAATTTGGTTTCATCAGTACCCGCTAAGCTGCGGTGGACGACGGAGGTCCTTCGTAGCTTAGTAGGGAAAGCACCTGTCATGCGAACTGGGGTCGTGGGATCAAACCCCACCGAAGGGGCGGTTACCCTCCAATACCTTTTCCGAACTAAATCTATCACATGTTGTACATATGCATAATCAAGTTTCAGACATAGTAATTAATTTCCACTCCGGGTGGCTTAATACCCGGCATATAGGCAATTAACTTTGAATGTACTGATCTCGAGTGGCGATCTCTCTTCGCTTGTGTGGTCGTGTTGGGATCTGACGACCAAACTGGCACATCCTCACACAACCCTACTTCATTGAGCGCCGTTGCTGATGAAGCACGTGTGTAGGAGCCGGACAATATTAAATACTCATCCTACTTGGTTGACATTGTGTACAAAAATACATTTGAGAGAGTTAGTTCTGAAAATGTATTGCGAGAGATCGGCTGGTACCTGGTGCTGGGAATTTGGTTTCATCAGTACCCGCTAAGCTGCGGTGGACGACGGAGGTCCTTCGTAGCTTAGTAGGGAAAGCACCTGTCATGCGAACTGGGGTCGTGGGATCAAACCCCACCGAAGGGGCGGTTACCCTCCAATACCTTTTCCGAACTAAATCTATCACATGTTGTACATATGCATAATCAAGTTTCAGACATAGTAATTTTCAAATGGAATCAATCCGGTTGAAGTTTTCAATATCGTGCAACTAGAGTATATGATTGCATAATGGGGAAACATGCAACAGGGATAATTGAGATGCTTCGCAAATAACGGCTTGATGTTTAGCATTGTCTAATTGTTATGAACTAGACTAGAAAGATATGCAAATTTCCAGAATGTGAATTTATAAAAATACATCCTAAGTTGCAGAAACTTTTTCCCAGCCAAAAAAGAGGGCCGTAACGAAAGAATTTCTTGGTTTATCTTTTATTTAATGATAACCGCTTTTTAAAACAAAATCCCATAGAAGCTTCTTCAGCAATTATTATATCCAAGATTCATCTACAACCGATTATTATTCTTAATGATCTTTTATGGTTTCTCAAGATTATGTTTTGGAGATAATCTCTTCATTTGTTCTTTAGGAATTTGTATATGGAATGTACACAAAAAACTGTTTATTGTATTTGGAGTTCCTTAAAAATCCTTAAAAATGTTATTTTTAAATTATGGTTTCTTATAAAAAAACATCGCTGCAGAAACATAATTTTGCTGTCGTCTTCTATCATGTTTCTTAAAAATATTTTTCATGAAATTAATTTAAAATAAATTTTCTTTTTTAATCAATATTACCTTCTATTTTAATCAATACAGCCTCTAGAAACTTATCATAGGTTTTCTTTTCAATTGTTTTTTTTTCATTTTGTCTTGGAAGTTGGACAATGTTGGAATGAGTCTGTAACATTGTTCAAAAGTTTGTTTTTGGAATGTAAGAATAATAAATGCACTAGAAGTGCAAATTTTCAATGAATGGCCATTAAGTTTGTAATGCAAACAGTGGAAGTTTTGCAATTTAGATAAGATCTACAATTATAAGAAATCAAAACATGACATTTTACTTACGGTGATACAACGCACACTGGACCATAGTCCGTTTTCTGTCTCCAACGTTCTACCATATTCATCAACTCCACCAACGAGTTTGTAGATGTAGGCACCTATTAATTGATAATAGATTTTGTTTTCAACAGACTATAACAGAAATCAAGCCGTCTACCTTATGACCCATGGGCCAGCATATCAGCTGAAAGAGCTGCACCGTTCTGGGCGGTGCCTTCACACCGGCCATCAGCTCCGTCAGTGAGATCACCTTCTTGTTGATGCGGAAGATCCACGATTTGATGTTGGCGTAGTGGTTGTGCGAGATGTGGTCGATCGTGAACACCGGGCCGTACTTTTTCGAGTGGCGACCCTCAGGCCAACAGGAAGGATATTGTTGCTGTTTTGCGAAAGGGCAACCATATGTGGTGAGATTTGCTAGTACAAAGGTATTTTATTAAGGTAGGTCATACCGAGTTTTGAGGTGGTTGACAGAGGACGACGATCGCAGAGCACTCGTGATCGTAAACTAAGGACCAGAATTCACCACAGGTTTTCTGTAAGGGCCACTCGGTAACTATATATTCTCTAGGTTTAGTGTAGCCCTGAAATAACAAAATTCCTAATTGTAGTCGTCTCACTCTTCACACCCATATGAGAGCAAGCTTACGTCTACAAATACAGCGTTAATGTAGTCGGTAAATGAGTTTCCCTGAAACGAGGTAAGGTAAGGACGGAAGTTGTCAGCTGTTGAGGAGAAAGAGAAAAACGGAAAAAGGTCGTTAACAACACTTGCATGTAATTTAATTAAAGTTTTTCCTTCCACCACTCCACGAAGCATGAAAGTACTGTGATATTGATTATTTCTAGGTTTTCTTGGAGCAGTGACATTAGATAGTGCCCTAGAGCCCTAGAATGAAACCCGTTTGAGAAAACTGCCAGCACTTTTGACATCGACACAATAATAATTAAATTTGTTCGGCCCTTAGCGCAGACAACGCCGCGACGTTAAAGTAATTTTACACCAGATCCAAAACTTTGCTTGCGTTCACATCCAAATCCCAATACTTACGTGGTACACAAAGCACATCACGGTTCTTCTCTCGGTTGTCACCCCGGTGACCCCCAGCACAATCCCCGATCGTGAACCGAGGCGTTTGTTTGCAAATTTGAGCGTACTCCCTCTGGTAGGAGTTCATTTTCGTAACGTTATCTTTGAGGCTCTTCTCCTTCAGCCGCTGGGACAGCTCCTTCACCGGAAACCACGAGTTGCCACAAATCACAAACTCCTCCAGCGTGTCGTATACAAACTTGTATTGGTCCTATCGCCACATCCGGGAAATAAAACGATTAAAGCAAGCTGTCTTCGACGCTGTAAAGCGCATTTCCAAAAAACTTACCACGTTTTCGATAAGGCCTTTCCGCGACTGTCGCAACTTTTTCAGATAGCCGAACACGTGGAACGAGTCTTCCTCTTCGGCCAGTTCCATGTTTGCGTCTATCGCCAGGTACACCCCGGACCGTCCTCCGCCGTCGCTGTGAATGGGAAGCAAAACAAGCATTTAACACCCGTCGCTCCATGATGCCCACCGACCGGCGACGAACATTGCTGGTTGGAACGAAACTCACTTGCAATGCACCAGCATCGGGCCGACCTGGCTGTTAGCTTTGATGATTGTCCCCACGACGGAGCGGACTCTTCGCCGGAACTCGAGGATAGCATTGGAGAAGGGGCAGGTGTGCGAGTGCCATTCGGTGTAGTGAAACTGCAGCAGGAAGCGCTCTTCCGTTACCACCTGTGCGGGAAGGAACGGAGAACGAACGTAGTTAACGATAGACAGATACGAAAGGCAGAAGAAGGGTTGGGAATCGTTTGAGTAGGTATGGAAGAACACGTGGATACATAGTTATAGTGTTCGGCGAGTTAGCTGTTATTGTTGTAGGTATGCTAGGCCCGTACGAGGAGTTATGGGGGAATGATTATTGGGGAGGAAAATGCGGAATTAAATGGATGAACGTTAGGCGAACTTTGAACTTGTGATAGCGTATTTAGAAGTACATGCAACTATGATGGAACAAACTATAAGTCTTAGAAAGATGAAGAAATGGATTTGCAATGAAAAAGAGAGAAAACCAGACAACTTCATTTCATAACATGGTTATTTGACATTTGCCAGGTTGAGTGATTTAATGGAATATGCCTAACAGAACCTAATGAAGCTGTGTTGAACTTAATCCTAGAATTAAAAAACACATTAATAAAGCTTAAAAAAAAAAAAAAAGAACCTAATGAATGTTCAGTTCAAACTGATTTAATCCAATCGTAAACCACAAAAACCGTCGCTTAAAGCCTAATTTATTTATTGGTTTTGAATTGATCAATCTATCAAAAATACAATCAATCAAATAATCAATCTTCTAATCCGTTAATTGTAATCTACAATTAATTCCAAACGATAGAACTGATGAAAAATAGCTTTTGATTTTATCCTACTGTTTGATTTCTTTATGAAATGCTTCGTCTCAGAAATCAGAAGATAAATTTAATATTGAGATTCAAAAACCCGGAACTTAAGTTTTTAGGACAAAATAGCGAATGTTTATTAAAAGTGAACGTTTCGATTGTTTATTACTTGACTCGACTCGATTCAAGTCTTCTGTATAAATGTTCATGTTCATACTAATGCTTTAAGAAATTGGAACTGTCGGCGTTTGGCCTCGATGTTGTGACCCTTTGATATCTGTTTTTTTTTTGTTTTTGTTACAAACTAGAATATTCCAGGTTATCAATACACTTAATTATTACGATTGTTTCCGTGACTCATTTTTTTTAAACTAGATTTAGAGAAACCCAGCTTCATAATAGATCATTGTCATATGTCGCTTCCGTGAATTTGAAAAAGGCGAGTTGGAACATGATTGTGAAATGTTTTGTGGCCAATTAATCATAATTCATTAATCAATGCACATTGGTCCAGGTCCATATTGGCTTATGGCGGCGAAGCCTCAATAAAGAAATAAAAGAAGTCGACCGAAATCTAACCTGGCAACAGGTTAAAGCGATGGCTGGACAACGCTCAGGATGTTGGCCCTTTGCACCACCGGATGTGTACAGGATCCATAAGTAAGTAAGTAAATTGGTCCAGGTAGGAGTCAACGTGGTAGTAAGTTTTTCAAGCCGAAAATAGCAGAGATAGAAAAAAACTTTGATCTACAAAGTTGTTACTAACGGTAAGTGGCTTATTAAGCCAAGTTTACTTAGGGTGGCCCGCCCCTAAAAAGCAGTTACTTTGCTCTAACTTTTTGGTTCCAAATTTCTCAGCAATGTGATGTTCAGAACACTTTTTGAGCTTTACAGGCCGCATCTTTTCATGGACTTAACGTTGCCATATCTCATGCGGATCAAAAGTTATTTAGGGTTTTCTTCGAAAAAAAAAAAAAACGTTTTCTTCTAACGGATGTGTCTATGAATGGCGCAAACATTTTTTCAATCTGTTTTTTCGACCTTATTCTACTACTTTCAGACTCCATTTCAAGGTGTTTAAATCAAGGGGATAGTTGAAAAGAACTCCATATTAATCCAATGAAAAATTATGTTTTTTTTTCATTTTCAAGCACTAATTTGCTATTTTTATGTGTTTTGCTTCCATAATACTTTAGGCATAACATTATCAGATATTTTAATACAAAACGAAAAATAATTTTGCTATGCCTTTCATATTGTAATAATAAATATGTTATGCCTGGAATATTTTGCATATTAGTTTTTGTTATTTCACATCTTATACATGTCCATAATAGTGTTGAGAATCAATAACAAAATTAGGTATTATTGAGTTTTTTTTTCTTCTGCTCGGGATCCCTGCCACCTTCAGCATGGTCTGGCTACACTGCTGGACAATATAATAAGTGGCCAATCTCCAGGATCCCGAGCAGAAGAAAAAAACTCAATAATACCTAATTCTGTTATTGATTCTCAACACTATTATGGACTTGCATAGGATGTGAAATAACAAAAACTAATATGCAAAATATTCCAGGCATAACATATTTTGTTATTACAATATCAAAGGCATAACAACATTATTTTTCGTTTTGTATTAAAATATCTGATCATGTTATGTTTTGACTCAAATACCGAACATGACTTTTAAGGCCACCTAAAGGTAGCCTCACACCTCGGGAATTTGGTCCGCGGATTTTTTCCCCATGCATTTTTGCATATGCGATGTTTCCGGGATTTGGGCGCGGAAAATAAAAATCCCGCCCCCCTTTAAAATACACGGGGACCAAATTCTGGCGGAAAAATTTCCCGAGGTGTAAGGTAGCCTTTACACCTCGGGAAAATTTCCCTCCGGATTCTGGTCCCCGTGCATTTTAAGTGGGGCCGGGATTTCGAATTTCCGTGCCCAAATCCCGAAAACATCGCATATGCAAAAATGCATGGGGAAAAATCCGCGGAAAAAATAAAACACATAAAATAGCAAAATACTGCTTGAAAATGAAAAAAAAACATATTTTTTTAATGCATTAATATGGGGTTATTTTCAACTATCCCCTTGATTTAAACACACTGAAATGGAGTCTTAAAATAGTAGAATAAGGTCGAGAAAACAGATTGAAAAAATGTTTGCGCCATTAATAGATACAGCCGTTAGAGTAAAATTGGGAAAATTGCTCTAAATCAGTCGATTTAAGAGCTAGAGAAATATTTTTTTGGAAGCAAAATTCTGTTATTCACAAACAGAATAGAAGTGGCGCAAAAAGTACTACACGATAGTTCCTGGTGTCCAGGTAAATTCAAATTTCGCAGCCCCTGCAGAAAATAGAGGGGGCGATTATACATAAAGTTGTGACAAAACGTTCTATGCTAAGACAATGTAACAATAAAACGGGACTTAGTTAACTCCTTGACAAAGGTACAATATATGTAACAGAAACGTCGGATAAAAACGTAAACCCCGTTTTTGAGCATTAGAAGACTGAAAGTCATAACCTCAAATATCACCATCATAGTCGATCTCTCCTAGAACGTTTATCCAGAGTTTTGTAAGTATTTTTTACTTGCAGAGCGTCTAGCGAAAACGATATCTTTTCTGGTTTTTGATTGTAAAAATGGAAAAAAAGATGCCTCCCTCCCCTAGAGTTTTTCATTATGGCCATATGTAAACATAAAACATAGGAAGGTCATTAGGCCGAACGGTCATTATGCCGAATGAGAAGTGAGAAGTCAGTTCTTCCTTTTTCCTCATCCATTCTTCTTTCTTCCTCCTTCGTTTATTTTTTTTTCTTCATCCCGCTTCCTTCTTTCTTCTTGCTTTTTTCCTTATTTCTTCCTTCTCTCTTCTTTCTTTCTTCCTTCTTTCTTTTTTCATTCTTCCTTCTTTTTTCTTCTTTCTTCCTTCTTTCTTTCTTTTTTCATGTTTCTTTCTCCCTTCTTTCTTCCCTCTTTTTTCTTTCTTTCTTCCTTTTTCTTCCTTCTTTCTTTTTTCTTTCTCCCTTCTTTCTTCTTCCTCTTTTCCTTCTTTCTTCCTTCTTTCATGCTTCTTTCATGCTTCTTTCTTCCTTTTTTTCCTTTTTTTTCCTTTCTTCCTCCTTTTTTCCTTTTTTTCCTTCTTTCTTCCTTCTTTCTTCCTTCTTTCTTCCTTCTTTGTTCCTTCTTTCTGTCTTCTTTCTGTCTTCTTTCTTCTTTTTTTCTTCCTTGTTTCTTCCTTCATTTCCTTTCCTTTCCTTCCTTTCCTTCTTCCTTCCTTCTTTGTTCCTTCTTTTTCCTTCATTCATCCCTTTTTTCTTCCTTCTTTGGTCCTTCTTTCTCCCTTCTTTCTTGCTTCCTTTTTTCTCCCTTCTTTCTTCCTTCTTTCTTCTTCCTTCTTTTTTCTTTCTTGTTTACATCTTCCTTCTTTCATGCTTCTTTTTTTCTTTTTTCTTCCTTCTTTCTTTTCTCTTTCTTCTTTCTTTTTTCCTTCTTTCTTCTTTTTTCTTCCTTGTTTCTTGCTTTTTTCCTTCTTTCTTTTTTTCCTTCTTTCTCCCTTCTTTCTTCCTTCTTTCTTCCCTCTTTCTTCTTTCTTTCTTCTTTCTATCTTCTTTCTTTCTTCCTTGTTTCTCGATTTTTCTTTCTTCCTCCTTTCTGCTTTCTTTCATCCTTCCGTTTTATGTTTTTCTCCCTTCTGTCTTTTTTTTCCTTCTTTCTTCCTTTTTGCCTTTCGCGTATACTAAGTATACCATAGTGTTATATACCAATCGACTCAGTTCTACGAATTGAGGTAATGTCTGTATGTGTGTATATGTGTACAAAAAATGCGAGACCACTTTTTTGTACTTAGCCTTATCCGATTTGCTTGCAACAGGTTGCATTTGACGCAAAATGGACGCAAATCCTGCCTAATTTTTCGTTATTGAAAATTGGCCCAATCGGCCATTGCGTTCTGGAGTTATAAGAAAAACATTGATTTTTTCCCCATTTGCATTGCATTGCATTCAAATGAACACAAATAAATTTGAATTGATGAAAATAACTGCATCTATCTCCCTAAAGTGCAATTTTGACCTCTCTTATGTGCTTTTCTTGTTACTTTTTATGTGTTTCACGAGAAAGGCACCATCACCGCTAGGTGGATTATTGTGGGTTTTCTTCCTATTTTCTTTTTTTTTGTTTTTCTTTATTTTTTCTTCCTTCTTTCTTATTTCTTTCTTCTTGCTTTTTGCTTCTTTCTTCCTTTTTTCCCTTCTACCTTCTTCCTTCATTTTATCATCTTTCTTTCTTCCACCTCTTTTTCTTCTTTTCTCATCTTTCTTCCTTCTTTCTTCTCATTACTCACTTCTCACTTCTTACTCCAAACCTTCCACTTCTCACTTCTCACTTGACACTTATAAGTTCTCATCTCTCACTTCTCAATTCTCACTTCTGACTTCTCACTTCTCACCTCTCCCATCTTTTTACTTCTCATTTTTCACTTCTCACTACTCTCTTCTCACTTCTTACTTCTCACCTCTCACTTCTCACCTCTCACTTCTCACTTTTCACTTTTCATTTTTCACTTTTCACTTCTCACTTCTTATTTCTAACTTCTCACTTCTCACTTCTCATTTCTTACTTTTCGCTTCTCATTTCTCACTTCGTACTTCTCACTTCTTTTTACTTTTCATTTTTCACTTCTCACTACTTCCTTCTCACGTCTCACTTGTCGTTTCCCACTTTCTTACCTCGTACTTCTAATTTGGCCTAATGACCGTTCGGCCTAATGACCATTCGTCCTAATGACCTTCGGCCTAACGACCCAGCATCATTTTTGAGTGAAATCATTCTTCGGAAAGTGAGCAAAAAGATGTCATCTCACAAATTGAGGAGAACGTGCCCCCTGAGCTGACGCTCTCATGTTTGAACGCACAAAAAAGCTTACTCAGCTTTTAAGTACTTGGTTTTAACCGATAACTTGCAACAAGTTGCATTTTCTGCGCAAGCGTGGTTCAGAGATAAAAACTTTTGATGCTTCATTCGCACGATGTCGAGGCCGCCCAATCACTGTTCACTTAACGCACATCTCCATTGAATTACCCTGGTTGATGGCAATCTTTGTAGAGCCGGTTACAATGTCATCGATCACGGTATTGCGCGGAATGCCGCCTCCAGAGAGCTACTATTGGAACTATTGTGGTCCAAGATAAACAACCCTACAGAGAAGTAAGAGGTGTTTTGGAAGATCGCGATGTGGTTTATTCGCATGCCTTTTTTTGCTCTTCATATTTTTCTTTTTCAGTCTTATAGTACACGGACCACGAAGCTCTGGCCATCCGAAAGATGCTCTCTGAAGGATGACGTCAAATACCCGGATGAGCAGCTGAAATACCTCCCGTCCATCCTCAAATTACGCAATCTAACCTTGAGTTGCCACGAGTATCTTGGTCTTTATCACCCCCAAATTAAGTGTAAATAATAATAGGGAGATTCATTTAACGGCGTAGGTTGCTGTGTATCTGTTTATGGAAATGTTTCATAGGCGATTTGAAATATGTCCCTAGTGATTGAGTGTGAAACATTTCTATAATCAGATACGCAGCAACCTACGCCGTTAAGTGTATACCCCTAATGTTTTTCTTAAGAAATCTCTATCTAGCATGCAATCAGAAATCAAGAACGGTACTCTTGAATTCAGTCGAAGACAAACATAACAAAAGCATGAGGATTATTATTGCTGATCACGTTTATCCTCGCTGCACGTGTCGCCAACCTCGCAGTCTACGAAGGGTCCGCACACGTCTCACACCTGATCCATCCACCTTGCTTGCTGCTCACCTCGCCATCTTGTGCCTGCCGTTTTCGCGAACCATTTTTACCGGGTTACTGTCCGACTTTCTGGCTACCGCAGTCGTCCAAATTTTACGGTGAGAATAATGAATAGTTCTCCCAACAGCCGATGCAACTCGTGGTTCATTCGCTTCCTCCACAAACCGTCCGCCATGCATCATGCACTTGCATTTGCGATATTGAATAGCAGGCTCGAAATACCATCACTTTGCCGTAAAGCTCTGCGCGTTTCAAAGGGACTCGAGAATGCCTTTAAAATTCGAGAAACGCACATCACCCGATCTATCGTTGCCTTGATCAGTTTATTCGGAAATTCCTGTTCGTGCAATAGCGGGCACGTTGTTTTCGCGGTATTTCTGCAATATCTGCCGTACGACGAACACCTGGTCCGTGGTAGAGCGATCGCCCATAAATCCCGCCTGGTACTGCTTCAAGAACACTCTCTTACAGTTGGTGTTAGTCGGCGGCATACAATTTGAGAGAGTACCTTGTAGGCGGCTTCCAGCAATGTGATTGCGCGGTAGTTGCTACAATTCAGCTTATCGCACTTTGTGTAGATGGGACACACGTCACCTTCTATTCACTCCTGCGACAGAAATTCATCATCCCAAACCTTCAAAGTATAAAAATGTTACAGCATATATGATGTAACAAAAAGGCAAGAAAAGTTGGATGCAAAATTATGGACTGTTGAACACAAAAATTAGCGTTTTAAAATTTCCATGGCATATATTCACAGAATTTTTAACTGTGTTGGCATTTACTCAATGCAGTACTCTAGCCAGTGATTTCTTCTTTTTCTTCAATGGCTCTACATTCCAACTGGAACTTGGCCTGCTTTTTGTATTCTATTAGCATTCCCTCAGTTATTAATTGAAAGCTTTTCTATGCCCGCCATTGCATGAGTATGTATCTTGTGTGGCAAGTACAATGGATACACTATGACCAGGGTGTCGAGAATGTTTTCAACCCGAAAACATCCTAGACCGGACCGAGAATCGAACTTTCCATCTCCGCATTGGGAATCCTACGACTTTGCTCGCAAGGCTACTGGAGACCCCCAGTGACTAACCACCGTGGTTAAACAGCACTCTAGGTAGTTGGTCAACCCCAGGGACTTTTTGTTTTTCAGCCGGCTGATCTCCTCCTGGATTTCCTGGAGATCCGGTGCCGGAAGACGTATGTTCTGCGCGCGTGCTATGGTTAATTATCATACCGAAACCGTTATCTTCCACTTTGCTTTCAGGTGCTCTTCGTAGTGCTGCTACTACTTTTGTATCCCCGAGCAAAGTCTGAAAACATAATGAGAGCATGAGCAAATTGAAATCATAATTTGTTTTCAAATATGAATCATCATGATTGATTACATATTTTGATCTAATTTTGCTGTTGATTTCTAAATTGTATGATCTGACATCAAACTGAGTACTTATTTTGTTATCGAAACCAATATCAAAATAAGTTTTCGATTTGCTCTCATCGATAGCAGGAATAGTTTTCCATTTGATGTCACAGTAAGATTTTTCTGCTGTACATTTTGTTATTTCAACCGTTAAAACGACCAAAAAGATATCAAATTAAGTAATCATATTCGGCGATTTCACAACATCAAAACAAGTTATCGATTTGCTCTCAAGCTTTGCTTGGGTCACCTCACGCTCGTTCATAAGAAGGTTCCCATTTATGTCCTTACACGGTTTACATGAACGGTTTTACTTCTCACAGAACTTTCGAGCGTTACTAGTGCATAGTCTTGGGCTACGCAGCACAACGAAGAGCACCTGAAGGCAATGAGGCAGACAACGGTGGCGGTATGATAATGAACCTGGGGAGCACGCGCGTCTTGTAGCCGCCCAATGTTTAGCAGCGGCGAACGACTTCGACGCGTGTTGTACACCGTCGAGAACTTTGAGTGCAGGCATACTGTTACGAGGTAGTGGATTCAATATTCACACTGCGGTAAGTGCGGACGTTCGTGATGTCGGAGAAGTATTTACCGTCGATTAGAACGTGGTCGATTTGCTTTTCCATTTTTTGATTAGGTGCCTGTATGCGGATACTTGGCGAGCGTGGGGCGCATTCGAGGATGGAGAGATGCGGCCTTGAACCGTGTATTGTGGCGTCAAATTGTTGATTCAGTGTTATCTGTCTAGATGTAAGCTGATGTAAGCGAATACATACAGTTTTTTATAGAAGCCCACTGTCAAACCCCACCACATTCTAGACAGGCATTACAATTCGCAGTTGGCATGGAGATGGATCGTCAAGTCCTTGTAGATTTTCCCTGCTGCCCCCAGAATTTAGACATACGCCGTGCGATTAAAGGGATATGTTTCATACTACTAAACCAGATCGTAAGAAATTCCAAACTTCGCGAATTTCGCATCAAAGCGCTGCCAAAAATTGTGATTCATTTGCAATTTGAACTCATTATTCAATTAATTTAGCTTACATCTAATCAGATAACACTGAATCAACAATTTGACGTCAAAATACCGAGGTCACATCTCTCTATCCTCGAATGCGCCCACGCTAGCCAAGTCTTTCTGCACCCGGTCGCTCGCTGCGCTCCACGCCTTCTTGCGCCTGCCGGATAGGAAGCGAATATCATCTTTACAGGATTGCTGACCATTGTTGCATTGTTGCAACATGCCCTGCCCATCGTAGCTTTCCGGCTTTAGCTACCTTCTGGATGCTGGGTTTGTTGTAGAGCTGGGCGTGGTTCATCCTTCGCCGCCACACATCGTCTTCTTGCACACCGCCAAAGATGGTCATAAGCACCCGTCTCTCGAATACTCCCAGTGCTTGCAATCAATTTCAATTTATGGAGTTGAGTGAACATTCCTTCGATATGTAAAATTGATATATAACAGCCGAATCATGTGTCAATTACCTGCTGACTGGGACGCATCGGAGTACAAAAAGCAAACAGATGAATGTACCCATACCCGAATGTGATTACACTTCCTGAAAAATTGGGTGCAGGAGCTTAACATATAATGAATTATTCACACGACGAATGCTACTGAGAGGGCAGTGTAAACGTTGTAAACTAAGACAAACTTGGGCGGAAATTGTTATAGTTCTGTTGGTAGTTACTAACTTGGTAGTGACGCGAAACTTTCTCCCAACAAGGCTATGAGTAGCAAAATCTTGAACCCAATCTCCCCTGGGGCGAACCAGCCCGGAATTTTGCATAGTGTCAGAAAAGAAAACTTCTACCTTCTTCAAACATTGTCTTACAAACAGACGAACCTAAAGTCCAGCAAGAATACCGAAAGTTCCATATTGTTGAAAATTTTCCGGAATGCACATAAGTAGTTGGATATGTTCATCCCGACAGACAGCCCCCGTCACATTTGCACATATGATCCGGCTCCTTGTCCTCATCTCCCCGGCATTAGCCGAGAATGCCACCTCGTACCTACTTCACTAACAGTTTCTGCGTTGCTTGCTGGTCCGGTACCTGCTGGATGATGATAGTGGGTAGTTGATGTAGGAGGATGTCACTCGCCATATGAATCACACTGGCACACAAATGAAGATATAACACAAATTACGAAGCGTATGGTGAACTGGATGAGAGCACATGGGAAAGGCTTGCAGTTGGAAGGACTACACAATACACATTCTACCGGACGCGGCGGCGCCGTCGAGAGCACTTACGTTGCTTTTGTTCACTTTGAATAACCTAAACGTTCTTATGTGAAAATTAGCTAACTCTTCTTCGGTCTGCACTGTGATGTGGATGTCACCGTAGATTTCCTCCTTTTCCCGGTTGGGTGGCCAGTACTGAACACACATTACCTGTGGGGGGTGGGGGGAAAAGAGAAAGAGAGCATAAGACGATGAGATAAAGAAAGTTTGCGTTGATATCATCGGAAGATGAAGAATATAAAAACAAAGTTTATATTTCGAGAAGTGGAAGTTTCAGAAATTTATTAAACCAATTTTCCCCAGGGTAGTTACGGTGCAATGCAGCAGACAGACTCCTGTTAGAGATGGAAAGTTAAGTTTATGGGGTCATAAAACAACAAAGAACAAGTTCAATGAGAAGTCTAGATTTGAGCTGCAAGGCATTTGTTAAATTGTAGAGGATCTGACAAAATTGCATCCACCAGAGTATTCGCTTGTGCTGTTTCAATAATCTCATGATAAAAAATCCTTCAATTGGCATTATGTCACATTAACTTAACAGAAAATCAATCAATTTTTGGAACTTAGCATTTACTCGCAACAAGTTGCATTCAACGGGGAATGCGGCCCCATTGTATGCTATTGAAAATTAGCACGATCGGACATTGCATCTCGGAATTGTTGAAAAATCATTATGTTTTCCGAAGGAGGGCTATTTTTTTCAATTATGGTGGCAATGCGTATTAATTAATGCCAAAAACATGCAAAATGATAGAAAACATGTCATCTATTCTCCTAAAGTGCTTTTTTGGCCTTTCTAATGTGATTTTTTTAATACATTTTATGATGCACGAGAAAGGCATCATCGTAATTAAAAACCACATTTACTAAAATCGTTCTATTGTATCATGGTTTGAACGTTCGAAAGGAAAATATGCTGGTTGTATCCAGCTCGCGGTATTTCAAGTACGCATTCTCCTCTCCACAGCATTGTTTCAGTTATTCCTTTCATGTCACGCATATAAATCATTATGATTTAATTCATCTTCCTATACTGATCGTTATCGATGAAATATATGTACATGGGGAATCGATTTTTATTGGTTTTGAACCTCATTTGGGATACCAAACAATGGGTAGCGATAAAAATGAATACTGCGGAGCAGAGAACAAGTTAATTTATTCTTTATTTTCGTTACAATTTATGAGCTTTTCCAAGCCTTTAGCCTATTATGCAACAGTCAGTGGTTCACATTTTCGTCATAAATGTGATGACAAGCAAGGTGTATTTTCGACAAGATTCCATTCTCATATTAATCTAATTTGTCACACATTTATCACACTATTAGATTTAATATCGTTATACACAATACAGTTTTTAAATATTTGTATCGGCGTAATAGAGATTATTATTAGGAAATAAGGAAGACTAGACTAGTAAACTACCCAATAGTGGACCCCTTTTAACGTAATTTTCAACATATTAATCTCGCGTGATATCGAATTACAAGTTCTGCATCTCCCCTTCACAATGCATACATAAAAAACTCAAATAAACAGTGCATGTAAATAAATCATTAGAATGTTTGTATCATATAAAAATGTTTGTATTATGCAAATGTTTATATTATGTATTATGCAAAATATGCCTAGACGGTCCACTATTGGTCGGTATATCATACAGTTTCTGTTACAATTAATGTAAAGTCAGTTTATGGTACTTTTCATTATTGACATTTTATGCTTAGTTATGGCATATAAGCAATTTTCTCATCTTTGCTGCCATTTTCACACATTATTCATCCTTCTCGGTAGAGCATCGCAAAGGATTAAACGAGCTTGGTTGTTCTTACTAAGAACAATAGAAAAAAAAACTTTTTTTTCCGCATACACGATCCATCACGGAAAACACTCAACCATTTCAAAGAAGTCAGGAAATCAGTGCACCAGTGTACCAAGAAGGTATTGACGCGTGGGAACGTGGGAGCTGGAACGGAAAATGGGAAATCCACGCCGCTTTTTTCTTCCTGACGCAATCAAACAACAAAAGCTGTCTGGTGAACACAAAAGAAAAACAAAATACCATCGGAAAGTTTTTGTTAAAGCGGCCTTAGATTGTTGGTTGGATGCTGTATTTGGAAAGATTGTCACCGTCATGATGATGCTTTTGTTTCTGGCACCTTCCTATAGGTGTGGCGAGTATAAACATGTCTAGTATCTACCAATGGGGAAAAGTGAGTGGAAATGGTTCAACGGGAAAAGTTGCTCTATAATTAAAATACGTGACGACAATTCCCAATATTTTGATGAATAAAAAATAATTTCGGAACAATTTAGTGAAAATTACGGCAGTGTCTTGAGGTTCAGTTAAGTACAAGGGACTGAAGATTGATTTAAAATTGGGGGAGAAATACACGTGTCTATTCAAATGCAATAAATAAATAATGAAAGTGTACATAAACCAGGAAATCATTTTGATATTCATATTGTAAAAAGTCAATGAAAAAATCAAGTGGTGCTTTTCAACCATTTCCCCATTCTCATTTCGGAAGAATTTAACGTGTGGCAAACATATATTCCAAGAAAACTACCAGAAGCAAAGCTTTTGTTCCCATCGTTTGAAACAAATAAAAAAGTTATGAATTTGTTTGTTAGATACATTTGGGGCATTTAGGATATCGTTTGAGAAGTGGTAACTTTTGGAACACTAAGAAGCGATTAGATTGACAAGCACTTTTAAATCGTGACAATAATTGCCCTTTTGATATCTGAAGCCGTGGCGAAATTGAAATACGGAAAAAGTTTAGGCAGGTGAAATTGAATTCAGAATTACAAATACTTTTCTGAGGATCTATCAATCTAAGGTTACTGTGCTGGTTGCTGGTTCTTCGTCTGTTTGCTCTTTAGTAGTGATGCTGTAATGGCTCTTTCATCATTATCTAAGATCCCACATTTTTGGTTCTATACGCCATTCAATGTCATAAGTTTGGATTTCAATCAATGGTCGATCATGTTCAATCAAAATCCAAAAACAATGAAATAAGGAAACTGAGTAAACAGTTATTGAAGATGAGAGTAGCCATGGAAGATGAAATCTAATGTAGGTAAGATGTAAAAAAGATTCACAGCAGCAATGCTCGCATAACTTCCACGGTTTTCCGTTTCAGATTAACACAGATAACCCTCGAAGAAACGACGACACATTTTTCGCGAAAAAGGCAAATAAACATTATAAGACACCATTTATTTTGGGTTTATCGTTCTATTCCTCCTGATGGTATCTTCAAAATATAAATATCTGATACGACCAATTTACCCAGTCCAATTCTATATTAGGCAGCATCAGGTATGCTCAATGTGATACTGTGTGGGAGTTGAGAGGTTGACAGGGACATTTTTTATTCATGCTACTGATTCCGGTTCCCTTGCTCCTTGTTTGATTTTCTTTTAACTTCATTTTATGGTTCCGGTTCTGGTTGAATTGTTTTTTCTAACAAAATAAAATAATTTTAGGGATGGTGACACAGTTTTTCTTCCGCTCTGATCAGTTACAATCGCGATATGGGCAGGAGAGAGTTCGATGCACCAATGTCCATCAAAATTAACCTGATTAAAAATTACTATGGAAATTGCTGAAGACCTTTAAAATTAAAACAGCATGTTGCCTCTAGAGGATTTTAAGATTACAATCGAAGCTAATCAAAAAACGATCATTTTCTGGGAACACCTCTAGACGAGACTAACGAATTTCATCATCATTTTGTCAGTCCAGTCTTTACAGGGTATTCAATAAGTTCGAATACAAATGTTTGATCATTGTGTTTGTAAGCCCAATGTACATATTCTGTATTAGTATTGGTGTCAGCGTTAGCGGTATATATCTGTATATATATACGCTATCGGATGTGTGTGGTGTTGACATTCTGAAACTTGTTGTTTGTTTATTACGCGTGTTGAAAATGTAATAGGGCATCATAAATAGCCGTTTTTGAATGTCAAAATCATTGCGGCGTACTACAAAACTGAGGTTTTGGGGACGATTGATGCCCCCAGTGGCCCGGTGCTAAGACGGAGATGAGCCCTACGTGTTCCAATAGGACGATAACCCTTTATACACGGAAATTGCGATTTTAGCCTAATATGGGGACAATTTCATCGACTTTTTGGACAAAACTTTGCGACCTCCCAGCTTCCCGGATTTGAACCCTCTTAACTTTTTTGTTTGGTCCTTTATTATGTTAAAGTTGTACGAATACAAGGTCAGTAACTTGGACCAGTTCAAGACGTAATTCTCAAAATCTGGAACGAAATGCCCATGCAAATCGTGCATGCCGGTTGCGATGGGTTTTAGAAACGTTTAAAACTCGTGAAGAAGTATAAAATAGAGGTCATTCCAAAAGAAATGTTACAAACGTTCCTTATAAACAACACTTCCAATGAAATGCAACTGGGAAAAGAAATAATTTAAAAACTAAACTTTTAAACATTTTTTGAAAGTGTATTCGAACTTAGTGAACACCCTGTACACTTGCATGTTGCGAATCCGTTCCGAAGTGCATCTATTTTTCCTTTCCACCTCACTGTTATGGCCCGTTTACATATTTGCTAATTCTAGCGTACAATGCACTATCCGACAATACTGGCGCGATATTGGCACAAAGTAAAAAGGAATTGTCATAGCTAATATACGTTAACATTATGCTAATTTCGTGTTAGCAACTTAGGAAATGCTAATAGAATATTAATTTGAAAAGCAGGCCAAGTTCCAGTTGGAATGTGGAGTCATAGAAGAAGAAGAAGAAAATGAAGAAGAAGAAGAAGTAGAAGAAGAAGAAAGAAGTAGAAGAAAAAATAATAAAAAGAAGAAGAAGAAGACCGCAAATCACGAACGAAATAAGAGATCGAGATAATCGACACAGACCCAGGCGACGATAACGTTTGAGATCTTGGAACATGGAACTGCAAGTCGCTAGATATCCTAGATTTAGAGATGAATTACCACCCCGCCACTTTGAAGTCGTGGCGCTGCCGGAAATTTGCTGAACCGGACAGAAAGTGTGGAAAAGCGGGCATCGCTACCTTCTACCAGAGCTGTGGCACAAAAAAAGAGCTGGGAACCGGCTTCGTAGAGCTGGGCACGCTCAATTGGATGGCAGCCAATTAGAACAAGAATATGCAGCTGAGGAGAAAATGCCATTTCTTCAACTATAGCATCATCAACATGCAGTGCCGACACGAAGGGAAACCCGATGACGAGAAAGTCTTCGGCAACATGAATGCTCAGGTAGGAAGAAAGGAAATGTACCGACCGGTGATCGTACCGGTTAGCCTCCCGCGGAATGGCAGTACGAAGAAAGCACATACACGAGGCCACATGGAGATCATCTAATTAAAAAACGGAAAACCAAATCAAGTACGAGACACTGAAGACTACTTTACTGTTGAGGTCGAAATACGTATATGTCAAAGGTACAATGAAGTAGTGGAATTAAATGAAATAGCACAAACTCGTCTTATGACAAGTAAACAAATCAACCACTGTATGTAACCGCTGTACTCCAACATTTCGCGCTGCGGTACTGGCAGCATATTTTCAAGAAAATAACATCGTTTCTAAATCGGCTGGAAAAGTATTCTCTTATCTCTCAAGTCTCAATATAGAATCCCTACTCTTGTTTATATAGAAGTCTAATTAATTTGAGGAAACAAAATCTCATTGAGTATTATTGCCTTCCCTCATTTTTTCATTCACCGAAATTTTATTTGCGAGTAAAATTGGCGTTTTAAAAAAGAAAAGATAGGGAAACAATTACGGGCTAGCAGCAGAGGGGTGTAAGTGACATTTTGATCAAAATTGACTATAGCAAAAACTGCTTTGGTTTTAGCGCTTTGCGGCAATATGTTGATATAGCTTGTACGTTGTTTATAATAAATGTGAAAAATCATGGAGAATAAGTAGCGTTTTGAACTTCCATACAATTAGTATAAAACGAAAAATTATTAAAAACATTTGCACCCGTTTTTCTCAAAACTAGGATTTTGTTACTTACACTCCTTTGCGATTGACCACCTCAATTCTTAGTATTCTTAGTCGTTCATTAGATTCGGGAGTCGTTGAGAAAATATTCTTTTTCAAACAATAAATAAAAAAAATAAAGCAAATAAAGTAATTGTTCTTCCTAAAGGCTACCTTACACCTCGGGAAAATTTCCCATTTTGAGTGTCCGTGCCCAAATCCCGAAAACATCGCATATGCAAAAATACATGGGGAAAAAATCCGCGGAACAAATTCCCGAGGTGTGAGGCTACCTTTAAGGCCACCTTAAAGACCACCTTACACCTCGGGAATTTGGTCCGCGGATTTTTTCCCCATGCATTTTTGCATATGCGATGATTTCTCGGAAAAAAATTCCGGCGGATTTTGGTCTCCGTGCATTTTAAATGAGACCCGGATTTTGATTTTCCGTGTCCAAATCCCGAAAACATCGCATATGTTAAAATACATGGGTAAAAAATCCGCGGACCAAATTCCCGAGGTGTGAGGCTACCTTTAAGGCTACCTTACACCTCGGGAAAATTTTCCGCCGGAATTTGGTCCCCGTGTATTTTAAAGGGGGCTGGGATTTTTATTTTCCGTGCCCAAATTCCGAAAACATCGCATATGCAAAAATACATGGGGAAAAAATTCGCGGATCAAATTCCCGAGGTGTAAGGTGGCCTTTAGATCAGAGTGTAAAATAATCGAAAATTTCTAGTGAAGTCCATTTTTCTTCATTTGTCAGTTCACTTCCGACACATTCATAGTCGGCTCTGGACAGTCAATATTCAGTTGAATATTAGTCATTGAATATTTATGCACATTTTACAAATTGATAAATTATCTGAAATCTGATCACGTCTCAAATAAGTAAAGTGATTTATCACACAGGACTGAATCTGATTTTCATCTGCGAGGCACTTTCAGCGGTAAACATCAACATAAACAATGCTAATTATGTTTTTTTTCTGCACATAGTAAACACATTCAGTGACAGTCAAATGAATGAGTTCGTGGAGTAGTCGTCTGACTATGTCATTCTATGTTTTGAATATTCATGCGATGTTTGTCAAAATTCGTCAAAATTCCCATGCATTTTTGAAGGGGCAGGATTCAAAGGGTTTGGGTACGGAAAACGAAATTGTCGCCCCTTTGAAAAAACATGGGATTAAATCCCGTGACACGTTTTCCGAACTGTAAACCTGTGGGCACGGAGAATGAAGAAATAATATTTCAAGTATGTAAAACAACTATAAAGAAATATTACCCTAAAACTGTCGGGGAAAGTAGCTCTTTACTACTCTTTACACGGCTTCTTACTTCCTGGGACGGGACTTGCAAAGAGGAAAAATGTAACTACATCTGCAACCAGCAAGCGCTGTCACGAATTGTCAGATGCAACCAGCACCTTTTTGTGTGAAAGTATTGGTATCCCTCGAAAAGTATTCCGAATGATTTTGTTTTACGAGTACTTTTTCACTTTGAAAAGTATTCTAGAATAGCCGGACAGATTATTATTGAACAGTTATAAATACATGTTTTATTTCCGATAGGAAAATCTTTATAAAAATAAGTTTACAAATTCGTAAATTGCAAACACGTTTATTGTGCTCAGAAGATTCTACCCGGGATTTAGGTGAAACACTCAAGGAAACAGTTGAGAATTGATGATCAACTTTGATGAAAAGAAGAACAAGTGTCAAAACAAGGAAAAAGAAAGCCGTCTTTGCAGGTCTCGTCTCAGCTTACTTCTATGTTTTTTTATTCTTTTATTTATTTCGTAGGCACTCTGTGTTACTTAACCGCTACTGTGCCGAGATCTACTGTGGTATTCTGCAGCCAGAATCCACACAGAATCTATTTTTAGATTTTTCCATTATTCATTGTTGTTGTCGTTGCTGGTCCATCTCGTCGTGAGTCCATTGTGTTCGTTTTGTCCATGTCGTGTATCCAATGATCGTTGCATTGTCTGTTACCATTTATTTGGGTAACGTTGCCTCCGGAATGGAATGCCTCCGAGAAGAACAAGTTGTCAGTCGTCATCAGGCAGCCGTGACGGTGAGGCGTGCACCCCGATACGCCACCGCATAGGCTGCGCATCCGGCGACTGACGAGGGTTTTGAAGGAGGGGCTGGGAATCGAACCCATGACCATTCGCTTGAAAGGCAAACGTGTAGCCAACTACGCTACGGGACCCCCAACTCTTACTTCTATACTTTTGAGACGATTTCGAGATGTGGGTTTATTGCTTTTGTAAACAATTCAAGGAATTTTATGATTCGTATTGCATAGTCCCACGCAAAAGTTTAAGATGAAATTTTCAAAAAGTACGGAATTTGGATTTTTTATTCCCATAAAATCTAAAATTTTTAGATGGATGACGGATCAATGGAACCAGCATTTTATCTGGAAAATTATCCAAAGATTTCTAACAGATTTTTTAGCACTAAAGAATTATTAGATTCATAGTTGTTTTAGTCATTTAATTATAGGCTCAAATAACTTTCTCAAAATTTTCTCCAAACATACATCAAGAACTGTTATATCGTTCTAGTTTTTTAACACACTTAAATCGATAATTTTATCTCGGTAATATTTTTTACTGATTTTACCCGGTAAACATGAAATTGAACCGAGAGGTCAGTTAATTTTGAAGAATTTACTGATTTTTGTAATAAATTATACCGATATCTCAGCAATGTAATGTAGTTTACAGGACATCGGTAAAATAGATAACCGGGTTGCTCAGTTCAACAAACTCTGTGTGTAGTTGTCAAAAAAAAAATACCGAGCAATCAGTAAAAAGAATATTCTTTGCTGAGCTTACGGTAATACTTTTGCCGAAGTCAGTTTGGGACTCGCATAACGTATTCGATGTGACGCCATCTTGTGCTGTAAATTTTTTCGAGTTTAAAACAGTTAGTTTGTGCACGTAATTATTGTCGTCTACCGATGACCCATGACGTGTTGGCACGCCATTTTCACTAGCCAATTGCAACTGACTGGCTGACCAAACCAAACATGCCAAAACGTCATGGATCTGCCGTCGACGACAGTAATTTAATGTGGTTTTAATAGAAAAACAAAATGTGCTAGTAGACATTTCGGTAAGTAAAAGCGATTCATCCTGTTGCCAACAAAACATAAGATTTCTTGAATTTTCAGGAAGTTTGCCGCATCTGTTGAGCGTCCGTCTGCGGACCAATACCAGAAGAAGCCAGTATGTTGCCTGGTACAAAGCGGCACTTTCCTAATCATACAGTCAACGGAAGTTATGCAGCTGATCATTTCTGTGATCAATCAAATTACTTGATGCGCTCAATTGCACTCGCCCGGCCAAGCACCGAACGCAATGGAAGGAACAGCTTAACCTGACATGCACTAGGCACTATATGGGATAAATCTATTTTTTAATAGATTCGATTGGTTTTATTCAAAAACGCTGCGGAAATATAAATTTTTGATAATAAACATATTTCGATCGAAAACGTTTGTCTTTTATTTATTTTTCCAATGAAGAAAATTACATTTTTATAATGGTAATATGAATAACCGAGGTCTGTATTTTTTTTACAAATTCTTCAGTATATTCTTACCGACTGCTCGGTAATTTTTACAGATTATGTCAGTAATATTTGACATTTCATCATCGACATTTCATAACCGAGGACTCGGTAAAATGTTGAACTTTTTTACTGAGCGGACTACCGAGAGCTCAGCTGTTGAGAAATCGGTAATTCATGTACCGAGCCCGTTAATTTAAATTAAGTGTGAATGTTCTATGGAACAAAAAAGCAGTTCAATTTATATGGGAGCAATGGAAACTCCTCTCATACATTTCTACGGAACATTCAATTCATCTCAAGTTGTAAAATTAACTAAACATATTTTTTGAATGCTTGTAGCCAGAGTGTAAAATAATCGAAAATTTTTGGTGAAGTCCACCTTTCTTCAATTGTCAGTTCACTTCCAGACACATTCATAGTCGGCTCTGGACAGTCAATATTCAGTTGAATATTAGTCATTGAATATTTATGCACATTTTACAAATTGATAAATTATCTGAAATCTAAACACGTTTCAAATGAGTAAAGTGATTTATCACACAGGACGGAATCCGATTTTCATCCGCGAGGCACTTTCAACGGTAAACATCAACATAAACAATGCTAATAATGTTTTTTTCTGCACATTGTTAGCACACTCAGTGACAGTCGAATGAATGAGTTGGTGGAGTAGTCGTCTGACTATGTCATTCTATGTTTTGAATATTCATGCGATGTTTGTCAAAATTCGGACTGAAGTTGCTTCATGAAGATGAATATTTTAGGCTCTGCTTGTAGCAATTTCCTTCGACATTTATGTACAGTCACTCTCAAAATTGAGCGTACACCATGGATTAGATGAATATATTCGAAAATTCCAAAGGAAATTTAATTGTTGGCTCGGTTGTTTTAATGCATTTCAATATTCATCCCTTCTTTCAATGTATGCGTACATAAAATGGTAGAAATTTTTTATCTAAAGTTCAGTTATTTGAAAATGATCTCAAAATACGCCTATTAGATGTTACAAAATTGAGCGTACAGCGAATTTTTTTTATAAAATTTCTTATTATAAACATGATTAATGTATTTTAATATTGTTTTTTATGATTATATTTATAATAATAAACATCCGCTACTTAAACATTCAATGTTTTGAAATTAAACCATGTTTTGGTCAAAATGGCGAACAAGTGAGAGGTAAGAACATTGCTATTTAACAATTCAATGCTGCTAGGGAAAATAGATGCTTTAAGATATGGATTTCACCGGCATCGTATCTTATATATGATAGATAAGCGAAATCGAGCGAGACATACGATAAATTTGGGAAAATTCAGTCGGTAAATGATGAAAACAGATGTAAACATACAGAGAAAACGACAAATGTTAGGAATGACATAATTCAAATTTAGTATGTCTTTAACTGAAATTTGTTTTAAAGCTTGATTTTTGTCTCAGGTTTTTCATTAAGAGTAATATTATTGAATCCAATCATTAACAGTCAAATTCTAAAAGTACAAGGTACATGTTAAGGTACCGAACATAAAAACAGCTTTTCAACCCCGTAGAACAATTCTGATTGAATATTGAAAAGATAGCTTTAAATCGTAATTTCATAATTAAATTTGGATTAAACTCCACGATCTGTTACCATAAGGGATACAATTGGATGATTTCCATGTGGAGAGAAAAAATAAACTTTTTCAAAAGTTCGACAGCTTATTTAATGATATCTTGGTGAATTTAAATGATTCAACCAAATTTGTTCCTACGGTGACTGAGTCTTCAAATATAAAATGACGTCTTATAATGTATCCGTGTTCTGCTCTTTTATTAATATTATTATTAATGAGTGTTCTGAGCTTATAAGCTACCTATACATTGACTTTTAAATAAAGTTATACTTAATTTGAAATATGCCATTCCCAACATTTGTCGTTTTCGCTGTATGTTTACATCTGTTTTCATCATTTACCGACTGAATTTTCCCAAATTTATCGTATGTCTCGTTCGATTTTAATAATCTATCATATATAAGACACGATGCCGGAGAAATCCATATCTTAAAGCATCTATTTGGCCCAGCAGCATTGAATTGTTAAATAGCATTGTAAATACATCTTACTTGTTCGCCATTTTGATTAAAACATGGTTTTATTTCTAAACATTGAATGTTTAAGTAGCGGATGTTTATTATTATAAATATAATCATGAAAAAACAATATTAAAATACATTAATCGTGTTTATAATAAGAAATTTCATAGAAAAAAAATCGCTGTACGCTCAATTTTGTAACATCTAATAGGCGTATTTTGAGATCATTTTCCAATAAATGAACTTTAGAGAAAAAATTTCAACCATTTTATGTACGCATACATTGAAGGAAGGGATGAATATTGAAATGCATTAAAAACAACCGAGCCAACAATTAAATTTCCTTTGCAATTTTCGAATATATTCATCTAATCCATGGTGTACGCTCAATTTTGAGAGTGACTGTATCAGGTTCACCAGGAATACTCGTGGGGATGGTGTGGAAGCTGTTCGAATCAGCATCTATAAGAATTTATATATGAAAAGCTCCAAGAATTCCATCGAAAAGTTATCAACCACTTCCCAAAACTCAACACGGAATACTTTCCGCCTCTCCAAAGATTTTTGATTTAATAAAACAATGATGAAATGCTTATGTAACAAGTCGTTGAAAACATGCTCTATAGTTTTAGGCAAGCTCAAAACAAAGGAAATGATTATGCAGATACTTACAAAGTAGTTAAATGCAGAGAGAATAGGAAGAGAGGCAAAGAGTGACGAACTTTGTGATCGTCAACACTCTGTTTGTTGTGGTTTCGTCAGAGAGAATATGGCAACTGTTTCTGCGGGTAACACTTCGAATGAAGTTTGTTGAAGTTTGTTCACGCGTTAAAGATTTTGTTTTGTTTTTCGTCATCGTTACTTATCGTAATTGAAAATGAAGTGCATCGCGAGTTTTTGCCAAAATGTATTTGTGGGAGGTCTCAAAAACATCACATTCTTTAGATTTCCGAAAAATAATACAATTAGACAGCGATGGATTCAATTTTGCAAGCTACCGGATAATTATATCGTTACTGACAATAGCAGAATTTGCAGCGTAAGATGGTTTTCAATAACTCCAAAATCATCATACATATTACATTTATTTAAATATTTCCAGCTCCATTTCGTGTGGCGTTGGACAGGCCTATAAACATGAACAAGTCTAATATACTGTTCTTCAGTCACATGACAGATCGTAGCAGCCATCGCATGCAGATGCAAGAGACACATTCGCGGTCAGTCAATTCTTCCTTCATCACGAGATCAGTCGCGAGTGCAAGCAATGTAAACATGATGGGAATTTGAATTGCTTAGCATCAAGCATAAATATTCTCGTAAATAAGAATGCCGTGACCTCATATTAAAATTAAGATTATTGTATTGTATTGTCATCAGATATATTTCACGTGTAACAAAAAAAAATTTCGCTATAACTAGTTTAATAAAAAAGCTGCGACAATACCAGCAAAGATCACTTATTTTTTGTTAATAATATAATCAATATAAAAAGCTCTAAGCCTCTACAAATGCTACAAGTGATGATCACAAAGATTAAGCATCACCTTTTATCAATATTTAAAGTATGTAAATCCTTCCCGAATAAGTCCTTCCATAAAAGAGATTGAAGACGAACAATCAAGATTTATTTCTATTATTTAGAATCGTTACTTTAAATTTTGCTAGCTCTAGATTTATCATCATTCACAAACAGCTTATAAGCTGGCTGCTAAGCAGCATTTAGCAGTGTAAATCAGTTAGATGAGGGAAAAGACTAAAAACACGAAGTCTAATTATCGTATATATGTATTACTTGTGGTAGCAATTGAAAAGGTTTGTAGCCTTATGTTACGATTTCCTGAAATAAATAAATAAATAAATAAATATTCAAACTGATTACTTATCGCATTTTAAGATATCAACGAATGTTGATCCCAATATTGGTTTCAGCAGGAATAAAGCACAAGTAAAATAAATAATAAATGTGAATCATTTGAATCATAAATCATTTGATCAATGTGTATTTTTTTAATGACATCTCCTTTTTTATGGTGGTGTGTACAGCCAGGGTACATCCTTGGACTACATAGAACACCTTTCCAAAACCCTTCACATAAAACTGACATCTTCATTCTCCAAATATTCGATCAGATCTCGATCCGTTGAGAACAATAAGAATGTGTTCATTGGCGGCGCTTCTGGTAATGGTGGGGCAACAGCATTTTTGGTGTACATAATTGATTCATTTATAATTTGAAGCCAGCAGTTCTAAGTATAACGAAATTTTAGTGCATTTTATCGTCTGCAATTAAAAAGGTCACTCGGATTTTTTAAAATATTTTTTCCAAAAAATTACAATTCCTGTGTAATAACGGATAGGCTGTAATTGCGACTTTTTAGGAAGTTTTCTTGCAAGTTATTCCAGAGTAAAAACTGCATTTTACGACTGACCAGAATTCATCGGATGTTATCAAGAATTCCTTATTCAGACCATCCTCGAAATGAGCTGCATACATTTTTGCTCTACATCATACAATCTCTACATAGTGGACCTGCACTACCTGGCGGAGAAAAAAGTTTTACGCGACCTAGAAAATGATTATTTGATTGTTGCCGTAGAGGAAAGAACCGCAACGGTGCGTAAACTTGAGAAAAGGTGCAAACAGATAAGGTGGAGAAGAAGTTTTCCTCACTTAACATAATGAAGAAAGAATGAACTTCTATCGCAGAAGGAGCAGTTTCCGGTCCATGTGTTCCTCACCTGCGTATCCCATGACAATTGTAATCAAAAGGGATTTTTGTTGAGCATTTCAATAAACTTTCAAATCGAATTACTATCATTTTGTTGTAATACGCTGCGTTAGGGTTACAAAGTTTCAAAGAGATTCAATAATAAGTAATGAACAAAAATATATCTATATTGAATATTTATGAGAAATTCTTCATAATGGGATAGTGACTCATTTGAATATTTGTTAGGATGGTGGAAATCATTTGGTAAATCAAGGAAAGGGCTGCACAATTTCAAGTCATTTCCTTCCCAAGATATTGATTATTAGAAAGTTGATTATTATTACTATTGTATTAAAAATATATTAGCCCTTAGCTATAGCATTCTTGTTCAGTTATGTTAATGATGAAATTTCTATGATAATGTAAGTACTTTGACATTATATAATTAAAACCTTCTGTTATCCAATTATACTTCTATCTGGCTGCTGTTCACTCAACTTATCTTGCATGTAAATTTTACCGGATAATTCAGGTAAACAATAAAAATTGCTTATCTGATTCTTTTCACATGTTGTTGGTAGATATTATAGATATGCAGGTAAACCCTACCTGAGGTTCAGGTTGATATTACGTGAATTTTGGGTGAATTTTATAGGAGAACATGTGAGAAAAGTTTAGTGTTTCGTGTCGTTCGTTAAAGGCGACATCGAGCAAATGAGTTTAGTGAAAATAGTATTAACCACGAAGGAAAGCAAACGTAAGTTTTGTTTGTTCTTATAAGAGGAAAATAATAATGGCCTCATTTTACTCACTTTACTTTACTATTCTTACTTACTTACTTTACTTTACTATTCTTCAACAGGAATCATCAATCATGGATTTGATAATATTTTAATAACATGCCGTGTTTATCGAACTGGAAGTTGAGCGGGTGCCATACCGGACCTGGCCATACTCCACTAAAGGGTAATGGACGACTAATATCGCTTTAATTCTACGGGTAGCCGTCTTTGGATGAAGGATTCAGTTTCGTTACAACAATGAGAGACACTTATGGCCGGGGTTCTGCCAAATCGTATCAAGCGTTTTGGTTTAAAATTATTTCCGTTTGCATTTTACGAACAAAATATTACAATTCAGCCAAAAGCCGTTTGGTGCTGTTTGGCTGACCCACCATATATATGTGATATCCACATTTGTCCATGTATGTAGCATCTGATAAAAATACATCATCTGAAGCAAATCTAGAATGACTAATCTTTGTATTTTCAATTTTCAATGAGAAATATCTATATTCTATATAAGGTTTAAAAATAGATTCACCCAAAATCCGATAAAATTCATATGAAAATCGCGTAAATTCTACGTTAAACATGTACGGTAAATGTTACGTGAAAATCAGGTACATTTCACCTGAATCATTTGAATAAAGATTGACATTCTAATTCACGTGAAAAACAGATGGAAAATATCTACGTATCTTTTCAGGTAAATGCTACGTGAATTTTATTTGCAGTGTTGAACTTGCACTGCAGCAATTTTAAATTTTGAACAAAATAGAATTTCTTTTTTCAATAAATTGTATATTATTAGGTACGTTCAAACTTCTGATGTGCAATACTGCGCACAAAAGTTACCACGAAAAGAGAAAAATTTTCATCCTACTAAACCAGGTGCACTCGAGTTATGCAAAACAGTTCCATCATCGGTAAAAAAATAATGGTGTACTTACTTTGGTAAAATCGAAAGTTTTCGTCAGCATCACGATTGCACTGCAGTTCTCCTGCCACACCATCCGCCAAAAGTCTAGCACTGTTTCCTCGGTTGGTCCCTGCGTTACGATGTATGCATTGGGTTTCAGTAAGCTCTGCGGGCGAAATGAGTTTTTTTTTTGAATTTCAATCCGAACTTTATCGCCGATGTAATTTGGGCTTCGGAACCCAGATGATAGTTACTTACATCGACATAGGACGCGTTCACGTAGTCGGTGTCTGGGATGTTTTCGAACTTGCCGAGCACGACCCGGTTGTAGTCGTATGGAATGCATTTGGGGTTTTGGTTCTTGTGGGCATTGGCTTTGCGAGTCGCGTGCCGGCAGGTGTTGGTTTCCACTTTCACAGCCGTCTGGAATTCGAGCTTGTACAGGATGGGGAACTTCCGTCGCTGTTCGCACAGCTTGCCGAAGTGCCGCAGCTCGGTTGGTTTGTCCGGCATCGTCTGCGACAGTGGGTTCTTCTCATCTGCATGGGGGCGGGGTAGTATGAAAGTATTAAATTCGTATTGAAATGGCATGTTAGATGCGCAAGATAAAGTGAAGATGCTTTTCCAATAGATTTCCCTGTCATTACGACCGTTCGTTTTTTTCCCGGACGTTTTCGAGCGTTTCGAACGTGACCGGAGGTTGTTGGGTTAAATTACGTGGACGGAATAAATTTAAGAAAAGCATTAGATAGGAATTTCTTAAATTGAAACTGCATGCAAAGACAAATATCATGTTTTAGAATATTATTTCTCGCGTTCAAAATCAACGCAAAATGATTGTATATAACATTTCACCGTACGTTTAGTGAGGTGAGGTTTTGGCTCATCTGTATCTGCGATCATGACACGAATAACGTGTAGAATCTAATGATTATTCAACCTAACTGAATTCCGCCAAAAGGCGTTCCGCGGAATGTCTTTCATTGAAACGTTACTTTCCGCAAAATGTCTTTCGGTCGTACCGCGAAAAAAGATCCGAATGCCGTTCGATGACTGCAATGCATTTTAGACGTCAAACGGTTGTCAGTTGTGTCAGTTGAAATAAAAGTGCAGCTGTCCTTGACTTTGACATTATTATAAAGTTCAGCGGTCCGATAACTGCAAAACTGTTGCAACTATCGAGTTGCAGTGAAAAGACTTGCAGTAATCGAATGTCTATTGGATGTACACCCATTTGGCCGAATGGGTAATTTTTGTTTTTGTCATTTGTTTTCTTATTAAATGTGTGAAGTGGGAATTGAATTGCGAAGTAAGAAGTTATACGTAAGAAATAAAAATGATAAAGTTAAAAGTGAGGAGTGAGAAATGAAAAGTGGGTATTGGGAGAAAAATCTTCAAAGTGAGTAATGAGAAGCGAGTACTGAGAAAAGACAAGTGAGAAATGAGTAGTTAACAGTAAGAAGTGAGTAGTAAAACATTAATAGTGAGAAGAAAGAAAAGAGAAGTTTGAAGTGATTAGTGAGAATTGAGAAGTGAGTAGTGAAAGGTGAGAAGTGAAAAGTAAGAAATGAGAAGATAAAAATGAGTGGTGAGAAATGAGATGCGATGGGTGAGAAAGATGATAAGTAAGTAGTGAATGTAGTGAGAAATAAGAATTAAATGTACTGAGAAATAAGAAATAAGATGTGAGAAGTAGGTTTTGATGATTGGGAAACGAGACTTGAGAAGTGGGAAGCGAGTAGTGAGAAGTTAGACAGAAAGAAGTATACAGAAGTTAGACAGAAAGAAGTAGAAAGAAGAAAGAAGGAAAAAGAAGTTGAAAGAAGAAAGAAGGAAAAAGAAGTTGAAAGAAAAAAGAATGAAGCAGAAAAAAGAAATAATAAAGACGAAAAAGAAGTAAGATAAAGAAGTAATAAGAAGAAATAAGGCAGAAGAAAGAAGGAAGAAGGAAGCAGGGAGAAGCAAGAAGAAAGAAGGGAGCTTGAGCTTGAGCTTAATTGACTGCTCGTAGTTGCTACTCCATTATGACCAGATCAGCTGTTCTTGCACAGGGAACCAACAGATGTTTGCTTGGGACTAGCTCACATCTTCAATGTATAAGTACTGGTGATCTCATTTTTGTTAGGCCATACTGGCGTCTGCCACGTCAGAATGCAAGTCAATGTAGGGAACGGGGAGGAAATGATGATGCAATCACTCGTCCACTGCAAGCCGAATATACCTTTGCACTGCACACGCTTTATAGTTCGTTTCCAATTCTAGCAGATTACTGTTAGAATATTCAAGTTAAAGGTATAGGAATTGAGATGGAAACGGTATGGAAGTCCATTCCCAGTTCTAGCGATTGCTAGAACATGAGAAATATAGAGAAAGATACAAAGTAGGAGAATGGAACGGACCTGGGATTGAACCCACGACCTCCTGCGTATGAGGCACAAGCAGTAGCCATATGACTACCAAGCCCGCTAGAAGCAAAAAGAAAGAAAGAAGGGAGAAGAAAAACAACACAACTTTAACTTGTTTTCTCTTACATCTCACTTCTCGCTTCTCAGTTCTGACTTTACTTCTAAAAGTTTAATGCGACTTTTCACTTCTCACATCTCATTTGTCACTTCCGACTTCTCACTTCTTATTTCTTATCTAAAGTGAGAAATGTCGCAATCTTTACTATTCACTTCATATTCATTCGGTCAAATATAGACCGTTCCGATAATTATAAATAATATCAAATATCATAATCAAAATTATTCCAATTTTTTCAAGTTATGTATCTACTTTTTTATGTTTAGATAGCCCAATATTCTGTTTTCTTTCATATAGCATCGACTTCTCCAGAATGTTTCAAATATTTGTCATGTTTTATGAGTTTTTCCTTTACAATGTTTCGAAGAATGTTTTTCAGCTACCACTTAAAATTTTTCATCAATTTTTATACTTTATCCATTCTATCTGGTTTTTGTACTCATCTGGTATCAGGTTTTTGTACTCATTTAACAGGTATAATAGACTTTAAAACTTAAATAATTGCAATTGAACTATAATTAGAACAACTCCAAATAAATAGCGACCAGCTCAAAAAAAAAAGTGATTTCGAGCTCTCGTTTTCTTTATTACAACCAGTTTTTTTTTTACTTTTTGGAGCAAGGTGGTCTGTATCCTTTAGTGCCCAGATCAAATCCCAAGATATACCGTACCTCAGCGGTTCTCAACCTGGGGTACATGTACCCCTGGGGGTACTTTCCCTGCCTTTCCCTGGGGGTACCTCGAACAAAAATGCGTAATGGCGAATGTATTACAATTATTTTTTAATATTATTGATAAAGTTTTGACAATAGGGTATTTTTTTTATTTTAAAACTTTGTCTTGTACATAATATGTATGGCGATCAGTACATCAAATTCAATTGTGAATGAAGGGCTGCGGGACAAAAGATCAACAGGATAAAACGTCGAATGAACAAATTTAAAAAATCTTCTACTTGATCGAAACAAAATAATTTATGATATGTGAGGAATATGCTTCTGATCTAGAGTCTAAAGGTTCTGAAGCCACCATTTGAGAGGCATGAAGGCTTTTTTTTTCTCAAAAAAGTCAGTTGCTTTATTGCATGAGGATTGTTAGTCTCCTTCTACGCTTCTCAGCAAGCAGCTTCTTCTTCTTGCAAGCAGCTCGGAAGCCTTCTTTTAAGAGACCTCCTTTCTTGGAGCCTTGGACGCCTCTTTTCAAGTGGCACGGAACCCTTTTGGAAGCTTCCTTTCAAATGGCTTGGAATCCTCCTTTCAAGAGACTCCAAGCCTCCTTTCAAAAGGTTCGAAAGCAACCTTACAAGAGGTTAGGAGAACTTCGTTCAAGAGGCCCCCAAACCTCTTTTCATGAGGTTCGGAAGCCTCCTTCCAAGCGGCTCGGAAACTTCCTTTTATTAAAAGGCCGAAGGCCTCCTTTTTCAAGAGGCCCGGAAGCCCTCAATAGTCATAAAAGTCCTGTAGGAAGCTGTTAGCCTATTTCTACGCTTCTCGGAACCCTCTTTCCAAGCAGCTCCAAAGCCTCCTTTTAAAAGGCCTCCTTTCAAGTGGTTCGGAACCTTCCTTGTAGGAAGCTTGATGTATAAACTAAATTTGTATTGGGAAGTTTCACGGAATAATGAAAATTTGAGCCAACTTCATGAAGAGCCATATATCCTGTTAGTTTTAAGGTCTATTTTTCACATCTGTTATAAGTTACGCTTATTTTCATTCACAGAAAAAATAGGGGGTACCTCAATTAATGCAAAAGCTCCAAGGGGTACCTCTCAAGAAAAAGGTTGAGAACCGCTGCCGTACCTGAAAATCTTCTGATTCTTAGGCCACATTCATTTTAATGATAATTATTCATTTTTCGAAATATTTTTAAGTTTGTTTGGAATTTTCAAGTCTTGAAATTATTTTTCAAACAAATCTCATCATTAATGCGAGAAGACAAACATTTTTATGCGTCTGTATTGTAATTTATATTGATCTAACAGTTATGCGTTCTTTTCTAGATAATTTACCAAAAAGAACGTTTCAAAAATAACCAATACATCAAGTAAAAGAGTAATATGTAATCTATAGGAGGCAACAACATTTTCATGAAATATCAAGCGGCATTCCAATTGCCGACTATTTCTTAGTGTATGAATTTATAATTATCAGAACGGTCTATAGTTTGACACCGTCAGGTCGTATATATGTCACATACGTTCAACCAATGGTTTTGGTAAGTTATTATTTTATTATTTTAATAATAATAATTTTGTATTTAGTGTCAAGACACACACATCTTGACACTAAATACAAAATTATTATTTTACAGAAGCTGAGCCTGAAACCGATATACGTCCTCTATATTTTCGAAATGTGAAAAAAAGTCAATCAGAAAAAGCGACTTTTCCAAAAATGAATTGGAAAAAATCATTGCTTTTAAAATCGATTTTTTGTTTACTGTCACGAAAATAATGTTCAAGAGTGCACGTTCAAGGATCAATATGAAATGTCAATCATGAAACAATTTGTTTTTTTTTTTCAAATATACGTAACATATAAAAAAAGAGATCTTGAACAACCCTTTCAGAGGATATAATTTGACACTGTCAAAATAGTTTTGCAATGCAAACACCATAGTGAGCAACCATGTGTCTCCATGTGCATGTGGTACAAGGATGGCCATCAACACGTCGTAGACGACATATGATAGGAAGGTGCTCTAAAACGGTGTTAGTGAAGTGATGAAGACTTACGCGACTTACTGAGAATAGCCAAAACCAATAGTAGCAGAGAATTTCGGTGAGGTACCGCAGTACGGAATTGTACTTACTTTGGACTCCACGCAGACCACTACAGTATTGAAATGTGGATGTTTTCTTCATCATGAAAACTACTGTGTAGTCTAGTAATTTGTATCATTTGTCAGGGTAAATTATTTTGAAATTGTATGTTCTCGATGACATATACCAGCAACATCCATATCAGACAGATAACGTTAGACTAAACAATAGAATAGGAACAAACACAGTATTTTCTTCCTGATGGAAACGTCAAAAAATATACATCTTGTTTTAATCGTTCAAGCCTATGTAGCCGTTCTTAAAATTGAAATGATTTAAATTAAGGATTCTTTTTCATTGATTTTGTGTAAATTATGATATGAGATTTCGAAGTAGATGGCAAACATTTTGAAGTTAATTTGTGTGTCAGTGAGTCTTTGTTCATTTAGCCACGGGCGTTCAATGAGAAATGCAACTTGAAGTAACTTTGCAGCTTCACGTTGATAGTGAGCTCGAGCTAGTCACTGTAACTTTAATGCAATGTTCGCACTAGGGCCTTGTAACATGTTATTCGACTATCTTGATGAGCTTTCTTTTGCCGATAATTTGAATAACATTTTATTCAGGCTGTAGTGCGTACATAAGATTGTCGTCTCGTTGAACATGAATATTAATTGAAAATGGCGTATATATGCGGTGGAGTTCGGGTAAATGTTCATTATTTAGAAATTCTCGTCCGAGGCCCTAGAATTCTAAATTCAAAAAGTATATGCATAATAAATATTCTACATATGGGAACGTAAATGTGCCATCTGGACGAAGAAACTCAATTGGAAAAGACATTCTTTAACCGCCGTAAACAACACTTACCTCTGGCTGATAATTTAACTTTGTCTGGCATAGTCATGATCGTCCGGTGCGAAAGTTTGATACGAGAAAATAAGAAAACTCCATTAGAAACATTAAATTACTGCGAACATAAAGTGAAAACAACGGTCGCTTATGCAAATCAGTTTCAAGATGAAACTGAAGAAGGTATTGTGCCCTACATATTCGAACGTGGACGGCAGAGTTCACCTCGTTATCGGTCAATTATGTCAACCACCACGCAACATAGGTCGGTCGCCTGAAAACGAGGCAAAAACGGACTTACCTAATGAAATTAAACCGCTATTTAACATGCTTAACTTTATTGTGTTCGGTATAGAAACTAGGCTGGTGGAACTGAGTGTCTTTTTTTTCTTGGGCTTCTCCAGGTCTGCATAGCGGGAGGTTGACCTGAAAGTGAAAACGAGAGAAAGGATTATGGAGTCAATTCGGTGGTGTCTTGGGTTGGAAATTAATTATTTAACGTTTGATAGGCGTGGGTTTCAATTGGATGAGTCACTCAGTTTCCAATATCCCTACTAAGTAAACGAATAAACAAACCGTCGATCGACCGCAGGCATCAAGTTAATCAAACATAAATTTCCATTGATCCAATTCCGATATTTACTCTGGCACCTGCTAGATTAGCAATAAGCCTTGTGTCGGAACAATAGTGCGCCCAATGTGGCAACGACTCTCAACGGGATCGATTTTACGTGTGATAAATAATAAATCAAACCAAAAGAGCAGTTGGTAGCGGACCGGTTTCCCTGTATCGAAGTCTTGCAGCCTCCGTTGCCGTTTGTGTCCATGATATTGGACTTGTGTTTCGTGCATTTGGGAGTCCTACCCGGAGGCCAAGTGTAGTTTGCTTTTGTGATTAGCTTGATGTATATCAACAGTAGGCACAGGTATGACATGGAAAGCAGTTGGCACCAGACTTGATTTACCCTTGCTCTTTGATATAGCGGAAGTTTGTTCTTTATCATATTAAAATTGGCGGAAAATTAGAAGTTTCCTATTAATACATCACTTGTCAAATAAACACAATGTAATCTCAATGTTTCAAAATTGGAGAGAGTTTCATCCTTTTTCAATTTCCGTTTTAATTATTTCATTCGTTAATTGAATTTGAACGTTACAGATTGCCAAAGTTCAAATGAAAGAACAAATTTTAAGCAATTACAATTCAATCAAACCTGGTTGCCACCTATGTGGCTATCAAACACGCGGAGATATTCCGCAAGGATTTGTTGAGCGAGTATGCGCTAGGCATGTGGTTTGTTTGCGATTGAACGATTTATATGACGATGGCTGGAAGGCTTTGATGGGTGAGATAGAGATTGTATTGTTTTTAATATATTGTTTCATTTCAGTAAATGCGCCCTGTAACAATTCCTTTAGGCTAAAGAAAGCAAATAATTAGAAGCACCATTTACACAGTGATTGTATTTCTGTATGTTTGTGTACTTCACAAATAAGTCTCCCATACAACGCCAACCAGATGGTAAAGTTACTGTACATGGTGAGCTTTTTGCTAGTTGTATCAACCCCAACCGCCAACCAACAACGGCGATAGTAGGTGAATGTATGGCTTAATTAAATTTAATAAAACTGTTTACCGAGTGCACCATCGGTACTTCATCACCAGCAAGCAGAGTGGTTATTTGTTTTGCTGGGGATATGACATAATCAATGAGTTATCGGAGTCTTTTTCCGATTGATTTACTCGATTGATAAGGCAATCATTATTTATTATTCAGGTGACCTGCTTTGTAACACTTTTTGTGTTCCATATGTGAACAATACTTAACTGACTGAGTAAAATTGTATTCCCTGCATTTTTTTCAGGAAATTTAACTCACTTGTTTGTTAAAAGTATAACAATTTAAATTTTGAGTGGAATATAGAAGATTTTTCAAATGATTTTTCTTATTATTAGAGTTCAGCATAGCGTATCACTTTTAAAGAAGAGTCTTCTTTTATTCTTATTGGCATCCATCTCCCACTGGGACATTACCGCCTCGCAGCTTAGTATTCTCTAAGCACTTCCACACTCCACAGTTGTTAACTTCAAGGTTTCTAAGCCAGTAAACATGTTTGCATTCGTATATCATGAGGCTGACACGATGATACTTTATGCCCAGGGTAGTCGAGACAATTTCCAAACCGAAAATTACCTAGACCAGCACCGGAAATCGAAAGGAGCCGGAAATCTTGGTTTTAAGCCGCGCATCTTACCATCTATGGTGGGGTGCAGATGACGGACGGTACGTGGAGGAGGTGAATGAACCTCGAGTTGCATGAGCTGCTGGGAGAATCATCCATCGTTCACACTGCGAAACTCGGACGACTGCGATGGGCCGGGCACGTAGCCAGAATGTCGGACAGTAACCCCGTGAAAATGGTTCTCGACAACGATCCGACGGGCACAAGAAGGCGAGGTGCGCAGCGGGCAAGGTGGATATCAGGTGGAAGATGACTTGCGGACCCTCCGTAGACTGCGTGGTTGACGACGTGTAGCCATGGACCGAGCCGAATGGAGAAGTCTGAATAGATGGCCTTAGTCTGAATAGATAAATAAATAAATCTTACCGCTAGGCTAAGAAGGTCCCCTCCTTAGTAGAGTGTCTTCCTCAATAGCCGACAACTTCCAACTACAGTTGTCCTACCGGTTATACCCGGAACACATCGGACACATAAGCACTCGAACCCTGCAACATAGATATCAGCGTTTGACATGCTACCTGATAACAACCAGGATTACAACCAAGCTTTCTGGTTTGAAAAGCTGGAGTTCACCCTGCAGAAGGAAAGCGGGAAATCCGCAGGTCTGGATGATATCGGATACCCGATGCTGAAGCATTTTCCGGTGAGCGGAAGGATGTGGATGTGTGAACACTCATGCAATGCATGTGGGCGCATGGAATACATGTGTAAAAAATATGGAATCCATTTCGCTACCCCCATTGTAAAAATCCATGTGTGAACTCATGAATATAATGCGGAGTTTTTTGTGAGTGTAGGACATTTGGCCGAGAAAGTCGCTCGATAGTTTTAGCCGAAATGTTTTGCTGTTAGGCTGAAATGGTTTTTTTGGCAGAAAGGGCCATTTGGCCAAAAATGTTATAACACTTGCGGCCAAAATATCGGGCGGCCGAATTGGTCAGTTAACCGAAAATGTTGATTAGTCGAATAGGTCATTTCACCGAATTTCCTGTTCGATCAAATGACATTTTCATTCAAACAACCATTTCGGCCAGACGGCTTTTCGGCCAAATGACCTTTTTCAGGCCAATCCATTTCAACCAAACGGAATTCGGCTAGACGACTTTCGGCTAGTGTCATTCTAACATATGGCTTTCCGCCGAATGACTTTTGGCCAAACGAGGAATATCCGAGTTTCTATTGAATATTACAAATAATTTATCATACAAGAAATCTAAAAAATCCGAAAAACTTCGTTTTAAAATACGAATTTCTCATGAACATTTCAGAGAGTTGCCATGAAGACTCCTTAGTGTTTCCGTTGGTATTCCACGGAATTTATCGTGAAAATACCGAAGAATTCTCTTTGGGACCTTCGATCAATTTTCCTTAGAAATTCCAAAGTGTTTCCAAACAATTTCAAAGAATCTTCTTCTTCTTATTGACATTGTATTCCCCACTGGGACATTGCCGCCTCGCTGACTAGTGTTCATTCAGCACTTCTACAGATATTAACCGCAAGGTTTCTAAGCCACTTCAAAGATTTGGAATTGGTATATCATGAGGCTAACTCGATGATACTTTTATGCCCGAGGGAAGTCGAGAAAATTTCCAGCCTAAAAATTGTCTAGACCGACACCGGGAATCGAACCCAGCCACCCTCAGCATGGTCTTGCTTTATAGCCGCGCATCTTACCGCTAGGGTGAGTAGGCCCCCAAAGAATGAAAACTTAAAAAAAGTTTCCGTGGGAAACCCGAAAAAAAAAATAGATGAAAGTCTTCCCTGGGGAAGTTAATAAGATTTTTCAAAATTCAAAATATTCTTCTGGTAATGGAAAAATCATTAGGAAAACGAATACACTGCCGTTGGTTGAAATGAAACTCAGCGTTACGCCGAAATCTCCGCCGCCGACCAAATTCATGAGAAACGCACGTTGTAAAAAATGGATTATTATCGAAGTTTCATGTACCTCTGTTTTTTTTTCACAAAAAGCTAGGCTAGCTAGGCCATTAGAAAAGAAGTACGAGATGTTTCAAAATATTGTATCGATGACTTCTTGTACACCGAGCAGGAACACGAGCAAACGCATATCTATTGATTTACCTTCCGACCGCACAAACTACAACGATACAAAATTGTTCGACGTATGTATGAACCGAGCATGGACAATAGTAACTATACATGCCCGATGGCATATGCAAACTGTGAAGGATCGCGTTTTTGATGACCGAACTGACGTGCAGTATTCTGTACTTACTTGCCCTTACTTGACCGGATTAAAAACCCCCCTGACAATAATAGAACAAAACCTGCCAAAGCCGTCATTCCCCCTAGATATTTTTTTTTCTTCCGCCCGCGACGAATAACACACGCACTGTACTTACTTTCCCAATGGCTACTGCAAGCCATAGAAGGTCGCACTTGTCTCTACCGGATCAAAGCGCAATACAAACGCATTATTCGCCAAATCTTCTTCTTCCTATTCTATATACATAAAAATGAATTTCTGTCTGTCTGAACCTTATAGACTTCGAAACTACTGAACCGATCGGCGTGAAAGTTTGTATGTAGAGGTTTTTGGGGCCGGGGAAGGTTCTTAAAGTGGTTCGAGACCCCTCCCCCTCTGGAAAAAGGGGCTCCCATACAAATGAAACAGAAATTTCTGCATAACTCAAGAACTAATTATAAAATAAATCAATTTTAGGCGAAACAAAGTTCGTCGGTTCTGCTAGTATCAAATAGATATTTTTTTTCTTTCGCTCGCGACGAATAACACACGCACTGTACTTACTTTCCCGATGGCTACTCAACATCACCGGTTACTTGAGTTTGCCGAAAATCTCAACATCTTGCTCGAGGAACAGTTTGGTTTCCGACGTGGTCGATAAATCGTACACCAACTGACCCGAGTTACCAACGTCCTCAGACGGAACAATTTTGTCTCAAAAACATCCGCCATGGCCTTACTCGATGTCGAGAAGGCATTCGACAATGTATGGCATGATGGCCTGGTGTACAAACTACAACGCTACAATCTTCCCAGCTACCTGGTGAAAATCATCAAAAATTACCTGTCGGCAAGGACATTCTGGGTCTCTATCAGCGGAGCGAGTTCCAATGCGTACAAAATCGTCGCAGGCGTCCCCCAGGGCAGTATCATCGGGCCCCTGCTTTTCAATCTGTTCACCTCCGACATGCCAGAACCTCCAGAAGACGGCATTCTGTCTCTGTTCGCAGATGACACCTTCATCGCCTACCAAGGTAAGCGATCAGAGTGCTAGTTGCAAAACGACAACGAGCCCTGGATGCCCTGACAGAATACCTCATCAGCTGGAAGATCTGTACCAACGCAGCGAAGACCCAGGTCAACATTTTCTTCCACTCTAAATTCCCTAAGCATGTTCCGCCTGGGGACTGTAAAATCATCCTCAATGGAATGGGCCAATGAGGCCGACTGCCTTGGCATAAACCTCGACAGCAAGCTTATTTTCAGGCAACAGGTGGACAAGACGGTGACGAAGTGTAACGTCTTGTTGAAACTATTGTACCCCCTTTGATTAACCGCCGGTCGTCATTGTCCCTGAAAAATAAGCTTGCTCAAACTTCACCTCAAACTTCAACAGGTCCAAAACAAATTTCTGAGGATGATTCTCAACACCCCTCCCAGGACAAGAACCTTCGAGGTCCACCGTCTGGCAGGGATAACAACCTTACATGAACGCTTTGGTGAGTGTAAAGAAAAGTTTAGGGTCCGTTGTTTGCACTCGGATCAGGATCAGGCTATTAGGGCGCTAGTTCTAATTTAGGTTTTCAAATTCTCTTATATATATTAGTGTATATAGTAGTTAGGTTATCAAAATTTCAAGTTAACTAATGCCTCCTAAAGGAAAACATGATAAATTAGACAAAAAATAAACAATTTTCTATTACAAATAATTAAAACAAAATCATACATAAAGCTAAGAGGCCAAAAGGCCAAACACCCAAACTGTAAAAAATGTTACAAACTAAAAAAATTAAATAAAATAAATTTTAGTCAAAAGTGTAAAGAAGTGTCAGTCAAGAATTGCGTTCATTTAGTTTGTAATTTTTATACAGTCCACACCAAGGAGAAAATATAGCAGCTCAAGTGAAAACAACCAGCCTTTCAATCCAGGGGGAAGCCAGCAAACAGCCTTTATGAAGGCTTGTGTTAATTAGACCATACATTTTCGTCAAGCTACCGGTGGTTTCCCGGCGTTCCTTCAATCGAAGTTTCTGGCCATCATCCCGGCATCCTTCATCCGGAAGGATTCGCTACCCAATCCAATTCGTGCCCAAACACTGACTGTATCAATTTTCAGTGACAAAAGACTCCGCAACTACTTTGCGATCGTTCCCAAAAGAGCTCGAATTCATCTACAATACCACGGGCATATGCGTAAGCTCTTTCAAGTACATAGTTGCGTGTAGGGACAGAGATAAGCTTAGTATTGTTTGTGCGAAGATAGGGCTTGAAAGGGGATGTGTTTGAAGATGTAGAAAAAAGATTACCTAGTAAAGACTGAAAAGTATGGAGCTTTGAGAAATATTTCAGTTGCGAATAGGAGAACTTCCGGCGTATGTAACAAGTTTTAGGCCTAAGGTAAATCTCATATAATACAGACGGAAACGAATTTCCAGCGGAAGGTATTGCGTACAATAGGTACTCAGGGAGAGAACAGAAAAAACGTGTGACGCATGAATTACAGCAAAATCATATGTTCAAAGAAGAAAATATTAGAATTTCAAAAACAATATTAATGAGAGAACAAAATAGATGGCTGAACTTAAACAACGATTTTTTTTTCCAAAATTATCTATTTCAAGATTAATTTTCTATACAACAATAGGCTTCAAATGTGTATATTTTCAACTTTGAGGGTTAATTACACTTGTCATAAGACGAGTTTGTACAATCCCATTGAAATTCCACCACTTAATTGTATCTTAATCGACTTCGAGTCAAGTACGAGACACTGAAGACGGCCTTACTGTTGAGGTCGAAATACGTATCTGTCGAGATACAATTAAGTGGTGGAATTTCAATGGGATTGTACAAAGTCGTCTTAAGACAAGTGAAGACATTTCACTAAAAAGCTCAAAACAATTTTCTTAATAAGGTTAATTACAATTATTTATGCATTGTTGAGTTAAACATTAACTTTTTGTACGGTATATTGGAGCAGAAAATAATAAAAATCACTTTTATCAAAAAATTCGGTGAAATATTTTGAAACACCCCATACCTTGTTTTCAATGACCTTGCCTATCTTTCTGTGAAAGAAAATCAGAAGTACAAGAAACTTTACACCGTGTGCCGCCATCGACGAGTTTTGGACTGGCGCACATCTCTAACCGAAATGAATCCAGATAAAATATCCTTTATAACTAATACAATACCCTATCTCAAGACAATTGTGGAGATGCAGAAGTATACTTAGTTTCTAGTAGCAACGAGAGTCAAACTAACAATCCTTGCTTTCCTATATGACCATATAGATTTGCCCAGCCCCAGTGGCGTAGCCAGAAAATTGGTCTGGGGGGGGGGGTTTTCTGAACATTTTTTTTTTCGAAAAAAAAAAAATTCTTTCAAAAATTTTGTCTTTGGGGGGGGGGGGGGGGGGTTATACCCAAAACCACCCCCGTGGCTACGTCACTGCCCAGCCCTGTTATTGACTAAAATAAAATGAGCTTCCGAAACGTTTACCTAATCCTATTCATTCGGTTCTCTGTTCAATTTTGCATGTTATTGTCTATCACGGAGTAGCAAATACGAATTGTTCGGTCATAATGCTCATGCTCATGCCAATCAAATGCCATTTTTTGACAACAAATAGAATCTGTGTTAAGGAAATTATTTTGAGCTTTTAGTCGAAGAATCTGTGTCTCATATAAATCAGAAAGTATGAAATTAGCTTCATGTGGCAAACATTTTTTAATTGGTCTCAGCATTTGAAGCAAGCGACTTCATTTCGATTTTTTTTCTCTGCTGCAGATTGCACCTTGCAAACGACTACACAATTAGCATCCATAGTTAATGATTCCAGGTGTTTACGCTTTTCTCATTAGTGCGTCAGGATTGCAGCGAGGACGATGAACGGTACGACATGGTGTTGTTACATTCCGGGTTTGTACCGTTCCGCTGCAATATTGCTACATGATGCAAATGCAAGTCTTATTTAAGCAGCGTATGGTTCTCTTGTTTCCCAACGCATACAACGGTTTTCTGCTACACATGACGGCTGGCCATCTATGTTCTAGTAAGAATTAAGCAAAAACATTTCCGAACCACATCGTCTTTCCGGTGAATTGTCATGTTTGTTAGCCAAGTTGGTTCCATGTTAAAGCGGTGGAAGCAAAATTAGCTTCAATGCAATTTAAGCTTTTCAGCATGCATACATACGACGACGGGAAGAGGCGTCTTTGCTTTCCATTCTGGATTAGAAAGTCTATCGTTTAGCGCTTTTTGGATGAGGATAAAAGTCTCGGAAACAAAATCGTACGTGATTTGGAGCTTAACAACATGTGTGAGAAAATAGAATGCAGAAAATATCCAAATGGACGTCGCGTCCTATGCTTATGCGTTTATAAGTAGTCGATGCTAGTGGTTTTGTGGTAAGACATAGCTAATTTGGAACGATGATTATGGCTGTGAAGTTATGTAAGCGATAGAACCTTTTTTCTTGCATTACTGTATTGGAAAAAATGGAAAAATCATAAGAATACAATAGAGCAAAATATTAGTTAAAAAATCATCCAATGATCGAAAGAAGGCAACAGGTTTTACTTTTGAATACCTTAAAAATGCTAGCTATATTCTAGGGAATGATATTACCAGGGAAAATAATATTTTTCATAATTGTAGTCATAATTGATTTTTCACTCTGGTTTCGCGTACCCTCACAGATTTTCATCCCTGGTTCGACATCAATGAGTAGAAATTCTCATACAATTTGAAACCAGCCAATTAAATTATAATGAAAATTTTGGAAATTACTTGTTTCTTTGTGTGAAAATGTCAATTTGAAAATTTGATCTTCTACACCACAATAACATACGCAAATAAACTCCGAGAACTTCCCACCCACCCATGTAATAGGATTACTTAGGAAGTTCACCATGCTCTGATTACGCTGAAAAATGTCGATGACATCGATAATATCAGCGATGAACATCTAGCCCACGCACAAATTACGAGGCAAAACCATTTCTCCAGTGAGACAAACAATGGAAGACTCCTTGTAGGAACAAGCGCGAACAACCCACAACCCATAATGTGGGTGATACACTTTCCAAGTTGACGCGGTTCCATTGAGCGGCACTGGCACAGTCTATTAACCTACTTCTAAAATTTCAAATTTATTTAAATAAAGTATCATTTCAGTGTTTTTCATCTCTTCCCAGTTTTGCATCACTACTGCCGCTATGGCAATGATGGCTTTCGAAAGAGATCTCCTCATCCCAGTACAGTACTACCCGCCGGTACAGAGTGAACAAGAAAAAGAGCCGTAGTGTCTAGTCAAGGCAGGAGTATCGTCGTACTTGAATGGTAAACTTGGCTTTGAGAAATACTCTCAGCGCACGATGCCAAGTGTTGACTCACTAAATCGGAAAACTAACAAATCAATGCTAAATTAGAGTTGTAGTGTGCCCTAGGAACGGTGCGTTTTTTTCTGCGAATCATGCAAAACGATTAGAGTAGATGGGATCGAAGCTTCTACAATTTATTTTCTCTTTTGACATATGGGATATTTTTAAAATTTTCCAAATGCTACTCTTGTCAAATTTTCTCTAAAAACAGATATCATTATGGTTCACTCTGTGACCCATAATGGTGGGGTGACTCTGCTGGTTATCGGTGCCTTCATAAACAAATTATCCTTGCCGTGAGCCGTTCTATCCGCTGTGTGTATTTGGTTTCGTTCCATTGTGCATTCTGGCGAAGCTTCGTACTGGGAGGCACTTGGACTCGTTAAGGAGCTTACATCACCATCATCGTCGGCACCATCATCATCGTTGTCGTTCTGCCCTTCATCGTCGTCGTCATTGACTGTTACTGCTGCAGCACTTGAAGAAGCGCGCTTTTCCGAGGAAACCAGACATGGATACATATTGCAAGATGAAGAACCTCCATCGCAGCAGCGTACTTCATCATCGAGTGCCCTTTCGTTAATTTTATTCTGCTCTTCAACTATGCTGGGATGGAAGAATGCGACGATGACCGGGTATGATGCGGTCTTTAATCAACACACCATGTTACGTATTGCGGCAACAATGTCATGTTGTATTAATGAATGCGTTTCAAGGCAAGTAGTAGATCAAATGTTTGGTAAAATGGATCTGTATTTTTCTATACTTCCATTCTCTGAAATAAATTATTACAAGTAATATTCCTGTCCTTATATGATACTGTAGTAGTCGAATACACTCGGACCAAATTTGGTAAATCATATCAAAGCCATTCATTCCATTTTAATACCTTGTGGTTCGATGTTGCAATTGGATGGCGCTACCCAAACGAGCTAAGCTCTTTCCGCGAATTTGACACTTGTTCAAAAGATTTTCTTTCATATGCTTGAGATAGACAGGCTGGCTTTCATCACACGAAGCAGAAGAATATATCTACGAACTAGCCTCTTTTTGATGGGTGAGGTCGACCAACAGAAAAGCATGGTTGCCTGATGAGAGCACTATACAATAATAAGCCAATTAAAAATTCGCGGGCAAAAAATATCGTTTCGCTGAATTGTTATTTTTAGCAGGAGGCAACAATTAGAACGTTCCTATCCACTTTGTGTTCGCGTTCGGTGTCTATCTAGGAACGGTCACCCGTTTCCTGTCGTTTCATTTTGTTCGTTGTCGGTTTGCTTCTGACCGTTTGGGGTCAAGAACTAATTATGTGAGTGTTTGTAAAGGAGATAGGATATTCAAGTCTTACCCAAAGCGAAAGATTAACAAAATCGAAGGGTACGCTACTGCTGGAACGAAATGCTCCATTAAATATGTATAATGAAACTGAAGGGTATAACGATTAAGCGGAAGTTTGTTTTATGACTTTGAAGAAAAACATTTTCTTAGTTGCATGATTGATTGTAGTAGTTGTTGCTCGATGATTCTGAAACAACAAAATTGCACTTTGATCAAAACGAGTATGAGTTGAAATGAACATCCTATCCTATTTCGACCTTAACTGGCCGGAATGGCGATTTGCACCAAGTGCCATTAAAAAATTAATTATTATTTTCCAGAGTTTTCATGTAGCAGATCTCTTAGCCCTATAACTGAGAACGCCCTTCAACAAATGTATACATGAGTAGAATAGATATAAATTAATACAATAAATTAGTACAAAATATCACAAGTCAGTCGAAAAGCCGCTTGGTGCTGTTTGGATGAACACCGACCAACTGTAAGGCTGTCTTCAGTGGCTCTCAAAATGAAAAAAAAAAAAATGGAAAAGGAATATTAGTTCGGCACACATTTGCTACAATTAGCCGAGGAATGATCTACTCTATGCACAGGTGCCAGGATAGGAGGTGGATTCACTTTGGTAGGTCGACTGGAATTGAAGTTGCTTATGGATGTGGCTTTCTCAGTCTGAGGATAATTAAAACGGCTAGATTTTAAAACTATTCGATGTTTCGGTCTAATGTATTTCAAATACGTCGGGTAGTTTCAAAATCTAGCCGTTTTGATTATCCTCAGATTAACGTTAACTGTGAAGAAACACGTTTCTTGAGGTCAACGCAACGCGTAAATACGATCTACCGAAAATTGAATCTTATTATATTTTTTTAGTCTATTCTCTACCTCACTTAAGGACAACTTTCCAGAAGAACCCATATTTTCTGAAATCATTAACTATTTCAAAAATAAAAAAAAAAAACTGAAAAGTACTGCAAGTGTGAATCAGCCTGATGTTGGTTCAAAATAGGGCGAATGTTACTTTTTCGATTGTTTGTTTCAAATTTTAAAAATAGTTAGAGGCGTCTAAAACACGAGTTCTTTTAGAAAGCTGAACTTGAATAAATTATAGAATCAATTGAGCAAATTATTTTTTTTGACGCGGAAGGTCGATTCAGTGTTAGGATATCAATGATAAATAGTGTTACATAATAGTATACATAGAATATCGTTGCATCAAGCTTTCAATTACTAATGCCTTTGATAGCACACACGATGATAGATGAGGATGATACGCCTTGCTTTAATGATGAAAGAAAGATGTGACATGCGGAGTAGAAGTATAAAAAAGAAAACAGTGCGGATTTAATGATCAGATATGGCTGATGAAAAAAAATGAGTAAATTAGTCTATTGACGATATTTGAATCAAGATGTTGTGATTCATGTTTTGTAAGAACTCGTGTTGCGTCTGGTAAGGAGGAGTTTGGTTTGATTTGAATACCACAATGTGATCAATTGAATTTCATGATAACCACCTTACGCTAGATGAATTTACGCTGCGTATGTATTTCTCTATTCCTTAAATTCCATGCGATTGCGAGAAAAGAAAGAACACAAAATATCCGCTGAATAGTGTGCATACAGATGTAGAAATCGTACACTGTAATGTTACGGCAAGTTTGGTTTAGACCAACCTCTCGTCAAAAAGGGTTCGAAATATGATCTGTACGAGCGTGGTAATTCAAACCGCAAAATCGAATTTTTATTAAAAGTCCGAAAGTGCAATGTAGGAAAGCAAAACCTATGACGATTGATTTTTGACCCACAAATCGCGTTAATAGGCCTGTGAACCGTAGATCCAACCACATTTCTACATTTCTACTTACTTGATACTTGTTGGGCTACAGCTCTTCGATGAACCTACGCCGAATGGAGTATCCTTCTCCACTGGACTCGATCCTGGGCCAATCGCTTCCAGTCGCCCTGAACGTTGAGCGCCCTCAGGTCCTCCTCGATTGCAGAAGCCATCGTGTACGCGGCCTCTTCCGGGTTCTCTACTAAATATTATCTTCGCTTGACGTTCTTCCGGCATACGAACAACGTGACCAGCCCACCGTAGTCTGCCGTGTTGAATAAGCTTAATTATATCCAGCCCTTTATACACATGGTACAATTCGTGATTCATGCGGCGCCGCCAGATACCGTTCTCCTGTTTACCGCCGAGTATTGTTCGCAGCACCTTACGCTCAAAAACTCCGAAAGCTCTTCGATCAGCCTCCTTTAACGTCCATGTTTCATGGCCGTATAAAGCTACCGGAAGAATCATAGTAGTATAGAGCGCGGGTTTTGTTTTCGTTTGCAGACTACGGGACTTAAGCTGGTTACGAAGTCCATAATAAGCCCTATTTGCAGCTGCAATACGCCTTTTCACCTCGCGGGTAACATCATTATCGCACGTCACTAATGTTCCAAGATACACAAATTCTTCTACCACTTCAAACTTTTCACCATCAAGCACCATTTCGCTACCACCACCACTAATGAACCCACGTTGATTGCCAGCGACCATATACTTCGTTTTGCTGGAATTGATCGTGAGTCCAATCCTCGCTGTCTCCCTCTTAAAAGGCACAAAAGCCTCTTCCACGGCACGGCGATCAATCCCGATAATATCAATATCGTTCGCAAATCCAGGAGCATATGCGATTTTGTGATAATGGTACCGCTTCTTTGCACACCAGCTCTCCTAATCGCTCCCTCGAGCGCTATATTGAACAGTAGATTCGAGTGCATCACCCTGCTTTAATCCATCTAAGGTAACAAATGACGTCGATATTTCATCCGCAACCCTTACACTTGATTTCGATCCGTCCAACGTTATACGAATCAGCCGTAACAGTTTCGCCGGAAAACCATGTTCAAGCATAATTTGCCATAATTCATTCCGTTTCACTGAATCGTACGCCGCCTTGAAATCAATAAACAGATGATGTGTCTGTAAGTTGTATTCCCGGAATTTATCAAGGTTCTGTCTCAGGGTAAACATTTGATCGGTCGTTGATCGGCCCTCACGGAGCCCTGCTTGGTATTCGCCGACGAAGGACTCTTCAAGCGGTCTCAATCTGTTGAACAGAATACGGGACATAATTTTGTACGCCGAATTAAGGAGGGTTATTCCTCGGTAATTGGCGCACTCCAGTCTGTGCCCTTTCTTAAAGAGAGGGCAAATGAGGCCGTCCAACCAGCTAGCAGGCATTTCCTCGTCTTCCCAAATTTTCGACATAATATGGTGCAGAACTTCATAAAGCTGCTCACTGCCATGTTTGAGAAGTTCAGCCGGGAGCTGGTCCTTCCCCGCAGCCTTATTGTTTTTCAGCTCTTTAACAGCTTTTTTAACCTCATCTAGTGTAGGCGACTCCACAGCTTGTCCATCATCGCTAATATTTATTCTGCTCACCGATGCACCGTCACTTCCACTATTCAACAAAGTCTCGAAGTGTTGCTTCCACCTGGCAGCCACTTCGGTTTTATCTGTCAGCAAATTCCCTTGTTGGTCGTTGCACATGACGGGAGATGGCGCTGTTTTTCTCCGCACGCCATTGACAGACTCATAGAACCTCCGCATATCGTTCTGCTCCATTTTTTCCTGCGCCTCGCTAATCACTTGTTCTTCATATTCTTTCTTCTTCCTGCGGTGGGTTCGTTTTTCGGCTGCTCTTGCTTCCTTGTACCGATCTCTATTCGATCGGGTACCCGACACCAACATCCGGCTGACGCATTTTTATCAATCATTTTTATCGAATCAGCTGATTACCGTCTTATTGCAGAGAAGACATTTCCTTCGGTGATTTACATCGATTTGGCTCACACATTTGGTCCTTCGAGCCGGATCTAAATGAGTAAAGTGAGACTCAAATTAAAGATTTTGATCGCAATATAATTGTGCAAGTCTATCCTTTTTTTTAATCTTTCGTTTATTTGGAAGGTTCATTTGCCGTATACGCTACAGAGCGGAAATCATGTTTCTAGTACAATTTTTAACTTGATTCTTGTAAATAATGTTAGTTTTGGGGAACCGAAAAACTCGCGGTTTAGTCGAGGTTAGGGCATACAATAATATAAAGGGAAAGGAAAGGGATTTAAGGTATTTACTAATTACAATACTAATGGTTACATGGTTTAGATGCTTAACGATGTTTCATCTGTAACGGAACAAACAAATATTTTCTTGGGAGACAACAAGAGGAAGAAATACGGGAATAACGACAGACATTGATGAGCAACAAGAAGAAGACATTCGTGATGGGGTACGACAAGGGGACAATGGTTACATCCTAACATCTGCTACTTTCAAGAATTGGTGGACAAGGGACATGTATTCGAGGTCAAGACCCGCCAACACTTCCCTAATAGGTTTTCGTTGTTTTCCTCGGACCCGGAGATGTTCATTTAGCGTAGATCTGGGGCCACGATGCTCATCGCACGCCCACACGACATGGTCAATGTCCTGATAATCTGCGCCGCAAACACAAAAGATTGCCTTCTGAGAGCCCCACTCTGAAAAGATGTGCGTTTAAAGTGTAGTGATTGGACATTAGACGACACATGGTTCGAATGAAGTCTCGTCCCATATTCAATTTTTTGAACCATGGACGCTTCGACACCTGCGGGCGAATTGAATACAGCCATCTACCCAACTCCCCATTTGTCCATTTCTGTTGCCAGCTGTTCAAGGTTTCCTGACGAACTAATGTGAAAAATTCATCGAAGGTGATTTGTCGATCGTAAATATCACCTTCCATAGCGCCCACCTTAGCCAATGAGTCCGCTTTCTCATTTCCCGGAATCGAGCAATGAGAAGGGACCCAAGCCATGGTGATTGTGTAAGACCGTTTTGATAAAGCACTCAAAGCTTTCCGTATCCCGTTCAAAAGATACGCTGAGTGCTTAACCGGTTTCATTGACCGAACAGCCTCCAGTGAACTTAGACTGTCGGAGAAGATGAAAAAGTGGTCAGGAGGTAGGGACGCGATTTGCTCAAGTGAATAGTGTATAGCTGCTAGCTCAGCAGTATACACAGAACAAAGATCTTTGAGCTTAAAGTAGGCGCTATGAAAAACGTTAAAAACACCGAAACCAGTGGAGTCTTCCGTTTATGACCCATCTGTGTAAAAGCTTCTCTCCTGGCTGGCGTGCCCGTATTTGCTTACAAATAATGGAGGTAATACCTCCGCACGAAGAGAATCTGGTATTCCATGAACCTCCTGCTTCATGGATAGATCAAATGATACAGAGGAACTGTAGGAGTCTAAGGAGTTAGCACGATTGGTGTCAACCGAAGATGGGCATACCTCCAGCGTCATATACCAGTGGTAAATACTCATGAAACGAGATTGAGGGTTTTGTTCAAGCAGCTTTTCGAAGTTGTTAATGACCAATGGATTGAGAACCTCACAACGGAGGAGGAACCGGAGCGATAATTCCGCGAAACGATCTGTCAGAGGAAGAACTCCCGCAAGTACTTCCAGACTCATCGTATGAGTCGAATTCATACAACCCAACGCGATACGGAGACAGCGGTACTGAATCCGTTGAAGCTTCAGCATGTGAGTTTTCGCCGCGGAATGAAGGAGAAGCTACCGTATTCGATAACCGACAGAATTGTTGTTCGATACAACGTGATGAGATCTTCGGGATGCACTCCCCACCATGTTCCGGTTATTGATCGCATGAAGTTGATCCGTTTCTGGTATTTTTGTGTCAGATACACAACGTGCTTCCCGAAGGTGCATTTCGAGTCGAACCAAACCCCGAGGTATTTAGAAGACATGCTATGAGTGATTGTCTTACCCATCAGTTGAAGCAGGAACTTAGCCGGCTTATGTTTTTTTGAAAAGACAACCATCTCAGTTTTCTCCGGGGAGATTTCGATACCCAGCTTTAAAGCCCAAGTAGACAAATTGTCCAAAGTATCTTGCAATGGTCCTTGCAGATCAACCGCTGTTGGCCCCGAAACGGATACAACACAATCATCTGCAAGCTGTCTCAGCGAGCAATTTGGCATGAGACATTCATCAATGTCTCTGACGTAAAAATTGTAAAGAAGGGTCTCAAACATGAGCCCTGGGGGAGACCCATGTAGCTAATTCGTGAAGTTGTCAAGTCACCATGAGAAAAACTCATACGCTTCTCTGATAACAAATTGTACACATAGTTGTTTAAAATTGGAGAAAGTCCACAGGCGTGAAGCTTATCGGATAAGACATCAACGCAAACTGAATCAAAAGCCCCCTTAATGTCCAAAAATACTGAGCCCATTTGCTCTTTTTTAGCGAAAGTTAACTGAATTTCTGAAGAAAGCAACGCAAGACAGTCGTTCGTCCCCTTTCCCCTACGAAAACCAAATTGTGTATCTGACAACAAACCATTAGATTCAACCCATTTGTCCAGCCGGAAGAGGATCATCTTCTCCAACACCTTCCGAAGGCATGATAGCATCGCGATTGGGCGATACGAATTATAATCCGACGCGGGTTTTCCGGGCTTCTGTATGGCTATCACCCTCACTTCTCTCCAATCATCCGGAACAATGTTGCATTCCAGTAACCGATTGAATGAATTCAATAAGCGCTTCTTCGCGGCGTCTGGGAGGTTTTGAGCAAATTGAACCTGATTCTATCCATCCCCGGAGGTGAATTGTTGCATGAAAGGAGAGCGAGCGAGAATTCGATCATCAAAAAGGGGTGATCCATATCATCCCTGTCAGCAAAAGTATCACGTGATACTTGCTCCACTGGTACCGAATCCGGACAAACTTTCTTTGCAAAGTCAAGTATCCACCGCGGCGAGCTTTCACGATCTTCGTTAACGGACGACGCGTTTCGCATTCTCCTTCCGACGGTCCAAAGAGATTTCATTGAAGTCTCGCGCGACAAGCCTTCAACGAAAGTGCGCCAATATTCGCGTTTCTTCACCTTGACCAGCTTCTTGAACTGGACTTCGAGCGCGATGTACCGTTTGTGAAGAACGATCGATCCGTGTTTCCGAAATTCCTTAAACGCGTTGGATTTTTCGCGATAGAGCTGTGTGCACGCGATGTCCCACCACGGGCTATGTGGTTTCCTACGAACCGAAGCTCCTGGCACCGGCCGGCGTTGTGCATGGAGAGCGCTGTCAATAACCAACTGAGATAGAAACTGGTACTCTTCCCGCGGTGGAAGTGTTTCTATCGACTGTATGCCATTGATGATGGCCTCTCCATATTTCCCCAATCGATGTGCTTCGTGAGGTCATATGAGAGGTCGATAGAAGCGGATTGATTATGTCCATTGGAAATTAAAACTTCGATCGGCAAATGATCACTACCATGGGGATCTTGGACCACCTTCCAAGTACAGTCCAACGATAATGAGCTATCTCTTGCTGGAGGAGTCACTCGTGTAACTTCTCCTGTATTCAAAATTGATATATTAAAGTCGTCACAGAGGTCGTATATCATTGATGAATGGTTGTCGTCGTACAGTTGCCTGTTCCGTGCGAGTAAAAATCTCCCAAGATCAACCGTAGCTCAGGCATAACCGAGCAGATGTGCGAGAGATCTCTACGAGATAACGCGGCGTTTGAAGGAAGATATATCGAGGTCTTTTCCTCGAATAGTCACCTGACATGCGACAGCTTCGGTGCCTGACATCGGAGCAAAATCGACCCTATAGAAGGAGTGCTGTTTTTGATCCCTAAAAGCATCCTCCATATGGATTTGCCCGATCGCGGCGAATAATGTTAAAATCGGGAAAATGAAGCTTTACATCGGATGTTAGCCATGTTTCACATAAAGCAAAAACATCGCATTGTAATTTGTTAACCAAAATTTGAAAATATCTAATTTTGGAAGAATACTTCGACAGTTCCACTGTAGAATCGAAATCATATGAGCCTTATCGACGAAATTAGTCATCGAAGGATACGAATGACTCGAGGAGGGGCATTTTTGAAGCCAGCTGCTTCAGGAGAGGAGTCAGAATAGGAAGAACAGTTTTGACCATGTTCTTCACGGAGTCGGAAGCATCGAAGAAGTTGAGGATGAGTTCCACGACACCAGAAAGCGTGAACATAGGAGTGTCCGGAGGTTGTTCCGTCCGTTCTCTATGCTCTCTTTCTGGCTGAAAATTCGAAAAACTTGGGATGTCTGGGTTTTTAGATGTTCCCGGAAGCGGAGGAAACTCTCGTTCATCCCGATGTGAAACCACAAAAGTCGAACGTTTCTGAGTATTTCCAGCCGCTTGCGAATTGACCATGGTGGATTGGGGAACACTTTGAGCCTGTTTTCTAGGCTTTTCGAGGGACGCTGGCTCTGTTTACTCTTTTCCTCGTTGAGCCTTTGAAAACAAATAGTCTATCCTTATTGACGAAGAAAGATCGTTTCGTCCTAGATTGTTGCGAACATCTCGAACAAAAAGCTTGAGAATAAGCTAGCTGATTTGAATGTAGTTCGGAAAGGACTGATAGCCCATTGTACTGGCGTAGGGCATTTTGTGAAACATTATAGAAGTGTACAACTTTTTTAGATGCGCGGGAAACAATCATAGTCCTTTTCTGTTACAGCAAAACAAATCATCAGAACCCGTGTCCCTGCGTTTGCAGCTTTTTAAAACGAATTTATCATGGGGTATAGCCTAATCAGTTGTTTCCCATGGAAGCTTGCGAAAAAAGTATCTCACGGTATGCTACATATCGTAAATGAGCATGAGCATGAGCATGATTGACCGCCCACGGTTGCTCCTCCGTTATTGCCAGGTCAGCTGTAATTACACAGAGAACCAACAGATGATGTTTGGGACTAACATCATCCTCAATGTGTAAAAACTGGTGACCCAAAGTCAAGCAATACCAGCGCCGGCCGTGTCCGAATGCAGGTCAATTAGGGAATAGGTAGGAAATTGTTGACGTGATACTCGCTTTGATGGAAGCCGACGAGTCATCTGCACTTCCACGAGAAATCACTGGGATGTTGGATATATGGGGTAGGGAGTGTGGCAGGGTTCGTTTTGGTAAACGGTTTGCCGTGTGTAGCGTGTAGTTTGATGAAGTTACCACAAAAACACAATCGAACGCGCACTAATTAATTGACTTATCGACCGCACTTAGCAGAACAAAATATTTCGATGATCGCGCGATCGCTTTGCGTACTAATAGAAACACGATAGAACACGCACTAATTTTTATTTGTTAATTAATTTAATTACCCGCACAACGCAAAGCCTAATATCTCTATGATCGCGCGATCGTTCTGCTCATTAAAGAAAACACGATCGAACGCGAACTAATATTTCATAAGACGGCAGTACACTTTATGTTCAGAACGATTAGCTTACCGTATATTTGACATATCATGTTCTACTCTGTTTCTCACAAAACAATTTGATATATAGGTTTAATAGAAAAAAATGTTTAAATAATCTTAATAAAGAATGTTAAATACGAGTTGTGATTGGGAACAATAAAAGAGAATGTTTTCCATGCAGTGATACATTTGTTATGGATTACCAAGAGTGTGGATTAACGAGTACATGATAAAAAGAAAACGAATTAACCAAGCGGACAGCACAAAAGAAATCTTAACTTTTTAAAAGGACAATCAACATCCTCCTCACAAATTAATTTGAGTACTGCAAAAAATGCTAAGCGAGTTAAGCGAGAAAAGTACAGTTTACTCGTTACCCGTTAGAGAAACTGTTGAATAGTTGCTGGTTTTATTTTACATAGGGATGAATAGAAATTTCAACGAACTAACTAAGTGGAGGCACCGCAATATCAGAATTCTGAAACACCAACTGGACTGTTTTTGTTTTTTTTTTCAATAGATGTCGATACAAGGATTTATAAATATATCAATATATTGAATGCAATTTATATACTAAGCATTTTTAAATTTTACTGGCGTTTCGCTGAAAAAGTTAACGAAAACGATAGAACAAATCGTAATCAGGAGTTTAAAAAACCTACAAATATTCAACATGACTTCGGTGTTGGGTGACCATATCTCTATACATAGAGAAGGAGGGCGTAATTTCGCCAACGGGGTGGAATGGCCAATGCCTTTTTCAAGATGAAGATGCAATCGCTTGTTGAATTATTAGCTCCACCCAGTTACCTGTTCGTATGATGAAGCAATGTAAGCTGTTTTCCAAATTAATTTCAAGTTTTTATCACAAAAAAAATGTTAAATTAATAATAACGGAATAAATATTAGGAAAATTATATGAATTGGATCATCCTAAATAAGGATCAAGTCTATTTTGTCTTATTTTGCTTATTTTCGAAGTTAAGATAACTTTGTCTATTCCAATGGTTCTACGCCAAAAGTTGAATCGCTATTTGAAGTTTCTGGAACAATATATTCGCGACACGTTATTCTCTCAACAGTAGTGGTGAATAAACCCAAAATGTTATGCGCAACAGAATACTTATTTTTGTTTTAGGAAATAACTTCATTACTGGAGAAAATAAAAAAAATTTTGATTGAAAATTCACACTTGCTCGAATTGTCCCAACTCATATTATCCCCATCAGTTATTCTTAAGCAGGTTGAATTTCTAAAATGATCTCAAATGAACTAAAATTGATTATTTTTCAAAAGCAATAAATTCGATATGAATGGTAATACTCCACACATTGGTTTTAATGAATCAACTATGAAAAATGTGTTCTTGTACCTGTGGCAAGTAATTTCCTTAGAGTGGCCAAATTGCTCCCCTTTCCCCTTACATGTTACGATCAGCACTCATTCATGTTTTGTAGTCGCGTTGACGCGTTAGGTGAAAAAGGAACGGACTTACCGAAGCACATACATGAATACATCATCCCTGTATCGTTGACGAAGCTTCTAATTCTATTCCATTTCCTGCTTCCAAACGCCTACCTTCATATATACACCTTCAGAGAAGGAATTCCCTCTTCAGCAGGTGCAGCAATTTTTTCCTCGTCTAATATATTTTATCCGAACGTTCAGTGGCATCGCGAAGGTTTTTGATTTGTTCGATTTTGAAGTTCTGCGGATCAAAATAGAGATTTCGGATGTTAGCATGTTTTTTCATATGTATGACTTATCCGATCATAAGCGTGAGCTTGGGCTTATGGTTTGGGAATGCCATCTGTATCAGCAGAACATTATCCGAATCAGGTATGCTACATATCGTAAATGTATACATAGATAGTAAGTGAAAGATTTTTTAAGTCTTTTTTGCATTCAAACCCTGCCGTCTGTTAAAGGAGCATATAGGATCTCTTATAAAACGTGCTGCGATTGTCACCATATTTTGCCTCATGATCCCATCCAGTCTAAGGATCTAAGAAGTCTTCTGCTGCTCCTGCTGTGACGCCTAATCCAGCCCTGCTGACCAATCCCATAGCAAGCTGAATCGTGCAATTGCCGCCACGGTTCGTTCCGGAGCTGGAACTTTCTCCACAAAATATATATTTTTCGTCATTAACCACCCTCTGTCCCGCCATTTTGCGACCATCAAAGTCAAGCATTCCTTCTGCAATCTTACGATGGTCAAACTAGGCGATCCACTATTCCATGCTCCAAACAAAATCGACCTAACTTTCCCTGGCTCAAGACTTTATTTACCACATCGAAGCCCGTTTCGGTTGAAACTTATGTCGCTCGACATTCTTAGAATCTGTTGGGCCATTAGCTTATCAGAGATTCAGTTTTGATACCCAGCTTGATGATCGTCTCCAAAAGTTTTGAAGGATCGAGACGATGATGATAATGATGATGATGATGATGATGATACTACCATCTATTGTAGCAAGGCATCCGCCGATAGCACTGGCCATATCTGACAAACGATTTGTTCATGATTATATTATTGTTTGTATTTCATCAAACTCCTTTATGAAGGGCCAATATGGTTGGGGTGGTTCCATAAGCAGAGACGCTTATGCGAATCTACAGGATGAATAGAGAATCTCCTTCCAGGAGAAAGTTAGTACATACAATAATATAACCTAGCCCTCGTTTCTCAGATTGACCCAATAGATGGGAGAAGAGTCCGCCCTTTATCCACGAAATGTTAACAATAGGAAGTTGGCGATTCACTCTTTCTATCCAAATCGCTTCAATCAGGTGCCCTGATGGTTTTTTTATATAATCATATATGTGGTTTCGATGTAAATAAATAATATATGCAATGGAATTCTCTCACCAAAGTTCAATTCAATTGTCCTGGATGTGCGAGATCCTTTCTTCAACACTAGTCTGTTTCGAAATTCATTGTCTTCAGAGTTGAAATAGTCAATCGTCCGTCGAGAAATATTTAGGTTAAAACCAGGGAATATGTTTTGTTTTAATTGAATATTGAACAATAGAATTCACAGTTCCTGAAAAGATGAGAAATGGAGAAAGAAGACAGTATCAAACATACATGAGTGTTTTTGCCTAAAATCAATATGTCAATATTAAGTTTTTGGTGATGAGACCATTTAAAAATATTGTTGATTCGAAGAATGTAAATGATGTAGAGATGTAGTAAAAACAAAACAACTGTATGTAATGTAAGAGGGCGGGGGGACTTCCTCAGCCTTACGGTAAAATGCGCGGCTACAAAGCAAGACCATGCTGATGGTGGCTGGGTTCGATTTCTGGTGCGGTCTGGAAATTTTTGGGTTGAAAATTTTCTCGACTTTCCTGACCATTAATATTATCATATAGGTATTATGATGATATACGAACTGTAACTTCACTTAGGAACATCGCATTTAACACTTGAGTTAACAAATATGGAAGTGCCTAATGAATACTAAGCTGCTACAACAAGTGAAAGAATATGAATAAACATTATAAACGGAATATGGACAAACTCATCCAAATAGCATGAGCATGAGCATGAGCATGATTGACCGCCCACGGTTGCTACTCCGTTATTGCCAGGTCAGCTGTAATTACACAGAGAACCAACAGATGATGTTTGGGACTAACATCATCCTCAATGTGTAAGAACTGGTGACCCAAATATTAAGCAATACCAGCGCCGGCCGTGTCCGAATGCAGGTCAATTAAGGAATGGGTAGGATAATGTTGACGTGATACTCGCTTTGATGGAAGCCGACGAGTCATCTGCACTTCCACGAGAAATCACTGGGATGTTGGATACATGGGGTGGGTATTGTGGCAGGGTTCGTTTTGGTAAACAGTTTGCCGCGTGTAGCGTGTATTTTGATGAAGTTTCAACAAAAACACAATCGAACGCGCACTAATTAAGCAACTTACCAGCCGCACAGAGCAGAACAAAATATTTCGATGATCGCGCGATCGCTCTGCGTACTAATACAAACACGATAGAACACGCACTAAATTTTTATTTGTTGATTAATTTAATTACCCGCACAACGCAGAGCCAAATATCTCAATGATCGCGCGATCGTTCTGCTTATTAGAGGAAACACGATCGGACGCACACTAATATTTCATTTGCTGATTAATCCATTCACCCACACAAAGCAGAAAAAATATCTCGAAGATCGCGTGATCGTTCTGTATTTGTTAATTAATTTATTCATTCGCACAACGCAGAACAAAACATTTTGGTGATCGTTCTGAGCGCTATGTGCACATAAGCCATTTAACGAAAAACTCTCACGCAAACTAAGTGAAAAAATGTGTATATAATGGTTAAAATTTTCGTGTGGATTCATCAATCGGATTATAGAGAAGGAAATGAAACAAGACAGCAAAATCAGATACCAATGATGTTTGAGAACATTGCTTTGAATAACATTATTAATTGTTTAATGTATGTTTGTATTTATACCGAATATTGAGCATTACCACTTGGATTATCAGTTATTTCCCACAAATACACCTTTTATGTAAATAGATAAACATATACTCATAGCATGATAAAGTGAACTAGAACATGAGCAGGAGTTTGGAATTGGGACAGGTTTGTAGTTAGTGGTCGTTAGGTGAACGATCTGCTAAACTTCACATGTGTGAGTAAAACTTTATAAGACTGCTTACTGGTTCATCCATCGCGAGGATATACAATCAATCGCTCTAAGTGAACGATTGTTCAATTAAATTTGAACTAAAACGCAAACCCAATACTTATTTCTTGAACGCGAAGGGCTTGGTGAAAAATGAGGAGTCCTCTGCCATTACGAGTATTCATTGGAAGTTTGGAATTGGGGCGGGTTTTTGTAGGGATTGTTTAAGTGACCGATTTGTTATAGTACATGTGTTGCAGAACTTTGTATGATTGTTCAATTGTTCATCCATCGCGAGGACAAACAATCAATTGCTCAAAGTTAGTGATTGTTCATTTCAATTTCGACTAAACCGGACTCACCACTATTTCTTCGAAACTGTTTAACTGTTCATCAATTGCGTGTTTAAACAATCGACCGGTCTAAATCGACGTTTGTTAATTTAAATTTATCTACCGTCCATGTATCTTCTGCAACGCAAGGATACTTATGCATAAATTAAACATATGTAAATGCAACACAAATTTGAATAAAACAAATATAATAGGAAATGGAAATAGGAAAACATATGAAATAGGAAATGAATTGTGGAGTAGGGGAAAGACGGCTCTGGCAGGTTCTGCTCTATTATTGGCAGGGGGGTTTTTGTCAACCAAATTTTATGAAATTTGGCCACAATATTCCTTGATATGCAAAGAATGTTCAGGCCAAATTTGAACCTAGTCAGTCATAAAAAAACCCCTGCCAACAACAGAACAAAACCCGCCAAAGCCGTCATTCCCCCTATCAAATATTTGAAAAATATTGAAACATGATATCAGCGAAGTTTGAATCATATGTGATGTAAAATATATGAACTCTGTATATTATTCAATAGACAATAATTTATATAAAGCATTATAAAGGTGTATAGTAAATCTACAAAGTGAATAAATTTATCAACATTTGCTTTCCTCTTCCGGAACTCACAAGGTCTTTGGTCACATGTATTTGTTGTGTACAATAAGCATGTTTTCTTTGCTAATGTTATACTACGTCTACAATGGTGCGAGCACTCGGAATTCAAAAAAGTGTACCATGAAATTATTGAATATTTAATTTAAGAGATCAAACATTGGGTTAAGAGTTATGTAAAAAGGTTTGAGCATATTTTAAAATAATAATTAAGTATTACGAAAGTTTCTAAACAGTTTTGTTGTCACCTCAAGAGTATTTGTAAGAAGGATTGTCATGACTCGAAATACACTAGAAAAAGTCGATTTTACCTACAATTGATTCACTAATACGGTAATAAGATTTCCCCATTGTTACATATCTGAATTCTAGCGTCAGAAAGCTAATTACACGGTCGTTGCACGCGAAAAATACATACAACCGGGAGCGGGTCATTTGGCATAAAGTCATTTGGCATAACGCCATTTGGCATAAGGTCATTTGGCATAAAGGCCATTTGGCATAACGGTCATTTGGCATAACGGACATTTGGCATAATTGTAACCAACGTCAAAAGTGAGGGTCTTTTGGCATAACGGACATTTGGCATAATTTTTCTTTGCGTTCGCTAAATGGTGACTAAGTGGTGCGGGAAACACCACGGAATAGTAAATATAACACCCGTCGATAACAATATTAAAAAGACATTGTCGTCTCGTGGAAATAATGCATTTGCAATGCAATGCAAAAGTAGGTGCATGCCCGGATTAGAGCAGTGGTGGATATAATCCCCTCTTTAAAAGAAGGCGTGTTGCCGGATTATGGCAATGAAGGATGTGATCCCTTCTTTTAAGTAGGTCCTTGCCCGGATCATGGCAATGGAGGATATGATCTCTTCTTTAAAAGTAAGCGCTTGCCCGGATTAAGGTCATGGTGGATGAGATCCCTTCTTTAAAGGTAGGCGCTTGCATAGATTATGACAATGTATGATGTGATCCCTTCTTTAAAAGTAGGCGCTTGTCCGGATTATGACAATGGTGGATGCGATGCCTTCTTTAAAGAAGACGTTTGCCGGATTGAGGCAATGGTGGAAGTGATCCCTTCTTTAAAAGTAGGCGCATGCCCGGATTAAAACCATGGTGGATGCGATCCCTTCTTTAAAGGTAGGCGCTTGCATAGATTATGACAATGGATGATGTGATCCCTTATTTAAAAGTAGGCGCTTGTCCGGATTATGACAATGTTGGATGTGATTCCTTCTTTAAAAGAAGGCGTTTGCCCGGATTGTGGCAATGGTGGAAGTGATCCCTTCTTTAAAAGTAGGCGCATGCCCGGATTAAGACCATGGTGGATGCCATGGATTAAGGCCATGGTGGATGCGATCCCTTCTTTAAAAGTAGGCGCTTGCATGGACTATGGCAATGGAGGATGTGATCCCTTCTTTAGAAGTAGGCGCTTGCCCGGATTATGACAATGGTGGATGTGATCCCTTCTTTAAAAGTAGGCACTTGCCCGGATTATGACAATGGTTGATGTGATTCCTTCTTTAAAAGAAGGTGCTTGCCCGGATTGAGGCAATGGTGGATGTGATCCCTTCTTTAAAAATAGGCGCTTGAATGGATTATGGCAATGAAGGATTTGTTTTGTTCTTCAAAAATAGGCGCATGTCCGGATTGAAGCAATGGTGGATGTAATCCCTTCTTTAAAAGTACGTGTGTGGCCTGAATTGTGGCAATGCAATGGTGGATGTGATCCCTTCTTTAAAAAGTAAGCCCTCCCGAATTATGGCAATGGTAGATGTAGATATAAGTAGGCGCTTGTCAGGAATAAATCAATGGTAGATGTGATATCTTCCCCGAAAAGCACAATTCAGATTGATTTGGTTGCAATAACTCATATGTGACTTGATTGGTTTTAGTAACTCGTCTACGACAAGTGTGTGGCTTGAGTTTTTAAAGTTAGGCGCTTACCCGCATTAAGGCAATGGTGGATTTGATCCGGTCTTACGGCGCATGCTCGGATTGAAGCAATGGTGGGTGTAATCTCTACTTTAAAAGTAGGCATGTTGCCGGAATAAGTCATTGATGGATGTGATCCCTCTCTCGGAAGTAATTCTGCCGTTTTGTTATTTTGTTCTCCCGGAAAAGGTCTACCATCAATCTAAATTTATCAGAAAACAGCCTCGACCTACTTTATCTACGCTAAACCTTACATGAAATATCCCTTTCGCTTTCACAGCTCGAAATTATGCCAAATGTCCGTTATGCCAAATGACCCACTCTTTTCTTACAGTTCAAAATTATGCCAAATGTCCGTTATGCCAAATGACCATTATGCCAAATGGCCTTTATGCCAAATGACCTTATGCCAAATGGCGTTATGCCAAATGACTTTATGCCAAATGACCCAGACCCCATACAACCAGTTCTCGAGAAATAAAGACTCCAAACTTAGTTAACGAAAACCTTGATCAGGGAGGCCTCTGGGTGTCTTACCCTCTACGATGGCAATAGAAGGTGTGTATTAGTTGATACAATGGAGAAAGGCTCAATTTCTGCCAGATTACATGATAATTCAAACATTTGCACAGTTTGTGGAAAATTAGATTGGTCTCACCAAATGGAAGATTCCCTTCAAGCGTAATTCCTCCATTACATTTATGAGTCCAGTACTTATATCCACTAGCCACTTCAGAAAAAAGGAGAAAACCTTTTGTGTGTCAATTATAAACTGTACTGGAACAGTCGTTCCTGGCATAGCTGTCCCATGTCACTCCCCCATGGTCAGTCCCACTGAGCTCAAGAAGCAAGGTTAGACCTGCCAGCAACATGTTCTAGCTAAAAAAAACTGTTGAGGAGGAATCCAATTTAAAGACCGCCAGTGCAATGGGACAGGTGTGCGAAAAGCAACATGGGACCACTACGCAGGGGAAGACTTAACAGCAACATAATTTAAAATAGGATAAGATACTTAACGGACTGCATGATACCACTACGGCATAACGCTGTTGCACCTTCGAAAACAGCATCGTTCCTTAAATAATTTTCCATCGCCGTTTCACCGTTACTTCATGATAATTTCACTTCACTTCACATAAAATTTCACAATACAACCTTCATCACTTATGAAATCCGTGGGTAGGAACATGTAAATTCGGAAAACTTTTTCTAAAGGGTGGTTTGAAAATTTGACGCACAAGGATAAAAACACGTCCTACTCAACGCATGGCGCACTTCGATCTCTATGGACAAACTCATCCAAATAATCTAAAAAACGGAAATTGCAGCCGAGTATTATCATGTTGTAAAAAATCGAGAGAAATACATATGGAAATCGAGATATACAAGAACAAACATGAAATGTTAATACTCATAGAGAAAAAAAACCATTTACAGCTCTCCTTTCCAATTCGACAGTTCAACAATTCAATAACCAATGTATGGTGTCAGTAATGGAAACCAGCAATCATTTTCTTGGAAGGTAAAATTTCAATGTACTTATAAAAAGAATTCATTTCTTCATCGTCCAGAACCAAATTGGATTCTGTGACTCTCACCATGTAGCAAGTTATGGGGTAAATGACAATTTTTGGCAATACATATTCAAGAAGAAATAGTGCAAAAGGAACGAACTCACCGAATTCAGTCCAACAACAAAATATTTGTTGAAACAGCCACCAATGACGCCAAAGTGACGCGCCCGTGAAGCAGCAATAAAGCCTTTATCTAAATATTCTCATGGTCTATTCGTCAGTTTTCTCCGTATTATTCAATTGAGATGGCTAGGGCTTCCCACACTATCCATAGTCCACTAATAGTCCATAGTCCAGTTCTGTCGTGCAAGCAAGCAACAATCGCTCTTGTATTTTGTTTAGGTTTTGAAGGATCGAGACGATTCCCAAATAATCCATACAGGCGGAGCCAGCAGAGGTGTGGTAACACTTGTAGCAAGCGTTTTTGCATCAAGAGGTGCCCTGACAATTGTGAAGCATTTTACGCTGCAACCAACACGTTTTAGTACGCCGCCTGGAATGAGATTCCAACTGAGGAGGACTACAGGCGACTTTGACTCATGTGACAGTTTTATTCATCGCACGAACTCCAAGGTTCACAGTTTGTTACACTTTTCGCTTCAAGGAACAGCTACCTTTGCCAGATTCTTGTCAAGCGTAAAATCATGTCCTACTTTGCTCAAATATGTGACCCACTTGGGTTAGTGGGACCCAGGTGGGACCCAACTTGCAAAAGCAGAGCTTTTCATGGATTGTCTGTGCAAAGACTAATTAAAACGTTCTGAATCATGAATCATGTCACATATAACTGCCCGATTTTTTTGCGCTCATGAAGTATAGAATAAAAAAAATAGTTGACCATATCTGGAACCACTTTGTCTTGCGGAAAAAATACTGAGCAACTTATCCTTATTGTTGCTAAAGTGACTTGATGGTTGTTTGGCAAATCATAACATTTGTGCAGCATTCGAAAAGATAATAGGATTGATTCTGAAATTATTCATTCTACATTTCAGGGTTTAAAAATAAGGATGTTATCACATGTTATGTTAAAGAAGACGAGGAGACATTCAGTATTTCAGTGTCCTATAAGAAGATTTAAAAATAACACTTCGGATACAAATCGTCAAAAGTTTCGTCTAGAACTGCCGGCGAAGACTGCGTTGGTTTAATAATAATTATTTCATTTGAACGACGCCATATTCATGATGATACAAAAACGGAAAAGCAACGCGTGTCTTACGTATTTTCCCGACGACTGATTCGATATCTTAACAACTTCGCGACGACTAAAACACACACTGCACAATGCTTGCTCGATAGCTACTCCGATAGCTACTACTACTCCGTTAGCAATGATAGCTCGATAGCTAAAAACAAGCACTGATCTGATTAACTTTATTACCGGCCGCACAATGCAGAACACAATATTTCGGCAGATCGCGTGATCGTTTTGCTGCCCGAAATAGGAGAAAACACGCACCGAACTCGATATGGTCCACTCATGTCTCATGTATCCGATTTAGGATAACATTGCACAGAACTTCGAGAACAATGCACAGTAACTTACTGTACTTTAATTCACTTATCTCGAGAGTATATTAAAAGCTGTTTAACTTTATTTCAAGGTGAAACATTTAATATGTAAACCAATTGCATCTTTTGATCATTAAATTACACAATCCACGCACTTCTACACCAAGGGACCAAAATTTCAAACTAAAAATCAGGACCCAATATCTGTAGGACAGGAAAACATACATATTGAATTACAAGAAAAACATTTCTTCCACTGAAAAATGATTTCGGAACATTGTTTAATCGCCAATCAAAGTAGCAGACTTTTAGTACAGCCGCCTCTCCACATCTCGATATTGAAGGGACCATCGAGATAGGGAGAGATCGAGGAATGGAAGGAAAATTAAATGGATACTAGATCTAAAAAAGCTCGTTGCCATGAAAAACGACAACAAAACAAATGTCATTGCTTGTTGTTGATGTGTTTGTTATTGTCCAGAGATGGTCTAGTAGCCCAAAAATTTGAACACATCGAGATAAGGAGAGCGAATCTAGAACAAAATATGACTAGAACACATCGAGATAGAGAGGTATCGAGATAGGGAGGTTATCGAGATGTAGAAAGCAAAAATGTATATAGATTGAAGGGACCAAGCAAACCATCGAGATAGGGAAAGATATCGAGATATAGAACATCGAGATGTAGAGAGTCGACTGTATAAGAAAAGACTCCCTAATCATTTTTTTTACAAATGTGCTCTATAGCACCTATTTGGGTTAAAATGTATTGATGAATACGTAATTAAATACAGTTTCTAATGATCTTTTTGTGTGCACATTGTATTGCTTCGAAAATTTTAGTTTACATGAAATATTTGTACTTTAAAAACAGAGACATTGAAATCGCGTTACGAAAATAGTCATATAATTGATACTAGACAAAAGGTACAAACATTGGAAAAGTAATATTTCGGATTCTCTTAGTACTCGTCAAGAGCTTTCTTTTCGTGTATTAAGATCCAAAATTGGACCATTTTCCATGAAGTTACACTAGGTACAAAAATATGGTGTCGCGTTACGCGAATTGAATGTGCTTCTGTAATAAGGGATAAAATGCTTTCGGTTTATTGATACAGTATCACAATGGTTTCTTTCAAGTAATTTAGGGCTTGTATATGAATAGCGTAACAAAATTGGGGGTGTAACGGGGTGTGTCATTTGGTAACTCTCCATACTATAAAAAATAGGTTACCATACAAAAATGTTACGGAGTGGTGGTAAATTACAAATATTTGGTGTTTGGTGACCCCTTTGGGGTCGTCCGTTAATAAGTCACGTGAAACTGAGTTTTTTTTTCGAATAAATTGTGAGGCTTTTTTAATCCTCTCTCTTTTCCACGCAATATCACCATATCACTCATATGAGTAAACGTAACTAACAGTTTGCTGACGAACACGGTTTCCTTCTACCATGTCACGAACCGTCAAACTTGTTTGTGAATGCCAAGTATGATTATATTTTTTTCAATGGTTCGTTTATTTGAAAGGCTCATCTGATGTGAAGCGTTACGGAGCCGCAGTTATGTTTTTTAATACAAGTTTTATCTTGATTTTTAAACATATTTTTAGCTTTGAGGAACCGAAAGACTCGTGTTTTCTTTTCTCCATTTAATTTGATGATTTTTAATATTTTAGTTAATTTTCCTTTCGTTCGCTCTCACTAGCTCGGCATTTTTTATTCTTTGACCAAGATCGTCACAGCCGAGTACGTCAGCGCTCAAAGAAGATGCCGTGAACATACGTCAATTTAGTCGATGTTTCATCTTAAGAATTTTAGCAGAGATTTTCACAGTCAATATCGGTGAAATAATTTAAGAGTGTTGGTCACCGGTAGTCAAAAATATAATGAATAGCGTCAGGCAAAAAACATCACCAAACCAATGCAAGAATAAGGACCTATCGGAAAAGGTTAACAGAGAGTTAAAAAATAATATTACCATTTTATGTTAATCGAGATGAACCAGCATTGGGCTGGTTCGTTAATAAAGACATATTATATCAGGCATCCTAATGAACTTTGCTTTGACCTGAATGAATATACAATAATAAGACAATTATTTTACACCAGGATATAAACACTATTTTAAAAATTGAGTATTTATTTTCTGAGTAGTGTTGATGATAGCGTGAAGATTGAGACAAGATAGGTTGAGACATAAGACGTATTCTAATCTTTTCGGAAATAAATAAAAAGTTGAAAACAGACAACGTTCCAGTAGAAACGTAGAATAAAAAACGACAGAAATATTCCTCTTCAACATTGCTGAGCTTCTTGGGCCATCATCACCTTTCAAAATGGTTAACGTAGAAAAAAGGCAATATAGAACTTTTCAATGTAAAAAAAACACATTTCTAGGGGGATCGATCGTCTGACCACGTACTTAAAAACCGATCCGGGTCATACTTGGGTGTGACTAATATAAAAATAGGAAAACCCATTACCATTTAATTTGTTTCTAAAACTGAATATGACGAATGGAATTGGTTCAGTTCTATATTTGTGCCGGTTAGTCCCTCAAACTTTAATAACTGAAACTCAAGATCGTAACCACCAATTCGAACTACATTCAACGATAGATAATGTGATAATAATCTGTGTCGAATATAACATGTCGCATCGAAATCGGCTGAAATTACGTATTCTATCAACGATAAACACGTTTGCGTAACGTGACACCATTTGCAGGAGACTGTTTGTTGATCAGCGTAACGCGGCGGTGTTCATATCAATTCAGTTATTTTCATTATAATTTCCGTTTTTTCCTGCGATTTCAATTCACAGCCTCATTTTTGTTGAAATGCTTAGAATAAATCGAGACTACAAACCTTGTTGCATTTCATTTGCATTTCAAAATGCGAAAAAGTGCAATTCAGCGATGGTGTCGCGTTACGAAATGCAGCGCGCTATATTTATCATATTCACAGCGAAAAATCTCAAAATGAATATACTATCAGAAAGGAAATTTAGTGAGAATAATTTTACACCTGTTTAATCATATGTCTCTGAGGCTAATTTTCGAATGCAGACCTAATTTCTCGCTGAAAGTCGGCTCCTCATGGTGTCGCGTTACGCTGGAATGTGTCAAATGCATTTTTGTTTATTTTTAATTGATGTTCCTAAAGATGCAAATCTCTGTGAGGCTTCTTCAATGGGATGGGACTTTTGCAACATAGCTGCAAATATTAGTTCAAGCTGAGATTACCCCAGGTGTTTGTGTCATTTGTTATCGAGTTTCAGGTAATTTTAAACCAATATAGGATTGAGTAAAGTTACCAGTTATTTCTTGGATCAATCCGGGACACTCTATGCATTATTTATTTTGAAATCTGTATTTATTGAGCAACATTGTTATGAGTAATTATTTTAGTATTAATAATAATTTATTCAAAATTGAATAAAATCGTCTCAAAAGAATTTTGTGTCCTATCAACCTTCAACCATTACTGGGTGTATGATACCATCTACTCGATTTCTTAGAAATGATTACTTTGAATTTTTTAAATAATAAAAAAAACTGTTTTACAATCTTGATCTGGCGGCAGTGCGATTTGGGGCGCCGGTCGTCTGAGCGTATAGTATAGTATGTGTATGTATCAAGTGCTTCAGGCCTTTTCCTAATTTTACAGTTTTAGATCTTTACAGATAAATGGATGCTTCAGATTTTACACATTTTCTGATATCCCGATTTTCAGATCCTGGAAGTGACTCAGAGCCTTTTGACTCAAATCATAGTCATGACCTAAACTTTTCAGAATATTTCGACATATTTTAAATTTCGTACATCAAACTAAGTTTGAATATACCCACATTTTCCAGACCCTTAAGGTTATTCAAATGCTATTAGATTCCTACGATTTTCTATGGAATCCATAGTCTCTCGAATTTTTATTCGAATTAAATACTAAAACAAAATTACGAATGTTTCTATTAAGGTTTATTGAATTTATTAGACTTTAAATCGGGTACTCGATTGATTCAAGTAGGTACTTCAATTCGATACTTACTTGGTATCGGATATCAAAGTATCGATTCCAAAAGTACTTGGTATCGAATCAAAAGTATCGAGTATTTACTCGTATTTACTAGTATCGATTCATCCCTACCTACAATTCAAGAATATATGAAAGAATATGATTGATTGTTTTCAACATATTTCCAAATCCCATGTTAGTTAATATGTAATGAAATGATTACAAGTCTCTTTCGTACCGTTAAACTAATTACTGTTGCTTCAAAAGATCATTTGTGAAATAAAATGCACATTCCTGAGTCAATGAATACTTGTCTTTCTATGACGAAGTGACAATAAGCATGAAAGATATTTGTCTACTGATATTTGGCTCCTTCTGTAATTAGTTTCGTAAACCGCATAAAAAACTAATTTGCCAACCGCAAAGCTCCCGTACGGCATAAGCCGTCATTAAAACTTATCTTTCTCTTCTGTCTAGTTCATCATTATTAGCATCCAACGTTTGAAGTTTTCCTCGCCAACGCTGACATGACACGCCAAGGGGACTTGAACATACAAGAATACGTACGTAAACCGTAGCTACGACCAAACTGGTGAACTAGTAGCAATCTCGAATGAAAAATTTCGACTCTAGTTTTACAACTTTGTGGACACGCTCCAGCTTTATGTTCAAGGCTCATTTACCCTCCATTACCTACATAGGCGTTGAATCCAGGACGAGATGAATCCGTCTCGCCACATCATTATTACATTATTGCCCTGGACGTGTGTGAAAATAAAAGCGGATGAACAGGCGATCAACACTTCACATCACTACTGCTAGCTGGTGGACCACATTTATTATGATGCGGTTTTCTCTTAAGCTCATTATTTCATTATTTTTGCATCCATATCCCTATCCCTCTCGAGCACCAGTCTGGCTTTTATTTATCATCAAGTTGCAGACTAACTGCGGACACTTTATACTGTTTTGATTCCAACTCGGAACATGATTCATATCCCAAAAACTAAACATTTTAACACATTAAATTCACATTTTTTTTCTATGGTTTTCTGCAGATAAATGTAATAACGTTTGAAACAAATTATATCATTATTGTAAGAACTGATCGAATTGGAAAAATAATAGTCGGCTGAAAAAAATACATGCCATGGATTCATTATCTGCAATCTATATTTTACTTGCGTTTCTGTTGTTGCTAGCATAACTGTCCTACAGTTATGCTTGCGGAGGCATTTGTTTATTTTTTGTGGATTTAGTTCTTTCTGCTGGGAAAACGTCATTACTCCAGATATCGTAGTCATAGATTCATGTCGTTGCAAACGAGCACACGATCCTCACGACGTAAAAACATATATTCAAACTTACTTACTGGTGTGAGGATATGACGTAAACAAAATTAAAAATTAAAACGTGCTCACCAGGATCAGTTGCATCGTTGTCACCGTCTCGCCGACTATTCGTCCCACTGCATACAACGTCGGATATGGGGCGGAATATGTAGTGCTAATGTACCTCCACTCAATTGAAGCAATGACACTTCCCTAGTTTTGCCACACTCCCATACTATCGCCGCCACCATGGAACAGCACATCAGCATTGGATTTCATTACCGCCACGCTGGGATTTCCAACGCCACATGCAAACGCAAAGGATTTGGCGCGGAGAAAGAGAGATGCGACGGATACGGATTCATATGTGGTGACGAGACGGCGACGGGATCCAACCAAGAATCTCTCCTGTTCCCGGCTGTGGCCTACACACTTCTTCAGTTAGATATTAGGGAAGCCGTTCCGTAATGGAAGAATCCGGTATCCTACATTAGTTTTCAAGATTGAACGGAAAGTGAAATGTGGCCGGATGCAGTGCCACTGCGGCGGGGAGGAAAAGTTATGGCAATGGAACCTACGGGCCATGTGTTCGTTGCAAACATGTCCCTTGTCGTACGGACAAACAAGCTGGGAGTTTAGGACTTTTTTCTTCACTTTCCCCATTACTTAAGATCAAAGTTCACTGCCGTAATAGCATTTGTTTTAATAGTGTTATAGCTCATTGCACAGGATGCGCCAAATGAGGGAGCTCGATGGGGAGGACAAGCTTCGCATATCATGCCGTTCTTATATACACTTCCTGCCGTGGGCAGAAGGCAGAACTGCTGCTGTGCGTGTAGAGAAGAATAATCACAATGTTTGCACTGGTCTTATGCTTATGCAATGCACACAGCTGTTACATGGAAAGAGATGATTGTGAGATATTCGCAATTACACTTTTTAGAAGTTTTTATTGTTGTTTCTTTCGCAAAGCCGGCAAATAAAGACGGAGTTACATTTGTGGGATCAAATAGACAATATAATTTTCGGTTGAAATTTAATAATAATAGCATGACTACATTTACAAATTCAAAACGTTTGTTGAATGAAGTTCTTTTGACGTTGGACAACGTCTTACTCGAAGGTACTGGTAGGTAGCGGAGTGACTAGCACGCATCAGAGAGAAACGATGCTTCAAATGTATTCGCATGGATAGCTTCGCTTCAGTACCAGTCAAGTAAAATTTTCTCTTAGGAAAGCGCATTATTGAATATAAATAAAGTCTTTTCAGGGCCACTATTTCACACAAGAGAAGGTTGAGCCGAGATGAATTTCTTCAATTTTGCAAATCATGATCCCTTGGCGATGGCAGAAAGTTGCCGTCGGTATCATCCATGCGAATATTTTTTTTGTAATAATAATAATTTATTTTCAATATAATTCAAGAATTCATATAATTCAAGAATAATTTTCAACATAGTCGAGCCACTCCAGCCAGCGATGTGTTTGAGACAGGTGAAGGGACCTTCCAACAACGATTCTCAGGCAAGTACGCGCTCAATTCGTTCAGTCTTTCTCCCGAAAAGATCCCCGATTCCAGCCAACACGCAGCAATGCTTCACCCAGCTGTAAATCACTTCGATCGGACACCAGGACGCACAATTGCCTCTAAGCCTTGTGGAAGGTCCCTATCCGCTCATCACAGTCGAGCCACTCCAGCCAGCGATCATCAGCCGTCCCGGCCCTGTGCTTAAGACAGGTGAAGAGACCTTCAAACAACGTTTCTCAGGCAAGTACGATCTCAATACGACCAGTTCAACTCATGTAAAAAATCCCGCTTCCATCCAAAATGCCGCAACGCTTCATCCAGCTGAAAATTGTTCCAAAGTCATTGCTCGAAATGATGCGCAATTCTTGTGCGTCTACTACCAGAATGTCAGGGGCAGGCTTGTAGAATGTCATCTGCATGTCATTTGACTAATTTGCTCATAACTTTCTTTAGAAGCAAAATTTCTTCCATAATTTTGATTGTACTCATAACGCTTGAGTAGGGTTATATTTTTGTCCAAGGGTACATTGCTCTAAGTATAACATCAAAGGCTGGAGAGTGAAAACTCTCCAAAATGTCACGTGTCATTTGACATAATGTCATTTGAATGACATTTTGCCTCCCACGCCCCAGATTACATATTTACAGCAAAGTCTCGTTAGACAAAGTTGTAGGCCCATTTAACCGCTATAAGTTCGTCATACAACATGAATTGATAGCTACCTTCTGAAACAAGTTCTGGGAAAATCATACAAACGAATGCAAATGACATTTTACAACACTGGTCAGGGGCCTACGCACGAAAACGACGGATTTGAAACTACGATTGTCGGCTTGTGATTACGACATAGTAGTTTTAACCGAAACGTGGCTACGGTCTGATATATGCAATTCAGAACTCTCGTCGGACTACACGATATTTCGTTGTGATCGTAGTGAGTCCACCAGCAACCTTTGTAGAGGTGGGGGTGTGCTAATTGCTGTGAAACATGAACTGAATTGTTTCGAGGTGACCCTCGATGGCTGCATCGAACTCGAGCAAGTCGTATTGTGCGTGAAACTTCCAAATCGATCCGTATATATCTTCGGAATTTACATGGGCTTTCCAGTCAGGGTAGCGGACTGGATTTTATCCTATTTGACTGGCAGAAAAGCTTACGTTGAAACAAACTCTTCCCGATCCGAGGCCTTCAACATACCTTCGGGTGTTCCACAAGGCAGTGTGCTAGGGCCTTTAATTTTCGTTCTCTACATAAACGACCTAAGCCTTCGAATCTCATCTGCAAAGCTACTGTTGCCGACGATCTCAAAATCTTCAGAGTGATCAAATCATTACTAGACTGCGTTGCTCTACAGACGGACATTGATGAACTTCTCCGTTGGTGCGATGAAAATGGGATGTGCGTTAACATCAAGAAGTGCAAGGTGATCACTTTCACAGAAAAAAATAATAAAACTAATCAGCGCGTAAAAAATACAGACGCGGAAAATTACACTATTCTTAGCATACATAAATCTTTTCCATTAATTTCACCCTAAGTGTATGCAATTTGTATAGCATTATGCCACTTAATCGAATAATAGAGTGGCATTATGCAATACAAATTGCATACATCCAAGCAAAAATATCGTTTAAAATTACGCTCTTTTTGGCATTCCCTTTATGTGCATTACTTTCGTGTAAATTTCAACAACTTTTTCTATCTGTGTTCTGCCGATGCCTATCTTGAACTTCCTTCGCCTATACCATCGATGGAATGGAGCTGGACCGTGTCGCTTTAATCCGAGACTTGGGAGTCGTAATGGATTCTAGACTGCGTTTCAATGAGCATATTTGTATAATTATTGCTAAAGCTTGGGCAGTTCTCGGATTCATTCGTCGTAATGCATGGCAGTTTACAGACATATACACAGATAGAAAAAGTTGTTGAAATTTACACGAAAGTAATGCACATAAAGGGAATGCCAAAAAGAGCGTAATTTTAAACGATATTTTTGCTTGGATGTATGCAATTTGTATTGCATAATGCCACTCTTTATTCGATTAAGTGGCATAATGCTATACAAATTGCATACATTTAGGGTGAAATTAATGGAAAGATTTATGTATGCTAAGAATATTTTATTTTTCCGCATCTGTATTTTTTACGCGCTGATAAGCTTTCATTATTTTTTTCTGTGTAGCGGAGCAACTGAAGTAAATCTCAGTATTTGAGGGGAACATTACTAGCACTCACTCCCTACGTGAACAATTTAGGTCACTCGACCATTTTCGGTATTGAGCTTAGGCAACAAATTCCTTGTAACTAGCCGAAGCCGATTGCCTTGTTCTTGGATGATTAGCGGTACACAGAAAAAAAAATGAAAACTAATCAGCGCGTAAAAAATACAGACGCGGAAAATTACACTACACAGTATAAAAATGTTACAGCATATATGATGTAACAAAAAGGCTCCGTTCGATTCGGCTCATTTTTCCATCACTTTTTAAAATTACAGGTTGTCATTAATATGGAGTTTGTATTCAATATTGCGTACAAGAAAAAGTTGGATGTAAAATTAGAGGCTATTGAACACAAAAATATGGGTTCAAATATTTCCATGGCATGTAATTTCCAGAATTTTTAACTGTGTATTCTTAGCATACATAAATCTTTTCCATTAATTTCACCCTAAATGTATGCAATTTGTATAGCATTATGCCACTTAATCGAATAAAGAGTGGCATTATGCTATACAAATTGCATACATTCAAGCAAAAATATCGTTTAAAATTACGCTCTTTTTGGCATTTCCTTTATGTGCATTACTTTCGTGTAAATTTCAACAACTTTTTCTATCTGTGTAGAGCGAGTTTCTCGAGTCCTTCTGTTGCATCAGATGACAAGCAACAGGTATCAAGCAACGGGTTTCGTACAAAAAACTTTTCTTAACATTCATTTTTACTACTAAGGCAAGCCTTTCAAAATGATGTAGCTAGTATGTCTATTACGGCCACCCCCGGGTCCATAATACGCAACGTCTTCACAGTTAAAATTTCTGAAAAATACACGCTATGGAAATATTTGAACCCATATTTTTGTGTTCAATAGCCTCTAATTTTACTTCCAACTTTTTCTTGTAAGCAATATTGAATACAAGCTTCATAGTAACGACGACCAGTAATTTTCAAAAGTGATGGAAAAATGAGTCGAATCCAACGATCCTTTTTGTTGCTGTAACATTTTAATACTGTGTTGTTATTATATACGTATTATATAAGCACTAGGGCTTCCACTCCCGGAAACGATTTCCCGGGACTCCCGATTCCCGGGATTTATGTATCAAGTTCCCGAATTTCCCGGAAAATAAACATACTAAAATATTTTGTAATAATTGACTTATTTTTTAAATTTGATGATAACGGATTTTGGGGTATCAATTACATTTTTTTTACAAGCATCATCTCACTATTTATATCACTTTTCATTTTTTAAAACCTAAGTTATAACTGAAAATGCTACAGAATCATACGGTGCATTCCAACACGTGTTGAAGAGAGGCGAGACAAAAAAACGAGCAATGGGTAATGTTTTCAACATAACCGCGAGTAGACGTAGGACTTGTATAAACGTAACGTATTTACATTTTACTTCTAACTTTTGGATCTATGGAGTTTGATTATAGTATTGATATTGGAAACGACAACTTCCATGCTGTGTCGATTTATTAGCAATTTGTTTATTCAAAACTTCTGGAAATAAAACTAATAATTAAATATATAATTAGAATTGCTTTGTTTCTAACTATTAAGCCCTTATTTACTCAAGCAAATGTAGGGCATTTATAGATTTCTCATTGATGATAGTATTTGAAGTTAAATTTTTTGCGTACATGTAATACAGCGAAATTTTCTAATCTAAAATGGATATTAACACTGCTACTGATTGTGCATCTTTAATTGCTAATGCTATCTGCAAATAAATGAAAGTAATTATTTTAATCAAATTTTTATTTTCATCAGTAGGGGGAATGACGGCTTTTTCAGGTTTTGTTCTATTATTGTCAGGGGGGTTTTTTATGACTGATTATGCTCAAATTTGGCCTAAATATTCTTTGCATATCAAAGAATATTGTGGCCAAATTTCATAAAATTTGGTCGATAAAAACCCCCCTGCCGATAATAGAACAAAACCTGCCAATGCCGTCTTTTCCCCTAGTTGATTTTATGTACATGTCATTTACTGCCCCTATTCGCATAAGCGTCCCATGTCAGTTTTCTTCAACTTGTGAAATATGCCGTTGAATTTTTCAAACTCGTTTTACATGGATAAATTGTTAAAAAAAATATTTTGAGCTTTTTAGTGGAATGTCTTCACTTGTCGTACGATGAGTTTGTACAATCCCATTTAATTCCACCACTTAATTGTACCTTGACAGATACGTATTTCGACCTCAACAGTAAGGTCGTCTTCAGTGTCTCGTACTTGACTCGACGAGTCGAGTCGAGTCAAGTACGAGACACTGAAGACGACCTTACTGTTGAGGTCGAAATACGTATCTGTCAAGTTACAATTAAGTGGTGGAATTAAATGGGATTGTACCAACTCGTCTTACGACAAAATGGATAAATTAAAAAATCTAATAAATCGATAAAACCAGCAATCTTTCTGAAAATTTGGCATAATATTCTTTATCTGTATACATTGTTATGGAACTATTAAATGGACAATAATTACATTCATATTTTGTGTGAAAGTGTATCAAAATCTGGAAGGTGACTGTTATGCGAATAAATAGCAAGATGGGACAACACAAGTTGGTTTTGATTTTCAAATTTCCAGAACAAAACCTATTATTATATCAGCTTTTCTTAAAGATGAGTTCATTTTAAGCTTATTTCTGAAAGAAGATAATAGTCATCAAAAATCGACATGGTACTCTTATGTGAATCGCGACAGTTTAGTACCAAGCACTACTTAACATATGGTCAGTCATGGGCGATTGCATCCATCGCAACCGACACCACTGCATCCGACCATCATCAAGCACAGAATGACAAAAAATGCCTCCACTTCTTTCATGCATATTCGCAGACCCACCGGCAGTTCTACCGCTGGTGACCGCATGCTGTCGCTGTGTAGGTAAACAGCGAACGAACGAACGAAACGAAAAATGCGCGAGCAAAAAGCACGTCAATACGCGCTGCTGTCACAAATTGTAATGACTCGCACATACCGCATACTCGCCCGTTACATACCGCATTCTGATGTCCGTGTTAGGAATGCATGGGATTGGTTACATATGAAATTTTTACTGGCTTTGACAAGAATTGAAATTTTCAATAGCTTATCGTTAATAATCTTAAGTTACAATAAAATAGGTGGAGAGTGACCGAGTCGATTGATATATAAATCTTAAAAATGCATCGAAAGATAATGGCGCTAGTAACGTTCAAAATCTTCCCTTCCAGCGTAACGCTCTCGATTTGCAAAAATCTAAATGACACCCAGTATAGTAATAAAAGACGTAAGTCCTACGTCAAAACAGTTTGTATCTATCGTTCGTTTATTCAGTAGGTTCAAACGTCGGTAAGCGTTGTGAAGTCGAATTAAAAATTTAGTGTCTGTGGTGAAACAGCAGAGCTACCAATGTTCGCAGATATTCAAGCAGTAGCAGTGACCGCTTTAACAGGTTTGTCCTATTATCGTCAAAGGTTTTTTAAGACCTTCAATCCTTTTTAATTCAATTCCCGAACAGAATCATATTCCGAAGACTCGTTTGTAATTTGAGATATTTGTGAAACATTTCATTTCATTTTTATGTGCTGTTCGGCATTTCAAGCAAAGTTTGACTGAAAAAATGTTATAGTCAGAATCATTCAAGTACGACAATCAAGTACTCGCCTGAAAGCTCTTTTTTATTTCGAATGGAAGAGTTTTCATTTATGGACTATGGGATCAAATGTTATGGTCAAAATACGATTTTTATCATAAAAACACTAAAACAAATCACTCAACTTTTCCAGTTCATCTAATGCATGGGAAAGGCACCAACACCACTAGGAGAATCAGTAAGGTTTTAAATTTTTTTTCTTAGCTTTATATTGATTTTTTGTGGAAAGTTTTTAGTTTTATGCGGAAAAAAAATTAATTGCGTTCAAAATTTTGTAATTGTTTATTAGGTAATATTGATTCATTTATGGAAATTTTTATATTTTTCAAATTAAAATTTTGATTTCTCCATGGAAAATTCTTGTTGGAAATTATACTTTTTAAAGTGATAATATATTTTTGTTTCTTGGGAATTTTTTTCAAAGTGTACTAGCAGACCCATCGAACTTCGTCTCGCCCAAAATTAATGAGTAAGCCCAACATTTATTTTGTATTCACTTGTTTTAATGATTGCTCTGCGATTTGATTTCATTTGGCAGGGAAAACGTAAACACTTTTTTTCGCATACCATATTGGATTCCATTAACTTGAATCGTTCTCGAGTTATACAAAAATTAGTGTTTTATTTGTATATGAGCCCCTCCCCCCTTCTACAGGTAAAGGGTCTAAGGGTAAAGGGTCTCGAACCATAATTACAACATTGGTTGTCTTCAAAATCTCCACATGCTTAAAATTCGATTTGATTGTTTAGTTCTCGATTTATGCAGAAACGTGTGTTTCATTTGTATGGGAGCCTCCCTCTTTTAGGGCAGGGAGGGGTCACGAATCATTATAGAAACATTTATTGTCTTAAAAAACCTCTACATGCCAAAATCGGTTCCGTTTGATTGATTAGTTTTCGAGTTATACAGAAATTTATGTTTAACTTGTATGGGAGGCCCCTTTTCTAGAGCGGGAGGGGTCTCAACGCGTCTTAGAAACATGTCTCCACATGTCTCTTTTGGTTTCATTTGCTTGATAAGTTCCTGAATTATGTAGAAGCACAGAGAAACAGACGTCTCACTCAACACATGTTCCATCGTTTTCCTTTTGAACGGTGGATTCAATTTTTTGTATGTGGTCAATCGGCCACTGATGGCGCTTCCATCGATTTTGCTTGTGTTTGACGTTTACGCACTACCGCCATCTGGTTGCCGCTTGTCCAAACAAAGTGAATTTAGAATTGGGCGATAATGATTCCGTGACGATGATTTTGGTTGCATTTTGTTCTAAGTGAGACGTCTGTTTCTCTGTGGTAGAAGTTTATGTTTCATTTGTATGGGAGCCTCTTTTTCCAGAGGGGAGGGGTCTTGAATCATCTTAAGAACCTCCCCCGGCTCAAAAAAGCCCTGTATACAAGATTTCACGCCGATCGGTTCAGTAGTTTCCGAGTCTATAAGGGTCAGATAGACAAAAATTCATTTTTATTTATATAGAAAAAAAAATAAATCAAAGTATAAATAGGTAGAAGATTATATATCTTAATTTCTATTTTTTAGCAGGAGGTTTTATTTTAGTCCTTAAATATTTGCTTTGCTCTACATATATATTTATCAAAGTTTATGTCCGTACTACATTGCATCATTCAAGAATGGATAATCGATTTAAGCTGTTTTATATTTCTCGCTTAACTTTTCAAAAGGACCTAAGTAACATTTTTTTTCATGAATTAATTTGAATAGCGCAATCAACAGAACAACATGAAAGCAATCGATTACAGTATTCAAATTAATTCATGAAAAAATGTTACTTAGGTCCTTTTGAACAGTTAAGCGAGATTTATATCTTTTCTAAGAGAAAATGTTTAACTGGAAAACTTCGATACCCAAAATTGAATTTTGAAGAAGAATCGTTTTATCGCACATTCAGTCCTACTGTGAATGCTAGGGCTTATTTCTGCTATTTTTCAGCTTTGGGCGACAGGAAATTCGGCGTGTCAGCTAGGAGTGTATAAAATAGACCAAAAAAGACATTCGTTTTGTGATTGAATAGTTTTTGTATTTGTGAAACACTGTTGGCAATTCTGCTAAAGATGAATACAACTTGGTAGATTAAACTTACATAAAAGGGATTTTTAGTTCCTCATTATTTGTCATCCGATCAGTCATCAGAATCATCAGTCATCATCAGAACAGTCCAGCTTTAAGTGCAAAATGATGAAGCGTTTATGAATTAGAATTGGAAAATCACTTGGTTAGCGGCAAATCGCAAATTGGAATCTCGGCGACAAATACTAACCTCTTAGAAATTGTTCATTACTGACCCGCTTTCATAAAGCAAATTACCTTGCCTACTCTCTTGATGAAAATTGTAAGGCCCAAGGCACGTACATTAATCATCAAATCCCACAACAATTTGCGTCCCATTGATTACAGCCTAAATTACATTCCCATCGCAGCGGTGGTGGTGGCTCTGCAATTAATTTAGGAAATAACATTCCGCCCTTTCAAATCATGATCCCATTGCGGATGCGGCTCCGTAAATTACGACGTCGGTTACGGTGGTGTCCCTCAAAATGCTAGCTGTCATTTTTTTTGTTCAACACCATCACATTCACCTACCCTCACGTATCTCTATCTAGCTAGAGGTACTTACAGCATCAGCATGGAAAGAGCTAATGGGATGTCGGTCGGTGGTGAAAAACGTCGAGAAAACTAAAAGCGTAGAATCATCTAATTGAATCAAAACAGCTCTTCAGAGGCGGCACACCTGCGACACCCGACTGCTGCTGGTCCTGGGTTTCGCTATGGTTTGTCAACACTCGGCTTGGCGGGTGCTTGGCGACTTAACATTCATTCATGGAGGTGTAAATGTGCTTATTCTAGAGTTTTCCTCTCATTGGTTGGAGTGGGAACTTCATACGTTCAATGGTTCAATGCCGTTTTCCCACACGACACGGTTCACGCATGGTCCTCTTTGGCTCGTACATTTTTCGGTCCTTCAGGGTTCCGATTCTCCTATCCTTATTCTATAATTCAGCCATTTGTCGTGACACCTTTGTCATTTGCATTGCCTAGTGGTTTTCAGCCTCCCTACCCTCAGTGTGTTGCAACTCTACTCGTTCCCTATGAATAATGTCGTTCTGGCGTAAGAGCAATGTTCTGAATTGAATTGCATTCAGCAGCATTTCTGGTCGGATGTCGTGTATACTCGGGTGTATGTACTCGAATCAAGTGGCATGAATGGGGAATGTTGAATCCCTTTTGCATACCCAACTATGAATCGTTGCTCAATTGGTCTCGTTTCTTCGGAAGATGCCAAAATAACCGCATAGTAGACATCGCGCATCGTTCGCATCAATCATCCAAGCAAAAGACGGACCGGACAGTCTCTATTCAAGCTTAACGGGTTTGCGCAGTACGGAGGTCAACTTTAGAATTCAAATTCCAAGACATTACCAGCTTGTCACATGTTTTAATCACCCCGCAACCATATTCATCAGGGATGAGGTGAGCGAGTCTGACGTCGGAAGCGACCGTTCAAGAAGCCGTATTCTGTCTTCTAAGTTCTTGCACAGAGCTTAGAGCTTAGTGTAACACAAACGCCGTAATTATTGTCGGTTTGGTGAGATGCAAATAACTTCGAGTCTGCTTACATGAGAGCACCAGCAAGCAAACGCGGACCTTCTCTCGACCTAGATATCGCTGTCAAGCGAACTTAGCGGAGCCAGCTCTGATATATGTATCTTGCTCCCTAATGTTCATTGCGATGCAGTTCTATGGTTGAGTGGTTACCAGTGTATGAATGGATCCATTAGGATGTGTTGTCTGCGAAAACGGATCGCTGTTGCAATACGAAACCATGTGGGACTGCAATGTTAAGATTCATGCGAAATTGACGAGTGCAATGCAAACATGCAGCTTTCGTAATTTGTGCGTAATTAACCAATGGCAGAACTAATGGTTCGGAATGAATTATGCGTGAATCATCGGTCAGTAAAAATGATTTAAATATAGTGCGGAGCAAAAATTAAAATTTTTCCTGAAAATGAATTTACTGAATCATTGAATTATTTAAACTGATTTCTAACTTAGTAATCAATCAACCAAGGTCATCCGAAAGGCAAACTTTGAAATTATTATTATTATTATCTTTATTAGTAAGGTTTTAGGCCCTGGGCCGGTTCACCTCGCAATTTTGAAATTGAAAAATTATAACATTGCACAGTGTTGCTTTTTGTCGATTTGGTGCGCTTTTTTAATAACACCGTTCCTGCTGATTTTTTCGCTGTTGTATGTTTGCAGAAGAATGACAAACAAAATATAGCTAAAACTCAACAGAAACGATGCTATTCCAAAAGCGCACGCAATCGACAAAACGCCACACTGTGCATTTGGTTGCGTCGCCGCTTTCCATAGCGGCTATATATGTGCACAATGAATCAAAAGAAATAAATTTTGGCTGTTATGCCCTTTTCAAATGCTGGTCTAGATATGTTCAATGAGATGAAAAATGGAACAGTTCCCCTAGTAAAAACAACGGATTATAGATGAAGTGTGGTCTTGGAATCGACGAGTGGTTGAGTGGGTGAGTAAGAGTGAGCGAGTAAAAGTAAGTAAGTGGAAGTTAATGAGTTAGTGAGAGTGGGAAAAAGTGAGTGATTGAGTAATAGAGAATGAATAAATGAGTAAAAGTAAGTGAGTGAGTAAATAAGAGTGAGTAAGTAAGTGTGATTCAGTAAGAGTGAGTGAGTGAGAAAGAGTGAGCGAAGAGTGGGCTGCGAAATGGTGAGTTGTCATCTGGGAAGGAGCGACCTACACAGCTCTGGTCCTCACAAGTTCCAATCTCACGCTTCCACGGGTTTTCCGATGACAATCGACCGCCAGCTAAGGGTTTTGTACTTAGCTGGTAGTGCAGCTTGGGCACTGTTTTCCTTCTGACATCAGCTAGAGTGAGTGGGTGCTACCAAAGGGACCTAACCCCTAATCCCAAGGCGTTAAGCGACCCGTGCCGTGGGGATGCATGGCCAGGGGGGTGAAATAATGAGCTAGGCCTTCAACGGAGCCTGTGGGGTATCTGGGCAACCTCCACAGTAATTGTCCCTTACCGTGTCATGCTGGGCTCTGGCGTGGTGGACCTCTTTTCCCGAGCAACTCGTGGGACCAAAATGGAAAAACAAGTTAATTCTTTAATTAGTGGTGGTAGTGTAGGCGACAGCCCCTTCGCAAGAGGTGGATTGTTCAGGTCTCCGCCTAGGAGACCAGAAGCAATAGTCGGCAGCTCGGTGCGCAGCGCCAGCGTGGGTCACATAACCATCTCCCAGGCTACGCCGGTAGGGGTTATAGACGGCCCATGGCATAAGCATAGCATAGCATAATATCAGTAAGGACCTCAAGAGTAGCTTGCTGAAACTTCGAAAGTCGATGTTGGACGCCAAGCTGGAGAGGGCGGTCGGGACGACCAAGTGTAAACCCTTGAAATCCGTGGAGTCGAGGTCTACCCAGACCGAGGCCCAAGGATTCGCGGACTCGGGCAAGGTCGAATCGACCGAGGGCGTGCCAGCGAAGACGGTGGTACCAAAGTCTACCCAGACTGAGGCTCAAGTATTCGCAGGCACGTCGGGGGTCACTGCTCCAACGGAGCAGACACAAAAACGGGGGAGACAGTCTCCAGGGGGTGAGCTCCCTGGGGGCCGCTCCAAAACGCGGAGGGTTACTACCCCGAAGAAGGGTAGTGGGGCTGGGAAGCTGAACCCCGACCAGGTACCTCCCAAACCGGGGGAGGAAGGACCTGGAAAGGTCCGTCCACCCAGGAAAGACGGTGGTAAGGGGTTACGGCAGGCTGAGAACTCTCAGCCGCCCCAGACCAGGGAAATAGAGGGGGATGACGCCTCCTAAACCATGGTCAAGAACAAGAGTAAACCGAAGACGTCAAGGGCCGAAAAGAAGGTTCAGGCGAACGAGGGTAGCAAGAAGTCGCCAATCGCTCCAGGGGCGATGCCCTAGTCATCAAGACGGACGAGGTACTAAGTACTCGGACGTCTTGAAGGCGATGAGGAGTGACTTCAAGCTCGGTGAACTCGGCGCCGACGTACGTCAAATAAGACGTACCCGGATGGGCGAGATGATCCTCGAGCTGAAGCGGGGCGTCTCGCAAAAGGGTGCCGCCTACAAGAAGTTGATGGAGGAAGTCCTAGGCGAGGCGGTCAAGGTGAGGGCACTCACGACGGAGGTGAATCTAAGGGTTAAAGAAGTCGAAGAGCTCGTCACGGCACTGCGGCGACAGTGTGAAGTGGAGACGCCCACCGTAGCCGTTCGGCTACGGAAAGGTCCGGCTGGACACTTGTAGCATTGGTTCGGCTATCTGCAGCGGATGCCTCCAAGGTAGTCAAGTTAGGGAGCGTCAAGGTGGGATGGTCGGTGTGCCCTGTGGGCATATACGAGCAACCCGAAGTTTGCTTCAAGTACCTGGAACCGGGGCACAAGCAATGGGACTGCAAAGGCCCTGACAGAAGCAAGCTCTGTCGACGCTGCGGATTGGAGGGACATAAGGCACAATGCTGCACAAACCCTCCCAATTGTTTGATTTGTTTCGGCAAAGCTGTGAACAGCAAGCACCCCATGGGGGGTTCGAAGTGCCCGGCGTTTAAGCGTGCTGCAAATTCACATGCTTGCCACATGTGGTCTGGACACTACTCCGGACAACCTAGTTCGGAGGATGTGTAAAGATGAAGTTGGCTGGAACGCCGTTTTATCGGCTATCGTCCAAATCGTATCGGAGGTACACAGGAGGTGGCGCGTGGACTCAAGGATAGCTAGTTCAGGCCCAAACAAGAGGTGGTCCAAGGGTTCGGAGTCGGCTTCATGGGTCATACCGGTGGTCATGCCCTGTGGATCGAACAAGTGGCCGCGCGAAGAACAACATGGTATCGTCGCTTTCGCGGCGTCGGTCAACCGGGCGGGTTCCGAGCCCGAGGACGGAAAGGGGTCCTCGTCAAGGCTGGGGTAGGCGTAGGCACCGCTTCGGCAAGTCCCTTTGTGTGTTGGCGAACAGACCCTATCACAGAGAGGGTGCACGCGGCATCATCATTCTTGATACCAGCCGTGCAGAGGGAAGCAGGTGCGAAGTCTACTCTTCCCACCTTCCGAGGACATAGGGCGTGGTAAGGCCACTTGGAAAGCCGGCAATGCGCTGGCACGATACCATGGTTCTTTTAAAACAGCGAGTCACGATGTTCGAGGCTGCAAGGACACGCAGCTAACCTCGAGGGTGCGTCGTGCACTGGCCCCCTTTTGAAGCATTACTTTCTGGTTGTACCGAAAAAACTATGGACTTGGCGGCAATGGAAACGGTTTAGCGGGTCGGGGATGTAGTCCTGCCTCCCTCGTTTGCTGTCGGAGGTGGTCCCTAACCCCGCACTTCCTGGACAACCCAGGATGTCTGTTGAGCAGATTCCCCCTCCATTGCTTAGGAAGAAAAAAAAAAGAGTGAGCGAGTGTATAAAAGTGAGTGAGTGAGTGACTAAAAGGGAGCGAGTAAGAAAGTGAGTAAGAATGAGTGCATTAGTAAAATTGAGTGAGTAAGTGTGAGTGAATGAGTAAGATAGAATGAGCAAGAGTGAGTGAGCGGGTAAAAGTGAGTGAGTGGTATAAATGAGCGAATGAGCCAGAGTGAGTGAGTGAGTAAGAGCGAGTGAGTGACTAAGAGGAAGTGAGGGAGTAAGAGTGAGAAAGTAAGTTACAGGGAATGCATGAGTAAAAGTGAGTGAGTGAGTATGTAAGAGTGAGTGAGTGACTAGAGTGAGTGAGTGAGCGAGTAAGAGTGAGTGAGTGACTAAGAGTGAGTGAGTGAGCGAGTAAGAGTGAGTGAATACTCATATGTGAATATGTACATTATGTGGAAGATAATGATTTGAAAAATGTATTGGAGGTAACCACTTTCCCTTTGATGGGACTTGAACCCACGACCCTCAGGGTGGCCTAATCCCCGGAATATAGGCAATTTAATTTGATTGAACTGAAGAGAGAGTGGTTGAAAGTAAATGAATCTTTGAAAATGGATAAGTGAGAGAGAGTAATAGTGAGTGAGTAATAATTAGTGATGCAGAGGAAGTGATGGAGTGAGGGTGTGTATGTTAGAGAGCGAGAGGCACTGACGGTAGGGCACCACTTGGCGCAAGAACAATAGCCTATGAGAACAATAGTGTGGTTGCATCGTGTGGCGCCCACCTATGTCTTCGCCAGTATAGAGAGAGAGATCTTGTTTGTCTTCGGAAAGTCGCATTGACTTAAAGAAGGCATCATCTCTGTTCGTCTTATATCGAGCAGACGCGTTAGGCATAATTACTTCTGCGTACCTTATATCTGGCAAACGCGTCCGTTTGAAGAAGGCATCATCTCCTCTATCTGCTTTATACCAGGCAAACGTGTTTATTTAAAGAAGGCAACATCTCCTCTGGCTGCCTTAATCCGGGCAAACGCGTCCATTTAAAGAAGACATCATCTCCTCTCCTCTCACACTCCTTTTCATAGAATTGTACTTTTCCAGGTTATTATGGGGTGGAATGTCAGTTAAGGTCAGTTAATTAGACGAAAAATCAAAACTGTTGGCTAAACAGAAGCTTTAATGCATTTCTCTAAGTAACTCTATTTTTATTTTTTGCAAAGATTGTCATTTTGCGATTCATCGATATCTGTTGGTGTTAAACATAATAATGGAATACTACAGATTCGAAATGTTTTCGGGGTAATTGCCTTTTGGGGTAATGGATTTCGGGGAAATGTCCCATTCGGGGTTGTGAATTTCGGGGTAATGCCATTCGGGGTAGTGGGGTGGAACCACAATACACAACATCTCTCCTTCGATGTAAAACTGACAATAATTATAAAGAATTGAGCATATTCTACTTTAGTTCCGAAATGAGTGATTTTACAATTATTATGCCAAATGACCATTATGCCAAAGGACCATTATGCCAAACGGTCGTTATGCCAAACGGCGTTATGCCAAATGACCTACACTCAAAAATTTAGTATGCGTCCGAACATGTTTCCTTTATTATGCAGAACGATGTCATCGATATATTTTATTTTTTATTTTGCGGGTGAGTAAATAATTCAGCAAATAAAAATTTTGTGCGCCTCAGATCGTTTTTCCTTTAGCACGTTGAACGGTCGCACTATTTTCAAAATATTTTGCTCTACGTTGTTTGGGTGAGTAATTTAATTACCAAGTAAAAATTTAGGGCGCGCACGATCGTTTTGCTTTAGCACGCAGAACAATCGCGCGATCATCGATGTATTTTGTTCTGCATTGTGAGGGTTTTTAAATAATTTAGCAAATATAAATTTAATGCGAGTTAGATCGTTTTTCCTTTAGCACGCAGAACAGTCCGCGATCATCGAAAAGTTTTTTCAAGCAATGGTCGGTAAGTCATTTAATATTCTGTTTTTGTTAAAACTCGATAAAACCACAAACTACACTTGGCGTACCGTTTACCACAATGAACCCTGCTACACTCCCTGCTCCAATTATTATACATCCCAGTGATTTCTCATGGAAGTACAGATGCCTCGTCGGCTACCATCAAAGCGAGTATCTTGTCAACATGGGTTAGGGATAAAAAGTCGAAAGACAAAAAGTCTAAGAGACAAATGGTCGAAAAGGACAAAAGGTCGAAAAGGACAAAAGGTCGAATCATAACATTTATTATGCATTTCAGAAATTCCTTTGGAATGCACCCTGTTGGTTGGTATTGTACAAGAATACATGTGAGAGAGTTAGTTCTAGAAAATAGATTTCGAGAGTTCGGCTACGTGCCTGGTGCAGTGTTGTCCTACATTCAGTGCAAAAAAAATCTGCTCTTTGATTTTACTCCATTCAAACGATTTTATAATCTTAGCTAAGTAAGTGTAACTAATAGAGGGATATTTGAATTTTCTAATTGTCATGTCAAACTATTGAAAAAATGCACACCAGAGCCACAGGAGCGCGCACACTGAAAATACACTGGAGTGTTTTCACTGGAGTGTATTTTCAGCGCGCGCGCTTTTGTTGCACTGACGTGCATTTTTTTGACAGTTTGATATGACATTTAGAAAATTCAAATATCCTTCTATTAGTTGCCTTTACTTAGTTAAGACTATAAAATCGTTTAGATGGAGTAAAATCAAAGAGCATATTTTTTTCGCACTGAGTAGTAGGACAACACTGGCCTGGTGCTGGGAATTTGGTTTCATCAGTACCCGTCAAGCGGCGGAGGACGACGGAGGTTCTTCGTAGCTTAGTAGAGAAAGCACCTGTCTAGTGTACTGGTTTCGTGGGATCAAACCACACCGAAGGAAGTAGTTACCCTCCAATACATTTTTCGAACTAAATCTATCACATGTTGTGCACATGCATAAATCGAGTTTCAGACATAGTAAATACACCCTTTTATCAACTTGTTCTTCGTCAACTTTTTGTCTCTTTGGACCTTTTGTCCCTTTCGACCTTTTGTGCTTTTCTACCTTTTGTTCTTTCGACCTTCTGTCTTTTTCGACTATTTGGCTTTTGACGTTTTGTCCTTTCGACCTTTTGTCATAGATTTCATTTTCCTACCTATTCCTTAATTGACCTGCATTCGGAAACGGCCGGAGCTGGTGTTGCTTAAATTTGGGTAAACAGTTCTTACACATTGAAGCTAATGTTAGTCTCAAACACAATCTATTGGTTCTATGTGTAATAACAGCTGGCCTAGATGTGATCTCAAAGACACTAAATTGATTTCAGTTTGAGTCGTTAATTGATACTCCACTAGAATAAGAATTGGAAATACTGGTTGACCCGACATTTCCAGAAATGTGAATAGATCTAATGTTTAGCAGTGGAAGACTCATTGATGGACTGGGAGCAATTGAACATGTGATGATTGTTATATGTAGATGACTTCTATTCCAGCGATGAACAATTTCAATAAAGATAGCAATATGTACTCATTACAGATTTGCTTCATAAATGAATACCTTTACCGATTTGATCGTCCAACTACAGAGGAAACAGTTCAGCGAATTTCAAATTTGGCATGCAAACTAGTCTAGGGAGTTGGATTTCAAATGCAGCCGCATTGTTGTGTAGCTGCTTGATGAGTCGCTGTTTCTCTTTTTGGAACCAAAATACCAATGCTAGACATTGGGATGGTTTTGAAACCATGAGATAAAAACACAGCGTAAGTGGTCAAAATTGATATTAATTGAAGGATTAGAAGTAAAAGCATGCAGGCGATAAAATTATAGTTTCGAGAAAAGTGCTGCAAAATTTGGTATCTCAGATTTTTGGTAAACCCGTTATGGTACTGCTTTGTCTTTAAAAATGTTTATCACATTTCTGGAATTTGGCAATTGGAGTCACTGCTTAACTGTTTATCAGTTGCTCAAACATTGACTCAATGTTACGCTCAAGTCGGCTAAATGTCTCTCGCACGACGGCAAAAACAGGTTTGATCAATGGGTGTGTCCAATAGCGCACTTCTCCTCCTATGACAACAATTTCAAAGCATAAAAAGATTGGCATGAACAACGATTGGCAAGACTCTTACAACTGGAAATTTTAATGTGCCAGAAGCGAAATTTATTTATATGGAAATTTTGAAATTGCTTCTTTCACCCAGTCTGTCGTCGTCAATCGTTTTCCAGTTGTTCGTGACGTTACCGACAGCTTCGATGACGACGACGAATGGGCGGATGGCAAGGAAATAATATTTTATGCATCCTTGCAGATGGCATGGAATAAGGTAGCGTTAGATATTTCAATCTGGGTGAAGTGCAGAACACTTTTGGAAGCCCCTTTCTTTTGGTACAGTTTCATAACTCATACTATTCAGTTTAAAAACATCTCTCTAGTTTGTCTAGCCTCTCAGGGAAATTAGACCGTGGACGGAAATGCGGAACGTCACTATACCTTCAAATTTCCAAACAATGTGTACTAATATATGAATTTAAGAAGATTGGGAAGTACTGAGTACAATGATCAGAATAAATACTGTTTATTCAAGTTGAAACCACCACTGGTGGATTTAAACTGGGACAAGGTGGAGCATATTACTTAGCCGTTTGAATATTTTACAAAAGGTTTGTCGATTTAAAAAAAATCACAAAAAACCATTATTGTTGTTCTTTATTTATTATTATTTAATCCTCATTTTAAGCAGGACATTGAAGTATTGCAAGTTGCGTATCCGATTTTGTTTTTTAATTTGTTTTTTTTGTTACGTAACGATTCATATACTCGCCCTCCCCTCCTGTGTCACAATAAGTAACGGTTGCTCAAACCCCCCTTCAAGCGTTGCGTAATATGTGCACAAAGCCAAACTAAACCATCTACTTGTTAGTATACGTATAAAAATACGAAGAATGATAATCAAATGTTTTTCAAACATGCATACATTTTGGATACTCTTTGGAGTTTTTTTTTATCAATACTTCAGGCAAACGCATAATCATTGTGTCCCTGATTCCCCTAGATCAATTTTATTATCAAATGTTGCGGTGATGGATTGCAAATTGTGCAGCTCTCTACAATTTGGTTGTAACAGCAAAGTGGTATTTTCTTCGAAAAGTTGGTATGCAACAAGGAGTTAGAAGGGGAGAGATATATGCGATATACGTATTGTAGAACATTGGACAGTTTTCGTCCTACCGCATATTGCAGAGACATGTGGGTCACAATAGAAGTTGAACAGCGAAGTATGTACATTTATGTATGAAACTGTTCTTCAAAAAAACACTCTCGCAGCAGCGTTCTTCAGCAAAGTTTTTCTGCATCATTTGGGTTATACTTTAACGCAATGTGCCACTTGGTTTACTATGAACTGAAACCTCTAGAAGTAAAATTGCAAAAAATATACGTTTTCCATACTCATTTCCATACAAACTTCAAACGCGATGCGTAAAGCGAGGAAGCAAGTAATCGGGCCCAAATTCGGCACAGTTGTTTGGGACCCAAAATGGACCCAGAAATCAATGGAAAAACCATTGATTTGAAAAAATGACCATGACGCCCCACTCTAATATACATTCATCAATATGCCATCATCCCGCTTATTGAGATGCTTCACCATGCGAACATATTCTAGGCGTTCACATCACTTTTTCCACCTGTGGCGGCAGAAGCCCATACCGAATATGTTGTGCACAGAGTCGCCTTCTTTTGCCCGTAGTTCATTGCTTCTGGCCTGGCAGAAAAGCTTCCGGTTGATTTATGGTCAGCCAAGTCAGCGCAGCGAGCGGAACATGTTCATTGTTTGGCCAACGCAACAAGAGAAACAAACAGCACATACTGGTTGTGTCTTAATTCCTCTGTGTGGATTCGAATTTTCCTCAGGCAGTATGATAGCTTGTAGTGTAGCCGGCGTGCTGTTTGGTTAGGAAACTGTTCCGGTCATATTTCACCGTATCGGGAAAAATGGATCATAATAAATTATGAACCCGGTACTGACGGCTACCGATGGGCATTTTCTCTGCGAGGAAATGCTTTATACTTACATTGTCTGCAAATGATTGTTGGAAAGTTGGTGCAATCGATTCCACCATTACTTTGATGGGTGTGTTGCTTACCTGTAAATAGAGCACGAGAATATGGAATGAAGTAAATTAGTAATTGCCACAGAATGGATTGATGTCTTCACAAATCTCCAAGACAATATATTTTTTCATGTTCTTGATTTTGGATTTCTATTTATAAAAATCCAGATCAATCCACCTAGTGTTGGTGGTGCCTTTCTCGCGCATTAAAATAATAAGAAAAACACATAAGAGCGGTCGAAATAGCACTTTTTCCATCAATTCATATGCATTTGCGGTCACTTGAATGCATTGCTGCAAACTTTGAAAAAAAAAAATTTTTTTTTCGTTTTTGAAATTTTTTTTCCCAAGGGGGGACCCTTGGCAGAAAAACAATGTTTTTTCAATAACTTTGGAACGCAACAACGGAACGAGCCAATTTTCAATAGGAAACAACTAGACCGCAATCCGCGTCGACTGCAACTTGTTGCGAGCAAATCGAATTATGCTAAGTACCAAAAAGTGTGTCTCACATTTTTGTACACACACACACACACACACATACATACACACATACAGACATCATCTCAATTCGTCGAACTGAGTCGATTGGTATATAACACTTTGGGTCTCCGAACCTTCTATCAAAAGTTCGGTTTTGGAGTGATCCTATAGCCTTTACGTATACTTTGTATACGAGAAAGGCAAAAACTACCCATATATTTTTTTATTTCTGTACATATGGTACGGTTTCAAAAAATGAAAAGTTGGACCATCCCTTATTATTTTTGCAGTGTGATTTTTTAAAATGAAATATTAAACCATTTGGGTACGAAGGTGAAATGTGAGAACGATAGCGCCCAAGCCACGACGCAAACATTATCTTAGGAGATTTTAAGGCTCAGGTTGTACAGGAGCAGGAGTTCAAGTTCAGCGCTGGTAGGCGATCGAAAACGGCTTTAGACTAATTAATTTCACCGTCTCTAAGAATATGCCCATTAGCAGCACCTACTCCCAGCACAGTCTTCCGTATGGGTACACCTGGAGATTCACTGCAGACAGAATCACAACTCGATCACATTCTGATTGATGGATGGCACTTCTCCGACATTATCGACGTCAGGACCTGGCGTGGTGTGGCGTTAACATCGACTCTTATTTGGTTATGGAAACTACGCCCAAAACTATTCTCAATCAACAATGTTTGTGTGCGTGCCTAAATACCAACGAAAAGGAATCACTCTGGGCCAACACTATTTATGTACGTCTTGTCTGCTTGACGTTTAGAAACTGATTGAGGTAAGGCAACACATAGATTGCTTGGATGATTATGGAGAGTCTCACGGTGAGTGTTCCTTCAAGTTATTTAATCACTCATTCTGAGCTAGTACCACACATCCACCTTCCTCTCGAAAAAAAAAGGTGTACGTCACGGTTACAATATGATATTCATGTAAAATTATTTCCTTTTTTTGTGATTCAAAAAACAATTTAATCAAATAAGCATACGTCTCGCACACCATTCATAGTTGATCTTCGTTGGATTGCTGATTAATGATTTATCAATGTCTCAAGGTATACACACTTTCGTGAATTTACCTGTCCACGGTAACATTCTCGCTAACAAAAGAGAAACCTAACCAACTTTTAGTTTTCTTGGAGAATGCCTACCGCTAAATTTTTTTTTTTTTTTTTTATTTTTTTTTTAAAGAGGCTTGCAGCCCTAGGCTGGCTCACCTCTGGAGTCGCTAAAAATTGCATTAGGCAGATATCTACTTGGTAAAACTGGTATAACGCTCCGTTCTATTTTCTGCAGATTTGAACCACGATTGAATCACGAGATTCAAATATTTTCCAATTGTTTTGGTGTATGAATGCGTCATTTTATCTACGGATCAATCCATTTTGCAATTACGGCGCCTTTCTTGGCGCCAACATGATGATTTCATTTAATTGAAAATTTGAAAAACATGAATAGAACACTGCTGGGGAAACCAGCGAGTTTGTTCTATTTGGCTCCAGATTTAAACTAGAATAGTGGTCGAAAATTTGGAATGAAACTGAATCACTCCTGATTTCACTCTTAGGATGCTATTAGCATTTTCTCAGTTATTAATTGAAAGCTTTCTATGCCCGCCATCGAACAAGTATGTAATCTTGTGTGGCAAGTACAATGGATACACTACACCCAGGGAGTCGAGAATGATTCCCACTCGAAAACATCCTAGACCGAGAATCGAACTCGCCATCTCCGTATTGGCAATCCTACGCCTTTGTTCGCAAGGCTAACTGGAGACCACGTAGGTATTATATCGTAACTAATGAAGTTGATCGGTAAAACAAAAAACTCATAACCAGAGATCGTAATTCTCACTCATTCTCACGAGCAGAGAATGCTCCCTCACCACTGCGATAAATTGATTTGCTCGTTTTCTCACTCCTTTCTTCCTCTCCGTACCATCACCAATTGCAATTAGAGTAGCCTTTATGGAACAATCAACCTAACCCCTACATCACCGTTTTTGTTGATATTTTAGGTTCGAATCTCGTTGCGGTCATTTTTTTTTGTAATTGCCTACCGAAAATTTTCGCGAATAGTGAGTGAGGCGTTAAAGTGGTGAAACGAAAAAAGAAATTCATCAAGTAGGCACGATTCTCGCTTATCTTCTAGGTTCGCTCTAGAGAAAAGAGGGATAGGAGAAAAAAATCATCACAAACTCCGAAAACAGATTCTCCTCCGACCCGAAAATCGATGGATTTCGCCTCATCGAAACGAAAAGTACAAACACTGCTCATAACACAATAATTCACTTACGTTGCATTTACCTTGCCATGGTGTGCTTAGTAATTATTCTAACTTTTCGAAAAAAAAACGACAAGCTTAATCGTGCATTTGTGAATTTCCATCTGTTGGATGCTGAGATCAAATTTATTCAAAGACGGACAACCTATACAGGGCCTCCCGGGTGTTCCAACCCGGGTGTAAGTTCCACCTACGGAGGTATGCGGGCCTCCCTGGTCATTCCAGGGTTGTTAGTCCTTCCCCCCAGTGACCAGGCTACCCGGCACCATAACCCGGGTTGTAAGTCCTCTGCTCCTGAACTATCATAACAAGGTCAGCTGGAGGGGCTTTCCTTACTGACTTCGCTAACATCGTTCCCTCATATTAACACCAACCGACCAACCCCTGCGTAGTAGCAAAACTGGCGCTCTCAGAGTGGGCCTACAATAATTCACCTTTTGTTGGACTGCAATCTGAGGTTCTGATCATTTTTTTTTGCGGGAACCCTCCGCTCCGAACAGTTTTTTTTTCTGAAATCCTTCGCTCTGAAAAATTTACATCTTAGTTTCCATGTCTGGCCGGTGGTTCATTTTCCCCGTGACACAAGCTTCACTCTTTCTTTTTCTCAATCCTTAGCAAACCTTATTTTCGCAGTGTTCTCTTCTTTGCTCTACAATCACATTCTCTCCTTTTTTTGAGTTCTTCCTCTTTTGATATGTATCTGTTGAGACTTTTTCCATATAGGTTCTTTGACGAAAATTTGATCCAACTACACGCCCTAGACTACGTAATGCGGTTTTATAAACACGATTACAATAAAACTACGGAAGTCTGGACATGTGGATTGTGCTGTTTTTTATCTTTATTCATGTGTTTTCTTATTGTCCAATGGACAACTACATCCAAAAGCTCACAATACGGCTATCGCTGACTTTATCTACGAAGAGTGCTGCTGAAGTCCTGCCTTGTTCAAAATTGCCAGGTTAGTATCCCATGTTAGGGACTGCCCCTTATTAGTCCAAATCTTCATGATCCTCATCTCCAGTCATTGACTTTTCTCAGTCTGCAATTCAATTGCCTTACATCTGTATCAAACGCAATTCCTTCATTTTTCTTATGGAACAATAAACAGTCAATGTTTCCACTTTTGCTCATTTTCTCTTTATTGAGGTTTGTGCTTCGGAGTTTCGATATTCAGACAACATGCTAAACAAACAGTATGAAGCCGCTCGGTTTTATTACGCAGTGGATTGTGCACGACAATGACGACTAGTTGTACTGTATACAGTTCTACATTTACGTCCGCTGTTCCTTTTCCTATCAACTATCAACCAGCTATGAAAACGTCTTATCATCCCGCTGCAAGCGTAGTGGTACACAGAAAGAAAATTCGTTATTGAAATTAAAAAAACCATTGGTAAAATTAAAAAGTTGCATTGGTTCTTTTTCGTAGAGAGTCCCGTATGTTCAAAATAAAAGTACACCAACTTTTGTAATAATCATGGCTTAAAAGTTCCACAACGCTCTAAAATTAAAAGTTTGAACATTCAAAACTAAATTGTAGAACTGTCAAATGAAAAAGTTTACAGTATAAAAAATATAGTGAAATATTTTCATTCAGAATCAAAGTTTTCATTTTCTAATTAGAAGAACCCCATACCCCGGCCGTGCTCCAATCATCTTTCCAATTGAAATTAAAATAAACAAATTACAAGGAATGGCTTTCACTTTTTATTTTAAGCTTTTTTCTTCATTTATCTCCCGAAACACGGTGGCCACTTTTAAACGTCAACCCGAGAACAAAGCCTCTGGCCAGAAGGGTGTGCAACATAGTCTTCTGAGGACATTACGCCATGAATTTCCTAAAAATAGAACGAAAATCTTGCATGAATATTGAGTAGCATAAATATTATAAGCCTGGTGCCCCAGCCCCGGTACATCAATCTTTAATTTTGCTCACGACTTTGAAGTACTGGAGCGGGGAACTGTTTTGATCATTGAGCCTTGTGAACTCCAGCATCAACCTTTTCATATTGACCTACCTTCATCTTTATATAAGTGCGCCGTATTTTTGCCGGATCCGGGACCATGGGTGATAAAAACATTTGCTGAAAACAAATAAAAACACATCAGAACTCTCGAACAGGCTATTCTCTAGCACTTTCTCATGAACGGTTTTTGAGACTTACCTACAATCGGGTGGCAAAAGTTTTTTTTAACCAACATCCAGTAGATGGCCGTTTACTTTTTTGGTTCCAGCAGTATCTGAAATAGCTACACAGCAACAGAAATCGACGGATACTTAGTCGAGGCTAAAAAACTTTATCTCGACCAACTGGTTGCCACCTGCAACCTGGCTCAGCTGTAACGACTACACACAAAAAAATAACGTTGTTTTCACTTTCCATCATTCGGTGTCACAGCACTGGCTATGTGTTTACGTAAGGTGATTTAACATTTCTAGAACTTCTGTGACGAAAGCGCGTACTTTTAATTTTACACACAGCCTCGAAACAAAATACTTTTACATAAAATACAAACATTTTACGGAGACGATTTTTACTCTCATTTTAAAGAAAATAAGCCGCTTTTCAGATAGAAAGCGCATTACATTTGATTGCATAGTTTTATTTTTTCTGTGTATTGATAGGCTTCAAGTGTGGTGCTATTAATTCACTGTGAAATTGTATACGTTCACTGTAAGCAATGATATCGACCCAAATTTACCAGCTATAAGTGCGGTCTTAATCAATCGGCTCTTAGCACGGTCTTAATCGACCCTCTCTCAGCTCGGCCGTAATCGATCCGCTATGAGCGCGGTCCTATCGAACCGTTATCAGCCCGGTCCTATCGACTCGCTATCAGCGCGGTCCTATAGACCTGCTATCAGCGCGGTCCTATCGATCCGCTAACAGCGCGATCCTATCGACCCGCTATCAGCGCGGTCCTATCGACCCGCTATCGGCGCGGTCCTATCGACCCGCTATCGGCGCGGTCCTATCGACCCGCTATCGGCGCGGTCCTATCGACCCGCTATCGGCGCGGTCCTATCGACCCGCTATCGGCGCGGTCCTATCGACCCGCTATCGGCGCGGTCCTATCGACCCGCTATCGGCGCGGTCCTATCGACCCGCTATCGGCGCGGTCCTATCGACCCGCTATCGGCGCGGTCCTATCGACCCGCTATCGGCGCGGTCCTATCGACCCGCTATCGGCGCGGTCCTATCGACCCGCTCTCAGCGCGGTCCTATAGACCCGCTCTCAGCGCGGTCCTCATCGTCCCGCAATGTACGCCGTGCTGACGGCCCGCTGATACTGTCGCTCATAAACATTATTTTCAAAATCAAACCAAACTTGTCATATGTCACACTTACAATAACACTTTGGCTCAGAGTGATCCCTTTTCAGTTGTTCATTTTTATTTCTCTAAAGGTTCTAAGTTTGAGTTGCTGTCGTAAAAAAAAATGCAACTCCTGGCAGGATCGCCATTGTGCGTGCCTAAATACCAACGAAAAGGAATCACTCTGGGCCAACACTATTTATGTACGTCTTGTCTGCTTGACGTTTAGAAACTGATTGAGGTAAGGCAACACATAGATTGCTTGGATGATTATGGAGAGTCTCACGGTGAGTGTTCCTTCAAGTTATTTATTCACTCATTCTGAGCTAGTACCACACAGTTTGGTATCGACTACCGACTCGGAACGACCTAGAGTAGGGTGACCATATGAAATTTTTCCAAAGGAGGACAAATCACCCGAATTGAGCGAAAAAGGAGGACATTTGGTTGAAAAAGGAGGACAAAAAATCATCGATCGATTCCTAGCTTCTAATATGATTGAGAATATTATATTTGATAGTTTTTTGCACATTAAAGTGCATTGAAAGAAGTTTTTGTAAATCGAGACAAATACAACATCTTCTTATATTTCATTAAGTAATCTTTTATCTTTATTAACTCCAAAAGTTCCATTTTCCGACTTTCATTATAGTCAACATAAAGCACTTTCTAATTATAAACTACCAGCAACATCTTCTTCAACCAGCTTCAACTAATTCTAAAATCAGTAGCAAACAAATTTTGAATATTATTATGCTGGCATTTTCAGCAATATTCCACAGAATTCTAACAAAAATCATTGTTTTCAATTCTGAATACTTTATTGCAAAAATAGACAACTGACCGAATATTAGGTTCTATAAGGATCGAATACAAGATACTTAGTTGTCCAGCGATTTTTTTTACTTGGATGCCATCGAGAATCAAAATTTAAGGCATATGAATTAGAATGATACTGTTAACTGTATGACCACAAAGTTCTCAATTGAACAGATTTTAAACTGTTTAGATTTAGACTAAAGAAACTCAAAACTGTTCAGATTAGTTTTAGGTATTTTATTCCATTCTAGGCACGGCAAGGCGGCTGCTCTGTGCATCATATATTCAAGAAGCATATCGTCCAACGCGTTTAAAAGGCAATTTGATGGGTTTGAAGAACATTTTGAGAAGTATTTAGGGTAAAACGTCCTATCGTTGTGGTATGCCCTAATGTTGCGGTAGTGTTAAAATAGTCCATTCTGGATATAATACCATTGAAAACAAATGTGGGTACGCTATAACTCTTCGGATTAACAACTAGAACAGCTTTTGTTTGACAAAATTCCGTTCAAAATGATGAAAAATCAACATTTTTCGTTAAAAATTTGAATCCTTTGAGCCTATTATTGCGGTAGTGCTAAGGTCCTATTGTTGCGGTATCGCTCTCCATAAGAATTACATGCAATACCGCAACAATAGGACTGACCTTCAACAAATATCGCAACGATAGGCAACTGCGTCCTATTGTTGCGGTAGTTTGATTTTATTGTGATAAAAACAAAACAACATAAGTTCAGCACAATTGACGTAATATTTACGAAACTATAGTTAACGAGCATCCTATTCAACTACTACAATGTGGAAATCGACCAACAGGTAATTTTTGAAGAATTTTTGTAATGAATTTTGTTTTGACACGGTGCTTAACCCCTCCATAATAGGTCGTTTTACCTTACATTCTGTTTTCCATCTATTTCTCACAATTCCGATGCTTCTGATATTTTTGAACCATGTAACTCACGGATTTCACTTAATAGAAAATATTTCAGAATTAAAATCAGAAAAGTAAACGTGTTCAATATTTTGTTACAGAATTGACTTCTGTTGTATTATTGTTTGTTAAACTAGATTTTTTTTTCTTTTTTAGTTATTCATGCAACTGTTTTTCCAAAAAATCCAAAAAGGAGGACATTTTAGCGCAAAAGGAGGACATCTGGTTTTTAATGAAAAAGGAGGACATGCCCTCCTTCAGGATACCATATGGTCACCCTAACCTAGAGCGAATGAAGCAACCAGATGTCGCCACCGGATACGCGCAGCATCTTGGCGCCGTTGACAGAAGAGGGCAAGTACGATGGGGCCCCACTAGGGAATGGCTGGAGTACAGTTAAAGCAGCCATTAACGACGCAGCGGAGATCAACGTTGGGTATGTGGGACGAAGTCACGTTTGGTTCGACGAAGAAAGTAGACAGACCGGAGAAGAAGGACGAAGCGCGATCGATCCCAGAACGTGCAATAGACGAAGCTTAACGTATCTCGCAAAGACTTCGTGCAGGGATAAGGATGGGAGCATCTTGGAGACCTTAAAGACAAACTTTTCGAAATTCACCGAATTCGGGCACCACTATGAATATTGAAGCAACGAGCAGCTGTCATATTTTTATTCTATGCTTGCTGTGAGGACGGAGAGCCAAATAAAGATGAAAGTCAAATAAAAGATGACAGTTATTCGTTGTTTCTATGTTGAGATTGGTTCCTCTGAAAATGCGATGCAAAATTTATTTGGATTCTGGACAGTTTCACCTTAATGGCGCTAAGAGTACAGACAGTGAAGGTCTAGACTCTAGACAACCGAGGAGACGACTACGTCATTCAGTTCAGCGGAGAATGGAATCCAACCTCGAGAAAAGATTGGCATAAAGTAATTTGGCATAATGCCGTTTGGCATAATGTCGTTTGGCATAATGGTCATTTGGCATAAGGTCATTTGGCATAATTTTCATTTGAGCTGTGTGATTAATAAGTAAGAATTGTCGAGCCATTCAGTTACATAGTTTCCTTCATACGGACGATACGGGATTGTACGGCGTGACAAATTAATGAAATTTTTGTAGGGTTCTAAACCTTGCAGGAAATTGAAACTACGTTACATCTTCAAACTCGGCAAAATTTAGATTTGGGTGATATCAGAATGAAAATACATCCGATCCATGCTACACAGAACCGATTCGAATTACTTGGTGCCCGGAATTCCCGATTTGCTAGACCATATCTCAAAAATGGATAAGCTAATGTTATAGAAACCAAATGATGATTTCTTGTATCCTGAGTTAGTTAGAGTTAGAAAATTCGAGGATTATAATTTTACAACATGTATTAGGACCACCTGATCATTTGGTCTTGGAACGGACATCTCGGAATAAGTTACCGTGGGCTCTATAGTGGCCACAAATTCATTTAGATAAAACTTTGGCAATATGGGTATCAAAATTCTTGGAATGGTTCCGGAAATATATTTTTCATGTAGTTGAGACTAGAGATCGTTATCATCGTTGTGATCGACAAATTTTGAATCGATTACTTTTCAACGATTATTCGATTCAATAATCGACAAGAATCGAGAGTAATCGATTAGTCACTAATCGATTAATCGGGATCTACGACATCTTTAAGATGTCACAAACAAATCGATTACTTCGACTAATCGATTCATCGGTCTGATAATCGATTTATTTTGAATGGATTACTACCCAACCATTATTCGATTCAATAATAGACAAGAATCGAAAGTAATCGTTTAGTTGTGACCGCAAATTTATTTAGAAGAAACCCTGGCAATATGAGTTTAAAAATTCTTGGATTTGTTTCGGAAACATGTTTTTCATATAGTTGAGATCAAAGGATGGATATCATCCTGTATCAGGTTCCCGAAAGGCCTAAAGTGACCACAAACTTGTTTATAAGAAACCCTGGCAATATGGGATTCAAAATTTTTGTATTTTTTTCAGAAGCATGTTTTTTAAGTAGTTGAGACCGTAGGATGGATGACAACCGGAACGGTCATCTTGGAACAGGTTTCCGTGGGTCCTAAAGTGGCCACAAACTCATTTAGAACAGACCCTGGCATAAACATTTTTGGAATTGTTTCGGAAACATGTTTTTCCAAGAAGATGGGACCGATGCTGGGTCATTAGGCCGAATGGCCATTAGGCCGAATGGTCACTAGGTCGAATGACAAGTGAGGAGTGAATCGTGAGAAGTGAAAAGTAAAATGTGGAAAGAGAAAAGTGAAAAGTGAAATGAAAGAAATGAGAAGAGAGAAATGAAAAGTGACACAGTGTCCGATTTTATCACGTCCCGCTTTTGTCACGTTGTTGACCCATTTTGTCACACCAAAAAAATTTGAAACTACAATGATTTTCATGAAATAACTTACAGCGCCTGTGGTTTATTTTAAATCATTTCTGAGTACCTGTCAAGAATTTTTTAAGCTGATTCAAATTTGTGAAATTGATTAAAAAAATCAAAAAAAAAATCCGATTTTGTAACATTCCTTATTTAAATACCCCAAAATTCACCAAGGGGGTAATAAACTCGGGATATTACTGTAGTGAGAAGTGAGAAGAGAGAAGTAGAAGTTTGAAGGGAGAAGAAGGAAGAAGCTGGATGGAAAAGAGAAAAAAGAAAAAATAAAAAGAAATAAGTGAGAAGGAGCAATGCAGCAAATAAGAAAGTGTGCATCTATTGCATCCACAGCTTCTTATTTACCACGTTGTTCAGAATGCTCAGAGCAGTGGGGGCGGTTGACCTACAGGAACGTCAAATTTGAAACTATCCAGAGACGAATTGGCGGCCGTTATCGCTCGCGAAAAACTGGATAAATATCAAACATTTTTGAAATTGTTCCGGAAGCATGCTTATACAAGTTGAAGGGCCTTCAAGAAGGTTTCCCATCGAAACGGTAATTTAATAAAAGTGATTCATTCATTCAATGTCTATGTCTATGTGTTTATGTCTTGTTATCAAATCAAATGTAACTTTTCCTAGTTTTAATTCTCCTTGACCTGAGATAAAGTAATAACTAACAGGCTATCGTAGAAATAAACATAATACATAATAATAATTAAAAATAGTCGGGCAGGTAAATGTTACCTCTCTTACTCGATATCTTCAATATCGAACAAGGACGAGCCCGCATTGAGCTAAAGAACACTAGTGGTTGCAGAACATCGGATCTAGAAAATTTAGGATCCACGAAAATTTGTTTCGTTTTTGTAGGAAAACACGTGATTGCCCTACTACTTGTGGAAACATGTTTCCGAAACAATAGCTTGTTTTTTTTTAAATCTATGTTACCAGGGTCCCAGTTATCCTTGTAGGATTACCAATTCGCAGATGCCAAGTTTGATTCTCGATCTAAGGTGCTTTCGATTGGGAAATGTGGGCATAGTGTATCCTTTGTGCTCACCACACAAGACACATAGTTAAGCAATTGATCGTTCCAGTTATCATACAAAACCATTGGAGAAAAAGAAGATACCCAGGGTTTCTTCTGAATGAGGGGCCCCATTGGGCTCCACGGAAACCTGTTTAAGAATGACCGGTTCGTTGTCCAACCATCGAATGGCCTAATTACACATCAGATCATGCTTCCAAAACAATTTCATGAATTTTGATACTCATATTGCCAGGAGGATGACCTGTCCGTTGTCAAACCATCCTATGGCCTAATAACTCAAAAGGTCTTCTGCTGGACCTTCTGCCATCCTTCAAAAGAAGGGATCATGTTTTCCCTAGCCTTAAACTGAGAAAATGCCTGAATTGAACAAATGATTTTTATCCTCTCTTGCCTTCGAGCATCCTTTGAAAGAATGATTCCCCTTTCTTGAACTGAATAATGCATACATTGAGAATAGGAACCATACATATTCTTTCTTATGTTATGCCGGGCAAATGCATTATTAGAAAAAAAAAAAAGGAATCGTATCTTATTTTGTCACATGCTGGAAAAATACATCCTTTGAAAAAGGAAGCGTTTTTTTAAGACTTATGAACGACAAAGTATGCTTTTAAAAAGATGATCCTGCAGAAATCACACCTTAGGAGCTCCGACACTTTGACTCCGTCCCCAGGAAATTTGGTTGGGTCAGAGTAAAGTCGGACCGTCTGTGGATAAGTTGTACAACTTGCCCACAGACGGTCCGACTTTACTCCAACCGAACCAAATTTCCAGGGAGCGGAGTCAAAGTTGTACAACATATCGGAGTATGTATGGGGCCCCCTACATGCCTGGTGGCATATGCGAACTGTGGATGATCGCGTTTCAAATGACTGTGGAAAATCGCGTGTCAAAATTTCATTGCATTCGATTGTTGGGAATTGTTTTTTGATTTTTTTTCCGAAATTAAAACATGAAAAACACCCCATTTAAAAAAACACTTCGTAATGTTTTCGTGAAAATCTCCGAAAGTGTTGTTCTAATGTGCCAAACTTTTGATAGAAGGCTCGGAGACCCATAGTGTTATATACCAATCTGTCTGTTATATGTGTGTATGCGTACAAAATTTTGGGAACTTTTTGGAGCATTGGACGAATTACTCACAAAAAGTTCCATTCGACGGGAAATCCTGTTATTTGCAATTGAAAATTGGCCAGATTGCACTATGGGATAAGAAGCTATGGACAAAATACATTTAGTATGCGCAAAACATATGAATTTAAAATATAATTTAATTTTAAAAATTCTAATCACGCAGTCGTACATGTGACAATGTGAACTGTGCGGTGTGGGATTCCGGCCTAAGCTTTTAATTATTTAGAGTTTTTCTTCTTCTTCTATGCTGCCGCTAACCGCAAGTCGAGCACATCTGTATATGGGGCTCCATATACAGATGTGCTCGACTTGCGGTTAGCGGCAGTATGGCTCTACATTCCAACTGGAGCTTGGCCTGCTTTTCAACTTAGTATTCTATTAGCATTTCCTCAGTTAGGGTGTCAAGAAAGTTTCCAACCCGAAAACATCCTAGACCGAACTGATAATCGAACTCGCCATCTCCGGATTGGCAATCCTACGCCTTTGCTCGCAACGGAGACCAACCCTTGCAGCACAACTCGGACATATTTGATTGCTGGAACTCAAATGTAACCAAATTTAGTTGCATATAGGCAACAGAAACATCTGTACCACATGGGTGCTGCTCGGGAAAGTTCAGCAAGGCTACTGGAGTTTTTATTCAGTTCAAAAAAGCTCAATTTACATGCCTTTGCATGTGATAAAACAGCTGCAGATATTGAATAACGTGCAAACAGTTTGGTCTTAGTTTTCAATTTCAATATCACAACACAACAAGCAGTTCTAGGAACTTTTTTCAAATGGGCGTAATTGATTCTGACCTTGATTTTTCAAATGACGATTGTGCTCTTAATTCAAACTATTTTAGTCAACTAACGTACTCAACAGAAAGAATAGATTGCGATCTATCAGGTAGTAACGTCAGTTGCACGAAATATGCTGAATAGAGAGAGTAGGAGTCGTTTCAAATTTCAAGGTCAAATACAGTTACGCCTATTTGAAAAAAGTTCCTAGAGTTATATTTTTGAATGCAATTTTCAGATATTGTATATGAGTTTTTAGGCTTCAATATCGAACAAAACAATAACTGTTTATTATATGAAGAAATTATTATTGTTCAAGGTAAGTATGATATACATTCGATTTTCTCGCCTCCGTCTGCTCAGATAACTGTACGAGGAAGCTTTTAAGCATGAACACTGGAAGATGTATCACATCAGCGTGGTCAAATTCACTACTCATATTATACGGTTAATTATGGCTTTGACAGGTTTTGTCTGGTATGGTCTCATTTATCACATATTGTGCTCACATATAGCTTACTGTATATTTTTCCTATATTTACTCTCGTACCCATGTTTAAAGAAATTTGATCTGCAAATAGCACACTGCCCAAAAATAGAACAAAACCTGCCAAAGCCGTCATGTCCCCTACAAATTACATTAATGATACAGTCTGATGGCGATGCGGCGATGGTCAGCGTTTCCAGCCTGGCGCCATTTATGAAGCTCGAAAAATTACTCGGGTGGTGTCATTTAGCGCCCACGCGAACCTGGCGCGCCGGGCGGTGGCGTGGCTACAATGTGACGCCATTTCCAGCACGCTATTCCGGGCTCCCTATCGCATCATTTAAATGGGTCAAGTAGAGTACCTGGCGGCGATTGCCAGGATAGGGGGCGTGGGTGATGTTCCCCAGAATCATGTAAACGAAAATCGATAATATCATTTATTCAAAGTGCCCATCACCCCCGATGATCCTGGACGGTTGGTCTTCCCGGGGCGGTTGAGCGTTCTTCTGTCTGCAAACTATGTGTTGTGTGGTCTTTAATGGATTACACCGGTGCACCGGTGATTTACATTAGTGGTCTTGAGAGCATTGAGGAATTTGCTAATATAATGCCACTTTTTTTTAAATCATTGCTTTGTTCTATATTTAAGGATATTGTTTTAAGATTTTAGCTTTTTATGATATTTGCCATAGTATAATATATATGGTAATTTTTTATCGCGGTGTGAATAGTAAGCTTGAATAGGTTTACGAACATGGATAATTAAAAATTTATGAAACAATTTTAGTAGTCTACAATTCTAAAGCATCTGTGAAATTTTCAAGAAATTATTTGTTAAAATCTGTAAAAACAATTTAGTCTTAGTAACTTAATCTGAGAGATGATTGCATATGAATCGGTGCCAGCGAAAGTGGTATATGTTACATTGAGTAAATTTTACAGGAGACGAATTTTCCCGAAAGCTTTAAAAATAAAAATCAAATCTGCAATTTTCTGCAACTCTTCTGTACCAACGTGTTTTGAATGATGTGGCTAAAGGTAGTGATGAGAAATATGCCAAGTTTCTTGACAAATTTCAAGTTTTTCGGAACAAAATGCACATGTACCACTATTAGGCTCGATGCCCACGTAGCGTCATTTCAACGCAGAGTGCACGTGGCGTCAAAAAGACGCAGGTGTGCACCGGGAAAAGCGGTAACGCAGCGTCACCACGCCGATGCACACCAGCGTTATTTTAACGCTGCGTGCACGTGGCGTTGAAAAGCCGCTACGTGGGCATCGGCCCTAATGGGAACAAAATGCAACAGACACCGAAAATCATTGCCAGTAACAGTGGTATATGTACATTTCTAAAATTACGGTAGTTAACCATTTTGAAATTCGAAATAGGGTTACAATCTGTTACGGAAACATCCATGTTGTCAATTTTTTTTAACAAGCTGATTTTAGTGGGTGAAACTGTACATGTACCAGTTTTCCTGGCAACGAACATGCCATTGTGATATAAATCAGAAATAAAAAAGTGCATATGTCCAGATTCAGTTGACAAAAATCACGTTTTCGTTATTCCCTTACTAGATATTTGCTAACAGCAGCCTTTGGTGTAAAAAACACAAAATCGACACAAATGATTTATGTACCACTTTCACTGGCACCGGTTCATATATTGAAAATTACCCAAAAACCCCAGATTAATCCACCTAGCAGTGATGATGCCTTTCTCGTGCATTATAAAATATATTTAAAAAATCACATTAGAAAGGTCCAAAAACCTCTTGCGCGGAATAAATCACATTTTTTCGATCATTTTGCATGTTTTTGCATTGATTAAAATGCATTGTCACCATTTTTGGAAAAAAAAAATCGGTCTTGAATTTTTTTTCCAAGGGGAGACCCTTGGGAAAAAAAACAATGATTTTTAATTATTCCGAAATGCAATGTCCCATCGAGCTAAATGTCAATAGCAAACAATGGGACCGCATTCTCCGTCGAATGCAACTTGTTGCGAGTAAATCGGATAATGCTAAGTTCCAAAAAGTGTGTCTACAACACACATTACACACATACATACACACATACACACACACATACATACATACACACATACAGACATCACCCCAGTTCGTCGAGCTGAGTTGATCGGTATATAACAGTATGGGTCTCCGGGCCTTCTATTAAAAGTTCTTTTTTGAAGCAATCATATAGCCTTTCGGTACAACTTTGTTGTACGAGAAAACAAAAATAAATTTAAAAAATATTAAAAGTTTCTTTCACCCTTAAACTGCAGGGAAAAATCTTGTTAACTTAAAACAGCCCGTTCTCGGTCAATTTTCAACTAAAATGCAGGCGATCAAGAGGTATAGTAGTTCCAGAAAGTAGACGGGTAAAATGCTTAGGATTACCCTACCTCATTTACAGGGGGAGTTTTGAAGTGTAGCGTAAGTCATTTTTTGAGCAAATGTTCAATATTTTGAAACAGTTGTTTTAGTATAAGTAACTAATGGTCAATGTTTAAGGTTGACAACAAAAGCCAAATAGACATAAATTGGCCTCCGGATGACCATCGAACAGGTTCCGGAAACTCGGAATTTCAAAAGGTACAAAATGGCCAACAAAGAACTACAGAACAGGACAGTCTTCCAACACTAAACAGGTGGTTACCGCATGGCTAGCTTTACCCCACCAAGAAACTAATGCAATGAAACTAATGAATCTAACAATTTCGCATATGCCCGGTTCTTATACAGGTTTTGGTAGGTTCTTATACAGAATTGTTACAAAATCTAACGTTTGCTAGTTAGGTGAACCTATTTGTCAAATGTTATGTTTAAAAATTTGTTTGATTATTTGTCAAATGTTGTTCAAAAGACAGTACAGACAGTTGTTTGTCGCCAAACTCTCATTATTGAATGTTCACACGGTCAAGCAGTTTGGCCAGCATTGACTCCACCTCTCGTTTATTCAAACATACAACAAGTTTTACCAACAGCGGCACGAACAATCAATTTATTCGACCAACAATACCACACACGAAGGACCGAAGCGTCAACTTGAGCACCAACCAGCACCACCAACCAACCAATATATATGGGGGCTTGTGCAACTTCACTACAAATGCTCAAACATGACTCCGCCCCCGACAACTCAAACCAAAATCAAACTGTTTTAATTTTTTCCAGCCGAGCCGCCAACTGTCAAATGGTTGTTCGGACAACATCATACACATTCAAACGAAGCGGCAACCAAAACGTTTTCTTGGGGGGAGTCAATGTTCGTCAAACTGCTTGACTGGTGTGTACGCTGCATAAAAGCCAAAAACAGAATCACGGAATACATCGGTCTTCCGACCCCTTGAACTTCTCAGAATCTTATAAGTAATCTAGAAAACGCCATAATTTCTTGATAGGGTAAAACTGGCCATGTTATGGTCACGGAACAGGTTCCGGAAACCCAGAATTTCCGGTTCAAAAGGCCAACATAAAACAAAACAGATTAGGCTTCAGACACTATGGATCCTATAATGAGAGATATGCGAAAGCGGATAGGGTCGGACAAGACCCCATTGTGCAGCACTTTACACGAGAAGGCCTCGTACTGTGCCTCGATGAGGCCGGTGATTTTCTCAGGAACATCCTTGCGTTTTAGGGCGCCCACATATTCTCGTGATTGAGACGCTCGAAAGCTTTTTCGTAATCGATGAATTCCAAGTAAAGGGGCTCTTAAAACTCGTTGACCTGCTTCAGAATGATGAGGAGCGTGACAATATGGTCCACACAGGATCTTCCAGCACGGAATCCGGCCTGCTGCCGCCGGAGAGTTGCATCGATCTTCTCCTGAATCCACTTTGCATAGAACTTTGAGAACGGTAGACAGAAACATAATGCCTCGCTAGTTATCGCCTACAGTCAGGTCACTCTTTTGGGCACCTTCACTAAGATACCTTGCAGTCTACCGGGAAAGTTGCGGTGTCCCACATATTACGAAATAAACGATGCAGTAGTTGAGCGGTTGTCATGGGGTCAGTTTTGAGCATCTCGGCTGATATGCGATCGACCCCTTGGGCCTTTGGATAGCTGTTTGAATCTCTAGCAGTGATAGAGCTTCGGTATTGACGCGTGTTTATACGACGGATTCTAGGCAGATCATGCCGAGGTGGTGATGGCTTGGCTGGCACTTGAAAAAGTTGTTCGAAGTGCTCGAACCAGCGTTTCAGCTGGTCAGTTGGGTCGGTAATAACTGATCATTCACGTCTTTCACAGACATCGTTGCATTCATCTTCGCCCCGCTTAAGCGTCGTGAGATATCGCAGAGGAGGCGAATGTTCCGGTTGCGGCGGCTCTCTCTCCTTCGTCGGCCAGAGAGTCTGCCCACGCTCGCTTGTCCCGTCGACATGAGCGTTTTACTTCCTTCTCAAGAACCAAGTATCGTTGACGGCCTAAGACTTTGGCTCCTCTGGTTTTTGATCGCTCTATCGCGGCTTTGGCTTCACTTCGCTCCTCTATCTTCCTACAGGTCTCATCGGTGATCCATTGTTTTCTCTGGGTGTGCAGTTTGTTACCGGACGGTAACATTAGTTGATTATTTCGATGTGGAACGGTAGGGTAACTTATATTGTAATAGACAGTTAAACGATCAATTTGAAAACTGAGGGCGGCAAGGGAGTTCTAACGCATCAAACGCATTTATCAGCGTTGGGGCCGGACCTGACCAGATAACGCGCCGAGACGGAGCAAAGCGGAATGGAAAAAAAACGTGCTTGTGGCTTGGAAGATGGGAGATAAGAAGTTGGACACTCGAGTGAATAAGATGTGCGTGGAGCAAGTTTCGTGAAGTGTAAAACCTCCATCTTTCCGTCCGGGTTGTCCGTGCCGCCGGGAAACGTTTCTGTGCCGCTTTCGCCGGTAAACCCGACTGCTATCGCTATATTTCCTGCTACATCACTCAGTGAGCAGTCCATTCTGCCAGTAAAACGGCCTTCCCGAATTAGAATCGTCGTAGGGAACCGCCATCTTGTCCGGGGTACCCACGCCACCAAAAACACGTTCCAGGCCGCCATCGATGGTGAAATCGCCAAATCCTCGACAAATACCGCCACCCCGAGTAGCACGCATGTTACACATAGATCACAGTAACTTATATATGACCAGATTCAGTCACAATTGAGTTGCTGCAACCAGATTTGCATGTCTTGTGCTGCTTGGGACCCTTTCCACCGCGGCGTTAAGTCCAACTGGCGGCTCACCCCTTCAGTGATGCCGCTTTAAGAGGACCGATCAGTGTCGTCGTGAACCACCATCTTCTCGTCCGTGAAGCCAGTAACCCGTTCTGGGCTGTCCACGTCGGCGACTTCGCCGGATCATCGGAAATTATCACCTTCCTTCGTTGCCCGCCCTGTCGGTGGGGCCGTGAAAAGCAAAAGCTTCGACGTCGCGGTGAACAGCCATCTTCTCGTCCGGAGCGTCCGGCCACCAGAAACCCAGTCGTGGTCGCCCCTTCGGCTCAACGAATATCGATATTCATCTCGCCAGAGCATCCGGCTAACCTAAGGGCCAGTATTGTCGGCGGCCGTCCACAAAAAAAACCATCCAGCGCAACGGATCAACTCCAGCAACTATCCGTCCAGGGACCCATCCTACTCCCTGCCGCCCGAAAACCGATAAATAATACAGTAAGTTAATTTTTTTTTTGTTCTAGGACTCCACATCCGAAACTCTCCCCTACTTATATCGCCCTGGGACCCGGGAGTCTTTGGTACCCACCCCGCAAGCGGCCGTTGGCTCAAGAGCAGCTGCTTGGAGCTTAGGCGGGTCCCCTTCTGGGACCAAGCAATTTCTCCCGGGGTCAAATCGTTTCTAGTTCGCCCAGATTATTCTCGCTGGTGGCAATGAAGGCATTCTTGATGATTCCGGAATATCTGCAGCACGCTTCTCCAGTTCTCCAACGAAGGACCGTATCATCGTCGCATCTTCCAGTCAGCGTGTGTTGAACCGTCGTCCAACTCTTTGCTCCTGCCGACGAATCCGCGCAATGCGCAGGCGTATTTTGTCGATGAGGAGGTGATGATCAGACGCGATATCGGCACTACGTTTGTTGCGTACATCAAGATGTGGTCGATTTGATTTTCTGTAAAGCCGTCACGGGAGACCCACGTGACCTTGTAAACCGGTCGATGAGGGAAGAGCGATCCCCCGATCACCATGTTGTTATTACCACAGAATTCTGCGAACAGCTCTCCGTTTTCGCTCATTTCTCCGAGACCATGGCATCCCATAATGCGCTCATGGTTCGAGTTGTCGGATCCGATCTTCGCATTGAAGTCGTCCATACAGATCTTGATATCATCCTTCGTAGATAGCTACGACGGCATTGAGTTGGCTGAAGATCGGCAGCATCGGTTGGCGCATAACATTGGATTATTGTAAGGTTTCGGACCCGTGTCCTAAATCCGGCAACGATTATCCTTTCACTTATAGGTTCCCACTTCATAAGCGCAGAGTGTGCCTGAGCGCTTAGTAGAAAGCCAACTCCGCGATGCCGGGGAGCGTGTTCAAGCCAAAGTATAGCAGAATTTTTCACGACGGCGTTCTGTGTTCTCCAAAGTTTGGCCAACGAACTTCACTCAGTCCCAGGATCTCAAGCTTCATACGGCATGCCTTATTGGCAAGCAATGAAACAACAATTTCATCATAACTCGAGAATTAATCACGCAAATGGAACCAAATGTGGCATTTAGATGTTTTGGAAGGTAAGATATGGTTCTGTGGTGGTTTGAAACCCTTTCCTTATCTGAAAAGGGGGGTTTCCATACAAATGAACCAGAAACCAGAAATGAACCCCATTTGAAATTTCTTTAAAGTGTAATAAAATTAAATGGCGATGCTTGCGTCGTTAGCGATTCCAAAGGCATAAGTGATGGCCGTCGGCGGCGAAGGCTGCGGTAGAAAATTTATTTGCCGCGGTAGATTCTGCAACTATTGCAAGTGAAATTTTCTCTTCAGATTCAGAGAATCGTGTGGTTGCTGTCAGTGGTTGTGTAGGCGCATCAAAACACGTATATCGCTTCCTTTAATGACCCCCATTTTGAGCGGAAGATAGTTGACTGGAGACATTTTTTTTCAAATTGAAAGTGGCGATTATGGCGTCAGTAGCGGTCTCAGCAGCATCAGAGCGCTATCGTCTGTTGCCATTCAGCAGTATGAATAGTAATCTGTTCGCAAATTCAAGCATCAAATTCAAATTCGGCAAATCAAACTCTCTTCTCTGTAAGGCCCTGACAAAGTACTGATTTTTAAATTTGTGCGACTTTGCAATTACTAACAGCATGCGAGCAAAGATTTCACTTGAGTGCTGTTCTTACTGACGACGAGTTTTCTGCAGCAACCACCGCCGACGGCCGTAATTGTTGGATGAATTTTCACTTTCACTTTGTTGAACATTTTCGGTAAAACAATTTCTCTTCTGTGTATAATGGTGGTCCTGATAAAGAACCGACTATTTTTTTTATTGTATCACTCGGCCGCCATTCGAGAATTCGTTGCTACGGACGCTGGCTGGTATACGCTCCGTGAAAGCTAGATTGTAAAGGACACGCTGCTGCCAAGACCGCCATAGACGCCATCGAAGCGAACATTTTTCTTCTGCCACCGAGCCGTTGTTACTGGGACTGCTTCCAAATGGCCCACGCTCCAGCGAAGCGGTCCGCTCGCCGTGAAATCTCGAACCAAAAAAAAAACGTGCGCGCGTGAGACACGGCTATTTTTATTCACAGAGAAAAGCGGAGGACCAAAGGGTGCGTATCCCACATCAATATGATGTCTGTGTTGGTGATGCCTGAACGGGACTAGTTCTACCGGGCATGAAAGAATTTTAGTTTTAAATAGTTTGACGTTGATAATAAATAGATTTAATACAATTAGCAAATTGATGGAAAGTTTGCGAATTTATCAATCAATAAATCTTAAAAACCCATCCAAAGATAAAGGCGCTATTAACGTTATTTAAATCTTACTTGATTTCGTGACGGTCCCCAACTTTGAAATTTTCATTTTGGACCCATTATCTGAGTCTTCTCCTTAGACGTCAAAAAACATTCTAATCCACTTAGTTCAGAAATAGCATTTTTTCAGCCAAGACACAAACCGCCGTGAATATAATTAATGATTTCGCTATAGCTTCCAAATGCAGTGATTGCTCGGTTTATAAACAATGATAACTAACTGTACCAGGAAAGCAAACAAAAAATTAAATGTAACTATTTAACTAAAACGTGCACTTGAGCACCATCCCCATTTTATCCACCCCCTCCCCTAAAAGCACCTTCGGGGTGGGTGGTGCGTGGAATGGAAATGATAGAAAATTAAAATATGCCAGCCGTTTTCCATTTTCAAGATATTATAGCGACAGGTCACGACTATGCCGGTACTCATTTGTTGAATGCTTTATCTGTGAAATGCTTTCTACACGATGCTGACATTGAAACGATTCATTCCGTGCTTTGCTGTGTTGAAGGTTGAAAGTTAATAAAATGTCGGAGAAGAATTCGGATGAACCATCAGAAATCGTTTGAGATCGTCAGTGCAATTTAATAACGATCACTGCGATGCGTCTTGAGCCTTTCCAGATAGCGCACACTAATAGCAACTTATCACATTCCATACCTGCTGTCATCTCGACATAGACAGACGGATGCATAACAGGCTGCAGTTTGCGATGATTGCAGTGAAAAAGCCAGGGAGGAAATTGGTGCTAATGCATCAATAAGCCCGCACTAATAGCAATTCAATCACGGCCGGGGTACATCCTTCAGTATCTACACACCACACGTTGCAGAGCGTCGCAGGTTGAATTCAATGCAAATGCAAAAAGTGCCACTCACTCGCCCGCTGGGAATCAATAGAACACAGTATCCGTGTGCTATCTCGTTTACCCTCCCACAACCATGTCAAACCTCTCAATTTCGATTTCCCGGAACAGTATACACAAAACATCGTCGAGTATCGGCGTATTGTTGAGCACATGGCACACAAAAAGTGGGAAAGGTTCATCGAGGTGGACAATAATGTACTTCGGACGGCGATACGCCAGGTATATATGTAGACGGCTAACTGGCATGGCAGTGGACAGGATCAGTCCACCGGAAAAGCCACCCTTAGAGTACCGGAGGAAAAGTTGTTTAGTACACGAAACGAGCAGCTGTTCTGTACAGTAGATTTCTCAACAATGCGATAAACTATGGTCCACTTGAAGCAACATAGGATAGTAATAACGTTCACTTTATTATCTATGCATTTTCAAGTTTTCAGCAATAACATAAAATAATCATCAGGACGATTGGTGATACTTCGGACTTGTTTACTGTGATACTTCGGAAATGTGAAAAAGGGTTAAGTCTCCTCAGTCTCTCGTACAGGTGGGCAAAGATTGAACATTTTTAATTGCTCACGAACTTTGGTCTATATAATGGTCAACATATACCAGGATAAATCTCAATAGGAACATACGCCACATGGTACACATCTGTGACCGAGTAGGACAATAGTAGAACAAAATCTTATCGAAGCTATGATTTCCCTTTTTCCAGCATAGCAATTCAAGCATTTATTCGGAAACATTAATCTTTAAACGAATAAACCTACTCCGCTTCAGGAAAAACAAATTCTATATATCCTTTCAGGAAGATTCCACCACTCACAGACAGATGATTTATAAATATAAGCTAAATAAACAACAGTCACTTGCGGGTGGGGAGTGGCGCCGCCGGTTTCTTCTTTATTAAGTATATGTTTCACTTTGTGTTTATGAACCCATACATCATGGAAATGGCGTTCGCTCTGTGGCTGTCGTTCATCCGGCGGCAGATCCGTCCGCGCGGCAGCCCGGTCGGCCGGCAACAAACGTTCTTGAATGGAACAGCATTTATTACGCGACGGAGTGGATATGAAAGGTGGCCTCAAAGCAGTGATGAAGCATTCCAAGCACTTTGGCCGGGGAAGGACGATCTCTGTATCTAAAATAGGGTGTGGCGCACGATCGAAGATTAACTGAGTTGAGCACTCGGTGCAAATGAAGATGATAGTTTGTTTCCACGAAACGTGGCTCATTGGTCAATAAAATCCTCATAAATGTAGCCCTGTTCAGAGAAGGATAGGTAACTGGACGAACCTCAGATGTTGTTTGGTTGGAACATAGTGTTAGTGTGATGCATATGATGCAATTGTGGCATGTTTCAGCTTAAGAATGCGTAGTTAGAAAAATGCAACACTCTTCTATGCTTCGTATTTCAAAACAGATGATTTTCTAAAAAAATACATTTTTTTTAGAAATTAGCAATTTTAATTAATCAATTTTATTTTTATTATTTTTTCGTTAATTTTTCAGTATAAATTCTGTTGTTGGAATATTATTGGATTCATTTGATGTACCTTCGTGTTGTACTTCATGATTACAATCAGATTTCATAGGACAGTATGTTTAATCTAAAAGTACAATTCATATCTTTCTTTGTGATTTTACTTCTTCACGAGCTACAACCAGCACTGACGTCAAAGAACGGGCCATCCAGCTCATCGTATTTTTTTTTTCATCCGAAGGAAAAAATGTTCAAACATTTATCCGTCTTAGACCTGTATTGAACCCAGACCCACTGGTGCGAAAAGCAGGCATGCTCACCACTGAATCACTGGCGCCGTGTATTCTGGCAGCAATATTTAGGACAATTATACTCGTTTTTTGGGAAAAAAATAATAATAATAAAAGTATCTTATTATAGTATGGTAATTTATTAAATAAGACTATCAAAAAGAGTGATACCTCAGTGCTTCATATTAAAATAACAAATTTTATGTTGCATTGTTTCCAATCCAATTTTTAAAATTATATTTGTAAGACTGAATATGTATGGTTTTTTTTAACGGGGTTTACACTTCTGTCGTTGAAACAAGCAAAGCATCGCACCGGCAGCACAAACGTGTAATAACTCTCAAAGTTTGCAGTGTTCTCAGCATGCCGATGGTCAGCTCTGCAAAAGGTGCCATACTCATTAATTAAATATGATGTAATAAATTATGCCACTTTTTTCCAGCTCAGCAGAACGGAAGTAGCAATGCAGACAGCCTCTGGGGAATACAGGAAATGTTTGCGGAAAGTTAAATCGACTCCGGCGGCTCTAGTTCGACGGGTGGTTATCGTTAGCGGAGCAGGAGAAGCACTTATCTGTGCCAAGGTTACTCACTCCTGGTAGCGAGCCGGATGCTATTCAGCAGATGGGCTTCAAGAGGGGAAAGGAACTGAATTGCTAGCCATCAGAGTGCACTTAATTAAGATTCATATTTGATACGGCATGGATGAGCTCTTGTACACATGCATCGTACGAGCATTCTATTTTGTGGCTTATGCTGCTTCTCAGTGCTTTCCTGCTTACTGGGTACCGATGCGCATGTATAGTACATGCATGCATGTAGGAATCAATCGGTCACAACTATCTCACAGCACAAGATAAATGCAGCCAATGTCGACGGACAGTATCTGGGATGCATTATCAACTTTATATGCACTAATTTTCCCCGATGCGGTAGAAGTTAGCATTGATGGCTTTGCGTAGCCTTTAGAATGATCAATAATTAAGCTGTCCCAAATGCTGCGTATCCGAGAAGTTGTGAGATTCTATGTTTGAAATAATGTTTTAGGGCATTTCCGTAAAATATCCCTAGGTTTGAATACAAAAATAAGATTGACGATCCTACATACATAACTTTTTTCACCAGGATCTCAGCAAATTGTTAAACTTTTACCAAGATTCGCATAGTCACAGAGCCCCAGCAAACACTACCTGAGTTAACCTCCTCAGGTGTCTAGTTGCAGATTTCCGTTTACCCTTACTCAAGGAAAAAAAGACCACGGATCTCGAACATTGACTCGAATTACTTTCTTGTAATTGGAAAAAATACAGACGACGACTACCTACAGTTTGTGGGAGAGTGTCGGACCCCCATTCAATACGGAGGCAACGCACAGCTGTCATTTTTATTATTTCAGCTTTGCTGCTTGCGTGAAAATAATAATAAAAATGACAGTTGTGCGTTGTTTCTGTATCGACTGGGGTCCTCTCGAAAACGCGAGCAAAATTAGTTTTGGATTCCGGGAGGCTTAATTGTCCTTACCGCAAAACATAATTTCTATAAATAAACCATTTTTGGGGAAGGCAGAGTTCACTGGGTGTTCTCTAAGCACTTCCGCAGTTATTAAACTGCGAGATTTCTAAGCCAAGTAACCATTTTTGCATTCGTATATCATGAGGCTTGTCAGGACCCTAAATGAACCTGGACGAGTGAGCCTTCTGGCTCGTGAACTGCAGAAGGTTGGAGTGAACGTGACTGCTATTCAAGAAGTCCGATGGCCTAGATCCGGAGAACGTGAATTCCGAGCCGTGGACCCCACGACCAACACTACATTCAAGTATAACATCTATCACAGCGGCGGTAAAAAAGCAGAGCATGGAGTTGGTTTCGTAGTGATGGGCAAGCAGATGAAGCGAGTAATGCGGTGGAAACCCATTTGCGAACGAATCTGTGTGTTGAGGATACGGGGCAAATTCTTCAATTACAGCCTAATCAACGTTTATTTTGAACTTTCTCCAGGAATTCTTTCTGAATTTCCTTTAGGAATTCCTTCGGACATTTCTCCGGAAATTCCTTTAGCAACTCTTCCAGAAATCCCTGTAGAACTTCGAAAATTTCTTTTAAAATTCCTTTAACATATCTTAACTTTAATATCCTTAACATATCTTCAGAAATTCATACCTCATACCTCATATACCTTTGGAGATTTCTTCGAAAATTCTTCCAAATTAGAATTCTTATTAGAATTCGTACGTTTTGACAGATATATACCCAACATGTTTGGGAACGAGAAAGGGAACCTCAGCGACAACCGTCCTCAATAGTTTACTACCTCTATTTGTATGACATAACGTTGTCAATAAACAATGGCGTTCCACTAGGTTTCACATCTCTCCTTTTTTTGCACTGTAGCTTCTGAAATGTTTATTGATTTTGGTCAAGCTATATCCCCAGGAGGGGAGTAGGCCTGTCATCCCCCAACAAATCAAGCCTACCTAAGATGTATTATCCGGGCCTCGCCGCTTGGGAAAGACGGGCCACCCCGCTTGGCAAGTGTAACATTTTTCGAACTGGAATCTTGTAGAATATTGGTTAACCTACCCTATTGCTGACTAACGACAAAATTGTGGGATTGTTTATTTACATTTGCTTCATACTACATGCAGAGGAGGCGCGATGCACCTTATATTACCCCCCTTAGTATCCGTATTAGGGGGGGGGGATCCCTCTGGAATTTATTTAGAACTTTCTCCAGGAATTTCCTTTAGGAATTCCTTCGGACATTTCTCCGGAAATTCCTTTAGCAACTCTTCCAGAAATCCCTGTAGAACTTCGAAAATTTCTTTTAAAATTCCTTTCGGGAATATCTTCAGAAATTCATACCTCATACCTCATATACCTTTGGAGATTTCTTCGAAAATTCTTCCAAATTAGAATTCTTATTAGAACTCGTACGTTTTGACAGATATTTACCCAACATGTTTGGGAACGAGAAAGCGAACCTCAGCGACAACCGTCCTCAATAGTTTACTACCTCTATTTGTATGACATAACGATGGCAATAAACAATGGCGTTCCACTAGGGTTCACATCTCTCCTTTTTTTGCACTGTGGCTTCTGAAATGTTTATTGATTTTGGTCAAGCGCTATCCCCAGGAGGGGAGTAGGCCTGTCATCCACCAACAAATCAAGCCTACCTAAGATGTATTATCCGGGCCTCGCCGCTTGGGAAAGACGGACCACCCCGCTTGGCAAGTGTAACATTTTTCGAACTGGAATCTTGTAGAATATTGGTTACCTATATAATCCCTATTGTGGGATTGTTTATTTACATTTGCTTCATACTACATGCAGAGGAGGCGCGATGCACCGCATATTACCCCCCTTAGTATCCAACCTACCCGCCCGCGCACTAGTGATGTCGTATCTATCTGCTTAATTGACAACGGTATATCATACAGGACGAACACATATACAACAAAAAGTAGCCTTTAAATCCCTGAAGAAGGTGAAATATACACCGGAACGTCGGAAAATAGACGCAACAACGTAGCTGCTTTATATGACTGAAAGAGCCGATTATAGTCAAACAAAATTGAGCACAACAGTCGAAAGTATCACATCAACTCTGTAACAAAGAATAAAAAAAATGAATTTCTGAAGGAATATCCGAAAGAATTCTGAAAGTAATTTACGAAGAAATATTTAATTTATTTTCCGAACGAAAAGTTATTGGTATTTTCACAGAAATTCCTATATTTCTCCAGGAATTTCTTCGAAAGTCCGGACAGTAGAAAAACAAACTCAGTTTTGGTTCTAGAATCAAGACTACATGCCAAGTGATCGCGCATGGGTGAAAATGTTCCTACGTTGTGTACTTTTTTGTGATAAAATAAAACGAGCGAGTTTTAACCGTCCTGCCATGGCGGAGATATGGGACAAAACTATTTATTTATTATAGAGTACGGGAGGACTACAAATACATTGATCGTAATACATTTACATTAGGGTGGGTAGAGAATACATTGCTTTGCACAAACACCAAGAAAAACTCCCAAAATACCGAGATTGCAGATATTCGGATATTCTCAAGAATTCTTTGGGAATTTACTGCACGAGTTCCTTCCTTTCTAAAGATTTTTTTCATAAATACCTTAAATTCGATTGTACTATTAGGTCGAGCCGCAGACAATAACAACATACATATATACTTTTAAAAATTTCTCCAAAATTCCTTAGGAAGTTATTTTAAAAATTCCACTGGAATTTTTCCAGGTATTCCATAAGACATTCCATTTCCTCGGAAATTATTCTAGTAATTCCTTCGGAATTCCCAACGCCATTTCCTTCCAAAACTCAAGGACGAATTTTCAGATATCTCCGTACGAATTCTTAGAGCAATTTCCAAAGGACCTCCTAAAGGAATTACCGACATTCTTAAATTTCTTAAAGAATTTCTTTGGACATTCCTTCAAGAATTCCTTCAGGATTTTCTTCAGAGATTCATTCAGAAAATCCTCCAGAAATTACAACAGAGATAAATCCAGATATTTCTCAAGGCTCTAAGATTTTTTTTCAGATATTCCTTTAAAACTACCTCCTGGACTTCCTGGAAATTATTTCAAGAAAAACAAGAAATTTGTTTGGGAATTGCTTATCGAAACAAATTGAAACAATTTTTGTTTTTCGAACAATTCTAGCAATTACAAGGAAGAGTGAAGGAAATGTTTAATTTGGTGGGTCGTGCTCCAGCTCCAGAAGCCAAAAGATCAGTTTTGCATTCGCATATCATGAGGCTAACACAATGATACTCCATGTCCAGGTAAGCTAAAAAAAATACTACGTGACTGGGAATCCAAATCCAACATTAATTATGGTGTTGATTTGTAGCCGCGTTTGTAAGCACTGGACCAATTAGGATATATGTAACATTCAAATCATCAAAAAGATGATGAACCACCCAATGCGACCAGAATGAGATTATAGCACATGAAGTTACATATGACATTAGAAGTTCATCGCCACGCTCATTGATTTGTAGATCTGTAGCCAAGAAGTTTTTGGATGACCTAATATTTAATGCGCCAAAGCGGGTTAAAGTGACAGGGATAAAAGAAAACAAATCTCGCTTAACTTTTCAAAAGGACCTAAGTAACATTTTTTTCATGAATTAATTTGAATAGCGCAATCAACAGAACAACATGAAAGCTTTTGATTGCAGTACTCAAATTAATTCATCAAAAAATTTTACTTAGGTCCTTTTGAAAAGTTAAGCGAGAAATGTGCTAAAGGCATAATAGCTATTTAATTGATGCTTGATAGGTTGTCTTGGTTTGGCAGATGCGAACGCACTGCATAATGTGATTTTTGTGTTGGCCAAACATCGGCGTGAAATACGAAATTCGGCGGCGTGGAGCCAACCGGCGTATGGCGCGCCGCCGACACCTTGACTGGCGTCGGCGTACGTCAATAAGTGTCGGCGGCGGCGGCGTGGCGCGGCGGCGCACAGGTCTACAAGGAAGCAAGAGCAGCCGAAAAACGAACCCACCGCAGGAAGAAAAAAGAGTACGAAGAACAAGTGATTAGTGAGGCGCAGGAAAAAATGGAGCAGAACGATATGCGGAGGTTTTATGAGTCTGTCAATGACGTGCGGAATGGAGGAAGTGACGGTGCATCGGTGAACAGAATAAATATTAGCGACGATGGACAAGGTGTGGAATCACCTAGACTAGATGAGGTTAAAAGCTGTTAAAGAGCTGAAAAACAATAAAGCTGCGGGGAAGGGCCAGCTCCCGGCTGAACTTCTCAAACATGGCAGTGAGCAGCTTTATGAAGTTCTGCACCATATTATGACGAAAATATGGGAAGACGAGGAAATGCCTGCTAGCTGGTTGGACGGCCTCATTTGCCCTCTCTTTAAGAAAGGGCACAGACTGGAGTGCGCCAATTACCGAGGAATAACCCTCCTTAATTCGGCGTACAAAATTATGTCCCGTATTCTGTTCAACAGATTGAGACCGCTTGAAGAGTCCTTCGTCGGCGAATACCAAGCAGGTTTTCGTGAGGGCCGATCAACGACGGATCAAATGTTTACCCTGAGACAAATCCTTGATAAATTCCGGGAGTACAACTTGCAGACACATCATCTGTTTATTGATTTCAAGGCGGCGTACGATTCAGTGAAACGGAATGAATTATGGCAAATTATGCTTGAAGATGGTTTTCCAGCGAAACTGATATGGTTGATTTGTATAACGTTGGACGGATCGAAATCAAGTGTAAGGGTTGCGTATGAAATATCGACGTAATTTTTTACCTTAGATGGATTAAAGCAGGGTGATGCACTCTCGAATCTACTGTTCAATATAGAGCTCGAGGGAGCGATTAGGAGAGCTGGTGTGCAAAGAAGCGGCGCCATTATCACAAAATCGCATATGCTCCTGGGATTTGCGAACGATATCGATATTATCGGGATTGATCGCCGCGCCGTGGAAGAGGCTTTTGTGCCTTTTAAAGAGACAGCGAGGATTGGACTCACGACCAATACCAGCAAAACGAAGTACATGGTCACTGGCAACCAACGTGGGTTCATTAGTGGTGGTGGTAGCGAAATGGTACTGGATGGTGAAAAATTTGAAGTGGTAGAAGAATTTGTGTATCTTGGAACATTAGTGACGTGCGATAATGATGTTACCCGCGAGGTGAAAAGGCGTATTGCAGCTGCAAATAGGGCTTATTACGGACTTCGTAACCAGCTTAAGTCCCGTAGTCTGCAAGGAAAACAAAACTCGCGCTGTATACTACTCTGATTCTTCCGGTGGCTTTATACGGCCATGAAACATGGCCGTTAAAGGAGGCTGATCGGAAAGCTCTCGAAGTGTTTGAGCGTAAGGTGCTGCGGACAATACTCGGCGGTAAACAGGAGAACGGTATCTGACGGCGTCTCATGAATCACGAATTGTACCAGGTGTATAAAGGGCTGGATATTATTAAGCTTATACAACACGGCAGACTACGGTGGGCTGTTCACGTTGTTCGTATGCCGGAAGAACGTCAAGCGAAGATAATATTTAGTAGAGAACCCGGAAGAGGCCGCAGGCTTCGTAAAAGGCCGAGTACATGATGGCTTTTTGCAGTTGAAGAGGACCTGAGGGCGCTCAATGTTCAGGGCGACTGGAAGCGATTGGCCCAGGATCGAGTCCAGTGGAGAAGGATACTCCATTTGGCGTAGGTTCATCGAAGAGCTGTAGCCCATCAAGTATCAAGTAAGTAAGTCAAGAAAATTACCAAACCGAAAATTTCCTAGATCGTACCGGGAATCGAACCCAGCCATCCTCAGCATGGTCTTGTTTTGTAGCGCATCTTGCCGCACGGCTAAGGAGGCCCCCAAACAAACAAATTTTATAAAGGCTCAAGAGAAGTTGGGCGATGAAAAAAGCTTTCTGAGTGATTTACCACCGGCAGTGTGTCGTCTGTCTCTTTCCGTCCTTCGAAAAAATGTGATTGTGGTAGTGTAACACCGAGAAATACCACAAACACTCATTTAAAAAATACGGATTTATGTAGTGGTTTAATGCCAATCTTTGTTCCCCCTTAATTTGTGAAGTTGAATCGAATTGAACTTTAGGTATGGCCTTTTCTATCATTTTGTTGCATAAGGAAGACAACAAGTTGACCAGTCGCACATGTAATTATGGAAAAGTACCAACAACAGGTGTTTGTGTCCCATTCGTTACTTTCCATAAATTGGAAGAATGCGCTTTGAAGCTCCCAAACGCGTAAATTATAGACAACAAATCACCTACTTAAGCTTCTTGCTTTGTTTTCAACCATTCACGTTGTTTGAGGATAATGATTCGTGGTATCACATTCGATTGAAGATTTTGTAACGGAATGACTGAACATATTTCGCAATGCTCATTGATTGGCAAGTTCCCATTCAGAACAGTCTTCTGAAGACAGTTCCTGCTGATCTTTACAATGATTGCTAGTATTCGTTATTTTTGGAATCGGGTTCGAATCAGGAGTTCGTATAAGATCTCAAAATTTTCTACCTTCTGGTCGGATGATGGTCCAGGAGGAAATTGTTTCTGGTTGATGGACGCGATGCTATTTCTTGCTGGTGAGCATAACCATTGTAACATGTTTCGATTAAGTGTTCTATTTCTGACTAAAAATTACAACAGGAGCTCCACGCAACTGGTCATCCAATCGTGGATGCCTATATTTTGTGTATGGTTTGTATGCTTTTCATTTAACTGTGCTGATACTACAAGTATGCAACGATCTAGAGAAGCAATGGGATGACGTATCTGTGAAAGCTTTATCATTACTGAAAATCGTCTCGATCTGCACATCCAGTTTGAAAGTGGTAGCCATAATTGTTCTCAAAAAACCATTATCAACTGTTAAGAACTTTATCATAGAGAACCATGTTAATTCCGGTGATAAAGCTTTTGATCAATCTGAGAAAAGAAATTTCAACCACAACGCAAGAAAAATGATGCGCCTTATGTTTGGATTGGTTTTCATAGAAATGATTTTACTCGCGATTCCCAACCAAACGATGGCACGTGTCTATGGAATACCGCCTCCATTGAACAGGGGAGGAGAACTCATGACGAAGTGTCTGTACCAGTTTTTCGTAGGTACCATAACTTTGAGTATGCTGCCTAGGCTTTTATCACATTTATCTTGTGGTGGAGTTTTGATTATGGGAATGCGGATGAAGTTAAAAATGCTGGCCCATCGGTATCAAGAGATGATGAAAGTGTCCATCGTTGATGTAGACAGCTACTACGAATTCATGAACCGTGAAGTTCGAGAATCCATCAAACAACAATTGGAGTATACAAGGTGATAATGAATATTCATACTGGATATAGGAAAAACATTTGAATTTTATTTGTTTGCTTTCAGGCAGTTCAACGTTTTGGCCGGCTTAGTAGGAAAAATGTTCTTACTTATTCATTATTACTCAATCTTCAGCATTGGAATATTCTTATTCGTAGCTAAAGCGTTTGGCTTCAATGTTTTCGCCTTTTCTTTTGTATTCGCGTCTCTAGCATGGGTATTGGAATACTATATTTGGTGTCACTTGGTGGATTCGCTTCAAGAGCCGGTAGAATGAATTATTACATTACTTATTGAATTGCCTTTATGTAATAATATTGCCTTATTTAAACACAGGCCAACTCCATTGGAGAACTTATCTACGAGATATGTGTCCGCATTCCTCACAGTCACGAGCACCATTCTGAGTACGTACAACTGAGAACAGCTTTCATGATTATTTGGATGAAGAACAATAATGGATATGTTGTTAATTGTTTTGGTTTGCTGAAAATTTCTATGCTTTCGTTTGTCAATATGGTTAATGTAGTGTACACGGTGCTGACTTTTTTGATCAACATATCTTAAGATAAATCAATCCTAAATCAGAAATACCTACAATAAGCCGATTTTTTATTATTTTTGGATGCACCTATCTTAACTATAAAGAAATGAATAATTGCAACCTTTCCTAGTGAAAAATTGAAATTTAGCGAATCGCCTCATGATGATAATAAATAACCCTCGGGAAAATACTTTCTGTAGAATGCTTGTCCATTGTCCGATTTCAAACAAATTTGGTACTCATATTCTCTGTCTTAAGGAGACGATTACAGTGGGAGTAGGAGGGTCATTGTAAAAGGGGGATTAGTGTAGGCTAGGCATAACATTATCATTATCACGGCATATAAAAAACAAGGCAGGTTTATCACGTATGTAAACATGTTAGAATGTAAATATGTGACGTCACTGCTATCTTCGCACAAGCTGGACTGAGACGATGCTCTACGGTCGCAGCATGCTTACTTTTATACTTCAACATGTGGCGATAAAACATGCGTCACATTCGAAGTGTCATTTTTCTAACGAGCCTACCTTGTTTTCTGTATACCGTGATCATTATCATTATCATTGTTACGGTGTAATTCGTATATTGGACTCTAGTGATACTCATGTTTAGGGGCCCTCCTTAGCCGTGCAGTAAGACGCGCGACTACAAAGCAAGACCATGCTGAGGGTGGCTGTGTTCGATTCCCGGTGCCGGTCTAGGCAATTTTCGGATTGGAAATTGTCAAGACGTCCCTGGGCATAAAAGTATCATCGTGCTAGCTTCATGATATACGAATGCAAAAATGGTAACCTGCCTTAGAAACCTCGCAGTTAATAACTGTGGGAGTGCTTAATGAACACTAAGTTGCGAGGCAGCTCTGTCCCAGTGTGGGGATGTAATGCCAATAAGAAGAAGAAGAAGATACTCATGTTTTACTTTTGAGATCCTTATCTCAAAATGCCTGATCTACAGGGACCCTCCTTAGCCGTGCGGTAAGATGCGCGGCTACAAAGCAAGACCATGGTGAGGGTGGCTGGGTTCGATTCCCAGTACCGGTCTAGATAATTTTCGGCTTGGAAATTGTCTCGACTTCCCTGGGCATAAAAGTATGATCGTGGTAGCCTCATGATATACGAATGCAGAAATGGTTACTTGGCTAAGAAACCTCGCGGTTAATAACTGTGGAAGTGCTGAATGAACACTAAGCTGCGAGGCGGCAATGTCCCAGTGGGGATGCTAACAAAGAAGAAGAAGAAGAAGATATACAATGCTATCAGAAATCAAGAAGGGGAGTAGTCCTTGATTTCAGCCTTAGACAAAAATAACAAAAGCATGAGGATTACTACTCCTAGCCACGCCCATCTTTACCGTAACTAGGGAGAGGAAGGAAGTGTTGATGTGGCACTTACTTAACGAGAGGCCACCGACTTAGCGACCACTAACTACTTAACGAAAGGCCACCGACCCTCATAAGTACCACGGAGTTGGGTCAGGACTTGCCTGTAGCTGGTAATGTAACTGTGGTAGATCTTACCACGTAACAAGTAGGCTAGACATAACGAACCTTTAGTTCATAGAAGGTTCTTTGAGATTGGACAATTTTCCGAAAACTATTTCCCCAAATTAAAAAAATCCCCAAAAATAGCTAATCCTCGAGAATAATATGTTCCAAAAAATTAAAATTTCCAAAAAATAAAATATAGCTAACCTTTCCCGTCAAAAATTGTATCTCGTTTTATTGTCTCAGTCGATTCTTTGGCTGATTTAAGGTTAACTTTCTTAAAGAACCCATATTTTTCGAACCCTCTAACTATTTTTAAAATCGAAAACAAAAACCGATAAAGTGCTGCACGTGTGGACCAGCCTGTAAAGTTCACCCGATGTTCGTTTTCGTTCGGGTTCGGGTCAATCTTAAAAACAGCACTTTTTCGATTTTTGTTTTAAATTTTGATAATAATAAATGAAATACGCTGAAATTTCGAATGGTTGATACGTCAACTATGCATGGGCAATGCAGTTGTTTATCGTTGCGATATTTTGTTAAGGTCAGTCCTATTGTTGTGCGCCTGTATTTCTTATATGGAGAGCTATACCACAGCAATAGGACCCTAGCACTACCGCAATAATAGGTTCGAGGGACGCATTTTATATAGAAAAATGTTGTATTTTTTTTTCATTTTGAATGGAATTTCGTCAAAGAAAAGGTGTTGTGTTAATTCGAAGCGTCTTAGCGGAACTACAATTGCTTTCGATGCTATTATATGCAGAAAACACTATTTTACACAACCGCAATATTAGTGCATACCACAACGAAAAAACTGAAAACTAACGGAATATTAACTCCCAATAAAGTTGACAGAAATTTTCATTTTCCATGAAACTTTCCAATTCAAATTAAGTTCATACATCGAGCTTCCTGCAGAACTTTTGAAGGCGGTTTTCGAGCTACTTAAATGGCGGCTTCTGAGCATCTTGAAAAGACGCATCTAAGTCCCTTCAAGGAAGGCTTCCAAGCCTCTTAAAAGGAGGCTTCCGAGCCTCTTGAAAGGAAGCTTCCGAACGTCTCGAAATGAGGCTTCAGAGCCTCTCGAAATGAGGCTTCAGAGCCTCTCGGAATGAGTCTTCAGAGCCTCTTGAAAGAAAGCTTCCGAGCCTCTTGAAAGAAAGCTTCCGAGCCTCTCGAAAGGAGGCTTCCGAGCCTCTCGAAAGGAGGCTTCCGAGCCTCTCGAAAGGAGGATTCCGAGCCTCTCGAAAGAAAGCTTCCGAGCCTCTCGAAAGGAGACTTCCGAGCCTCTCGAAAGGAGGCTTCCAAGCCTCTCGAAAGGAGGCTTCCGAGCCTCTCGAAAGGAGGCTTCCGAGCCTCTTGAAAGGATGCTTCCGCTCCTCTCGAAAGGTTGCTTCCGCTCCTCTCGAAATGAGGCTTCCGAGCCTCTTGAAAGAAGACTTCCGAGCCTCTTGAGAGGCGGCTTCCGAGCCTCTTGAAGGACGCTTCCGAGCCTCTTGAGAGGAGGCTTCCGAGCCTCTTGAAAGGAGGCTTCCGAGCCTCTTGAAAGGAGGCTTCCGAGCCTCTTGAAAGAAGGCTTCCGAGCCTCTGGAGAGGAGGCTTCCGAGCCTCTCGAAAGGAGGCTTCCGAGCCTCTTGAATGAAGACTTCCGAGTCTCTTGAAAGGAAGCTTACGAGTCTCTTGAAAGGATGCTTCCGAGCCTCTTGAAATGAGGCTTCCGAGCCTCTTGAAAGCAGGCTTTCGAGCCTTTTGAAAGGAGGCTTCCGAGCCTCTTGAAAGGAGGCTTCCGAGCCTATTGTAAGGAGGCCTCCGAACATCTTGAACGGAAGCTTCCGTGCATCTTTAAAGGAGGCTTCAGAGCCTTTTGAAAGGAGGCTTCCAAGCCTCTTGCAGGGAGGCTTCCGAGCCTCTTGCAATGAGGCTTCCAAGCCTCTTGAAAGGAAGCTTCCGAGCCTCTTGAAAGGAGGCTTCCAAGGCTCTTGAAGGAGGCTTCCGAGCCTCTTGAAGGAGGCTTCCGAGCCTCTTGAAGGAGGCTTCCGAGCCTCTTGAGAGGCGGTTTCCGAGCCTCTTGAAAGGAAGCTTCCGAGCCTCTTGAGAGGAGGCTTCCGAGCCTCTTGAAAGAAGGCTTCCGAGCCTCTTGAATGAAGACTTCCGAGCCTCTTGAAAGCAGGCTTTCGAGCCTTTTGAAAGGAGGCTTCCGAGCCTCTTGAAGGGAGGCTTCCGAGCCTCTTGTAAGGAGGCTTCCGAACATCTTGAAGGGAAGCTTCCGTGCATCTTTAAAGGAGGCTTCCGAGCCTCTTGAAAGGAGGCTTCCGAGCCTCTTGCAGGGAGGCTTCCGAGCCTCTTGCAGGGAGGCTTCCGAGCCTCTTGAAAGGAGGCTTCCAAGGCTCTTGAAGAAGGCTTCCAGGCCTCTTAAGGAGGCTTCCGAGCCTCTTGAAGGAGGCTTCCAGGCCTCTTGAGAGGCGGTTTCGAGCCTCTTGAAGGAAGCTTCCGAGCCTCTTGAGAGAGGCTTCCAGGCCTCTTGAAAGAAGGCTTCCAGGCCTCTTGAATGAAGACTTCCGAGCCTCTTGAAAGGAAGCTTACCTCTTGAAACGATGCTTCCGAGCCTCTTGAAATGAGGGTTCCGAGCCTCTTGAAATGAGGGTTCCGAGCCTCTTGAAAGTAGGCTTTCAAGCCTTTTGAAAGGAGGCTCCCGAGCCTCTTGAAAGGAGACTTCCGAGCCTCTTGATAGGAGGCTTCCGAGCCTCTTGAAAGGAGGCTTCCAGGCCTCTTGTAGGGAGGCTTCCGAGCCTCTTGTAAGGAGGCTTCCAGGCCTCTTGAAGGGAAGCTTCCGAGCATTTTGAAAGGAGGCTTCCGAGCCTCTTGAAAGGAGGCTTCCGTACTTTCAAGTTGATCAGAAGCCTCCTTTCAAGAGGCTCGGAAGCCTCCTACCAAGAGGCTCGGATTTCTTTTCTTAGGAGGCTTGGACACGTACTTTCAAGAGGTTCGGAAGCTCCTTTCAAGAGGCTTGGAAGCCTCCTTTCAAAAGGCTTCCGAACCTCTTGAAAGTACGCTTTCAAGCCTCCTAAGAAAAGGATTCCGAGCCTCTGGGTAGGAGTCTTCCGAGCCTCTTGAAAGGAGGCTTCTGATCATCTTGAAAGTACGCTTCAAAGCCTCTTAAGAAAACGATTACGTGTCTTTTAAATGGCGGCTTTCAAGCCAATTAAAAGGAGGCTTTGGAGTATCTTGAACGAATGCTTTTGAGCTTTTCGAGCTTCTTGAATGGCAGCTTTCGAGCCACTTAAAATAGGGCTTCGGAGTATCTTCAATGGACGCTTCAAGCCTTTTGAAAAACAAATCTAGCCTCTAAATAGGAGGCTTCCGAACCTCTTGATAGGAGCGTTCCGAGTCTTTAAAAAGAAGGTTTATAAGCCTCTTTGAAAGAAGGCTTCCTACAACTTTAAAAGAGGTTTCTGAGCCTCTTGAAAGGAGGCTTACGATGCAAGCCTTTCGAATGGCGGCTTCCCGATCAAGAATGCATAACAAAATTATAACAAGGGGAGTTATTTATTTCAGAAAAATAATGTAACAAAATGTGTTATAAAATTGGCTGGTTAGTTGTTAAAATAACAAAAATTTTATCAAAATTCCCTCTAGCCGTAACATAATTATATCAGAGGTTGTTACCTTCATTTCAACATTATAACAACCGTTGATATGATTATGAGGTACAAAAATCTACTTTCATGGTAATTGCCTACATCACGTATAAAAATGTGGTACAACGCCGGATTTCCATCCATAATGTGGGCAATTAACTTTGTACTAGCTATTAACATCCAACATTGATTAAAGTTATACTGGAGGTGATTACCTCCGCTTTTTTCCAATATCAAAAAATGTAGGCAATTATTTTGTGTAAATATACATAACTAATGTTATTATAATTTTGATATGAAATAAAACTGGCCGAAGACACATTTTTATCGAATTGTCTAATTATAACACACGTTGTTTTAAATATCAACCATTGATAGAATTGAGTTATAATTTTGTTATGTATTCCTGATCGGGTCTCGAGCCACTTCTGAGTATCTTGAAAAATCGCTTCTGAGCCCGTTTGAAAGTACACCCAGGTTTTTTTTTACACGGTTTGGTTTTAGTCGTTTAAGACCTTCAGTGTCAATGAAATAATGAGTTAACCCCACGAAAAAATTCACAAAAAATCAAAGGAAATTCAGGTGGTATTTAAAAAGCTGTGAAAGTTCGGGTTAACCGGGAAATTAATGAATTCCAACCGTGTAAAAAAAAAAACCTGGGTGTATGGTTCCAAGCCTCTTGAAAGAAGAATTTCGAGCCTCTTTAAGCGAGAGCTTCCGAGTCTCTTGAAAGGATGTTTACGCACCACTTGAAATGAGGCCTCCGAGCCTTTTGAAATGAACCTTCCGAGCCTTAGAAAAGAAGGAAAACAGAAAAAGAGCTTTCCGAGTTTTTTTTTTAAAAGAAGAAAAAAAAAGCAAGAAAGTTTAAAGAAAAAGTTCATCTTGAAATAAAGTTTCCGGGCCTCTTAAAATGGGGCTTCCGAGGCTTTTGGAGGCTTCCTAGGCTATTGAAAAGTAGGTTTTCGAGCCTCTTGTAAGGATTTCTCCGAGCGGCTACTGCTACCGCAAAGCTACTACAGTTGAACTGATAAGCATTAGAAAGATATTTTTTTAGAATTTTAAATTAAACTCTTGGTAAATATTGTATGGTTAAAACTAAAGTCAACTCTTACCATCTTTACGCTTCTTATGTCTCACCCAGGTTCTTTCATGCGTAGGACATGTTTTACTATTCGTACCCCAATTCCGGGGCCACTGAACATAATAGAATTATTTATGAAGTTTAGTGTATTAGAAACTAAGTTCTAGTATTGATAAGAATTGCATGAAGTTCTAGTAGCCTGCGACATTTTATTATGAAAAGATATCAACAGATGTGTTAGTTTCTTTCTATACACATCAGACTTTGTTGTTCAGAGCTTGATGCTTTTTGGAGCGTGGAATAATAGACAACAAATCACGTGCCCAACTATTTGGCCTTCTTTTTAAACTAATTAAGTTTCACGAAAAAAACAATTCTGATGGGATGCACGATATTCAATCGAAATATGTCAACAAGGCTCATTGGTCGGTAAGTTCCCATTCAGCCCAGTCAGTTCTTGCTCATCGTTACAATGATTGCTAATATTCGTTCGCTTTGGTATCGAGTTCAAGCGCTTTGTTCATCTAATTGCGCCAAAATTTCACACTTCTGGTTGGATGATGGTCCAGGAGGCAATTGCTTCCAACTGTTGGATACTATGCTGCTTGTTGCAGGTGAAAGTTTTAATCGTTTTTCATTTAGTTGTTGATTTTTACTCAATTGAATTTGGAACAGGAGTGCCACGTGACTGTTCATCGAATCGCAAATTTCTGTTCTTCAGATATGTTATGTATGCTTTTGTTTCAACGGTGTTGTTCCTACAAATATGGAACGATCTGGACAACAATTGGGATGATGTATCTGCGAAAGCGTTATCCTTCCTGAAAATTGTCGTGGTTTGCTCATCAGGCTTCAAAGTGCTGGCCCTGATCGTACTCAAAGATCCGTTATCAACTATTAGGAACTTCCTGCTTGATAATCGTGTGAATTCCGGCGACAAAGCTTTCGATCAATTTGAACAAATAAATTTCAACCGCAGTGCTAGGAAGATGGTGCGCCTCATGTTCGGATTAGTGTCCGTAGAAACAATCATACTCTCGATCCCCAACGAAACCATGGCACGTGTCTATGCAATACCGCCTCCGATGGACAAGGCAGGGAAATTAATAACGAATTTGCTGTACCAGATTTTCGTAAGTTCTATAGCTTTTAGTTTGTTGCCCGGATTATTCTCTCATTTATCATGTGCTGGAGTTTTGATCATGGGAATGCGGATGAAGTTAAAAATGCTGGAGCATCGGTGTAATCAGTTGGCAAAGATGTCTATCGTTGATGAAGTTAATTACTTCGAAATTATGAGCCGTGAAGTTCGAGAGTTCATTAGGCAACAAATGGAATACACTAGGTGATATCAAGTACGCATCATTGAAGCATCAAATATTAATTATTTTTTCTCATTTTTCTCCTACAGACACTTTAATATGTTGGCCAGCATAGCAGGAAAAATGTTTTTAGTTGTACATTACAACGCAATATTGGGCATTGCATTATACATATTCCTGGCAAATTCACTTGGTTTAAATGTTTTCGCTTGCGCTTTTATATTCATGTCCCTAGCATGGCTGCTAGAATACTACATCTGGTGCCAGTTGGTTGATTCGCTTCAAGAACCGGTAGGTCGTATAATTACTAACTCAATGCATTGTCTTACAATTTTTATCTATATCTAGGCCTATTCAATTGCGGAACTGATGTACGTAATATGTGTCCGTATGCCACATAGCCACGAACACCATTCAGAGTATATTCAACTAAGAACAACTTTCATGATTATTCGGATGAGGAACAGTAAAGGATATATTGTGAACTGCTTTGGGATGGTGAGGATTTGTTTGCTTTCATTTGTCAGTGTTGTAAACATGGTGTTTACAGTGCTGACTTTCTTGATAAACATATCCTAAATATTGAACATAATAAATTTATGGAATGTAAATAGCGATCTTGAGTCAATTTCTCTTGTTGTATTTGAATTAATTAAATGTTTATTTCGAACATTAAACCACGGGAAACAATTCAGAGCTTTCGTGTCAATTACAAGCTCTTCGTTGGAGACCTGAGTGCCAACAATTTAGCCTTCATCATCGTATGGAGTTAGTGGCCACAGCATTGGGCTGTGGTGCGAGAAGAAACCCTCCAAGATTAACTGTAGCTTTTCCGGGCAGCATTCTTCCACGGATTGGCATCAGCTCTACGGCACAACTCCTCGTGGCAGTTGGACTTGATCAATTTGATCTCGCGCTTGAATGCCACCTTATGCTCTTTTCATCTTCTGTTCGCGATCTCGTAACGCGTCTTCTGATGATGCATTTCAACTTGTTTTACACAGCTGTGCGAAAAAAATATGATCCCCAATATAAAATGAGCGAGAACAAAGCGGTTTATTAAACCTCCTTGTTTTTTTTTCTAACTTATATCCAAGTGCGATAGACTTGTTTTCATGGGATCCGAAGAAGTTTTTGCCTCTCTTTTATCGTTGATCGTTATCTATTGAGAGCGATTGCTGCAAACCCTAGATGCGCTACATGCCCTTGCTACAGTTTCCGGTCTTGCTTGGATGATGCTTATAGACATACTTCTGGAGGATGATGTGGAGTGCTTCAACGGCAGGGACTCGATGTAAGTGCGACGTGTCAAGAGAGCAGCTTCGTTGCTCAATTGGCAAAGAGCGTAGGACACTGAAGTCAAAGGCCGTAGGACCCACAGACTGATTCCGAAGGTATCGAATTGGATTAGTAGGAAGCATAGTCAGGTCAACTTCCACCAGTCACAGGTGTTGCCTGAACATGGCTGCTTGAAAAAGTTCCTGCATAGGTTCTGGTTCGCAGATTCTGCGGAGTGCCCGAAATGTGTAGGTGAGGTAGAATCGGTGAGCATGTGATGTTTGCATGCCCGCGATTCGATGTTGAATGCAATGCCGCTTGTCAGCGGAATGGATACAACCCCGGACAACCTCGTTTAGAGGATGTGTCGGGAAGAAATTATATGAAATGCGGTGAACAAAGCGTCTCAACAGATTATGTCGAAACTACAGCGCTGGTGGCGTCTTGTACAAAACCAGCAGCTGCAGTAGAGACTACGTGGGCTATGGGGACCTCCCTATGTAGATATAGAGGTCATTGCGGTGTTTGTTGTCGGGGTGCTCGTCTCCTACACGAGTTTATGATACAGACCGATAGGTTAGTATCATAGCTTGCGATCGACGGGTGGTGAGGTTACCACCCTTAAAGTTGATGTTGCGTTATAACGTCGAGTGCGTTATCATAGGCCTGAGCGTTCTCAATAGTCCTCCCTTGGTGTATTGCTTAATTGCGGGCCGGGGGAAACGGATTGCCGAAAGGGTTTTGGTTTTAGTGGGTCGGGTCCTATCCCCACACAGATTTCCGTTTACCCTCGCTCAAGAAAAAAGAACAGTTTCGTTCCGTTCTCCACATCTTCTCGCGAGATTTCATCCTATGAACTAAACCACGATGACGTCACGCGATATTCAGTAAGAAGAAAACATCTGCTGCGGGTAAAAGATCTGTGCAGGAGTTCATCAAATTCACTCATCCGATGGATTTTGACATTTAAGCGGGGCGTCCACTCGAACAAAAGTTCATTTTGCGTTCATAATGCGATCCGCTCAAACGTCATAATTTCTTGGGGGAGTTCATTTTGCGTTAGTCTATAGGGCACGGCACGAGTGGATCCTTTTCACTTTCGTTCTTTGTGAAAGTTCAAAAGAACAAAACCAGTAAATGTAAATTTTGACATTTAGTGGCCTTGTTGTTTTATAATTTTTATGGAGTAAGAAAGAGATAAAGCTCACGCGTGCAGCACCCTACGTATCAACGGTTGCTGGATCATTATAAACGGTTAAAAAAGGACCTAATATTAGGTTCTTTTCACTCAAATCTAGGGTTTAGTGTGAAAACCCAAAATTAAGTAAATTTTTCTTAAAATTAAGTCAAACTTACTTAATATCAAGTCAAATTATTACCTAACATTTTGACCAAAGTTAGGTAAATTTTACTCAACTTTTGTAAACATGAGATATATGATATATAGGAAATAAAATTTGAAATGCATTTTTAAAATTCAAAACAATATTTAATTAAAGACTATTCGGTATACTGGATTAGACACTAAGAAAAGCTAATTAGTTTTAAATTATAAAGTTTTTTTTAAAGTATTCCCGGATAAAAAATATTATAGAAAAACAATACAATTTATTGCAACATTACTTTTAAAAACAATAAATTGATCATAGATTATATTGAAGATGAAATAATACAAATACATTAGATTGTATTGCTATAAACCGTTCATTAAATTGTAAATTATGTTTTCGCTTTAGAATGTACGGGTTGTTAAGTATCATAACTATTTAAAATCTGAAAAAAAATCACACACTTTTTTTTGTAAAACAATAGAGTGTATCGTATGTAAATATATTGTTGAAATATCCAAAGAAATCCGTTCAAATTACATTAGATTGAATTGTATTTTTATAATAAAACAATACGATATTGGATTTCTTATTTATGACGGCTTCACCATTCAACAATGAAATTTAAAGAAAAATAAGGTAATATTTGACGCAATGGGGTAAGTACTGTTATATTGCTAATATGAAATTTGAACAAAGTTTTCAAAAGTTATCAATGAATATCAACGAATATCTTTCTCTGTCGTTCTTTATAAAAATTGACATTTACTGGCCTTGTTGTTTTGCAATTTCTTTGCAGTGAGAAAGATACAAAGCAGTCCGAGCAGTGCCCTATACGGGAAGCACGAACAATCATCAAATTATTATTATTTTCATTATCGATGATAATCTTTTTTTCTGCAACAAATATGACTTAAAATTGCGTGCTGATGCTTTTACAGTTACATCAAACAACTGAAAATCGAAATTCGCCGCTCCAAAATTACGAGGAGAAAAAGTTAGAATTAGACAAAAGATAGGGAAAATATCATGGTGTGTAGTGTTTCCCGAGTCACCTTGAGTTGAAAGGACATTAGGCCACTTGTTTATTAAGCCGAGTTACAAGTGGAGTGACGAGTGAGAAGTGAGAAATGTGAAGTGAGAAATGAAAAATGAGAAATAAGAAATCAAGAAGTGAGAAGTGCGAGGTTAGAAGTGAAAAGTGCGAAGTTTGAAGTGAGAAGTTCGAATTGAGAAGTGTGAAATGAAAAGTGAGAAGTGAGAAAGGAGAAATGAGAAAAGAAAAGTGAAAAACGAGAAGTCGGAAATGAGAAATGAGATGAACATTGAGATTTACTGAGGTTATCTCCATAATTTATCTCATCATTTATCTCATCATTTAACAGGGCTTGGTAGTCATATGGCTACTGCTGCTGCCTCATACGCAGGAGGTCGTGGGTTCAATTCCAGGTCCGTTCTATTTTCCTACTTTGTATCTTTCTCTATATTTCTCATGTTCTTGCAATCGCTAGAACTGGATATGGACTTCCATAACGTTTCCATTTCTATTCCTATACCTTACACTTGAGTATTCTAGCAGTAATCTGCTAGAATTGGAAATGAACCAAGCTTGTTTCCTACATCTAATTAGAAATTTCCATCAGTTGTTTTCTACTATCTATCACATTGGCAGCTCGATAACCAAGACGGACCTCTGCCTCTCGAATCTAACCCAAAAAATCCAATAAACTCCGTATGAACTCGTGGAAAGTGCACAGGTATATTCGGCTTGTAGTGAGCGAGTGATTGCATTGTCATTTCCTCCCCCTTCCCTACATTGAATTGCATTCTGATATCTATCTACCCAGGTAATCAATAAGCATTAAAGTAAGCACTATAATAGCATTATACTGGCATTGCATATGCTCCATGCTGTATATAAGCATTTCGAAAACCTGGCTGTTCTAAATAAGCATTCTCAAAGCAATCATGAGAGGCATAGTCTTAAAATAGCATTTTGAATGCAGAATGTTGTTTTTCGTTAAGTGCAATGGAACAGTTACATTAGTGCCACTTTAAGGCCTGTAGTGTTCATACGTCAAACGTTTTCCAATATGGAACCATATAGCGGGGACTATTTGTCCAATGAACTTACATTTGAGAACAGAAATCGGTACGTGCAGAATGTTTTTTAACCCTATCACTCTAACCCTATTTAACCCTAACCCTATCACTAATTACATAGTTTAGCTACATTTTATTATTCCATTGCACTTATTTCGATGGGTGCATTAAAGCAGCACTACTGTAGCACTACTGACCGAAACGTTAGGTTTAGAACGGATATCCGTTTATGATCTTTATTCAGACTGAAAGCCAAGAACTGTCTACATAACCTCAATCACAGTCGACTCCTTAAACATATCTATCTATCTATCTTGACTACCTTGAAGGCGTCTGCTGCAGATAGCCGAAACAATGCTACCTGCGTCCCTGCCGGACCTTTCCGTAGCCGAACGGCTGCGGTGGGCGTCTCCACTTCACACTGTCGCCGCAGTGCCGTGACGAGCTCTTCGACTTCGGTGATCTCGTCCAGGTCTTTAACCCTTAGATTCACCTCCGTCGTGAGTGCTCTCACCTTGACCGTCTCGCCTAGGACTTTCTCCGCCAACTTCTTGTAGGCGGCGCCCTTTTGCGAGACGCCCCGATTTAGCTCGAGAATCATCTCGCCCACCCGGGTACGTCTTATTCGACGTACGTCGGCGCCGAGTTCACCGAGCTTGACGTCACTCCTCATCGCCTTCAAGACGTCCGAGTATTTAGCCTCGTCCGTTTTGATGACTAGGGCATCGCCCCTGGAGCGATTGGCGCCTACCCTAGACTTCTTGCTACCCTCATTCGCCTGGGCCTTCTTTTCAGTCTTCGGTTTCCTCTTGTTCTTGACCAGGGTCCAGGAGGCGTCACCCCCCTCTATTTCCCTGGTCTGGTGCGGCTGAGAGCTCTCAGCCTGCCGTAACCCCTTACCACCGTCTTTCCTGGGTGGACGGACCTTTCCAGGTTCTTCCTCCCCCGGTTTTGGAGGTACCTGGCCGGGGTTCAGCTTCCCAGCCCCACTACCCTTGTTCGGGGTAGTAACCCTCCGCGTTTTGGAGCGGCCCCAGGGAGCTCATCCCCTGGAGACTGTCTCTCCCGTTTTTGTGTCTGCTCCGTTGGAGCAGTCACCCCCGACGTGCCCGCGAATACTTGAGCCTTAGTCTGGGTAGACTTTGGCACCACCGTCTTCGCTGGCACGCCCTCGGTCGATTCGACCTTGCCCGAGTCCGCGAATCCTTGGGCCTCAGTCTGGGTAGACCTCGACTCCACGGATTTCACGGGTTTAGACTTGGCCGTCACGACCGCCCTCTCCAGCTTGGCGTCCAACATCGACTTTCGAAGTTTCAGCAAGCTCCTCTTGAGGTCCTTACTGATATTATGCTTCGACGACGCCTTCACAAGCCATGGGCCGTCAATAACCTCTACCGGCGTTTTTTTAGCCGAGATGAAGGTTAAGTGACCCACGCTGGCGCTGCGCACTGAGCTGCCGACTATTACCTCTGGCCTCCTAGGCGGAGACCTGAACAACCCACCTCTTGCGAAGGGGTTGTCGCCTACACTACTACCACTAATTGAAGAGTTGACTTGGTTTTCCATTTTGGTCCCACGAGTTGCTCGGGAAAAGAGGTCCACCACGCCAGAGCCCAGCATGACGAGGTAAGGCACAATTACTGTGGAGGGTGCCCAGGTAGGGGGGGCCTCCTTAGCCGTGCGGTAAGACGCGCGGCTACAAAGCAAGACCATGCTGAGGGTGGCTGGGTTCGATTCCCGGTGCCGGTCTAGGCAATTTTCGGATTGGAAATTGTCTCGACTTCCCTGGGCATAAAAGTATCATCGTGCTAGCCTCATGATATACGAATTCAAAAATGGTAACTTGGCTTAGAAACCTCGCAATTAATTACAGATGAAGTGCTGGATGAACACTAAGCTGCGAGGCGGCTCTGTCCCAGTGGGGGATGTAATGCCAATGAAGAAGAAGTGCCCAGGTACCCCACAGGTTCCGTTAGAGGCCTAGCTCATTATTTCACCCCCCTGGCCATGCATCCCCTCGGCATGGGTCGCTTAAACGCCTTGGGATTAGGGGTTAGGGACGATGGTCCCTTTGGTCGCACCCCCTCACTCTAGCTGATGTCAGAAGGACAACGGTGCCCAGGCTGCACTACCAGCTAAGTACAAAACCCTTAGCTGGCGGTCGATTGTCATCGGAAGACCCGTGGAAGCGTGAGATTGGAACTTGTGAGGACCAGAGCTGTGTAGGTCGCTCCTTCCCAGATGTCAACTCACCATTTTGCAGCCCATCTATCTATCTATCTATCTATCTATCTATCTATCTATCTATCTTTCAAAAATGATAATTTTTGTAGAGTTATAAATGAAACTCTCCATAAGGCAAGTTTTAAACTACAGTCAACTAGGTATGCTCTTATTTTTCACATTTATGCTTCTTGTGTCTCACTCTGGTTCTTTTCTGCGTAGGACATGTTTTGCCCATATTCCCTCAATATCGGTGCCAATGAACATGATAGAATTATTCATGAAGTTTTGTATACTCCTAACTTAGTATTAGTATCTAAGGATTACAATAAAGTTCTAGTAGCCGGCGGTATGTTATTATGAAAAGATACCAACAATGTGTTAGTCTCATTCCATACACTTTAAACTTTGTTTGTCAAAGTTTGATGTTTCATGGAGCGTAAATAATAGACTACAAATCAGACGCCCAACCATTTGGCCTTCTTTTTAAACTACATAGTTAAGTTCCTCGAGGAAAACAATCTTGATAGGATGCATGGCATTCAATCGAAACATCTGTTATGGTATGTCTTCAAGGCTCATTGATTGATTAGTTCCCATTCAGGACGGGCTGGAAGTTAGTTCTTGCTCATCGTTGCAATGATTGCTAATATTCGTTCGTTTTGGTATCAAGTTCAAACACTTTATTCGTCAAAGTCCGCCATATTTTCACACTTCTGGTCGGATGATGGTCCAGGAGGTAATTGTTTTCAATTGGTGGATGCTATGCTGCTTGTTGCAGGTAAAAATCTCAAACGTTTTCCATTAAGTTGTTGATTTTTATTTAATTGAATTTGGAACAGGAGTGCCACGTGTTGACTGTTCATCAAATCGCACATTTCTGTTCTTCAGATATGTTTTGTATACTTTTAATTCACTTGTATTACTGCTACAAGTAAAAAACGATATGGACACCAAATGGGATGATGTATCTGCGCAAGCTTTATCCGTCCTGAAAATTATCGTGGTTTGCTCAGCAGGCTTCAAAGCGCTAGTCCTAATCGCTCTCAAAGATCCATTAACAACTCTTAGAAGCTTCATCCAAGACAATCGTGTGTATTCCGGCGACAAAGCTTTTGATCAGTTTGAACAAATAAATTTCAACCGCAGTGCTAGGAAGATGGTGCGCCTCATGTTTGGATTAGTGATCATAGAAACAATTATACTCTCGATCCCCAACGAGACCATGGCACGTGTCTATGCAATACCGCCTCCGATGGACAAGGCAGGGAAATTAATAACGAATTTTCAGTACCAAATATTCGCGAGTACCGTAGCTTTCAGCGTACTGCCCGGATTATTTTCTCATTTATCGTGTGCTGGAGTTTTGATCATGGGAATGCGAATGAAGCTAAGAATGTTGGAACGTCGGTATTATCAGCTGGCAATGTTGTCCATCGTTGACGTAGACAATTACTATGAAATGATGAGTCGTGAAATGCGAGAAACCATTGAGCAACAAATGGAATACACTAGGTGATATCAAGTGCGCATCATTGAATCCTCAAAAATAAATATTTTTGTTCTCATTTTTCTTCTACAGGCAATTTAATAGTTTGGCCAGCATAGCAGGAAAAATGTTTCTAGTTGTACATTACAACGCAATATTGGGCATTGCATTATATATGTTCGTGGCCACATCACTTGGTTTAAATGTTTTCGCTTTCGCTTTCTTATTTATGTCCCTAGCATGGCTGCTAGAATACTACATCTGGTGTCAGTTGGTTGATTCGCTTCAAGAACCGGTATGTCGAATAATTACTAACTCAATGCATTGTCTTACCATTTTTATCATTATCTAGGCTAACTCCATTGGGGAACTGATTTACGATATATGTGTCCATATTCCACATAGCCACGAACGCCATTCAGAGTATATTCAACTAAGAACAACTTTCATGATTATTTGGATGAAGACCAGGAAAGGATATATTGTGAATTGCTTTGGGATGGTGAAGATTTGTATGCTTTCATTTGTCAATGTTGTAAACATGGTTTTTACTGTACTGACTTTTTTGATCAACATATCCTAAATATTGAATAATAAAATTTGTTGATTCTGAATAGCGAATTTGTAGCATTTTCTCATGCTATTTTACTGCCCATGATCGCATATTTGTAACACTCGCATTTTTGTGCATTTTGTAGAAAGCCTGTGAATCGTTCAGAAAGCTCAATTTACTGCATCTAATCCCACAACAGTAAAACAGGCTTTACTATATTGCTTATCTGTGGTAAGCTAAAAATGATTGAGTTTGTGGGGGTGATTGACAAACGTTTTACAAAATCAACCAAAATTCAAATGTTACAAATATGCGATCATGGGCAGTTTAGTAAATAAGTAACAAAACGAAACAAAATGTTATTGATGTTCGAATGATATTATTCTTATCTTTCTAAAACCATTTTATCTATGAATTGCAGAATTCGCTGTCAATCGATACTAAAAACGTCGATCAACGATAGACATTAATCTCTCTCAATCATAACAAACCAAGTTTTTCGCATCCTGATACGAAAAATGCGAAAAAAAACAGAATCTGCGAAACAGCTCCTTTCATAATCTCTGGTAAAACGCTTCGTTCTCGCTCAATTACCATTGTGCATTATGATTCTTTTCACTATTTTTTTAAAATTAGGATGACCAAAAATTTGCCCTCTATGGTGATCCATTTTCTTCTATTTCCATGCAAAGAATTGAGTCTTCAAAAGTGATAGAGCATAAACATACGAACACAAATAACCACACGGTGTAAAAAAATGGATTATTATCGAAGTTTTATGTACCTCTGATTTTTTTTTCACTGAAAGTTAGGCAAGGTCATTAGAAATAAGGCACGGGGTGTTTTAAAATTAGAGGTGTGCGCCGCCGCGCCACGCCGCCACCGCCGGAAGTTTTTGACACGCCGCCGCCGCCGACAATTTTGTACCGGCGCGCCGCCGTTAAAATTTTATCACGCCGCTGATTTGTTATTTTCCATGCCGATTTAAATTTGTAGAAGTCCGCAGAATTTTCCGAGCAAATTCCGAAGATCTAGTGTACACACTTAATTTTTTTCACCGAGATCTCAGCATTTTTTGTTTATTTTCCCGAGGTGGGCACCGCCGAGTTTCAGCAAACATGATTTTTGCCGAGATCTCAGTAAAAGTGACGTTTCAGTTGCTGAGATATGGTAAATATTTTGCCAAAAATCAGTAATAAACCAAATTTTATGCCGAAGTTCAGTTCTGAAATTTACTGAGCTACAGCGGTGCCCGATTTTGCCGAGCTCGAGAAAGAAAAAGTTAGTGTGTAGTTTTCGTAAAAATTCCTGATTGATATCCTTACAACATATCGTTAAAACTCTAAAGATTTTTTTTTCGAAAATTCTAAAGAATTTCCTGTTGAAATTTCGAAAAGCTCTCCGTAAAAACGAAGAAAAACTTCGAGTGGAAATACCGAAGGATTTTCGGGAAGACTTCCCGTTGAAACCCGAAAAAGTTCTCGTTGAAATATAATTTTTGAACTCCGAAAATCACGAGGCCGAAGGTTGTTTGACCGAGTACGCCATTTGACTGAACAAATCATTTGGTCGAAAAGGACATCCAGCCGGCAGAACAGTTCCTTTGGTTGACAAAGTCGTTAGGCCAAAAATGCCATCGTTGGTAGACTGATCATTTGGCCAAAAAGGATATTCGGACGAAAGTGTCATTCGGTCATTTTATCGACTGGTCATTTTATCGAAAAAGTCGTTTAGTTGAATAGGTCATTTGTTCGAAATGGTTATTCGGCAGAAACGACATATTCGTGCCAGATTGCTCTTTCTGCCTAACGATCATTTCTATCAAACATCTTTTTCGACCAAATGATCTATTCGATCAAACGACATATCCGATCATACGGCCACTTCGGCAAAACGGCATTTACAGACAAAGTGCTAATAACTTTTTCGACCAAATTACCAATTCAGCTACATGTCCCTTTCGGCTGTATTTCGCTTTCGGCTAAATGAAATGTTCGGCCAAACCATTTTCGACCGAACAGCCGTTTCGGACAAACGTTCAATTCGGCCAAGTGGATTTATAAAAATGGCTTTCCTCGGGATGACTTTCGGTAAAATGTGTAGTTTTGTCGAAACTCGTCTGGTCGAAAATGTCATATAGACGAAATGGACATACGGCCATAAATTTTATTCGGTCAAATTTATCCTATGGCCAAAAAATTAACTTGTCTAAATAGGTCATGTAACCGAAAATACCGTTTGCCGAAATGGTCGTTTGGCTGATTTTTTTTAACTTCACTTACGTGAATTGTGAAATGACTTGACCGTTGTGACCGTTGGCTTAAAATTTCATTTGGGCATACGGCCGAAAATGTCGTTCAGCCGAACTGATCCTTTCGTCGAAAAAGTCGTTTGACAGAAAAGCTATATGATCGAAAATGGATCGACATTTTTGATCATACACAATCAGTTTTTATTTCTGGAAAATCTGCACAGCCGTGTGCCCAACAAACAAACAGATATCCCGGCATAAATTACACTTGTTACGTGGCTTTCGGCAAACTATTTACAGATTTTCAAATACCTCAACAAAAAAATGTTTGCTGGGATCGGCTGTGTGGATCTCGGTAAAAGTTTAACAAATTGCTGAGATCTACCGTGACCTTCCGCAAAATGGCATTTTCAACCAGATGACCTATTCGCCGAAACGACCTGTTGGGCAAACGGCTTTTTCTGCCAAATTTCGCTTTCGGTCAAATGAAATTAACGGTTTTCGAATCAATAACCGTTTCGCTCAAATATTAATTTCGGCCAAATGGAATTCGGCTAGATGACTTTCAGCGTAACATGTTTTTCGGCCAAATAGCTTTCCGTCGAATGACTCTCGGTCAAACGACCCTTCCTTTTTTGCATTATTTCTCGTGAAATTCTTATGTACAATACAAGAGTATTTCCGAAGAAATCTTAAGAAACTCCCTTAATTTTCCAAAAAAAATAAATCTATATAGGGGGAATGACGGCTTTGGCAGGTTTTGTTCTATTATTGGCAGGGGGTTTCTTATGACTGATTATGCTCAAATTTGGCCTAAACATTCTTTGCATATCAAAGAATATTGTGGCCAAATTTCATAAAATTTGGTCGACAAAAACCCCCCTGCCAATAATAAAACAAATCCTGTCAAAGCCGTCTATCTCCCTAAAAGAATCCCGTGGAACTTCCAAAGAATTTCTCATGGAAATTCCAAACAATTTTCCTTTACAATCCAAAAAAAATATTAAATCATCTTTTTGAACAGTTTTCCGTGTGGAAATGTCCCGTAAAAATTTCAGGGAGTTTCTCATGAAAAGTCCTAAAAGCTTCCCGCGGATATTTCGAAGAATTTTCTGTGAAAATATTCAACAGAATTTTCGAAGAGCTTTACCACGACATTTCGAATAATTTTCTGTAGAAATTTGGAAGAATTTCCCGTGACAATTCTTCATGATTATTCCGAAGAATTTTCTGCTATTTTTTTGGGAAGTCTGAAGACCCTTCCTTGAAAATTCTACAAAATTTTCTTGTGGATACTTTAAACTAGGTCCCGTAGAAAATAAAAAAAAAAATTCTATATGAATATTTTGGAAAAACATTGGGGACGTACATTAGGGTTCATTCACAAATTACGTAACGCTAATTTTGCGGATTTTGAACTTCCACGCTCCCCTCGTAACAACTTTAATTTTTATGGAAGCTTTAATTTTTTTGTATGAACCGTAACGCTTGGCCTGACTCCACCCTCCCCCTATAGCGTTACGTAATTTGTGAACAGCCCATTAGATTTTTCCGACGCTATTCAAAAGATTCTTGAAAATGTCTCGGAAAAATAAAAATAAAACGAATGCAAAAAAAAACGCCACGCCGATCCACGCCGCCGCCGCCGCCGGCTAAAATGGCTGTCGGCGTGACGCCGAAAACGCCGCCGCCGCCGACCAAAATTATGACAAACGCCGCCGCCGACGATTTTCGGACCGGCGCACACCTCTATTTAAAATATTTCATCGGCAATTTTTTGAAAAAAAGTGATTTTTATTGTTTTCTTCTCTAATATACCATACAAAAAGTCTATTGATAACTCAACAAAGGATCAATCATTGTAATTAATTTTCAAAATTGAAAATGTACACGTTTGTAGACTTTTTTGAGTAGAAAAAAAGAAAAAAGTAGAAAAATCTTGAAATAGATCTAAATATTTGAAAAATATCAATTTCTGTAATTCAAGCTTTCCCAAACTATGTTTTTATTTTTTTGCGTTATTTTCCATTTTTTTTTTTAGCAATTATCATCTTTTTCCAGCCCAAATATGGTTCTCTATTGCATGTTGTATTCGCATTTCTTTCTTCCGACATTCACACTATGAGACCAGCCCATTGTCAGTCTGCCATATTTTAAAGGGTTCATATTTTCCTCTAGATACAGTGCCTCATCATTTGCGGGGTACATACCGAATATTGTTCGCAGCGCATTTTGCTTGAAAACCCCAAAACCTTACTGGCCTGCTTCTTATAATTACCACGCTTCATGTCCGAAATAGGCAATTGGATGGAGTTATACACAGAAAATTCCATTTCCGGTTGCATGTTACGGAAGCTATATTGTTGCTACAAGCACATTTGATTGATTCCATATTTGTGGGGGTCATTCATACTTTTAAAAGCAGTAATTTGGTAAGCTGTAAAAAACCGTTTTTGCACCCAAGTAATAATTATGGTTATATAATGTTTTTGAAGATTTACTCTTCAGGTGTGCTATGAAACCATTATACATAAGTACAACGATGTTACTTACTAGGAATCATTATCCCATTTCATAAGCATTCCAATGTGAACTATTTCTTCAACGCCTCTAATCATCTCCTCTACATCCTCTTATCTCTATTTCTATCCGTAACAATGTACTTCATACTGGTATACCACTATAGTGTAAATTGATATGTCCTTTCTCACCATCTCAATCTTCAGTGAGACGAAAGTCTCCACCACTACTCTACGATTGTTTACTAAGGAGCTTAATTTCATCTGCAAAACCTAGGAGCATATACATAAGCTCTGCCAAGATGAAGTACATAATTACATGCAGAGACAGAGATAAGCTTAGTGTTGTTTGTGCTAAGAAAGTAAAGGGGATATGTTTGAATATGTATAAACAAAATTATCCTTTGAAATTCTGACAAACACTGACAAACACTAACAATGCTGTAAACACTGGCAATGACGTTTCCTATGAAGATTGTCTGCATTAAATAGGGTTACCTCTGGCGTACATAACCAGTTTTAGGTCTAAGTTAGGTCTCGTACAATACAGGTGAAGAAAAAGAACTCAGATGGAAACGAAAATCGCTTTTTATAATTCCTCAATTCTTCGGGTGGACAATTACGGACATGAAACGTTAAAAGCAGCCTAGGATACTTTCAGATAGGGAGACGGCAGGTATTTTCGTCTGTTCGTCATAGTCTCGAAAACCAATAAAAGAGACGCTTTTTTGTAAAACTCATACGTACCAAATCGTAAACTCAGGAGAAACGTTCTGCTATAGTGGAGTTCTAGCAAATGTACGTTGCTTTCGTTGGTTTTAGCCCCTATGACGATGGACGGAAATACCTGCGGTGTCCCTATTTCTAGCGGAAGATGCTGCCTACAATACTCGGTGAGAGGCCAAAAAAAAAGACATGTGGCTCATACGCATGAACTACAAGCAAAATACATCATCAAAGGAGAAAACATTCTGAATCTCATAAAATAAAAATAAGCCTGTCCACGTTAGATTTCAGGCAGTTCGATTATGTTCAATTCCATCAATTTGGAGTGAGCAAAAATATGCTGGAATCAGCACATAGACCGGAGAGATTTAGCTGTCATGTAAATGGATTGTCTCCGTAGTTTGTAAAAATGTTTAAAAATCTCGTTGTGAGATGGGTGTCCGAAATTTAACGTGGACAGGCTTTTCGGAGCACTTCAGTGGACAGGTCGTCTAGTAAAAATGTCAGAAGATAGAAATGCAAAAACAATATTCATCAGAGAACAATGGAGATGCCAGAGATAGAATATTGTTTCAGCAAAGATTTCAAAACTTAAAAAATAACACTAAAAATACTTTAGGAACGCTTGAACTTTAAAAATGTTTTTCAAAATTTTATTTCCGTGTCAAGATAGGTTATCTATATAGATACGCGAAAGGCGGAAATGCTAAAAATGTGTATATAATCGTTTTGAGGGGTAAATTACAATGATTGATCCTTTGTTGGGTTATCAATTGACTTTTTGTACGGTAGGGTATCTGTTCCCATATTAATAACAGCCCGTATATTAATCCCAACCGTCAATGAACCAAATAAAAAATCAATTTAATTACAATTTCACACATCGTACGTACACAATAATGGATGGAACACATTCTTGAATGTTTGGAATATTATTCACGATTTTGTTTGAGTAATGTTGTAATGCACAAGAATCAAATTATTAAAAGATAAAATTATAAAGCACTTTTATTTTCATTTTCCTACCTCTGAACTGTTGGTTTGATGCACTGCTCGATTGCACTCAATTTTAAGCTAACAGAAATGAATCCTTTCAAAATTCACTTCACAACATATAAAGCACATCACATTTTCACTATAAATATAATTATATTTGAAAAACCAACGCGATTTCCTATAGTTTGATATAGGTTTATTTCGAACAACGTCTAAATTATCCTTGTCCGTATTCCAAACTGTTTACATGGCTTGCAGTACTCTCAAGGGCTGCCGACCTAGATTTTTATTTCAAAAATGCTTGAATAAACTTTTACTGTGAAATTCAACTCTTATGTTTGTAAAATAAGGTATATCGAAAAGATAATCTATGACAAACATAAAATTAAACTGATAAGTTGAAAAACAACAACAAAAACTGCAATTTTGTAATTATATTTCATTTCAAATACAAAACATTGAAGAATTCGGCATCACTGCAATCATATCTTTACGTATACACACAAGTAATAGTGTGCGTATTTTGTGTTGGAAACAGTATTATTGCAGTACAGTAGTATTACTTCTACAATGTCATAGTAATTTCATTTCTGAAGTTACCAAATTGTTTTCAATTAAAAATTACGTGAGCCAAGCATAATTATTCTCATGTTTCTTGATTATTGAGTGAGAAATCAATGCATTTCATATGCCCATAGCCTTATTGTTATTGATATAGGAACAGATACCCTATATTAGAGAAGAAAACCATAAAAATCACTTTTTTTTTTAAATCGCCGGTGGAATATTTTAAAACACCCCGTACTTCATTTCTAATGACCTTGCCTAACTTTCTGTGAAAAAAAATCAGAGGTACATGAAACTTCGATAATAATCATTTTTTTTACACCGTGAACCAATTCTTCGTCTATAAACAGTAACAAGTTGTGATAAAATTACAAAAAAAATCGTATTTATTCGCAAACAATTTTTAAGAAGCTTCCAATAAATTTAGAATAGAAATGTGATCAATTGAAATACAAATGAGCACCAGGACATAAACACAAATTGGAGAAAAAAAAGTTTTTTCGTACTAGTTGAGCGACTTTATTCACTTTTGTCATATCAATATTTTCGGGTAGTAAGTCAAAGTTGTGCATTAAAATCTTGTGGAGTTATAGTCTTATGCAAGAAGACTGTAACCATTCCGATATTTTATCCTTTCCAACGCCCAACGGCTTTGGTGACGCGAAGAGTTCACCTGCACCCCACGAACCGTGGTGACACTTTTATCCTCTTAAGTTAATGGCATTTTAATAGCCCAGACTCCGTGGCGGCCATTCTTTTCCTTTTCTTATCCGAACAAAGCATGATACTTCGAAGACATGGTGTTATGTAGCAAAAGATGGATTCTATACGATGCTGAGTCCCCCATCCGGCCCGTTGATCAAAACGAGTAACATGTCGGGGCCGACGGGGCCCCGGTCGGTCGGTTCGTGGCGAAAATCGCCTCTTGGGTGGCTTCATGGTGTTTTTACGACGGAATGATGAACATTGGGGGCACTGGTCACCATGTTGGATGTACGAAGCAGCAAGCTGAACGAGATTTAGAGGCTTCTTGTAGTGATTACTGTTTATGTTTGTGTCTATGACCGTCAATGGGAGTTGCAAGCTGTCGTCACCGCCTACCAAATACCCCATTCAAGGGGTAAGCTGGTGTGGGACTTTATTGGCCAGTCGTAAACCAATTGGGTTGTTTATGGTTGTGTTCGGAGATATCTTTTGAAAAAAGTACAATCGACGGATATTGGAAATTAATGATTTAAGACCACCTCGGATTTTCGAACTCGTTTAACAAACGAAATTATCTTCTTGGGGTTGTTCCTATTTATATGCAGGGCAGTTAAACATAAAATTGTATAATTCTAAAGGCACCGAAAATTATTATTATATAAGATCAAGAAAGTTCTAAGCGAGATCTGTTGATTTCAAGTGCGTCATTGCATAGAGCTATAATGTTTCAATATCCAAATATTTTGAGTGTTCTGCTCTGCAATACTTACTATATTTATCGTGTAGATTTTCAAAGTATCTCAGATTCTTACCTGGAATGAAAAGCGAGAAATAGAAAAAACATCCATGTGAAAACCGGCTTACTATGTTAGACCTAATTAGTTGAATATATAGATAGTGGATTTTTTACTAGCTAGTTGAATACAGTTAGCGTTAAGGACAAAGTATCCCGGAATCCAAAACTAGATACACTCACGTTCTCAAGGGCACACCATTCTAGACTGAATCCAACATTCAATTTTTGGGCACTGCAAATGCTCCGAGAAGGAACCACAACTTACACCCCACGTACCTAGTTGGGTTGGCATTTTTGTTGGGTGTGAAATATTCACATTTTTCCACGTGTGTGGCGGGAATCCATGAGCGAAAAGCTCATTTCCACCACTAGGATTGTAAAACAAACCGAAAAATGGGGGTAACCCACTACCAAAATTGTATTACGCCATCTAGAGTCGACAAGGAAATATGCAAAAAGTTTACAGTAAGTTCTTTTTGACTTGATATTGTAGAATGCTATCTCTATACATAACAGATACATATCAACAAAAAATCGCATCAAGCAGGTTTTCCTATATGTACTATGCGAGGTGGAGAAGGGTGCTAAAAATATGAATATTTAATCTGCTAGAAAGCCATAAATTGCCACTTGTTGCCTATCTGAGATCTGTGCTTTTCAAGGTGGATTTTGGGTGCTCTCCCCCTACGGAATAAATGGTGAATTTTTATGGTGTGCTAAATAGAACAACCCGGTGGCTCACCTGAGGCTTATGGGGTGGGAAGTTTTCTTGTGAATAAACTGGTTAATTACCCATGTTAAATTATTTTGCCACGGTGTTTTAGCTTGCTGGTCGATAAGCTACAAAAGAGTGCTCCTCATCTTAATCCTCATGAAAGCAAAATGACTGTATGGGAAGTTTTGGAAACATATTTGAGATGTTAATGATTTTTTTTTGCTGTATATGCGTAAGATTCAAGACAAAAAATATACTGTTGCATCCATATCCATAATTTCGGCGAAAGGTGACAGGGCGACATGTAAGCGGATTTCTCAAAATGGGTAAAAAACACATGTCGTTGTCATTATTTGGCTCTGAAAATTATGCTACGTTATCTCTACTGGTAAGCAATGTACCTCCCGACATCGCAGTTCAGTATTCGCAGATGCTGGTCGAAAGGTTTCTAAGCCAAATTGCTATTACTGCTCCCGTTAAGACGAAGCCTATATACGCAAATTACTAGAACTGAACCTAGATTAGAACCCATTTGCAACCATCGGGAGGTATGCCGTGCTTCTTACCACCGCACTACGGAAACCCCCTGTCTGCTTTTAAAAAAGAACACTTTCGCACTTTACCAGTTTGCGTGTGCAGTTTAACATATATAATGGTGCCCTACTTTATTGCTGATGGTAATCACATAACAGGCACGCAAATAGGTGATTCGGACCAAAGGGGAAACTTTTTTGCGATTATGGCTACAATTCGGTGCAGCTTTGTGGCATGGCACTGCCGCACGTTTGTCATTACAAACGGGGACCATCCCGGCCGGCGGCGGGTGGAACAGCCATGGTCGACGTTTAATTAAATTACGAGTGATTATTGTTCCGCTGACAAATTTGTAACATGACAGCGGATGGATTTATTATGTGACATTCGGTTTGGGAAATCACGATGCCGTTTTATTGCAGTGGATTGATGTTAGATTTATTCTGCTGGAGCTTCAGTAGATGCAGTAGAGTGCTGTGTAACCTGGTTTCTGCAAATTGGTATGCTTGTTAATTGGGACAAGTGTGTAGCAATTTGATATGATATCCATGAACGACATTTTTGAACTCTAGACAACTCTAGACATTTATGTATGGCCCCAGCGTAAAGTTATATTTGGGAAGGATTTTCAATGTTATGCTAGTGATTTCATCGTTAGCTTTACGAGCAACAATGTCAATCCGGAGATGATGAATACGTTCTTCGGTCCAGTATAAGATGTTTTGACGTAGGACTTACGTCTTTCTTTACTATACTGGGTGTCATTTAGATTTTTGGAAATCGAGAGCGTTACGCTGGAAGGGAAGATTTTGAACGTTACTAGCGCCTTTATCTTTCGATGGATTTTAAAGATTTATATATCAATCGACTCGGACACTCTCCACCATTCTGCCTATTTCATTGAAACTTAAGATTATTAACGATAAGCTATTGAAAATTTCAATTCTTGTCAAAGCCAGTAAAAATTTCATATGTAACCAATCCCGTGCATTCCTAACACGGACATCAGAATGCGGTATGTCACGGGCCTTCGGGTCTATCGGAAGATTTTCTTCGTGTATAAAGAAGCAGTGCCTGCCGTGTGCAAGTGCAAGTCATTACAATTTGTGACAGCAGCGCGTACCGACGTGCTTTTTGCTCGCGCATTTTTCGTTTCGTTCGTTCGTTCGCTGTTTTTACCTACACAGCGACAGCATACAGTCACCAGCGGTAGAACTGCCGGTGGGTCTGCGAATATGCAAGAAAGAAGTGGGCGCATTTTTTTGTCATTCTTGATGATGGTCGGATGCAGTGGTGTCGGTTGCTATGGATGCAATCGCCCATCGCATCGCTCGGAGTTCACGGCTAGAGGCCGATGATGGCTGAGGCAGCGAGGGCAGCGGTGGTGGATGAAGAAAAATAAAATTAGAGAGATTTGGTCTGCTCATCCAGGTGATTGGTTTCATAATCCACATGATCCCGGGATGGGTACGAGTCATGTCATATGCCTGACCATATGTTAAGTTGTGCTTGGTACTAAACGACACTTACTTTAAAACATGATTGTGATTCCCCAGCAAAACAAATAAACTACACTGATGAAAATAAAAATTTGATTAAAATAATTATTTATTTATTTGCAGAAGGCAATCAAAGCAAAGATGCACAATCAGCAATAGTGTTAATATATTTTAGATTAGAAAATTGCGCTGTATTACATGTATTTAAATGTTTTAAAACAGTCCGCAAAAAAAATTTCCATAAGAATATTTAAATACACTTTATCTTATTATTTGTTTTTCATTTTCTGAGAAATTGTATGATTAAACTTGACGTAGACTCGGAGTTTGGAATCAAAACATTAAATAATTTTTCATTGACGTATTAGCAGTACCTCCTCTATTTTAGTAGGGTTACTGCTCCTTTACTTGTTTCTTATTGTTGTAATTTTTCAGCAGTAAGCACGCATGTTAGCAAAAACAGCAACCTAATTGGTGCTGTATTCCGTTGTTTGGAAAACGGCCAGTTCCCTAAAATAGCACATTTTGCCCAAGTCTGAAAATTTTATAAATAGAATTTTTAAACTTCAAATACTATGTATCATCAATAAGAGATCTATAAATGCTCTACATTTTTCTCGAGTAAATAAGGGCTTAATAGTAAGAAACAAAGCAATTCTAATTATGTATTTAATTATTAGTTTTATTTCCAGAAGTTTTGAATAACCAAATTGCTAATTATTCTACACAGCATGGAAGTAGCCGTTTCCAATATCAATACCTATAATCAAACTCCATAGATCCAAAAGTTAGGAGTTCAATGTAGATACGTTACCTTTACACAAGTCCTACGTCTACTCGCGGTTATGTTGAAAACATTACCCATCGCTCGTTTTTTGGGATGGGAAACATTTAATCAAAGTGTATCCATTGTGATTGCCCCTAGCCCAGCAGGGTAAATTGGCACAACTTGCCAATGAGGCACGCCGCATGAATTGTGATTGCCGCACAAGATATAAGTTCATGTTATGGTTTGTATTTGTAATTAACTTGAAATCATTGAATTATTATTACAATTAGAACCCTTTAGAACTCACGTGCGGTTGGTTCTCAATATATTGTATCTCGTTTCCATTAGAGCAAGATCGAAGATACACGCAAAAAAAAGCGTTCTCAAATTAGTGAACCAGCAAAAATACACCGTGATTTAATTCATAGATTCGGGAACACCAGTCACGTTTTCCAGAACGTTCAAGAAAACGTGACTGTATTCCCGAATCCGTAAGTGCTATTCCCGAAAACATACACGTACGTATGAAGTTGAAATTGATACACGCAAAAAAAAAAGCGTTCATGAATTTGTGAACTAACGAGTTCGCGTTAGTTCACAAATTCATGAACGCTTTTTTTTTGCGTGTATCAATTTCAACTGGAGCCTTTTGCGACAACTTCGTCGGGTCTTCAAGGCCACCTCCGCAGCAAGATTGTTCCGGACTTCTTGACATCGCTGGTGTCCAACGGCCGCCGCCCTCGTCGCGGCATTTTCCGAGCCAACTCCGCTGGCCACATTCATAAGCCGCAAGCAACGCTGGGCGGCCGTAATCCATCGGCCAGGCCAATCACCAATCCCAACTGCATTCCCGAGCCGCGAACGCTGAACGCCAAGCACTCCACGGCATTCCCGAGCCGTACCACCTGGCCGCTATCATCGGCCTGCAATCATCAGCCGTTGCCGATTACCGTCCACAGCGACATTCTCGAGCCGCACCCTCTGGTCGCAATCATCGGCCTCCGCAGGCAACGCTTGTTGGCGGCAATCCATCCACCTTGTCGACCGCCAGCGCCCGTCCCGGTCACCCGCATCCCCGACTACCGTGAGCCACACTCGGTGGCCAACCGCAAACCATCAATCATCGGCCAAGCAACGCGAACGCTGAACGCCAAGCACTCCACGGCGGCATTCCCGAGCCGTACCACCTGGCCGCTATCATCGGCCAGCAATCATCAGCCGTTGCTGATTACCGTCCACAGCGACATTCTCGAGCCGCACCCTCTGGTCGCAATCGTCGCAAGCGCAACGCACGTTGGCGGCAATCCATTAGACTCGCCGATCGCCAGCGCCAGTCTCTGACACCAGCATCCACAGCTCTCGTGAGCCGCCTTCGTCGTCCATCCTCGAACCGCATTTCTTGGCCACCTGTCGGCAATAGTCATCGACCGCCGCCATCGCCGTCCGGTACCTATTAACCGCATTCGTCCCCCGAAATTACAGGCCTTGTCTATCCGGATTCTCCGGTCGCATTCGGCAAATAGACACACCGGCCACCCCATCGACCATCTTAAAGTTGGAATAAACCAGGTAATCATTATTAATTTCCGACTAATAGGATTCAAACGCTCCGAAAGCTCCTTTTCGCCAGATCGCCCTGAGACCCGGAGCTAAAAGAGGCCTTCGGTGCCCACCCCCGCTAAGCTGCCGTGGCCAGACCAGCGGCTTGGGGTTTAGAATAGTGCCCTTCTGAGTAGTACCGGGGTTAAAGAATTGAGTCTTATACATTTTTTGGTCCTTCGAGCCGGATCGAAGGCCAAATCGCTGTCGAAAAGGGCCTGTAAAGAACAAAATGCCAAGTTTGCGGCCATTACGACTTGACAAGAAAACGTCGTCACGTTCTGTGGTTGCAACCAAGGCGGGAACATCTCTATAGTGTGTAGAAAAACAAATTAACGATCGCAGTGAAAGTGACATTGCGAAAACTCTCCATAACAACACGGTATTCTGACTAATTAATAAGCTCTCAATTAAGCGATCGAATTGTATGACAGTGGTGGGCGAAGCAAATTCAGTGCTCTGTTGTGTGCAGGAGAGGACATTCTGAGACCATCTGGGTTCCTCTGTGGATATCATGCAGGTGATTGAACCCTCGATAGCGATTATCGAAATCTTTTTCGACGCTGAGAACGTTGCTGGTTTATCGTGGTGCTAATATCACTACTGAATGATCGGATTCGTCGAAATCACGACATAATTAAAGTAAAAACCATCAGTGCCAGAGTATTGACGTCTTTGGAAGAAATTACCTACACCAGTGGTTCTCAATCTTTTTCTTGAGAGGTATCCCTTCGAACCTTTGCATTAATTATGGTACTTCTATTTACTACTATTTTTTTGCTGAAATTGAATTAAGCGAAGCTCATATGAAAAATTAACCTGAAAACTAACGGGATATAATGCTCTACATAAAGTTGGCTGAAATTTTCATTACTCCGCAAGTTTGTAGATATAGCTTCCTATAGAGCTTTCATGACTATTTGAGGCTCCCGAACCTCTTGAAAGGACGCTTACGAGTCTCTTAAAAGGAGGCTTCCGTGCCTCTTGAAAGGAGGCTTCCGGGCTTCTTGAATAGAAGCTTCCGGGCCTCTTGAAATGAGGATTCCGGGCCTCTTGAAATGAGGATTCCGGGCCTCTTGAAAGAAGGCTTTCGGGCCTCTCGAAAGGAGGCTTTCGGGCCTCTCGAAAGGAGGCTTCCGGGCTTCTGTAAAGGTGGCTTCCAGGCCTCTGTAAAGGTGGCTTCCGGGCTTTTTGAAAGGAGGCTTCCGGGCCTCTCGAAAGGGGACTTCCGGAACTCTCGAAAGGAGGCTTCCGGACCTCTCGAAAGGAGACTTACGGGTCTCTTAAAAGGAGGCTTCCGTGCTTCTTGAAAGAAGGCTTCCGGGCCTCTTGAAATGAGGATTCCAGGCCTCTTGAAAGGAGGCTTCCGGGCCTCTTGAAATGAGGATTCCGGACCTCTTGAAAAGAGGCTTCCGGCCCTTTCGATAGGAAGCTTTCGGACCTCTAGAAAGGAGGCTTTCGAGTCTCTCGAAAGGAGGCTTTCGGTTCTCTTGAAAGGAGGCCTCAGGGCCCTTTTAAAGAAGGCTTCCGGGCCTCTTGAAAGGATGCTTCTGGGCCTCTTGAAAGAAGGCTTCCGGGTCTTTTTAAAAAAGGTTTCCGGGCCTCCTGAAAGGAGGCTTCCGGACCTCTCGAATAGGAAGCTTTCAGACCTCTTGAATGGAGGCTTCCGGGCCTCCCGAAAGGAGGCTTCCGGACCTCTCGAAAGGAGGCTTCTGAGCCTCTTGAAAGGAGGCTTTCAGGCCTCTTGAAAGGAGGCATCCGCGCCTTTTGAAAGAAGCCTTTTGCACCTCTCGAAAGGAGGCTTCTGAGCCTCTTGAAAGGAGGCTTTCAGGCCTCTTGAAAGGAGGCTTCTGAGCCTCTTGAAAGAAGGCTTCCGTCCCTCATGAAAAGAGGCTTCCGGGCCTTTTTAAAAGAGGCTTCCAGGCATCTCAAAAGGAGGCTTTTGGGCCTCTCGACAGGAGGCTTTTGGGCTTCTCGAAAGGAGGCTTTCGGGCCTCTTGAAAGGAGGCTTCCGGGTCTCTTGAAAGGTGGCTTCCCAGCCACCACTGGGCTTCTTGAAAGAAGGCTTTCGGGCCTCTCGAAAGGAGGCTTCCGGACCTCTGGGAAGGAGGCTTACGAGTCTCTTAAAAGGAGGCTTCCGTGCCTCTTGAAAGGAGGCTTCCGGGCCTCTTGAAAGGAGGCTTCCGGGCCTCTTGAAAGGAGGCTTCCGGGCCTCTTGAAAGGAGGCTTCCGGGCCTCTTGAAAGGAGGCTTCCGGGCCTCTTGAAAGAAGGCTTCCGGTCCTCTCGCAAGAAGGCTTTCGGGACTCCTGAAAGGAGACTTTCGGGCTTCTCGATATGAGGCTCCCGGGCCTCTTGAAAGGAGCCTTCCGGGACTCTTGAAAGGAGGCTTCCGGGCCTCTTGAGTTTTATTTTGTAAAAATACAATTTTTTGAGCAGTTAGCAGTATTCAATCCCATTCGAAACATTACATTCAGCACATAATTGTGCATTACCGTCGTTTGAATTCAATTCTCTATAAGGCCCTATAATTTTTAGGGTGCAAACCAATCGTAAGCGTAATCTGAAATATTTTTGGAAATTTGTCAAAAGCAGAAGTAATACAACCAGCTGTGATGTCAGAACCAACTTGGAAAAAAGTCCAAAGTACTGGGGATCACTGGCATATAACAAACAGGTTTTTTTTTCTTCTGTTGAACAGTAGACTGATCCGGGTCCGCGACGTTAGGCATAAGTACGTTAGGCATAAGGACGTAAGACATAAGTACGATAGGCATAATGGACGTTAGACATAACGGACGTTAGGCATAATGGACGTTTGGCATAATTCTGCCTTCTTTAAGTCATAGGATGTTCTTTGGGTCATTTTATGCCTAACGTCCATTATGCCTAACGTATATTGTTGCGGAGACGAAAAACGAAACTAGATCCCAATTCTATCAATTTATTCGGTGGAATGGATAAATTATAAAATTCCTGCAATAGATATAAATTTTACTAATTCATCTTATGATTTACTAATTCGTTCTTACTGTTAGTGATCTAGCTGGAATTGACTCTCTCGCAATTTTATTCTGGTCCAGTCTAAATGGATTGGGAACCTCTGCACTTATGTACGTTATCCCTATAGTATAGCATTTATGTTCATAACTCATTCGGCATCTCCTAATGTTAACGGCTCTTACCTTTAATATGATTACTGCCGAATATTTATTACTTGTGGGGCAATCTATAACCTGCAGTTCCCGAGTGTATCTGAATTCCTGTGTCACCTAATTACACTTGAGTCAGTATAGAATTCACACAATGGTCTCTTATATAGACGAGCCTCACCTTTTCTCCGTTAGCAATTCGATATACGGATCGAGTGCTTATCACTCTATGGCTACAAAAGGTGTGATGCACTGTTAGTTTTTAAGCAAATAAATTTAGTAGATTTCACTTTTAAACCTAGAGAATAGTTCGACTATGTCAATTCTACGGTAACAGCTATCGCAACAACGTGGACGCGTCAATGGCTATTCTACTATTCTCCTCATACTCTTTGTGGTGCTGATGTTTACGACAGTTTAGCTTATCTCTACGCTGGGTATAGAGCGCAGTGGTGTACAATCGAGTAGGTTATTTTACGATGTGGCGCCGTCAACATATATTATGCCTAACGTCCGTTATGCCTAACGTCCATTATGCCTAACGTACTTATGCCTAACGTCCATTATGTCTAACGTACTTATGCCTAACGGGGTATACCCGACTGATCCATGCCTGTTTCCAGTGTAATCGGATGTTGAACAAGCAGATGAATTTGATTTTATTTTGCATGGGAAATTTAATTTGAATATGTCGCATGATGCGCGGCTATATAGCAAGACCATGCTGAGGGTGGTTGGGTTCGATTCCCGGTGGCGGTCTAGACAATCTTTGGTTTGGAAATTGTCTCGACTTCCCTGGGCATAAAAGTATCATCGTGTTAGTCTCATGATATAAGAATGCAAAAATTGTTACTTGACTGAGAAACCTCGTGGTTAATAACTGTGGAAGTGCTGAATGAACACTAAAACAGCGAGGCGGCAATGTCCCAGTGGGGGATGTAATGCCAATAAGTAAAAGTACAGGGTGTCTGCAAATTATCCGTACAGATTTTGATAGTTTGCTTCTACAAATCAAAAACAGACAATAATGGACTGAATCGATAGCTATAATATGTGCATAACAACTCAGCAGGCTGTAACAGATGTATATTCTGAGAACACTGAGCGTCATTTCATGTATAAAAAAAATTCTTTGTAAATGCTTTTTTTTCGGTTTTCCGAACAAGAAAGAATTGCCTTCCTACTCACCCGATTTGGATTGCATTTATCATTCGGTATGGTCTATCTTGAAATCAACAGCCATCAAAACACCGAACATATTATCGAGACATTTGAAATCATGTCACAATCGTCAAAAATGTGTGAAAAGTATCTGTATAGAAACGTGCGGCCATCGTGATTTTTTTCCAACACGATCGAAGGCGTACAACTCAGGATACAGGGGTCATTTTAATGTGAACCAATTCAGTTTAGTTTATGTAGTCCTATTATAATAACATGCAATGCATGCTGGTTCTTTAATTTATTCCAAAAAATATTTAAAAACCTGTCTTGTTGTACGGATAATTTGCAGACACCCTGTATGTAGCACATTCCGGCTCTGGATGATTTAGTTGTTCATCATGTTAGATCTCATGGAAGAAAGCGGTTGAAAAGCTTCACTTTTCTGCAACCTAAATACCGAATCAACCGATGTTTTCGTTAATATGTAGAGCAATATGCCATAACGTTAAAATGTATCCCTTTCCCTTATATTCATCGATAGCCATTTCTCATTAGAACATCAAAGGCCAACCTTAGTACGCTTCAATGAGCTCCTATTCATACAGTCTACCTCTCTTGCCGGATTACTTTCGGTATCTATTTCGGTGCCTACCGGACAGGAAACGCCCTCTTCTGAATGAAGGCGGTTTACCATCGACCGTCGAACTCATCACGACCATTCAATTTTCGTAGGACATGTTAGATTTTTTAGCCCATTTTCTCCCTTCAGCCAGTTTAAGCATCGTTAACAGTTCTGCCTCACAAGCAAAATGACCATGTCTGCTAGGATTGCACTCGGTTTGAGCACCGGAGACATCGTCCCTTAATTGAAATTCAGTTGTGAGCTGTTGGAGGACGATAAAAAAAATCTGAGTTATCCACTCTTCAGCAATATTCGACCTTTTTCGAATCTTTGCCTCGATTAGAATAAATGTGACAAGTGGACTTTCATGTGGAGGAAGTAGTATTGGAAAAATGAAAACAGCGGAGTGAAGTTTTTGCTCCCCCATCTGAGGATTCATTGATCCGTTGGTGGTCAATGCCCGGTCAGTCATCGTCAATCAAAGCAAAAAATAAGCTTCTACACAGCCGGTAGTGGTTATTTGAAAGTAAAACACAAACACACGTCGTCTATAGGCAGGCGAGCAACAAAAAACTACAGTGGTGTTAGTGTGGACAACAAAATGATTGAAAACTATATCTGACTATTTTGGGAGACAAAACCCCTTTTTTCCATTTTTCTTTATGTGTTTTAAGATGTTGAAATATTGCAGACTTTGCTGTTTCGTCGTCAGACATTCTTCCCTGTACTATTTGCATACTCAAACTCATGCTTAATGGATAAGTAAACGTTTATCTTAAAAGTTCACTTATCTCTCAGAGAACGAAAAACAAAAGTACTGTCACCGACAGTCTCTGAATCCAGCCTTTATGGCTATAGAAGTAGGTAATGTTCTGCTAAAATGTAAATCGTTCCAGCAGCTTGCTCTGAAAATAGCACATTCAACAATGACGACAGTGCTTTTTCCTTATTTTTCCTTCAAATAGATGGTTGTGCCGCTTTCCCCTGCTAATGACGTGTTTGGTGGATTCGGTGGATGCTGTCTACTACTGTCACATCCGACGACCGGTCGTTGGGATGAATTCGCCCCTCGGCTTCATGGCACTAGCACGTGCACGAGAACGGAACGGTCCAGTAGGCGTGTAGGTGCACGTTGGATGGAGGAAGCATGTTGGTTGTTTTGGATACAGTTGAAAGGTTAAGCCGGAATGTACAAATGTCTTTCGGTGACGAGTAATATATGCTAAAATATCTTCACCAGAACATTTTTTGAGTGAAGATGCTTAATTTGGTTGTATGACATTTGCCAGAAAACCATTTGCCAGAATCAATTTGCCAGAATGTTTTTTGCCAGAAACCAATTTGCCAAAATGGGCCATATGCCGGAAAGCCATGTCCCATGATAAACCATTAGCAAGAATGCAATTTTCCAGAATGTACCATTTCCCAGAAATAGTAAAACTGGACATATCGATTATTATTGATGGCTGAAGAATAGAAAAAGAATTATATAAAGAAGGTAATTTTTCAGCAAAACGTGGATTTGGCATTATTAACTAATGAAGGGATTTTCGGTATAATTAATTTTCATAAAAGGGATAATTATGTTAACATATCAGACAGTTTTCAGAAAGATGGATACTATTTGTCAAACAAATACATTCATATTTGTCTAATACCAAACAAACTGTTCACGAATGGATATCATTTCTTCGCTATATTCCTTCAGACTTCATTTCAAAAATTGAATCGTATCTACAATTAACTTAAACTTAAAGTCATACTAGACAGGCTTCATTGAAAAGTTACATCTACAAGTCTAGGCAAAATGTCTACTTCTAAAGAGTTTCGGGAATTCTTATGGAAGTTTTTTCGAAATTCCTACGTCAGTTCCTTCGGTAGTTCCTTCGGGAATCACTCCGGAAGTTTTTCCAGAAATTCCTTCGGAAGTTCCTCCAGAAGGAATCCCTGGAGGTACTTCCGAAGGAATTCCTGGAGGAACTTCGGAAGGAATTCATGGAGGAACTTCCGAAGGAGTTCCTGGAGGAACTTTCGAAAGTATTCCTGGAGGAACTTCCGAAGGAATTCCTGGAGGAACTTCCGGAGAAATTCTTGGAGGAACTTCCGAAAGAATTCCTGGAGGAATTTCCGAAGGAATTCCTGGAGGATCTTCCGAAGGAATCCTTGGAGGAACTTCCGAAGAAATTTCTAGAGGAACTTCCGGAGGAATTCGTGAAGGAACTTTCGGCGGAATTTCCAGAAGAACTTCAGGAGGAACTTTCTGATGAATTCCTGAAGAAATTTCCGGAGAAATTCTTGAATGAACTTTCGGAGAAATTCCCGAAGGAATTTTCAGAGGAATCCCTGGAGGAACTTGCACAGGAATCGCTATAGTAGCGTTCAGAAGAATTCCTTGATAAATTTTTGGAGGAATTTCTTGACATATAGCTTGTTTGTATTGTCAATTCCAGCTCTCATTGGATTTTTGGAAATATTATAGATCGCACTTTGAGCAGTGTTGTCAAATGCTTTATATAATTTATTATTATTCCAAGTTTCATCTAAATGCATCAAACTTGGTCAAATAGTCTGTTGAACCACTACTGCAATCACCGTAATATGTGTTGCAGCAAATAAATCAGAATATAACTTGCTTAAAAATAACGAAAAGATTATATTTTAGCATAACCCATTATTATTTTTCTAAAGTTTGTCGAAACAATTATTCCGGCAACGCTCACGTGTTCATTCGAAAACATAAACAAAATTCGTTGGCGCCAACCCGATTCACCCGATTCATCAGCCCGCCAACCGGGAGAACAAAGGAATTTGACATCTCGCACTTATGATTATCTCGCACTTCTGAAGAGCGGAGTCCAACGAGGTGGGAAGTGCGCAATAGATCTGTGCAGCGGTTCATCGAATTCACTCACCCGATGGATTTTAACATTTGAGCGGGTTGTCTTATCGAACAATTTGCGAAACATTTTACGTTCATTATGCGACCCGCTCAAACGTCATAATTTCTTGGGGGAATTCATTTAGCGTTAGTCTATATATAAACGTGGAATGTAACCCAGAAGACTCCTAACCAGCAAACCCAACAAGAAAAGGTCAATAAACGTCAAGCGAGATTAGGGTAGAAACTGTTTCTTACCAAAACTGCCACAAATAAGTGTATGCCAATAACACGTACAATTTTATCAAGTTCTTCATGGAAATCTTTTTCATTTGATATAAGAACATTAGATGCATCCCAAAAGATACCTGAAATAGTTGATTTTTTTTATTGTATATATACATAAAATATATATATATTGTATTTATAGATACCATACATATAACCCCATTACACCTTAGAGCACAAGATTTAAATTAAAGATAGATAATACAAGTGGAAAATGAAAGAATTTTACATCTGTCGTTCGGAACCTGTTGATCAAATTAAAAAAAAAACTTTTTCAAAACACCCAATAAAAATATCAAATGAGAAAAAATAGGGTAGAAACGCCGTTTATAGGCCAAAGCTGCTAGAAATGCTGCTGCATGCCGTGAACAAAAAAAAGATTCCTAATTGATAAAACTAACTAATCATGACTAACGCTGTTGTTTTGGTAAAAACTGCCACAAATAGGTGCATCCCAGTATCTTGCTTAATTTTATCAAGTTGTGAAAAACTCTTTAGGCCGTTACAAATATTTAAAATCCATTTTGTCTCCCCCCCCTCGGATTTTTTTTGCCAAAAATTATATTTTGAGGGGGCAACAAAATAAAATTCGGATAATTTTGAGGATTTTCGAAACATTCTTCAACAAATCCGAGGAGTTTTTTGATTTTTTTCATTTTGATATTTATTTTTTATTATCCCCCCCTTTGACCTTTCGGAGACTAGTAGGACAAAAAGTCAATTAAATATTTGTATCGGCCTTATTGTGATATAAAAACATCGGATGTAGTTTATCAGAATTCTGAGATAGATGATTTCTAAGCTTTCAGTGCACAAATACCACACATATATCACTCCATTGTACCTTAAGAAGAGAAGATTTAAATAAAAACTAACACATCTGGAAAATGGGCCTTCCTTAGCCGTGCGGTAAGACGCGCGGCTACAAAGCAAGACCATGCTGAGGGTGGCTGGGTTCGATTCCCGGTGCCGGTCTAGGCAATTTTCGGATTGGAAATTGTCTCGACTTCCCTGGGCATAAAAGTATCATCGTGCTAGCCTCATGATATACGAATGCAAAAATGGTAACCTGCTTAGAAACCTCGCGGTTAATAACTGTGGAAGTGCTTAATGAACACTAAGCAGCGAGGCGGCTCTGTCCCATTGTGGGGATGTAATGCCAAGAAGAAGAAGAAGAAGAAGAAGAAGAAGACATCTGGAAAATAAAGGAGCATTACAGCTTTCGTTTGGAACCTGTTGATCAAAAATCTATGAAGATCTACTTTGTCAAAACACCAAGTAAATAATGTCTATTTAGAGAAAATAGGGTAAAATCACCGTTTTTTGACCAAAACTGCCAGAAATAGATCCGTGCCGTGAACGATAAAGAGTTCATCAGATTGCTTATTGAAAATTCTTTATTTTGTTATGTAAACATGGATTGTGGATTCCTGAGATATTGAATTTAATGTTTTTTTTTCAGGAAAAAACCCGATTATGAATGCTTTAATCCTGGCAAACGTCTATTTCTAAATTTTATTATTATAATCTTTATTAATGAGGTTTTTGGCCCTGGGCCGGTTCACCTCGCTCTATTTTTAAAGAAGGATCACATTCTCCATTCCATAATCTAGACAAGCGCCTACTTTAAAAAAAGGAATTACATCCACCATTACGTTCATCCGGACAAGCGCCCACTTTTAAATAAGGTAGCACATCCATCATTGATTCATGTGTGGCAAACGCCTATTTTTAAAGAAGGATCACATTCACCATTGCGGTCATCCGGACAAGCGTCTACTTTTAAAGAAGGAATCATATCAACCATTGCTTCATTTGTGGCAAACACCTATTTTTAAAGAAGGGATCACATCCACAATTGCCTTAATCCGGGCAAGCGCCTACTTCGAGAGACGGAATAACATCAGCCATTGCTTCATTTGTGACAAACGCCTATTTTTTAAGAAGCGATCATATGCATCGTTGCCTTAATCCAGGCAATCACATTTTATTAAAGAAGGGATCATACCCACCATTGATTTAATCCTGGCAAACGCTTATTTTTAAAGAAGCGATTACATCCACCATTGCCTTGATCCGGACAAGCGCCTGCTTTTAAAGAAGGAGTGATACATTACATTTATCCGGGTAAGCTAGGGGTTCCATTTTTCCAGGGAATCCACTTCCCGGGAAACGGGAAATAAAATGTTGACTTCCCGGGATTTCCCGGGATCCCGGGAAATAAAACAATTATGCGAAACTCAAAATCGTAACGTGAAATAATAACTTAGGATAAAAATATACTCTCGACCTCAAGGAATCGATACTTGCTACATTGTCCGAAATTGATCGAAGAGTTGTTGAAAAATCTGAAAAAATTTCTCTGTTTAGTTCGTTAAGTGTTACCTTTGTCTGCAAAACGTTCACTACATCATGAGCATCAGATGGCAAAGTTTCAGCATCTGCTTTCGTTAGAGAGTAAGATCTGCTGTGTCCAGATGATTTCTTGATTTTTCCTTGATATGGAGGATAAGACGGCTTTGACAGGATTTGTTCTGTTATTGCCGGAAGGTTTCTAACATCAACCATTATGGTACTCGTCCGTATATTTTCTTAATGAAAATAATATTCATGTCAAATTTGATTTATAATAGGAACCTTTATACGAAAACTTGAGCACATTTCGCCTTTGAATTTGAAGTGTGTAAGCATTAATTTTTTTTTCAAAAGCGGTAAAATACTTTCAGACGAGCGTTAATGGTCGTACCTTAAAAATCCTAACTATGAATATTAAATGGTTGTGTCAAACTTTGTTTGAAATTCAGAGCAGCATCAGAGACGCATAAAATTGCATAAATTTGTCGAGTTTTTGTTATTAAACTGTTGCAATGACCTTATAGTAAAGAGCTAAAACATGCTAACTTTTGTACTCATATATCCATATCTCAATAGTTAACTATAATTTAGAAAAAGAAGACGTATATCATAACAAAAACAAGTGGTCGGAACATGAGTCTGTTTGGAACACGGGGTTTGAACCTTAAAGTATTGAAAGTCTTAAAAATAAACCTCTGACAATAAACCTACCAAAGTCGTCACTGCCCTTTGCTTAAATATCTGAGACTTGCAGAAAAATAGAAAAAGGGGAATTTGCTCCTCTCCGGAGGTGCAAATCTTACTGAGCTGTCCCATACATAAATTCAAAAAATCATGAAATTGGCATACTGCAACACTTGTATGTATTCATCTTGGAACCATCTGTTATTTGGTATTTGACACGTCACTTAAGGTGACACGGGAAGCACTAACAATCATCAAATCGTCATCATTTTCATCATTGAATGCTTAACTTTTTTCTACAACAAATATGATTTTGAAAAAGTATCACCGGTGCGTGTTTACTTGCAATCTACATGCTGATGCATTTAAGGTACACCGGGGCAAGTTGAAACGGTTTTTTCAAAGTTGAAATTCGAAGTGCTGTAAAAAATCACCCTTTGATATATTTTGAATCCGTTTGCGATGTTTGCTAGTTCGGGCCAATGATTATACATAAAAAATAAGCAACCTTAACAAACTTTTTCGTAAATATTTTGTTTATTTAAATTATTTTTTTATATGCATCGTTTCAACTTGCCCCGCGTATCGGGGCAAGTTGAAACACTGCGTTATATACAGACATGAGCTAATTTTGCCGTATTAATAACAAAATGTATGTACTCAATGAGACTCAAGAATCACGCGGTTGTAAAGGTGTCTATAATACTGCCAGGATTCACATAAGAGTCCCATGTAAGTTTGAGGCGATTTTGATTTTCTTTCAGAAATTAGCTTAAGATTGTTTAAGAAAAACTGATAGTAGGCTTTGTTCTAAAAATTTGAAAACAAATCCCACTTTTATTGTCTCATCTTGATATTTGCTCACATAAAAATGACAGTCCAGATTTTGATACTCTCTTACACAAAAAATAAACTTAAGTATGGTTCTTTTAATTGTCCCACAGCAATATATACAGAATAAGAATATTATGTCAATTTAAAAAAAATAGCATTTTTTTAAATTTATTAGACTTTTTTTTTCATTTCTCCATGTAAAACAAGTTTGAAAAATTCAACGGCAAATTACTCAAGTCGGAGAAAATGACATGGGTCTCTAATGCGAATAAGGGCAGTGTACAACAAGGTCAAAAGCGTATTTTCGGAGATCAAATTCTGGAGAACGCACTACGCTGAAAATTTATCAAATTGATTTCCCCCTACTGGTGACCACTTGGATTACTATTCAGGATGGCTCATTATTTGGATCACTTATATATTCTGCACCATGATTAATTATATTGTGGCTTCTTATAAATGCACATTAATTAACCAGCCAGCATATCTCTCTTAAACTGTTCGATTGGAGAAATAGGCAGCTGGGAAAGTGGAAGTAGAGTTAACGAAATGTTTACATACTCTATGTTTTATTTTTCTGAGAGTGCTCAGTGCTCAGTAGATTAAGAATCTCAAAACTTCAGTTCAAACATGACCCCTTTTCATTCTAGTGGAGATTGTAGGAGGGTTGCATTCGTGACGGAATGGGCGAAAATTTATTATATTTATTTTCAGAAGTTTGCATGTTTTTATAAATTTATGTTTTTCGAATATTCATTGTCCATGTTGAAGCTTGGAAAAAATATTACTTTTAATTGCGTGTGTGACGTTTTGAATTGTTGTTTCAACTTGCCCCGCACCACGCATTTCTATTTGCCCCGACGAGTTGAACATGCGGAGCAATATCAAACAACCAAAATACAAAAATTCAAACGTATCTTTCGTCGATTTTTCATAATCATTATGCTTATTCAACATTAAATGATTACCTACCTTGAAAATTTGATGAAAATACTCATCAAACATCATTTTGAGACCTGTTTCATTGGCACGTCAAATAGTTGGTTTGGATTTTGCAAAGGGCGAAAAATAAACAATGGCAGGAATTGGCTTTGAAAGCTGCAATCTTCCGGGAATGGCAGTCAGAAGGTGCGTTTAGGGGAGTAGTTTGTTGAAAAAAACTATCAGAGCATTCGGGCATTTCCTATCTAAATTACAGCTTCCGTTTCAACTTACCCCGCATTTCAGCTTGCCCCGGTGTACCTTACAGTTACATCAAACAACTGAAAACCGAAATCACTGCTCCAAAGTTGCGAAGTGATAATGCTAGAAAGAGCTGTTTAGTGCATCCTCGATTCACCAAAAACAAGGCCTCGTGAACGGAAAGAAATTCCATTTTTTTATAAATAATTCCATCGCCACTTCGAATATTTCTTCCAATTATGGTCCGGTTTTGAGATACGACATGGCACATCTCATCTGAGCGGAGATTGAGCGGTGCTTGAAATGCATGACGTTTGGCCACCAGGCGCGAAACTTCAAAGGCTCGAACAGATCCGGTCTAGTATGTAGGAATGTAGTGAAGAAGGGCACGTTGTTAGAGACTGCAGGAAGCCACCGAGATTCCTGTGCTGCAAATCGAACGACGGAAACAGGCATTGGACGAGTAGTTTTGCATGCCCTGCAAGAAATGCGATGACGTGCCGGAATTCAAGAAAAATATCAAGTTAAATTTCAATCATTACAACACCACACAGCAACTGTTGTGGAAGTCAACAACAGAAGCAGTGTTCGACGTGGCAATAATTGCTGAGCTGGATAAGGTTCATTTCAGTAACTGGGAGGAGGATGCTACGGCGATAGCGGCGTAGTGGTTGTTGACTACCAAAAAGCTGCTTATCAGCGCGCGTGAGGCATTTCGTTAGCAACATTCGGACTATCGGTTGCTTGTTTCCCTACGTTGGCGTCTGTGGAGTACATTTCTACATTAGAATAAATTTTTGCAGCCTCTCATTGGCACGTGCTCGTGATTCTGCTATAGATGGAAACTTTCTGCCATTACCAAGCGATTATGATTTGCACTTTGAAGAAAATTTGTTTCGATTTAACCTTCTCTTCTATAAAATTGTGATTCTGGAAAGAACCGAATTGTTTTCAATAAGTCCAGTCACTAACAACATCAACCCCAAATCAGAATCTTGAAATCTCCCTCCGACGTGCGTTTGTGATGCTACTGCCGAAGGCAACTTTCTGCGGTTGCCAAGTGATAATGATTTGCACTTTGAAGACAATTTTCCTCGGCTTCCATAAAATTGTAGTTCTGGAAAGAATCAAATTGTTTTCCATAAAGCGCTTTTCCAGACACTAACAGCAGCAAACCCGAATCAGAATATTGAAATAAAATTTCACATTACTGCTGTCATCCATGCGAATAAATTTTTGCAGCATCTCCCTCCGACGCCTACTTTTGATTCTGATACGGACGGCAACTTTCTGCGGTGGCTAAGCGATTAATTTTCACTTTGAACCAAATTTGTCTAGGCTTAACCTTCCCCTGTGTGTTTTCACTGTCATAAATATACAAGTTCTGAGCTCATTTGTGACATATTTTCATCGATGACTACAAATTGAAGAAAAAGTTATAACAAAACAAATGCGGCGGAAAAATTCGACCAACCAACCCCAAGGCTGGAGTAGGTTGGCCGAGTTTGTTGAAATAAGTTAAACACATCAAATCAATCAGTTGGCAATGTTTGGAAGTGGGAAAAATGTAGTGTTTATAGTTTTGAAATATATAGGTACCTAAAAAATGCTAATTTTTTACTTTTGATACTTACTGATGAATATTGATTTGTGTTACAAATATTACCTTAACATAAATTTACTCACTCGCACCAAAATAGCAAAAAACGTGGTCCTGTGCAAACTGGGAAGCTTACCAGACTGATCAAAGCAACGGTGGATGGTGTGCAAAACTGTGTGAAGATTTCGGGCGAACACTCCAGTTCGTTCGAATCGCGCCGAGGACTAAGACAAGGTGATGGACTTTCGTGCCTGTTGTTCAACATTGCGCTAGAAGGTGTCATGCGGAGAGCCGGGTGTAACAGCCGGGGTACGATTTTCAACAGATCCAGTCAATTTATTTGTTTCACGGATGACATGGACATTGTCGGCCGAACATTTGCAAAGGTGGCAGAACTGTACACTCGCCTGAAACGTGAAGCAACAAAAGTTGGACTGGTGGTGAATGTGTCAAAGACAAAGTACTTGCTTGTGGGCGGAACCGAGCGCGACAGGGCCCGCCTGGGAAGCAGTGTTACGATAGACGGGGATACCTTCGAGGTGGTTGAGGAATTCGTCTACCTCGGATCCTTGCTAACGGCTGATAACAATGTCAGTCGTGAAATACGAAGGCGCATCATCTGTGGAAGTCGGGCCTACTACGGGCTCCAGAAGAAACTGCGGTCGAAAAAGATTCGCCACCGCACCAAATGTGTCATGTACAAGACGCTAATAAGACCGGTTGTCCTCTACGGACATGAAACATGGACAATGCTCGAGGAGGACTTGCAAGCACTCGGAGTATTCGAGAGACGGGTGCTTAGGACCATCTTTGGCGGTGTGCAAGAAGACGGTGTGTGGCGGCGAAGAATGAACCATGAGCTCGCCCAACTCTACGGCGAACCCAGTATCCAGAAGGTAGCTAAAGCCGGATGGGTACGATGGGCAGGACATGTTGCAAGAATGCCGGACAGCAACCCTGCAAAGATGGTGTTCGCTTCCGATCCGGCAGGTACGAGACGGCGTGGAGCGCAGCGAGCGAGATGGGCAGACCAGGTGCAAAACGACTTGGCGAGCGTGGGGCGTATCCGAGGATGAAGAGATGCGGCCTCGAACCGTGTATTGTGGCGTCAAATTGTTGATTCAGTGTTATCTGTTTAGATGTAAACTAAATAAATGAATAAATGAGCAAACGGAAGCACTAAAATACCTGAAATTACATCCGTACATGGGCGATCTAATACCTCACCCAAATCATTATAATCCAAACATAGTAGCTATGCTGCTTGTTGAAACAATGTACATATTACGTAATAGTACATTCCCTTCGAAATTGAGTAAGATCTTGTTTCCCAATGTTGTTTGGGGCCGTACATCAATTACGTAAGCAATTTTTCTGAGTTTTCAAACCCCCTGTAAGATTTTTCCCATACAAATCAATTTTTATTTATATGGAGCGTAAGAAAATGGAATTCCCCCATAAGTGCTTACGTAATTAGTGTACGACCCCTTTTCTATAGTTATGTAGGATAATTATTTTACAATCTTCCATTCTGTTTCTCAACGTCAACCAATTGATGAATTGAGCTGTTCTCAAGGAGACGATAACTTATTTCTTGTATTAAATTGAATAATATTTATTGAGTATTCTAGTACTAGTGTATTTTATTTTATACTCAGATCACGTCATGCTATCCATCTAAACCTTTTTAAACACTTTAACAGTTCTATTTTTACATCTCTAGAGTATCGTCATCATCAAGAAACCATTATATAATATTTCCTTTCCTTCGCGTCTTCTAGTTGCTCAATTTTATGAATGAAGCTCGACTTTCCACGATTTTTTTCTGTAAAAAGGAACCGTCTCGTTTCTACTGACTGTTCATTATTCATGAGCGATTGGCACCGACCGTATCTTCTAGGAATAAATTTAGGTCAACAGATGACTTATAATTGTCATCGATCGAACGATTATTATTTTAAGTAAAACATACTGCCACAAACCGAATACTAATTTAAAAATTTGGATTGGAAAATAGCAACGCATCACAAAGTATTACGATTTTGGCAAGCTGTTGCTTGCCAGTAACGTTCGTTCTCAGAACATATCTACTGTAATGTCTCGAACTGCAAAAACTCGTGCTCGAACTAGGCCAATTTGAAGGCATTGAAGTTTTGACTGTTGAGGTTACATGTTATCAGCATAAAAACAATATTGAAACCCAATTGTTTGGAATACCAAATGTAGTCAGGGTTTGAGTCACAACGGTAGACAATAACAAAAGCCAAACAATTAAACCTTCAGTGCACGTAGCACCTCGGGGAAATTGAAATAGCTCTCGACGGAACGTTAGAGGAAAACATTTATTTTTCCCGGTTCTGTTTTTCGCCTTTTAGTGACTATATTTATATACACATATACAAAAATTGTTCATTGGGCTGGTGGAATCTGGGCGAACGTAGATGTTTTGCCAGAAAAGCTTTAACATTTGATTTGATTTCTACTCGTGTAACACAAAAGCCATAGATGAGTTTGTGTGACTCATGTACAACAAAATTCAGGCATATTGACGATGCTGAAAGCAAACCGTCTGATATGTAATGATTAGTTATTACATATGCATACACTATGAAATTGTTATAATTAATCTTTCAACTCTCGAAATCTCAAATGGCAGGCTTGACTTGATTCCCCTTGACTGTCCATTGAGTATGACATTAGCTTTTTCGAGTCACCATAGGAGCTCTCAGAGTAATTCTCCATCCCTCTGTAACATGTTTTTTAAATAATGAAGTACCAATTTTGCTTCACAGAGCGTGCACAGATCCTACCAGAACCTGTATAAGAACTAGACATATGTTTATTTGCTGGATTCTCATACACAAATTTACAAATTTTTAATCTTACAGATTTTGTTGAGTTAAATATCAAAGGTATTGGAATAAAAACCGAAAATCAACACTTTATTTAAGTAGCTGCAATTTCTTTACTTTTGTGTAAAACAATGTAGTTACATCGTAGAAGTTAGCTGATGTCTTTAGCAGACCATTGGTGCTAATGCCGCTGCGAAATAAATTGACTTAAGAAAAAAATTATGTTTAGGGCTATAGAGCTATACTGCCGTTATACGCATAACTGTCCCATGTGCATAGGAAATCCCAGCAAACATGGGACAAATATGAGTATGACGGCAGTTTAGAAATTAGTATTTGTATGGATTAAACGATAACTTAGTGCGAAGTTTGCTTCACATCCTTCCGGCCTCTGTTGGATTATATGATCCAAATTTTCTGGATAATTCCGCGATTAAACAGAATATTTTAATTCCCTTTACCAACACGATGGCGCTCTAACTGTAATGCCGCGAGCCTCAGCTGCATCCATATGCCATAAGTCCCATATTTACAGGATCGTAAATAAATCCCACCCATCCATCCAGTCGTCGCGTCGCCCGGTTCGTTCGATCGTTCTGTGCCCCGTGGGGATGCATCACATCGCATCGGTGCGCAGCCCATTTCACATCAATGTCGATATAGTTAGATGGAACTGCCACTGACTGCCTGGCAGCTACTCCCGTGGCTGTGTCAAACGCTGATGCTCTGTTTGCTTATATAGCCATGTCGATTGAACCCTCCATGATCGATCAGGAGCAATTAATTTGTAATTAATACGCTCGTTGGATGCCATTTTTCGCCCTATGCTCTCTGGATCGGGTCACAGCTGCAGTCATTATTATGACACTCCCGCCAACTAGGTCTACGGAAGTGTCATAATGCCGGTCCGGAGAGCTTTGCCTCGGATGGGGTCGTTCTGTTTCTGATTTATTAACGTATTCTGGGAATCATGTACTACAATGTCACAATAGAAGCAAAAATAAACCTATGCAGTTGGTCTAACAGCCTCACTTGGCTTCTCATTCACAAATTGCGTTTCAGTATACACCATACTACACATATTAAGTATAGAACACAATGTGCTAGAGACAATTAGAATAGTATTAAGCGACTGGATGTTTTTCTAACGATTATTGCATTTTAGATTTGTGAACTTGCTATACAGGATGTTAAAAAATCTTACACTAAATCATTAGTTACTCAAGAAAGCTTGTTGCTTTGGTCATTTCCGAAATGAATATTATACATATATGTATTATATAATATAACATGTGAATTAGAAACAAACAAATAGTTAAAGATACATAAATCTTCATTATCGATTCACAGTCCCTTTAATAAGAAGTTAATGAGCGTTGCATTACATACTGCATAACATGTATTCACTTTTTTTCTCATGGTAAATTGAAAATAAAATTATTGTCGCCAGAAATTAAATTCATTTTAGATCAGAACATGGTTCCATATAAGACACCTTGGATGAGAATATCGAACCTACTACCTAATGGGGTAATTCTGGTAATTCAGACTCTTTCTGTTTCCATCTTTCTCATCCTTCAACCATCGATGAAATTTGAATGAACTCTTGAATAATGGAAATCTAAATCCTTCCGTTGAATCTCGGCTTGCTAAAACGTTGATCGTGTAACGCTTGACGATGACTAAATCTAACTATATCCCAACCCCCTAGGCACCAAGAATGCGCAATTTCGAAATGCATTATTTAAACCCAGTAAAAAAATAAACACAGTTTAAGAAGACGTTCGGTTTCCTGCAACTAAGGAACCGCGAACGAAACATCCATTCTAGTCTCGAATAGGTGAGAAGTGTGTAAACAAAAATACACAACCGTCGTTCCCGACAAGAAACATTTGCGTGCAAATGGGTTTAAATTTAAATCTGGCGAAACAATTTGCAATTTTGTTGATCATCGAGTTCCTCTTGGTTCGTTTACTCAATTCGTTTCTCACGTCGGTTCTACTTACTTACGATTGAAGCTGAGTGGTGATAGAAGTTGTGTTGTTTTGAAAATTCTTCGTTCATCATCTCTCTGGAAGAGGTTCAACTTTTGTTCCTTTATAACTTTACAACTCCAGTTGAATATATTATGAGGTAGGCTCCGAATATTTGTAAAAGCGTAAACGCAAGATCCACATTTTTGGATTTTTTTTTCTAGAACGTCGGCTTACAACCTTTTTTATGAGTGGTAACCCGTCAAGATGTTGGCATTGCTTGTGTTTCCTTATCAACTGTTGTGCTGCTAATTAGTATCTTTACCAGAATTGTAGCGTGATTGACCCTTTTCGTATTTCTCACATTTTAGTTTCAGTCAATTTCATGGCAAATTTTTTAAATCATTCTTCCCAAAAAACACATTTTAACCCTCCAATTATTTTGAAAATTTAAACCAAAAATCAAAAAAGTGCTACAGTGTGAACGCACACCGAAAAAAATGGCCCAACGTTGGTTCAAAATTGGCAAATGTAAAGACAACATTAAATTGCAGCACTTTTTCAAAATTTCTGTTTTCAATTTTTTTAAAATGTAAGAGGGGTCAAAGTATATGGGTTTATAGGAAGGTTGACCTTAAAAATGACAACGATTCGACCGTAACAAAGCATGGTATACAACATTTTTGTCTCGAAGGGTCAAGTACGCTAAACTCCGTCGTCTAAAATATTGGTTCTTTGGGAAAGTTGATTGGGCGATTGAGTCAATCAACAAATGGACAAGGAAATGTACACTCTCGGCCAAAAGTTTGGGTTCATCCTAGAAAAATATAAGCAAACGTTTTTGATCGTATTTTCGCCGTCTTACATCTGATTTCGGGTTTTGTTAGCTCAATACAAAAAACATAAGTAGATCTTGCATCGTAGGTATTTTAAACTAACAATTTTATTTTTTATGTGCTAAAATATTACATTAAGATACACATTTTTCTTATATTTATGCTGTAAAAATATGTGGATTTTTCTCGAAATTGAGCCCACAAAATTTCGAAATAAAAACTAGAACGGAACCGAATTTTAATCATCTTTAATATGCATTGATGAAACTTTGGCGAAAAAATCTGGTTTTATTTTTAAAATTCAAAATGTTTACTCAAGTGCATGGTATGCATCGGCTAAAAGTTTGGGTTCATCCACTATATGGTAAACCGGCCATAAGTTTGGGTTTACTCTCCGGATATGCGATTTAATTCAATTTTAGCCAAATATTGTCTGAAGTACAGTTCCTGACGGTTTGTTTGGAAACTAACTTTCTTCAAGGTATATCTTGCCTAAATTTGAACTGGAAAAAAGGGTGAACCCAAACTTATGGCCGATGCATACCATGCACTTGAGTAAACATTTTGATTTTTAAAAATAAAACAAGATTTTTTCGCCGAAGGTTTATCAATGCATATCAAAGATGATAAAAATTGAGCTCCGTTCCACTTTTTATTTCGAAATTTTGTGTGCTCAATTTTGAGAAAAATAAACATATTTTTACCACATAAATTTGAGAAAGATGTATACCTTTTTGTAATATTTTAGCACATAAAAAAATAAAAATTATTAGTTTAAAATACCTACGATGCAAGATCTACTTATATTCTTTGAATTGAGCTAACAATACCCGAAATCGGATGCAAGTCGGTAAAAAACTTTTGCCTATATTTTTCGAGGGTGAACCCAAACTTTTGGACGGGAGTGTATCTATTTAATTCACTGCCACTATCTAAAAAAAAATTAAGAGAATTTTGTTTTTTCAATTTTTAAATTTATTCTGGGGCTTCCGATGATGCTTCAATGAATTGTGTATTTCGATAGGGGTCTTGTAATTTAGATCTCGATTTTTGATTTCTTTCTAAATTTGCACTTGCAAATTATTCTTGGTTTTAAAAGCTTGCAGTACGTGTGTCTCGTTGACAGTAGAATGGCAACTTTCTTTTTCAAATTTGATATTTTCACGTTTGTTTTTTTTTATTGAAAATCAAAGATTCGAAGCTCCAGGAGTCAAAAGTAATCCCGCACGATGGCACTTCAATTTTTTTTCAGGAATTCTAACTTTAAAAATTCTGAAGTTCGAGATTCTGAAGAAATTATATAATTGAGGAGGTTTTTTTTTCTAAATATAGAGTAAGTTTTTTTGTTTTTTTGGGCTACGAAATGGTAAGTTGACATCTAGGAAGGAGCGCAATACATAGCCCTGATCCTCACATGTTCCAATTCTCACGCTTCCACCAGTCTGTTGATGACAATAGACCGCCAGGTAAGTTTCGTACTTGATTGGAATCTATGACAAAAGGACGAAAGACAAAAGACCGAAAGGAGAAAAGGTCGAAAAGACAAAAGGTCGAGGAGACAAAAGGTCGAAAAGACAAAACGTTGAAAGGAACAGAAGGTCGAAATCCGTGATGAACTTACTATTAAGATAAAAAATCACGATAATAAAGAAAAAAAAAGAAAGTCGACAGAACAAAAGGTCGAAAGGCACAGAAGGTCGAAAGGAACAAAAAGTCGAAAAGGACAAAAGGTCGAAAAGGAGAAAAGGTCGAAAGGGACAAAGGGTCAAAAAGGACAAAGGTCAATCGGGAACATGTTGATAACAAGTTGGGTGTATTCACAAGTTGGGTGATTTTGTGAAATGCGTTTAGCTTCAAGCAGAAATAACACGATTAAAACGGGTCCGCGCATTGGAAAATACCTCGGCGTGTAATACACGTGCACTATTTTGATAGATCGGAGTAACATTTAGAAAACTGAAACATTCATCTATCAGTTGTACTCATTGAATGAATATTATTCAATTGTTAAAAACTGTCTATGAATTGCAACTCGAGATTGATTCGCTCCGTTCCTGTTTTTTGTCTGTTTCGACCTTTTGTCCATTTCATTTTTTAAATGGGCTTTTAGTGGGCTTCGTGGCCGTGCGGTTAGCGACATTTATCGTCTAAACGCATGTGCTATGGAGTGTGGGTTCGATTCCCGCCTCGGTAGGGAGAAAATTTCCCACTGGTTCACTGGGTGTTATGTGGTCCTGTCTGTTGTCTCATGCTAGGTGTTAAGTGTTCAGTCTGTAAAACCTCTGGTCGACGACGGTGTTCCATTTTGACTAATCTTATTGATCTTTTGTTTCTTTCGACATTTTGTACCTTCGACCTTTTGTCCTTTTCGACCATTTGTCCCTTCGACCTTTTGTCTTTCGACCTTTTATCCTTTCGACCTTTTGTCCCTAACCTAACCCCTGCCTAAGATGTGGTGGGGTTTGACAGTGAGCTCTGTTGAAGTGTTGAACTGTATCCGTAAAAGCAGGCCTTATCAAAGCGTCCGTGTGCCGCTCAAAGCCCACTAGCCTTGTTCTTCAATCAAACCTGCTTTAGCGTCAGTTCCCTGTGTTAGGTGCTGCTTAAAACAGAGTCTGACCCGTAGCGGGTGGCTGAACATCGAACACGAAATGCGGTGTAACATCAGCTATTCCTAACCTTTCCTAACATGACAGCCCAATCACGTGGCTAGGAATCGCAGCCCTGGTAAGGCGGCATACCGAAAACAATCTATACATACCAAACATATAGGATTGAATCGGCAAAGGACACGGCAATGTTTAACGGAAACTGATTGGATACTCGGTACTTGGAACGTTGGGACCCTGTTGGAACCTGCACGAGTTGCCCTCCTTGCTCGACAGCTGCAAAAGCTGAAGGTGGAGGTAGCAGCACTTCAGAAGGTCCGATGGCAAGGAATTGGAGAATAGGAATTCCACGAATATCAGATACCTCATTCAAGTACCACATCTACTACAGAGAAAGGCGAGAAAGCGGAGCATGGAGTTCGATTCATTGTGCTTGATAAGGAGCAGCATCGAACCATTAGATGTAGGCCGATAAAATATCGCATCTGCGTATTGAGAATTAAGGACATGTTCTTCTACCACAACTTGATCAATGCATACGCATCAGCCAACAACAAATCCGATGATGTGAAGGACGAGTTCTATAAAGGTCTAGACAAGCCCTACGGGGAATGCCCAAAATACGACGTGAAATTCATCATTGGTGACGCAAATGCACAGGTCGAAAGTGTTCGTCCAATCATTGGAAAGGAGAGCATCATCGCAACTACCAATGACAACGGCCTGAGGCTACCCAGTCAACACAAGATCGTTTATGATATCACATAAGATGCTAAAGTGGAGGCCAAATAGGTCCTTCCCTATAGAATGTGTACGTATATCACGTCCACTTTAGCATCTTAATTTGCATGATATACGATTTTGTGTTGACTGGGTAGTCATTTTTGCTACAGCCAGAGGAATAGCTATCAGTAGCACATGTTTTTCACGCAAGAATATTCGAAAACACACCTGGAGACATCCAAATGGCGATACGTTTTCTCAAATCAATCATATTTTGGTGGACGGTCTGCATTTCTCAGATATCATAGATGTGAGGATCTTCGAGGCCCTAAAATCGACTCTGACCACTATTTGGTGGTAAATAAAATTGGCGCAAGGCTGTCCAGCATCACCGGTTCTAGGCGTCAGAGAACTATGCGGCTGAAGATACAGCGAGTGTCGGGTGAGTGCGTTGCGGAGCAATTCGCTCATAAGAGGTCGACGAAAGAATTGAAGGACACCCATCTGGAGAAAATGCGTTCATTGGAAACAAGTCCTCAGCCACAAGCCATAGAGGTAGTTTGAACCACACAAAGAAACCAACGCCAGACCGCATGCTAGTGGCGACTACACGCCAAAATAGAGTACGATATATAGAACTGAAACAGAAAAACCTCCACCGGCGTAAGAAACAGGGGTACGACGAAAAAGTACTCTCGGACGCAGAGGGAAGCTTTGCCAGAAACGACACACGGAAGTTCTATAAAACGATCAACAAGATAAGCAAGAAAAGCGCAACGGCGCGGTGCCAGTCATGATCAATCCGGAATTTTGTATATCGGAGCTACTTCTAACGGCATTGCAGTCTTGGATAATCAAAACAAATGTTTTAAATTTTTCCCGTATAAAGGTACATATTCTGTTGGTTTCAAACGGTTTATGCGACAAACGATTTTGTAGAATTCTCCCCTTGAAGAAGACTCGAAATAGAGTCGTTCTTTGGATTTGCGGATGACATCGACATCATTGGTGTAGATCGCAGAGCAGTGGAAGAGGCTTTCGTGATTTTTGAATGGGAGACTGAAAGAATAGGACAGATCATAAATTCTATCGTAGTTTCGTAGTTTTGTAGTTTAAAAAAAAACCTAAGTTCTCATCGTCCTAGGCTGAACTGGTTGCTGGAAAAATCGAAATAAGGATTTAAATAGGTACTAACTCTTCATAAACTGGTGAACAATGATAGTGAGTACATTCTTGTAACTGAACAAATTCTTCAGCTTGAAACTGTCTTGTAGATGGAAAAGGGCCGTTTGGCCGAAAACCAATAGGCTGAATGCCGTTTGGCCGAAGGTCACTAGACCGAATGTAACATTTGGCCGAAGAAACAATTGAGCCGACAGTAATTTAGCCGGTCATACAGCCGAATAGGTCATATCGCCGAATAGATTATTTGGTCGAATAAGTCATTTGGCCGAATAAGTCATTTGGACGAATAGGTCGTTTGGCCGAAAATTTCGTCGTTTCGCCGAAAGGGTCATTTGGCCGAAAATGTAGTTTGGTCGAAAGAGTCGTTTGGGCGAATCCAGTACATATTTTGTGCTCGATAATGGTGGCCAGAAAATATTTACACATTTTAGGCCTCAATATATTGAAATACAGGGTTGTGTGCTATATTAGAATAAGCAGATAAATTGATCAAAACCAAAATAATTCATTTCAATTTTATTCAATTTCACAAGAAAACATATCACTTTTTGAAAGCTCACTGGTCAAGTTCATCTTTTTCGTCCTTGAGTTTAACCACTCGTCGCAGATGATCGAGGAATGCATTGTACTAGGCCAGCAGTTGCTATTAGGCCTCCAACATGCTCCTGACAGTAAAATTCATGGAGTCCGGTGAACTTGGGTTTTCTTCACTTTTTGAGCTGGCGTCTAATCCTGTCGTAAGACCCAATCCCTGGTATCAAAATAACGACGTACCCACGGCTTGACGACGTTTTCTAGAACTAGTTCCCAAAACGTATTTTGTAGTAAATTATTTTTGTAGCAGATCAATTGCCGCACTCTGTACATTGGCACTCACTAAGCTTCTCTCTCTCTTTCTCTCTCTCTCTCTCTCTCTCTCTCTCTCTCTCTCTTCTCTCTTGGGTTTGTTATTTGTAATACAGCGGATATGTGTGAAACAACCAACACTGGCCCTGATGTAATGGCTTAGAAACTCGGATTTCAGAATACAAGTTACTTATCGTCGGCAAAGTAAAATGCAACAATCGTGCTATAGAAGTCTATTTTCTAGAGAGCTACAAATACCAACATCAATGAAACTATTAAGAAATCAAATAAATTAGTGCTTGCGTGCCAAGTTATTTGTCCTCACAGTATTTTTACAATTATACGTAATTAGAAACATCGATAAGACTTCGTTATTCAGATTCTGGTCTGTTTCTTCCAAGTGTAATTTGTATTATGTATTTATTAGGTGGTAGACACTTATTAACTTGCTTACTTTCATTGTTAGCTCCGCTTCCAGCTTCATCTTGCAAAAAAAGAGCTAACCGCGGTGGAGGTTGGTACTCGGGTTCTGATGGCTTTTCCGCAAACGTGACCTTTGAGTGGTCTTGTTGTGTAGGGGTTATCACGCCTATCTAGATAGTAGGAGATTGAGGGTTCGAGTCTTTCCAAGATACGTGGATTTTTTTTCGCAAATTTGATATCAATTTGTCCATTTCCAAACAAGTGCTGTGCAAATGCACATGAAAAATAAAAGTGAGAAATGAGTAGCGAGAATAAGGACTTTCACTTCTAACTTCGAACTTCTTACTCTTAACAGTGAGAAGTATAAAGTGAGACGCTCCACTTCGTACTTCTAACTCCTCATTTTTCCCTTTTTACTTCCTATTACGAAAACGGAAAAAAGTAAAATGAGATGTAAGAAATGAGAATAGAGAAATGAAACGAGAGACGTGTCACTCATCATATCTCATTTTTCACTGTGAAAAATGAATAGTGCGAAATGAGAAGTAAGATGGCTTAAGTACTTTTCACTTTTCACAGTGAGAAGTGAGAAATGAGGAAAGATGAGTGAGAAATGGGGTCTCCAGTAGCATTGCAAGCAAAGGCGTAGGATTGCCAATCCGGAGATGGCGAGTTCGATTCTCGGTCCGGTCTAGGATGGTTTCGGGTGGGAAACATTCTCGACTCCTTGGGCATAGTGTATCCATTGTACTTGTCATACAAGATACATACTCATGCATCTGGCAGGCATAGAAGCTTTCAATTTAACTGTGGAAATGTTGAAAGCATGCCAAGTTCCAGTTGGAATGTAGAGCCATAAAAGAAGAAGTGAGAAATGACACGTCTCACTTCTCACTCTCTATTCTTACTATGAAAAGTGAGAGGAGTAGGAGTAGGAGAAGTGAGACGTCCTACTTTTCACTCATCGTTTCCCATTTCTTACTACGAAAAGTGAGAAATTTGAAATGAGAATTAAGAAATAAGAAGATAGAAATTAGAAGTGAGAGTAGAGAAGTCAGACTTCTCACTTCTCACTCCTCATTTTTCACTGTAAATAGTAAGTAGTGCGAAGTGAGACATCTCACGTCTCCTCAGTTTTCACAGTGAGAAATTCTCTCTTCTCACCCTTTATTTTTCACGCCTTCTTTTTCACTCATCATTTATTTCTTCTCATTTCTCATTTCTGGCGTTGAAAAGTAGGAAATAATGAGTAAGTTTCCACTGTGAAAAGTGAGAAGAACGAAGTTAGAAGAGACACGCCACTCTTCTCATCCATTATTTCTAACTTCATTTCTCACTTACCGCATTGAGAAGCTACGGTACAGTTTAGTAGATTTCAGTCCGTAACACATTACGGTTACCAGCGCCATACCTGCTAATATATTAATTTTTCCCTTCAAATATTTTGATATTATATAGGAAGCCGTCTTGCTCCATATGGGTAGCACTCTCACCCTGTAGCAAAAAAAAGGCTTCAAGAATACTTTTTTTTGGGACCCATTCATAAGTGAAAATTAAAATGTAAATTGGTATTTAAAGCATGTTCAAGTTTTAACAAGGAGTTTTTCTTAAGTGACAGCCACAAAACAAACCGCATAAGGTGGCACACTTGCCTCAAACTCCGCTAACTTACTAACTTACAACGGTTATAAGGACGGCGCCCTCTACGTGAATCTGATATCAATATTATTTACTGTTTTGTTGATTGTATAGGATGATTGTATGAAATACTAAACGTTTTCTATTATGTTATACATACTTGAAATAATTTACTTGTGTGCCATGCTTACCTGTAAAGAGAAAAAAGAAAGTTTTTATGTTAACATTTGGTTGACGATTGTTTGATTGAATGTTGCAAGTCTAGTAGACGAGTTCGTATTATCAATTTCCTCCTTAATTTTATCCCACCAAATACGTGCATATCGTGTTAAAATCAAGTTAAGTTGATCAGTTTGATAGTGCATACTATCTGTTCAATATTCATGTGTATGTGTATACTATAGTCCTGAAGAGCACCAAGTTCATGTTCAAATGTTTTTAAAGCATTTGAACGTATTAACCATATGCTGATAACACATTTTAAAATTTTATTAATAGTGTGAATAGAAAAAATAAATCATAGAAAGCATGATTCACCGTCATAAAATATTCTCTCGATACTATGGTTTTCTCTTCAAATTTTGATCCAAATAGACGCAAATAGATCTACATTTGGGTTGTTCAATAATTACTAAAAGCTTGTATGTGTAATAAAATTACAAAGCTATGTATTTCACTACGAAACCTGTTCAGCCCAATGTTCATGCACTATGTAAAGGAGATTTAAATTAATCCGGAAAAGCTATTAGATTTTTACCGACCATGTTTTTTTCATTTCGATCTCTGTGAAAGACTCGCCCAAAGCTTTAAAATGAGGCAGCATTGTATTGAATTAGGTGATTCCATGCGAGATAATCCAAGGAAAAGCATGTAAATTCGCAAAATAGATGTCGTTTATCTATATCCCGTTTTCCACATAAGCCCTTTCATATGTATGGGATCATTTATAGGGTTCAGCTCTGATTACGGTTCTCATAATGATAAAAATTGTTAAAATAAATTCGATTCGAATTGATTCTTTTACAAGATTTTGTATTACCTCCAAACTTCACGACTCCTTCTACTAAGTATACTAAGTAGGTCAACAATATTTATTGAGTTTGCAATTGATAGTTATATGAACATTTGCTTAATCTAGTAACAGAATAACTCAACCAACTTGCAAATTGAAACGTTACCTTGTTATCAATTTCCAGTGGAAATACCTTTCAGTATAAATATTATAAAATGAGACACGATACAATATACGCCCAGCCAAATATTTTCAAACAAAGTCTCAAGCATTTTTAACTCATTGTCGTGCTTTAATCCAATAAAAATTTAAAAAAATAGTCTTGAATAATATTTTATAGTTACATTCAACGGTATTATGATGGAAGAGAATTTTATTGGCAAGAAAAAAATCAACCGACGAATCTGCAACGTACCCTTTGTGAGCTAAAATTTTCATCGTAAACATACATTCAATCAAAGAAAAAAAAACGAGGAAAAAAATTACAATCGATGCGAAGCCGGGTTGGATTGATTTTGGCATGGAATATTTTTTCCAGCTATTTGTAGTGAGTGTGTGACTCAAATTGGATTCCCTGGGTTTGTGCGTGGGGTCGGAAGGGTACGATGGCAGAAATGCTGCTGTATGTGCGATATGTCAGTGACAGGCAATGTAATTTGCGCACATTGAAATCATAGAGATATAGGCTACAGCACACACAATAATCTATTCGAACCGGATATTTGTCGGGGGTGTAGATTGATAAATGAGAACCAGTCGATACGGCGCCAACAGTCGATAAAAGGCGAAAAAAGCAAGTAGGGTAGCTGTACCAGTCGGGGTCATAACACGAGTTGTCGTACTAGTGCATTATACATCAAATGGCACATCATATCACCACAAAACATTTTCTGATCAGTGAACCATATCCATATGACACGATAACACCTTCGATCTCTTCCTAGACAAACAAAACATAATGGTTAAAAATTATTTTGCTTCATTTTTGTCCTCCTTTGTACCAGCAGTCGCAATAGTAAACAATGGGATTTGCCATGATAGGAACCAAACTTAAGAATGGTGCCACAACATGCGATCCTTTTATGAATTAAGTAAAAGGGAAATCTTTCGTTTGGCATTACAACACCATCCATATGCCTTTTATTTATATTTAAAAAAATAGTTGTTCTTTACTATGGCAAACTATTACTTTCGACTGTAATTTAATGCTTCAGAGAGGACTTTTCAGTCTTGACAAAATCAAAACACTGTTATTGAATCTTAACTATGGCGACGATTGGTACACCTATCCTATATACCGAAAGGATATCGTTTCGCGACAAAAGTGGTATTTGCGTACCGATGTATATATGCCACTTTTTGCTATCTAATACTAATGTATTAATCATTTTTTGAAAGGTAAGTTGTTATTACTTCGTACAAAGATGCCAGAAGAAATTTGCTTTACAATTTTATATTATATTATGTTACTACATCTATACGATTATCTCTCACTCATCATGGGCTGTGTGCTGCGAGGTAATCCTTTTAAATGTGCAAAGAATCCACAATGAGGATGGTCCACGTAGAATGGACGATTTACAATGCGGGTGTGCGACGTGGGTCATCTGACCATTATCAGTCCGTCCGTTGTAGGATAAAGTTTGGTTCGGTTACAAATCTGTCACACTTTTAGGACATTGGATGAATAATGATGATGAGGACTAACGGTGACCGACGAGGATTTTCAACGTGAGGGTTGATAAGCTATAGGGTAACTGTTCTTTGTGTCATCGCACCCATATTCATCCTACCGAAAACGAAAAGGAAGGAAATGTGATTCGTATTTAATCACACGTACGTTGCATATCGTTATATCCACAACTATACTTGATTAAGTTGAAAACCGGAATACGGGACTAGCGAAGTTGGATTTTTCACGCAATCCGTACGTTAAACCTAACTTCGCTAGTGGCGCGCTAGTCTTATTAGGGCCTAATTAGACTAGCGCACTACTAGCGAAGTTAGGTTTAACGTACAGATTGCGAGAAAAATCCAACTTCGCTAGTCCCCCATTTCGGTTTTCAACTTGACTAGCGATAAATTTCAATCAGAGATAGATGTGTGGATCTTTATCGAGATTTGATTCTAAATCCAAGTCAAGCTCCGAATTCAATTTAAATGTAAACGTTCATTCATATCTAAAACCAGACGCAGATCCAAATCCAATCTCAAATTCGTATACAAAGCCATTAAAATATTAACATGCAAACCCAAAACCACCAGATTTAAGCTCAGTTTGAAACCTATGCCCGGATTGCATATAATTTTCTAATCGAAAAGGTCTAAATCATTTTCTTAAAAAGTCTCTAGAAATTTTTTGGCATATACAACTTGATGGAATTTTCGGGATCTCATACAAAACCTTTATATTTGTATAAGCATATTTTAATGATGCGATTTTATTCAAAATCGGTGAAATTCGTACACACAATTAACTTTGGCACTAACTGGTTGGATGTAGCCACCGAACCTGTCACATCCATTAATCCCAAGCTTCAATCCAGTTTATGAATCTAAACCCGAATATGCAGATCTTGAATCAATCCCAAGTGTAAATACAAATCTCGGGTACTTATTCAAGAGTACGTATGTAATTTGGTAAACAAAGATTCAAACGTCTATCTGACAATCTGATTGCACTCCCACGCAAACCAATACCACAGAGAACAGACATGGAAGCTCGAATAAAATTTCTTGCAAAACATGTGTAAACAAACACACCGAACCTCAACGCCATCGACGTCGACATTGCAACTCACAATCTCATTTTGACAACACGATGGCGCTGGTATGCTCTTGCATGCATAACGACACTAGCGCACAGTGGCATTTTTTGATGACGCTAGCGCTGATTATGCACGGGATACCGGCGACATTCCAAAGTAATTTCAAAATGAACAGTAAAAGTTATCACAACATGGCGAGTGGAGCTTCAACGTCTGTTCTCTGTGCCAATACCACCAACAGGTAGATGAAGGCTTCCCCTACTTGTCTGTGGTGATGGTTTGCGTGGGAGGGCCATCAGATTGAACAAATTGACGTTTGAATCTTTATTTACAAAATCACATACGTCCTTTTGAATGAAGTACCCGAGAAATTCATAACTTTGTAGTCGAGTCAAATCTAAGTAATTTGTAAATAATAAGTTGGGCGATTTATATCCAATTGTAGAGGTCATATCAATTTTTCACATCATGCTAACTTGTTCCAAAATTGAGATGGTTAACTTGTTTCTAGTTAGTGAAGTGCACGAAACGATACAGCTCCATCTTATACAGAATGGCGACGTTAGGGTTCGGCACACTATATTATTTTCTTTATCATGCACACTGACACTTGGAGAAGATGAAAAAGCGATACCATAGTGGTGGCAAGACAAGGAACGAAAATTGATGGAAAGTGCCTGTGAAAGTTCATATGCTGGAAATCATAATTTAATTGTGAGTATGGCTTCCGCTTGTCTGGAAATAAAACCATGCTGGTGGGCTTATCGTTGCGGCAGTGAGTAGCCTTACTGGTGAGTGGTGGGATGTCATCATTTTTAGCTTGCAACGAAGATAAAAGCGTTCCGTGAGTGGGCGCTCCGGCCCGGATCTAGCCATGGATGGATGGATGGATCTGGACTTTCCCGGATGCCTCTTCGGTGCAGCCCAGCGCATCGGGGCAACAAAGGAATTTTCAACGATGACGATGAGATTGACACGATAACTGCATTTGGAAAATTGCTGAGAGAATGAAGTTTTTTAAAAGACATTTTCGTATGATTAAAGTCTTTTCGGCTTGATAAAGCTATAAAGAAAAATCGCTGTTTCGTACGGGATGATTTTTATTGATTGGCATCGAGATAGCCGCTCTTGTGTAAGCATTATAACCTTTTTGGGTTATTGCTAATCAAAAATGATGAGCCATATTCTCATGAGTGAGTTTCGGGATAAAAATATACCGTGCAGCCATCGATGCGTGATATTATATCTAATCTACTCGAAAACATCTTCCTTTTCCCGAAGACACTGAGGCGTCCTCTCAAGTCTTATTTCTTGTCATGCCAGAGAGGACGAAACCGGTAGCGATATTGGCAAAATCTAGAGTATCATAATCATAATATGAAAATTAATTGACTTTGTATTTGCCTCGCCCTGACGACTACGACGCGCAGCACCGGATCGAAGGATCGGCTTTTTGAACCGTCAAAGAGTTCAAAGTCATCATCTTGGTGCTCGTCTTCTCGAGCGGATTTTCCACGATGGGCTTCTTGAGAAAACTTCCACCACAACGAACGAACTACAAAGAATGGCAAATAATAAGAATAATCCTTGCTGAATGGCTCGAAAGGGTTGGTTAAGGACATCACAGCTTAAATTGTATAGCAAAAATTGCAACCTAATTTGATGAACCCCGAACACTGGTAATTGGTTTATAAGCTGCCACGGTTTTTATCATCTATTAGTTAAAACAATAGATTGTCACTGAACCTTGAAAAAATGAATTTAAATTCTATATCATTGTTTTCAACTACATCTAAACCAGTGCCGTATTTTAAGTTAGCTATTACAAATGCATAAATATCCAATTACACTACCTTTAAATAAATATGTTCCAATTGGGACGAATTGAGCAGGGGATTATACCTGATCACATTATCAAGTTGTATTCGGTATCGTTTTTATCAATTACGTATATTGATTATCTGCATTGTTGGCTATACACATGTAATATTGCCTAAATCATTACGCAAGGGAATTTATTAAATACTCGGGGCCCAAATTCGTACAGCATCGAAATCTGTCCACTTCGTGAGATTTATTTATTTATTACCAGACTAAGGCCGGTGTGGGCTGTGCAATACATAAAAGTCTTTTCCGGTCAGCTCGGTCCATGTCTGTACGTGGCCAGCTACGTAGTCTGTGGAGGGTCCGCGAATCGTCCTCCATCTGATCGATCCACCTTGCCCGCTGTGCGCCACGCCTTCTTGTTCCCGTCGGACCGTTTTCACCGAATTACTGTCCGACATTCTGGCTACTTGTCCGGCCCTCCGCAGTCTTCTGATTTTCGCTGTGTGATCGATAGATGGTTCTCCCAACAACTGATGCAACTCGTGGTTCATTCGCCTCCTCCACGTACCGTCCGCCATCTGCACTCCACCATAGACGCAGCACTTTCCTTTCGAAAACTCCCAGTGCGCGTTGGTCCTCCACGAGCATCGTCCAGGTCTCGTGTCCGTAGAGGACTACCGGTCTAATAAGGGTTTTGTAGATAGTCAGTCTGGTACGGCGGCGAACTCCTATTCGGAGCGTTTTGCGGAGTCCAAAGTACGTACGATTTCCTGCCATGATGCGTCTCCGAATTTCTCTGCTGGTATCGTTATCAACGGTCACCAGTGAGCACAAGTAATTTTTCAACCACTTCGATTTCGTCACAAACGATACAAACTCGTGGTAGGCGGGTTACATTGTCTTCTCTTGATCCTCTTACTATCATGTACTTCGTTTTCGTGTCTCAGTCTGATGTAGGCTTCCTCCATCCTCTCAAAGGTACGTGCGAAACCAAATAACTGGACGGTCTTCGTGAAAATCGTACCACTCGTGTCGATCCCTGCCCTTCGTATTACCCCTTCCAAAGCGATGTTGACTAGCAGAAAGACCATCACCTTGCCGTACCCTCTGCGCGTTTCGAAGGGACTCGAGAATGTCCCTGAAACTCGAACTATGCACATCACCCGATTCATCATCGCCTTGATCAGCCGTATCAGTTTATCCGGAAATCCGTTTTCGTGCATTAGTTGCCATAGCTGGTCCCGATCAATTGTATCATATACGGCTTTGAAGTCGATAAATAGATGATTTGTGGCGAACACCTGATCTGTGGTAGAGCGTTCACCCATGAATCCCGCCTGGTACTGCCCCACAAACTCTCTTGAAATTGGTGTTAGTCGGCGGCATACAATTTGGGAGAGTACCTTGTAGGCGGCGTTCCGCAATGTGATTGCGCGGTAGTTGCTACAATCCAGCTTATCGCCATTTTTGTAGATGGGAAACATGACACCTTCCATCCACTCCTGCGGCAGAATCTCATCCTCCCAAACCTTGATAATTACCCAGTACAGCGCTCTGGTCAGTGCCTCACCACCGTGTTTAAACAGCTCTCCTGGTAGTTGATCAACCAATCTCTTCCTGGATTTCCTGGAGATCCGGAGCCGGTAAAATTATGTCCTACGCGGGTTCTCCCAGGTTCATCACCATACCACCATCTTCGTCTGCCACATCGCCATTCAGGTCAGTTGGTCAACTCCAGGGGCTTTGTTGTTTTTCAGCCGGTCGATCTTCTCCTGGATTTCATGAAGATTCGGAGCCGGAAGTCCGCCATCGTTGTCTGCCTCATCGCCATTTAGGTGCTCTTCGTAGTGCTGCCGCCACCTTTGGATCACCTCCCGCTCGTTTGTAAGAAGATTCTCATTTATGTCCTTACACATATCGGGGCCTTACGTGAAAGGTTTAACTTCTTATAGGACTTTCGTGCGTTATTAGCGCGGTACAATTGCTCCGTCTCTTCACGGTCTCGATCTTCTTGCTGGCGCTTTTTCCTCCGAAAAATCGAGTTTTGTCTGTTCCGCGCCCGTTTATATCGTACCTCGTTCTCCCTCGTGCGATGTTTCAGCAATCTCGCCCATGCTGCATTCTTCTCCTCAAATAGCTGCTCACATTCGCCGTCATACCAGTCGTTTCTCTGATCCGGGAGTACCGTGCCTAGTGCAGCGGTTGCGGTTGGTGCTTCCAATGGCGGATCGAATATCTCTCCAGCCATCTTCAAGAGACACTACGCCTAGCTGCTCTTCCGTTGGGAGTGCCATGATTTTTTGCCTTTCGCGTATACTAAGTATACGTAAAGGCTATAGGATCACTCCAAAATCGAACTCCAATCGACTCAACTCGACGAATTGAGGTGATGTCTGTATGTGTGTATGTACAAAAAAATGTGAGACACACTTTTTTGTACATAGCTTTATCCGATTTGCTTGCAACAGGTTGCATTCGACGCGGAATCCTTCCTAATTTTTTGCTATTGCCCATATTTTAGTAACTTCGGAACGGCCATTGTGTTCCGGAGTTACCAAAAAACATTGTTTTTTTTCTCCATTTTTCCCAAGGGTCCCCTTGGAAAACAAAATCAAAACCATTTTTTTTTTCTCAAAAGCTGCTGCAATGCATTCTTTCATTTGCAAATTAATATGAATTGATGGAAATAACTGAATCTATCTTCCTAAAGTCCAATTTTGACCTCTCTTATGTGCTTTCTTTGTTACTCTTATGTGCTTTCTTGTTTTATAATACACGCGAAAGGCACCATCACCGCTAGGTGGATTAATTTGGGTTTTTTGTCAAGCCACCACTTTTATATTATGCTCCATACAAGTGGAGTGGCTTTATTACCAACTTAAACGTGCTTTTTCAGTAAACATGCATACAAAAAGATTCAGAAGGGTTATATACAAGATACGACCGCTAGACAGATTATAAGATAATTGATTTGATTACCTATGTCGCTGGTTTGAGGATGAGCTTAGAATTTTGACTTTTTCGCTCCCCTATGCTTGAAAAATAACATTTGCTATTTTAATGAACCTACTAAATTTTTAACTGAATTGGTTATTATTTGACTTAGCAGGAGCAGTTTAATACTACTTGTATGGAAATTATTATGAAATCGCCCCGTATGTAAAAGTTTAACTATTTAAATATGTATAACCAACCCGAGGACTTCATAGAATATTTCCTAATCTGTAAGACAGTTATTGTTGCGAAGCGATCGGAGCACAGTTATAAAGAAAACAAAAAATGCTCATTATTGATATCTATGTTAATCTTTTACGTGTTAAATTGAATTTCCATCGATTCAGTATTTTGTCGAGTTTGTTCTGCACCGATCGCGCAACAGTTACAGTCGATTCTCTACATCTCGATGGTCTATATCTCGATATCTCTCTATGTCGTACGAACTACAACCATTTTTGCTTTCTACATCTCGCTAACCTCCCTATCTCGGTATCTCTATATCTCGATGTGTTCTATCATGTTTTGTTCAGGATTCACTCTCTTCTTTTTCTTTTTCTTCTCATTGGCATTACATCCCCACAGTGGGACAGAGCCGCCTCGCTGCTTAGTGTTCATTCAGCACTTCCACAGTTATTAACTGCGAGGTTTCTAAGCCAAGTTACCATTTTTGCATTCGTATATCATGAGGCTAACACGATGATACTTTTTATGCCCAGGAAGTCGAGACAATTTCCAATCCGAAAATTGCCTAGACCGGCACCAGGAACCCAGCCACCCTCAGCATGGTCTTGCTTTGTAGCCGCGTGTCTTACCGCACGGCTAAGGAGGGCCCCACCCTATCTATGTCGATATATTTAAATTTCTAGGCTACTAACCTTGGGACAATAAGAAACACATCAAAAACAAGAAATGACATTTGGTTTGTTACCGTTTTGCATAGCAACGAGCTTTTTATCATCTACTACCCATTTCAATTTTCCTTCCATTCCTCGATCTCTCCTTATCTCGATGGTCCCTTCAATATCGAGATGTGGAAAGGCGACTGTAATTAACTTTTCGACCGCACACAGCAGAACAAAATAATGCGAGCCTCGAGACTGTTCTGCACATCCATTATTTCGAGCTTTTAGTGAAATGTCTTCACTTGTCATAAGACGAGTTCGTACTACACTGCCCTTCTACGCATAATTGTCCCATGTTCGTTTTTTGAGATCAGAGTTTTCTATTCTCATGCATATTTCCGGAAACATTAAATAATACCAAACTTTGTTAGAAAAATTAGTGAAAACAATATCAAGTGTGTTTGTCCCATTGTTGAATTTCTGTCTGTCTCGCAGGGAATAAATAATTCATCATAAGGAAGAATCTGTTAAAACGAGCGATGCTCATATAAATGGTTTTCACTCTTCATTACTTTCAAACCTGCCACTGTCAGAGGTGAAAATTATCGGTTTTAAGGATCTTCATTCTAATGGGCCAAACACAATTGATACGTTTGCGTGCGTTTTGACAGTTTTCTCATGGGAAAACAGTCAAAACGCACCAAACGTATCAATTGTGTTTGGCCTATAAGTGATAGAACTGTAATCTAACACGTTCAACCACGTGGAGAGTAAATTTTAAAAATAAAGCATGAGGCAAGATATGTCGATCATAGTAGTCACACATGTCTAAAGAGTACCTTCTGGAGAACGTAGTACCTCAGGGTTCCGTCCTGTCTGTGACACTGTTTCTCGTCTGACACTGCATGCCTATTTTTCGTGAGCTGCCTGCAGGTGTTCAAATCCTTCTATACGCGGATGACATCGTCCTTGTGGCACGTGGTGCGAAAGGGGAAAGTTTACACCGCCGACTGCAAACCGCCGTCAAAGCTGTGGACACGTGGGCAAAGAGCGTGGGGTTTTCCATATCTGCGACGAAGTCCCACATTTTATTGCAGCCCGAAAGCGCGTCGACAGCCGGCGCATGAGATCACCATCGATCGAACCCCAGTTCCGAAAACAAACCGCCTGAGGATCCTAGGCGTCACTTTAGACCGAACGCTCACATTCAAACCGCACTGCACAGTCGTAAAAAAATCGTGCGATTCACGCTTGCAGATTCTTCAGATTACTGTCAGACTACTGCAGGTTGGCTCGGCACTGGTCACTGCAAAGCTGATATATGGAATAGAAGTAGTGAGCCGAGGAGATCCTGAGACCGTACAGACCCTCGCTCCTCCATATAACAAAATGGTACGATACGCTTCCGGAGCGTTTATGACCAGCCCTATCATCTCAGTTATGACTCTCCCCTCCGAATTCCTCGCAGTTCAATCTGTAGCACGAACGCCCATCCGGATCCTAGCCAAAAGCCAAAACTACAGCACCCTTCCCCTGATCCGGCGAACATCAGATCGACTTTTGGAACTTACGGGTACAGCACTTCCGGCCGTTGGTCATTTAGTTAAACAAAGCAATCGTGTGTCGCATGCACGAAAACCTTCGATAGTGTGGGACGTTAAGAGAAGTATACGAGCCGTCGACCTGCCGGACAGAGTTCGTCCAATTGTCCAACAGCTGTTATCGACCCGCTTTCATGGATCCGCATTTTACGCTCATGGAATAGTCGGAACATTCAGCCTACCGAAAGAATGCAGCGTTTTCTCGGCGGAGGCGTACGCCATAAAGATGGCAATAGGAATCCGAAACATCAAAACCGAGATGGTGATCCTTACGGACTCGGCAAGCTGCTTACGTTAGAATCAGGAGCGTCGAAACACCCGTGGATCCAGGAAATTGAACGTTCAGTACAAAACAAACCCGTCCGATTTTGCTGGATCCCGGGACACGCTGGTATCAACGGTAATACTATGGCTGACCGACTGGCAAACGAGGCCAGGGGACAACCAATCATCGATATACCCATCCCTGCAGATGATGTGCTTCGGATGGTCAAACAGCAAATACGACACCAATGGGATCATCAGTGGTTCAATTCAAGAGAAGAGAAATTGCGAGAAGTGAAGGGTGACACACACAGATGGATGGACCAGGCCAACGCCGCTGATCAGCGTGTACTAACGCGTCTAAGGATTGGCCACACGAGACTGACTCATACGTTTCTGTTAAAGAAGGATCCTCCACCCACATGCGAATACTGCGGAGTCACAGTTGGCGTACGGCACCTGATCCTTCAGTGCCGACAGTTCGTAGGAGAGAGGGAAGGCAATAGAATCAGTACAACAAGTCTGAGAGACGCATTGAATTACTGCGAGGAAAACACTAAAAGATTGCTAAACTTCTTACACGAAACAAGACTGTACACGAAACTGTAAATGGCGAAAGAAGGAATGAGAGCGCACATCGACACCGGAGAGTCAGGAAAAATAGATCGCACCCAGCATCAAAACCGAGGAAAGCAGTATATCCAACAACGAAGCAGTCAACTAAACTACACAATGTCTTTCCCTAGTGCCGGCCGTTGCCGGTGTATCTGGAAGGAATCGTGTAGTAATTTCGGCAACGGCTGGCACTGTGGGACAAGTCTTGCCCACAGGTCAGTCGCCAGTTTTTCAACCGCAAACATATACTGCCGCGCCTGTTATTTTTCCAGGTTGCCATACCAGACCACATTTCACCCGGAGATGCTGCCCTCCTCCCCAGAGCTCGTCGCAGGAATATCACACAAAGCGCATCCCCAGTGCCGGCTGCTGTCGGTATTGACAGATCTAGTGTGATGGTTTCGACAGCGGCTGGTACTGTGGGGCAAAGCCCCTCATAGGCAAGTATCCATTAATCCTATCCGTATGCAGAAGCTACGCGGTACATTTTACCCCACAGCCAATCCAACTCGTAAAAGCGCCCTCATCCTCGTCCGATCGCCATGGATAGTCGACGACCAATACTTCGACCGCTGTGTCATTCCGGCCTTTCTCGCCGGTTGAAGATGATGAGAAGAATAGTCAGAAGATTCAGAAGGAATAGCAGATAAAAAAGCATATACAGTAATACGACCCAAAATAATTGTAAACCACTGTACACCAAACCCCTTATTCCTGACACGAATGCACTATCCTAGTGTTAAAGTGTCACAAATATTGACAAACAAACAATAGAATAGAGCTCTCCCATTAGTCTAGTGATGTAAACGCCTTAAATCTTCTACCCGTTAGAAGACAGAAATGAAAATTGCAGTTTTATTCTACATGCGATTTTCTCAGTTGCATTTTTTTGAATTTGGTACAAGTATGCGTAGAACGGCAGTACATATTTAAGTACCAACAAGTAGGTACGAGACACTGAAGACGACCTTACTGTTGAGGACGAAATACGTATCTGTTAAAGTTATCAAGTAGTGGAATTAAATGGGATAATCGATCGCGTGATTAACTTTTCGACCGCACACAGCAGAACAAAATAAAGCGAGTTTTGAGACGGTTCTGCGCATCCAAATCATGTTCGATCGCGTGCCAATTTTTATATTACCTATGTGACTGGTTTCGAACAAAATTGACGTTACTCAATCACTTTATTCACTTAAAAGCCCAAATGTATTCCCCAGTGGTGATAATGTTTTTCTCCGAATATTGTTCGACTTAGAGCTGTTAATGCATCGCAAAGTTAATTATACTTAATGAATGGCGATTAAATGCTTCGAAGTGCTATTTTAAGGGGTGCTTCACAAATGGTAAGATAACTTTGTTAACATTTGATAATCAATTTTAACAAAACTGGTAAATTGGTGGTGAGTTTCCGAGTCTATTGATTTATAAATCTTAGAAATTGATTGAAAATAATGGCACTATTAACGTTTAAAATCTTACATGATGTCATGACGGTCCTCAATTTTGAAATATTGTACAATCCCAGCCTTCCCTTTAGATGCAGTTTACGTCAAAATTGGCTTTAGCGTCAATTTAGAGGGAATACAATGAAAATTTGACGAATAATTATGTCCATCAGTGTAGGTTTTAAAGAATTATTTACAAGGGCATTAACCTTTTTAGTAATCAATCACTCGTTGGTGACACGAACATGTCCAGCACCTAGAGCGCCTAGAGCACTTCTTCATAAACACTACTCTTTTGCGTCGACCGGTCATGGCTTTGGTTCTATTGTTCTACAGAATCACCGCACAAAAGTAGAGTGCAAGAACCAACTGCACCAGACAGCGGTCGTAACGAGACTCTTTTATTTTACTGGGTTTGCAGAGAATTGGAATTTGCAATGTTTTTACGTTGATAATCAATAGTTCAAATTTGTGGTGAGTTTCCGATTCGATTGATAATAAAACCTCGAAAATCCATCGAAAGACAAAGGCGCTATTAGCGTTTGAAATCTCGTTTAATTTTGTCACAATCTCTTATTTGGAAATTTTTATTTCACACCCCGTATCCGAGTCTTCCCCTTAGACGTAGTTTACGTCAAAAAATCATTATTTGAAAATTTGGGTCATTTAAGGCTAGGATGCAGAAAATGTTTTCAATCTAATCGCTAGAAATCGAGAATTTGATCCTCAAACATGACCATTTTGTATGAAAATCAGCGAATGCTGACTTTCATACAGGTGTCGAAACGTCGGACAAATATACATTTTGCTTCAATCCTTCAAGAGTGCGTAGCCGTTTTTAAAATCGAAATAAAAATATACAGTCGATTTCTCAATAGTTCATATAGTATTTTTTTGGCACTTTCCGACGAAATTTCGGCGTTATGGTCCTGAAATACTTTTTCTTTAGATACAAACAATATTTTCTCCTGATTATCATCAGTCTGATATATTGGCTACCTTAAAGGATAGGGTTGACACAAATTTTGTGCAGAAGAGTTTGAAAATTTTAGTGAAAAACATTGGAATATTTTGATTATCATTTTTGGGTGGCGCAGACATTCTCAACTTTAGAATAAAATCGTTTTGTTGCAATATTGTTGGTTTTACATGATTTTTTTACTATAGTATGAGTGATTTGTTAGATTATTGATAAACACTTCGAAAATACATGTTTTCGGATGAAATCATCATTAGGTTAAGAGATTTGCTCAGGGGCGCATATTGACCATATCTCCCCTATAATGAATAAAATATTTTGAAACATATAAAATGTAGTAGATTTCAGTGGAAACGTTTTCATAGCGCAAGAGAAAGAAAGAAAGAAAGAATTGGGAATTTTTATTTTATTTTATAAGTCGTTGAAAGTAACTTGCCATGTTGAACTTTCTAGGACAGATCGACTATGATGGTGATATTTGAGGTTATGGCTTTCAGTCTTCTTATGCTCAAAAACAGGTTTTACGTTTTTATCCGACGTTTCGGTTACATATATTGTACCTTTATCAAGGAGTTAACTAAGTCCCGTTTTATTGATACATTGTGACAATGTAACAATAAAACGGGACTTAGTTAACTCCTTGATAAAGGTACAATATATGTAACCGAAACGTCGGATAAAAACGTAAAACCCGTTTTTGAGCATAAGAAGACTGAAAGCCATAACCTCAAATATTTATTTTATTATAATATAATAGCCTTGTTTGTCTGTCCGGTGACTAGCCAACCAGACCCAGTAAGCGGGGAAATTCTCACAAAAAATTAAATATTTTACACTTCAATTCTTTTTTACTATCAGATGCAGAAAAAAAACAAGTGACAACCTTAGACAAACAGACACAGCATTCGATGAAAAAAAAAATCGCAGACAACAGACGTTGAAAATTTAGATTTTTTTAAATGCATGAATTAATAAACCGTTTACATTGAAAGAAAAAAAACAAAAACACTAGCCACGGGCGCTACTGCGTCCACAAATAAACTAGTCAATAATAATATTCAAGAGAGTATCGAATAGAGGCCGGAGAGATCTCATTAAAAATTATCAACATATGCACAAGCCGATTATGGAACTGATCTGAGTAGTACTAGTTGAAATACACATTTCAATGTCTTCTCATTTGGAATATGCAAATACCATCAGGTTTTTTTTTTGATATCATACGTGACGACATTATGCTTAAACGCAACTGGTACGCTTGAAAGCTAAAAAATCACACTACCCTTCGCTTTTCACCCTTCTTCTACCTACTCATCATTCTATAGTCCAAATTTTTCCACTCTTAACCATTATTATGTGTTACACATAGATACCTATGTAGTGTATCAATAAAGCATTGATAGTGCCAAATAGTGAGTGGGGAGAACAACAGCAAACAAATGAGCTCGTGGTTACCTAAGCTATGGATATATGGACAGTATGAACGAGAAGAAAATTTTTATGCCATTTACGAACAGCACATAGCACCATCCACACCACGGTAAACATTGTTCGCGTACCAGCAAAAAACAAACATTATGAATAGGGGTGGTGGAAATTCGCGATTTCGCGGAAGCCGCGAAATCCGCGATATTTGATGTTGGCCGCGAAATTTAAGCATTTTCACGAAAAACCGCGAAATTAACCTTTCCCGTCAATAATTTTATCCCGTTCTATTGCCTCAGTCGATTTCTTGGCCTAGTCAATACCAACTCGACAAAAAACGCATTTTTTGACGTCTCGATTTTTTTTTCAAATTGCAAAGTCCGAAATTGGTCGAATTTTGAGCCAAAATTAAATTGTAGAACAATTTTGTTTTTCTTTCAAATTTTAAAAATAGTTAGAGACGTAAATAATATTGTTTTTTAGGAAAGTTAGAGATTCTCAAAGGGTTACTACCGAATTGCATTCACATGACCTGCAATAGGTACTCACATTATGGGATTGCTTGGCGAAGTTTGGAGAAAAAAGTCTCCCAACGTTGATCATCTCGTGGCATTTTTCAAATCTATTTTTTCTCATTCGGCCTCTTTCCGCTTTCCTCAGCTCTTTAAAATAGCAGTGAAATATTTGTCTTTTCCTGCAAACTCGGTAGATGCTGAACGTAGTGTCTGCCAGTACAATTTAATCAACACTTCCGAGCGGCAAAAGTTGACGAAAAAAAGTTGGCTTTTGACCAGTAATGCAAATATTTTAACTTGTCTTTATTTCAAGGCTCAAGCGCCAGCAGGCATTACGGAGCCGTTATTTTATTGATTTTACAATCATGATTGTCGTCTTAATGTATAATATTAGTCTTGGGGAGCCGAAAGACTCGCGGCTTGGTCGAGGTTAAGGAGTACAAGAAAAAAAAATATGGATGGGATGGGGCCTAGGTGGCGATGTTGTGGTCAATTGCTGATTGACGAGGTGTAGACAGGGATAAACTGTAATGATACAAACAAACGATTTTTCGAGCGAAGCGGGTGGGAACAAGGTGGACATGGCCTTACAAGAGACAGGGGGTTCAGACAAAGACATTGATTTGTTTTAAGAAATTATACACAAGGACCATGTAGTCTAGGTCAAGCTTACCCAACACATCTCTGAGGTCTTCCTTTTCTGGTTTCCCTCAGGCCCGGAGGGATGCACTTGAATCGGACCTGGCAACATCGTATTTAGGACAGCTCAGACAACGTGGTTGATGTCTTGGTAACCTGCACCGCAGTCGCATCGATTGCTGTCGGCGAGGCCTATTCGATAGGAGTGTGCGTTTAAAGAGTAGTGATTGGACATTAGGCGACACATTACCTTGATAAAGTCTCGACTAATTGCCAATCCCTTGAACCAAGGTTTCTTCGATACATGTGGGAGAATAGAATGTAACCATCTACCCAAATCTCCTTCATCCCATTTTCGTTGCCAACTGACCAAAGCGTGATGACGAGCAATTGTGAAAAATTCGTTAAAGGCGATTTTGCGCTCATAAATATCGCCTTCCATAGCGCCCACCTTGGCAAGTGAGTCCGCTTTCTCGTTACCCGGAATCGAGCAATGTGAAGGGACCCATACTAAGGTGATAGTGTAAAAGCGATTCGAGAGAGCACTCAATATGGTTCGTATTTCACTCAGGAAATACGGTGAGTGCTGCACCGGCCTCATTGAACGGATAGCCTCTAAAGAACTGAGACTATCCGTAAAAATGAAATATTTATCAGAGGGAAGAGAGGCGATTCGCTCTAATGCATAGTGTATAGCCGCTAATTCTGCGATATATACGGAACAAGGGTTTTGAAGTTTATGAGCGGCGCTATGAAGATTGTTAAAGACACCGAAACCAGTGGATTCATTTGATTTTGACCCGTCGGTGAAAAACCTTTTATCACAACTAACATGGCCGTACTTGCTTGCAAAAATTGGTGGTATGCACTCCGATCGGTGTGGATCTGATATTCCATGGATCTCTTGTTTCATGGTCAGATCAAAAACTACAGTAGAACTGGAGGAGTCCAGGAAGCAACCACGATTGGGAACATTCAAAGAAGGACCAATCTCCAGGCTCATGTAGGAGTAGTACACTGTCATAAATTTTGATTGGAAGTTTCGTTCGATTAGCTTCTCAAAATTCTCAATAACCAATGGGTTTAAAACCTCACACCGGATGAGGAACCTAAACGACAATTCCACGAAACGATCTGATAAAGGAAGTACTCCCGCAAGTACCTCTAGACTCATTGTATGAGTCGAGTTCATACAACCCAACGCGATACGGAGACAACGATACTGGATACGTTGGAGTTTTAACAGGTGCGTTTGCGCGACGGATTGGAAACAAAAACTACCATATTCGATAACCGACAGAATCGTTGTACGATAAAGCTTTATCAGATCTTCCGGGTGGGCTCCCCACCATGTTCCGGTTACAGTCCGCATGAAGTTGATTCGTTGTTGGCATTTCTGATACAGATGTTTAATGTGCTTTCCCCAGGTGCCTTTCGAGTCGAACCAGACCCCTAAATATTTATGGGAAAATGCCTTGAGCGATTTTCTTACCCTCAAGGTGAAGCTCTAATTTTGCCGGCTTATGCTTCCTAGAAAAGACAATCAGCTCAGTTTTCTCCGGAGAGAATTCGATACCTAGCCGAATAGCCCAAGTAGACAAATTGTCTAAAGTATCTTGCAATGGTCCTTGCAGATCGTCCGCCGCTGTTCCTGTAAAGGAGACGACGGCGTCATCCGCAAGCTGTCTAAGCGTGCAATTTTCCATGAGACATCCATCGATATCTCTGATGTAAAAGTTGTAAAAAAAGGGGGCTTAGGCATGAGCCCTGGGGGAGACCCATGTAACTAATTCTTGAAGTTGTCGAGTTTCCATGAGAAAAGCTCATATGTTTCTCAGACAACAAGTTATACAAATAGTTGTTCAATATTGGTGAAAGTCCACACTCGTGGAGTTTGTCTGAAAGGACGTCAACGCAAACTGAGTCAAAAGCCCCCTTAATGTCCAAGAAAACTGAACCCATTTGCGCTTTTTGAGAATAGGTCAGTTGGATCTCTGTAGTAAGCAGCGCAAGACAGTCGTTCGTTCCCTTGCCTCTGCGGAATCCAAATTGAGTATCTGGTAGAAAGCCGTTCGATTCAACCCATTTGTCGAGCCGATTAAGAATCATCTTCTCAAACAGCTTCCGTATACACGACAACATCGCGATTGGCCGGTACGAATTGTGATCCGACACAGGTTTCTCCGGTTTCTTTATGGCGATCACTCTTACCTGTCTCCATTCATCTGGAACGATGTTGCTTTCCAGGAATAGATTGTATAAGTTCAACAATCGCCTCTTCGCGACGTCTGGGAGGTTTTTAAGCAGGTTGAACTTAATACCATCCATTCCAGGGGCAGAATTGTTACAAGAAAGGAGAGCAAGCGAGAACTCGACCATCAAAAACGGACTATCCATTTCGCTTCGACCGCGTGTTACGTCACGCACGAATCCTTGTATAGGAACGGAATCCGGGCACACCTTTTTGGCGAATGCAATTATCCACCTGGAGGAGCTTTCTCTATCTTCGTTAACCGCCGACGCGTTTCGCATTCTTCTACCGACGGTCCAGAGAGTTGTCATCGACGTTTCTCGCGATAGGCCATCAACGAAATGACGCCAGTACCCTCGTTTCTTAACATTTCAAGGCTTGATTCTTGAATTTTCGTTCAAGAGAGATATACCGATCATAATTATCCCGCGAACCCCGCTTCCGATAATCCTTGAACGCGTCGGATTTTTACCATATACTCTAGTACACTCGGCATCCCACCAGAGAGGAGATGGAGGACGTCGACGCGCTTGCGATCCCGGTATAGGTCTACGCTGCGCATGTAGCGCGCTGTTATGAATCAAACCGGCGATATATCGGTATTCTTCCAACGGAGGAAGTACCTCGACTAATTGTTCACCATCGATGATCGCTTCTGCATATTTTCCCCAGTCAATGTGCTTTGTGAGGTCGTATGCATTGCAAATCTGATGAGTCTGACGCGATCCATTGGTAATTGAGATTTCGATAGGCAAGTGATCACTACCGTGGGGATCCTGAATCACTTTCCACGTACAATCCAATGTTAGTGAAATCGAACAGATTGAGAGGTCAATTCTACTTTCGAGCCCTGAAGATGCTACACGTGTTGCTTCCCCATTATTCAAATATGTCAAATTGAAGTAGTCACACATGTCATAAATCAAAGATGAACGGTTGTCATCGGTAAGTTCCCCCCAGGCTGTACCGTGTGAGTTAAAATCTCCTAGGATCAACCGTGGCTCAGGCATTGCTGAGCAAATAGCCGTAAGGTCTCTGTGTCGAACAGAAGCATTCGGCGGTATGTACACAGAGGCTATGCTTAAGCTTTTACCTCGTATGGTGACATGGCAAGCGACTACTTCAGTGCCTATCATCGGGGGAAGATCAATTCTATAAAAGGAGTGGAGTTTGTTGATCCCCAAGAGCACCTCTCCATATCCATCGCTTCGATCTCGGCGAATAATATTGAAATCGTGGAAAGAAATATTTTTGTTTGAAGTAAGCCATGTTTCACTAAGAGCAAATACATCAAAACGAGAAGTGTGAACTAAATATAAAAAGGCAGCTAGATTTTAAATGATGCTCCTACAGTTCCACTGCAGGACTACGATCTTATCCCCGACCTCGTTGGTTGAATTAGCCATCGAGGGATAAGATCAGATCAAGAACAAACCATTTTGACATTAGTTGCTTCAATAAAGGTTTCACCAGTGAGATTATCATATTGATGATGTTTCTCACTGCGGAGAGATTTCTAAAGTATTGAAGATGAAGTCCACAATCCCAGAGATAGTCATTTTATCTGAGACCTCAACTTGCTTGTGCTGAGGTACTCGCTGACTTTTTGTTGCTGTAAACTTTCTGGGCGAAAAACTGGAACAGCTGGGGTTTAAGATGTTCCTGGAAGTGATGGAAATTCGCCAGCCATAAACTAGAACCCCAATGATGAAATTTTCGGGGTTTTCCACCACTTACTGATTTTCCAGGGAAGATAGGATTCCCTGTTGATTGACTGGGACTTTTAGAGTAGTTTTATGTGTTTGAGGTTTAGTTCTCATTCTCTTCCTCTTTGTACCTGTTTCAATCACATTGTAATCCTCACCGTCCCCAGAGTCAGAACCTTGATCATCGAGGGACAGGGAAGAGTAGAGATTGTCGTTAACAATAGGTTGGGTTGATGGTACAGCTGGCGCGGCGATTTTTTCAGCATTTCTGCATAAGATCGCCGTGATCGCTGTTGAATGGATCGCAGCTGATGTTTTCCCCGCTCTATGAACCGAGGGCAGGTGGACAGATCATGCGGAGCTTCACCGCAGCAGGTACATTTCTGCTCCGTGCTGCAGGGACCCTCTTGATGTTGTTCACCGCACTTACTGCAGCGCGGTTTGTTGCAGCAGTAAGTTTCGGTGTGTCCAATCTGCTGGCATTTGGTGCAGTGCATTACACTCGGTACATAGAGTCGCACAGGTAATCGAAGTTTCCCGATCACGAGATAGTCCGGCAAAGCCGATCCGGAGAAGGTTACTCGATACGAATCTGATGTTTTTTTAGTGCCATCAGATGACACGCGGTTCATTTGTCTTACATCAATCACTTGGACAGCTGGGACGGCCCTATTCTTGAACCCACCAGCGCCAAGAGACTTGATGTCAGCACAGGACAGATACGGCTCGGTAACCACTCCGGCTACTTCGACTTCTCGACTCGGAATGTATACGTGGTATTCCCTCAAAAAGAGCTCGCAGGCAGCAATCTTATTTGCCTGTTCCCGATCACTAACTGTGATCCGCAACTTATTACGGCTCGGTGCATTCACCTCTTCTATGCCCCGAAACGACTTTGCCAGGTCTTTTGCGATTTGCAATTTGTTCAGCGGTTTGCCTTTGGGCCGGAAGAAAACCAGAAAGGGACCTTTCGATCCGCATGGGTATGCTTTCAGGCGGGGGGTAGCAGAAGTAGAGAGAAGGGGTGCTTTCATTTCGTGTCATAGTGGAACTGGTATCCATGAGTTTAGGGAAATCAGTTGTGGGTTTCCCAGTTGAGAGTTTTGGGTCAATATTAGGTTGGATACCGTTTTGCTGCACCACTGAGGATAGCGGAGATGCTGTTTGTTGATCTAGATTGGTCTCCGATGATGTGAAAAGATGTTCGATCAAATTCTCATAGGATGGAGAATCTATGGACTCATTGTCGGAGATCACAAATTGGGTATCTCCCCCGCCTGTGTCATTTTCTTCCATACGGCCGTGTTATGGGTGAAAACAATATTTCACTCAGAAGAATGAATCTTCTATTAAATGTAATGTGAAAGAAGAAAATGATTTGAAAATAATAATAACGAAAAAGAAAAAAAAAAAGGATATAAATGCAAAAGAGTAACAGCGAAAAAGGTAATATGTCGAGAAAAAAAATAACAAAATAAAAAAAAAAAAATAATAATAATAAAAAAAAATAGCGAGAAAAAAAAAAAAGATTTATTGATGGTTTGAGTTTACGATATTAAATTCTAATACTAATAATAATACGAGAAAAAAAAAGAAGAATTTTATCCAAACGAAAAGTGGAAATAATGCAGAAGCGAAAACAACAAAATAAAGTGACTGTACAACTATTGTCGGGTAGCCCCTACGACAGACAGCAGCAGAATAGTTACCAAAAAATGTGCTTGTTTTACCTATTCCTTTGCTACGGCAGGCGGCTATCAACTGCACTGTAGGTACGGCTTCTACTCGGCTTCACCGTTGTAGCGTCAATGCGGTTCGCCTTTGCTCTCTGCTGACTCAATGGGACCGTCGAACAAAGCGTGGCCCACAGCAAGGTTGTTGTTGTTGGTTTGTATTGACGCCGAAATCCAACCACGATGCCAAATCTTGTCCTGGATTTGGAGCAGGATCTATACAGCCGTGTCGAGGACTCGGCCAGGACACAGTGCTTCCCGTTCGGGAGGTATACGCGCGTGAAAAAAACCCGGTGTAAAACCGTATAACAGCGGAAAAAAACACTTGGGAAAATCACTTTGCAGAGCACAGGCAAAACGATCCCGCTGGCTCGAGCGTATGACTGGGAATGGTTAATGCAAATAAATAATAAAAAATAATTTGAAATTAATCAACACAACGATTTAAATAAATATGGAATCTACATTGTCTTTTCTATTTTTTTGTACCGAAATACAATTTACCGCGAAATTGCCGCGAATTTTCAGATTTTCTGAATTGGCTATCCGCGAAATTTTGAAAATTTTGCCGCGAATTTCCACCACCCCTAATTATGAATAAAATAAGCACTGGTTGCACTTGGTTGTGGTTCAACTCAACTCATTTCAATCAAATCATAACTGATATTCACAGCGTTGCCAAAGGCGAATGGCATTGTTGCCAAAATCGAATTTAGCCTAAACTGATGGTAGATGGTATGGTAGATGCGATTAACCGTGAACCAAGGCGTGAGCTACTATGGCCAGTGTTGGTAAAAACTCAAATTCTCAAATCTCATCCACGATTCAAATCAAGCGCGAGGCAAACCTGACCCGACTCATGGATCATAGAATCGTCCATGATTCGACTCGCGATTTGCATCATTGCGTGATTATTGCGTGTTCTGCTTCGTTAAATTAATCGGAATAACTTTCTTTGCTTAAACATAAAATACGTTTCGATTGGGTATTGAAACTTTTTGAAGCGAAACCATTTATCGGCGAATGAGAGAAGCGATGAGATTCTGGGTGAAAAATTCATACGCGATGCTCTCCATGCAGAATCGCAAGCGGGTCAGCTCGTGCATGAGGCCGGTGAGTGAGATTTGAGCATGATTTTAGCAACACTGACTATGGCAGCCTATGACTATGGAGCACCTAAACGACTTTGAATTGGTTAATGACGTTGCACTCCTAGCATAACGGTGCCTTTATATGCATAATAAGCCCAACATCCTATCCGAGCGCTCCTCTGCGGCAGGTCTAGTCATCAACGTCAACAAAACCAAATTGTTGGATGTGATCACGTTGACCTCTTCCAGCTTTACAGTAGATGGGCTACAGTGGAGACTGTTGAAAGGTTCCAATGTCAGACGGCGGTATCAAGATCGACATAGGTACAAGTTTTGAACATATTTGAAAAAACAGGCAGATAAGTGAACGTGCCAAGATTCAAATTTTTAATACTAACGGGAAATCTTTGCTAATCTTTGAGTAAATCTCTAGCGAAACATGGTGTGTATCACTGGGAACCACTCAACTGCAGCTGTTGTTCATCGACATATGCCTGCGGTACATAATTTGTGCAATTTGATCTCAAAAACGAGCTCCATCGTCGTCGTCAAGTTTTAAGACGAAGCGGTTAAATTTGAATAGGTTATACAATTAAATCAATCATTATGGTATTTCGTTGCTTCTAAATGAAATTGAATGAATTGCTATTTGATAATCCACAATCAACCAGTGAGTCTCAAAATTTCTTCAAATTGCAAATTGTGGATAAGTCGTCATAAAGCAAATTGTTATCATTTCATACTTTCTTGGAACTATAATGCAAACCTACAAACACATGTACACAGATATGAATTCTGATTCTAGCTCTAGCTACATGCTACGATAAAGTTTTGTCTTCCCAAACTATAAGCCTTGAGCTATATTAGCACCAGGAAGTTATCCCAACATTATTTAAAGTTGAGGCGAAAAATGACATAGAAAACTTAAAAAAGTGTCCGTAGAATTTCTCAAAGAACACTAAGTTAAAACGCTGGCTCAGTTCCAGCAGATACGTCATAGCACATAAAAGGATATCTCAATAATACTGAACGAATCTTTTTAATATCCACTTAGCGCCTCCATTTCAGCCAATTCATCCATATCAACGACAAAGCTGCATCAAATCCCAATCGAGCAACTATCACGACTGACCTAGTTTCCCTAAACCGTAGAAAGACTTTTTTGGTTGGTGGGTGCATCGTGCATACGTAGTGCTGCAAAACCGCCAACCAAGAAGTTCAACTTTTATCGACTGAACATTCGTCCGTTATCGTTTCAGCTCGTGGTTCAAATTTTCTTCGATATCCACCGGATCTCATGCAATCTGGCATGCACGACAAAACTGCATCACTCGTTTGGCATCTTCTTTCTTTGCGAGCAATAGTCACAAAAGTGGTACTATCTGCATTCTTTCTACGCTTGTAGGAGAAGCAACCGTTTAAAGAAAACGCGAACAAGGATAGTTTCCGGCACAGAGGTTTGTAATGTAGTATTTTAGGAATTGAATCAAAATGTAAGATTTCTTTCCCAGTTCGTGCTATTATTTTTGAATTCGAAGAACTCTTGTGAATCGGCCTGGATCGACACACTACGATTTTTCCTTAATTTTTAGTATTATTTTCGTCCCATCTATAAGCAGTATGAAGTATACAGCCATTTTTCCTATAAACCAGCCAATGAAATAAAATATCATTTGCTAACTTTTGAGCTACTGTGTCCAATCTCTAAAGCAATGCGACCAACTGTCTCGTGGGAGATGTAAAAAGTGTGCCAGTTACATTGGCATTCAGTCCCAGCGACGTTTCCGACAGAAACCAAACTTCCCAACCCTAATCGATGGCCATAAATATCGGATGATTGCGGTTATTGTCTAATATGACTACGGCGAATGCTCTGCTATGACAAGCGTGTAAATTGCATTCTGCCCTCCATCAAAACACGATCGGCACGAATGCCAATCGGATTGGAAAATCTGGTTTTAGATAAAAACAACCCATCCTCTTCATCCGGTCATCCATCATCGAACCGTTCCACATAGTTTCGAATAGGGTTTATTCATGGCCAAATCTAAATTTACTGTCTATTTGATATGAGGTTTGAGCAAGATTATTTGGAAATATTCCCTTAGCAAAGAGAACTTTAAGTGGTGTAGTAAAAACAATTCAAGATTTTTTGTAAATAGAAAAAGCTGTGCAAAATGAGAAATAATTGGACCAATATCAATTTGTGTACACGCGTGGAAACGCTTTTCTTGTATGCAAAACAAATAATAAGTTTTCCTGCATGACATACTCCATCTACAAATCGGTTTCGTTTATCTGCTTTATGACCAGGTTTAGACTTTCAATACTCCTTAGTGCATCCGACCAAAACTGAATTCGTGGGCATTCGCGTTACATGCAAGGAATCCCGTTCGCAACGTGGGCTTTCAACACAATTTCCCGTCTATTGAATCGGATTCTGATAGTTGCACAAATACCATACCGCGAGTGCGTAGGACCGCTTTGTGGGGAGCCATCGTCATTTTAACTCTGGACTAGATCGATACCTTAGCTAGGATTGTCGAAACCACCCACGCATGCTGCTGCTTGCTGCTGACTGATGATGTTCAACACTGCAAAAGCCGGAAGCTCCTTACCAATCCAATTTCATGCTAATTTACGATGCGTAGCTCGCACCATCGACCGTCAGGAATTTCCCAGCGCCTTCCGCACCACCGGCAGCGAGCTTCTGTCAGGGATTTCAGCAATCCATCTATCCGGTTTGCATGCGATTGATCGAGTTATGAATTTGCACTCAAAGGGATAATTTATCATAATAGGATGCTCGGCTTTACTACTTGGAGATTAGCGTCAATTTGTGGTCTAATTTTAAATCGAGTTATGTATAAAACGACTATTAAAGCTTGCCAGTTTCAAGATGTTTAGCTCAGGTACTTGGAGTACTATTATTTTAACAATTAAGGGAATCGCAAATGTCAAACGACATTTGTTTTTTGGGCTAATTGTTTTGATGTGGGACTACGTCTGCGTTTTCTGCACCGGGGTACACTTTGCGATTATAGAATATCGTAAATCGTCACGAAAATATGATCGACTTTGATCGTTTATATCTCAGATAGAGGTGAGCCAGCCTAGGGGTGAAAACCTCTCAAATAAAGACAGTTTCTTGATAGATTTTGGACCATACAATCAAGGTAAGGGCGACGCTTCTTATCCAATATATTAAAATATTGATTTATAATTATTTACTATTGAAGATTTACCATTGTTTAGCAATTTGGTTTCGCTAAATAAACCAATTGCATATTAAGTGCATCGCAAGCATAGACTTCAAATTAATGCAACTTACAGGTTTAGTTCTGATCCTCATTTTGATCAATATTTTGAAGCGAGCTGAAACGACAGGGTAGGGAAAACTTCTGAAAATTTAGTCGTAATGATTCGGTCGGTGGCGGCCCCAGCGGTAAACTACATGTAGGACAGTCCAGTTCAAAATCAAGCTGTTTTCACCGATATAAACAAGAATTCAACGTGTAGATGCAACATTTGCGAAACTAGCTACACTCTTAATGATCTCCTATTTGAAAAACATGGTTTTCCAATACATTTAAAATATGTTTTAAAAATGGACCTGGGGTAAAACACCCTGGTGAACGCATGGTTGTTTGTTTTGTCTTAATGAATTGAACGACAATCTTACGGGTGAGGTGAAAGAATCGCAAATCGTTAAATTTGATTGAAAATGAGAGGAGCTCAATAATAATTAACTTATTTTAAAATTCGTTCATAAATGATACAAAAGATTATGTGAGAGAGGCCATTTTGCCCCGTGGGTCATCGGCAATGGTTACTGCAGCTGCTGGCCAACGGCAAAGATGGCGTCCGGTGTGATATCAATGGCTTTTATCGGGGGTAGACCATGCTTAAATTTCATTTGCATCGGTGGGGTCAACAGAAATAGTTGGTGGGAAACTATCGAGCAACTGACTGCAAAAATCCATTTCTGTCGTTGACACAAGTAAAATTGTTTGTTGTAGAAAATTTATTTGCATCGGTGGTGTTTGCGGCAATAATTTGATGTAAAATTATCGAGCAACCGTCCTCAACGATAGCAGCACTCAATCGATTTTTTTTGGCGAGGTTCAGATTTTCGATTACGGCCTCTTATTGATCGGAAGACGGACCATTAAAAATAAATAGAATTTTCTTAGAACCAATATTTTATACAAGAGAGTTAATTTGAGAGGAATGTTCTGCAAAGTACAAAACAGCTTCGAATAATTCTGCAACTGGGCAGGTTCTGTCTGGGGGATGATTTTCAGTGGTTGACAACTTTTTTTGCAATCAAAATTGATAGTCCTTAATATGACTGTTTGGAATTCGAATGATTATTATCAACCAGCGAGGAACTAATTGTTTCTAGCAGCGACTGGCTTCAAGGCTCCCCCAGAACCAAGTTTTTTATTTTTATTTTTATTTTATTTTTTTTTAACTAATTTTATTTGCTAATTATCTAACACATGCATTCATCTCTTAGACTAGGTGTTCCGTGTTTTCTTAACACTATCATCCTTATTTGCTATGTTACGGTTTTAGTTATTATTAATACATTTCAATTGCCTCTGGCAGTTAGAATTTTTCCTCTGGTTGAATTGAACCATGTAGGAATTACAATGTTTTCAACTTAAACTAAACTTAACCTATTTTGTACTAAGGGTACAGGGAGTTAATCGTTGCAATAGAAGATTGCAAAGATTTTTGTCTTAAATTAGAAATTATTTTGTTGGACATTTGTTGCAATGTCTCAATATTAGAAATTCTATGAAGTTCATTGGTACTATACCACGGAGGCAACTTCAGAATCATTTTCAAAATTTTATTTTGAATCCTCTGGAGTGCCTTCTTTCTGGTATTGCAGCAACTAGCCCATATTGGCACAGCATACAACATGGCAGGTCTAAAAATTTGTTTGTAAATCAAAAGTTTGTTCTTAAGACAAAGTTTTGATTTTCTGTTTATAAGTGGATATAGGCACTTAATATATTTGTTACATTTGGCTTGAAGGCCTTCAATATGATTTTTAAAAGTTAATTTTTGATCTAGCAGAAGTCCTAAATATTTAGCTTCGCTAGACCAATTAATTGGAACCCCATTCATAGTGACAATATGTCTGCTAGAAGGTTTCAAATAAGAAGCTCTCGGCTTATGTGGGAAAATTATAAGCTGAGTTTTGGAAGCATTCAGGAAATTTTCCATTTTGCAAGTAAGTGGAGAAAATATCCAAACTTTTTTGCAATCTACTACAAATGACACTAAGGCTACGCCCTTTGGCTGAGAGACCTGTGTCATCTGCAAACAAAGATTTTTGACACCCTGGTGGTAAATCAGGTAAGTCAGAAGTAAAAATGTTATACAATATGGGCCCCAGTATGCTGCCTTGGGGGGCCCCAGAACCAAGTGATTCCATCGTTCGCACATGTCTAATTGGGCACAGTGAATCTTATTTGTTGCTGGAGTGGATGCGTACTGGGATTTTTTTTTTGGTTCGTTTCTGTTGTTTCTTATATGTATGCCAGAGTAAACACGACGTCCGATGCGACTCACGTGAAGGGATAGCAAATTTCGATTGACTTGTACATACGTAGATATTGAAGATGAAGAGCCTTGTGGTCAAACACTTGACTTGAAAACCCGATCAATAATTCATAAAAACATTATATAAATATGTGTTAAAGATAACAATATCTGCAATATATAAATTATCTGTCTCGGATGAAAAAAAGAAAATTCCATGATCGTCAGAACATGATTATAACACAATGTGATATAATAATTATGAAAACTTGTAACACAACAATTGTGTAGCCTTGTTTGTGTGCTGTCTTTCGAAACGTGCAGCCCCGCTGGATGCCCGGTGAGGAAAGAGGCATAGGGTCGAGGATAGGGGATCTAAATGTCAATTAAGGAAAAATACATACGATTTGACAGTTTGATACCACACATGTTTCGGACAGCAGACCAAAGGGAACAGCAGCGGCAATCTTTATCTAGTAACTAAAATATCTTTTTGACAACCGTATCATTATACGGATAATATATGCATGTGTCATCAATGCACACTGAGAATTGCCCAATGTCTAATATATCTTACCTCCACATCCCCCTCTTACTAAAAAAAAAAAAAATTCAACTTGGGATTTCCATAAACAACTTTTTTTTTCTAATTTTACAATCCGATATCTAATATCCGTACTCAATTTAAATTTTCAAAATCATCCTGATTCAAATTAGAAATAAAAAATTTCAATCCTACATTTCATATGATATTCTATCCCGATCCCGATGGCTTGACGATCCCTCCCCAGGCCATCTGCGAGTTGTGGCGCCTGCCTAGGATGTGGTGGGGTTTGACAGTGGGCCCTGTTAAACCTCTATAAAAAGCTGCATGTATCCGCAAGTAGGCTCCGCCAAAGCGACCGTGTGCCGCTCAAAGCGCACAAGCCCAAGTCCTGGTGTTAGGTGGGACGCTAAACAGCCCTGACACGACGGCCCTCCGACGAGACAGGAGGTTTGCGCAGGCCCAATAAGCCGCCTTTAAAACAACTATTACGAACGACATAGAAGATAATACGACTCGATACAATCGGCAACGACCTTGGCGACGAATAAAGGATCACGATTGGAAGCTTGGAACATGGAACTGCAAGTCGCTAGGCTTTGCAGGTTGCGATAGGATAATCTACGATGAATTACATCCCCGCAACTTCGATGTCGTAGCGCTGCAGGAAATCTGCTGAACAGGACAGAAAGTGTGGAAAAGCGGGCATCGAGCGGCTACCTTCTACCAAAGCTGTGGCACCACCAACGAGCTGGGAACCGGCTTCATAGTGCTGGGAAAGATGCGCCAACGCGTGATTGGGTGGCAGCCAATCAACGCAAGGATGTGCAAGCTGAGGATAAAAGGCCGTTTCTTCAACTATAGCATCATCAACGTGCACTGCCCACACGAAGGGAGATCCGACGACGAGAAAGAAGCGTTCTATGCGCAGCTGGAGCAGAAATACGATGGATGCCCACTGCGGGACGTCAAAATCGTCATCGGTGACATGAACGCTCAGGTAGGAAGGGAGGACCGGTCATCGGACCGGATAGTCTGCATACCGTATCGAACGACAACGGCCAACGATGCATAAACTTTGCAGCCTCCCGCGGAATGGTAGTCCGAAGCACTTTCTTCCCCCGTAAGAATATCCACAAGGCCACATGGAAATCACCTAATCAAGTAACGGAAAACCAAATCGACCACGTTCTAATCGACGGTAAATTCTTCTCCGACATCACGAACGTACGCACTTATCGCAGTGCGAATATTGAATCCGACCACTACCTCGTCGCAGTATGTCTGCGCTCAAAACTCTCGACGGTGATCAACACGCGTCAGGTCGTCCGCCGCAACAACATTGGGCGGCTACAAGACGGTAGACTAGCCCAAGACTACGCGCAGCAGCTGGAAGTGGCACTCCCAACGGAAGAGCAGCTATCATTATTGATTTTATTGGCATTTATCGGTGAGTATAACATCTAAAGCTCAAAGTAAGAGGAGCGCATCAATGAAGAACAGTATGGATAGGTGTCACAAGCGAGCGACAGTATGAAGCGAACAGAAATTGAAATTTTTAGTAGAGGCCAGTTGTGAGAAAAGCATTGTTTAAATCGCTGTTATTCTGCCTAACGTCTACTAAAACAGGAACGCTCGCTTGTGACACTCTATCCATACTGTTCTTCATTGTTGCGCTCCCTCTTACTTTGAGCTTTAGATGTTATACTCACCGATAAATGCCAATAAAATCAATAATTTATTTATTTATTTATTAACAAACTCCATATAGTAACACAAATAATCACCTACTGATTCTCAAAGCTTATGCTACTATGCAACATCTAATACCAATGACTATACACTAAATAAATTATTCAAATTTCTTTTAAAAGTAGAAAAACTTCTTTCACTCCTTTGATTTCGAGGTAGATCATTCCAAATTTGTATGGCTCGTAAACGATAAGATTGTTTTAAACTATTTGAAAGGCATCTAGGAACGATGAGTAATGAACTTCTTGAAGAGCGCGCATGTCTGAAGAAATCTCGAAGGTAGATTGGAGGGTCGTTTATAATTTTGAATGTTTGGATACAGATTCTAAGCTTTAAATGACTTGTAAAATCACATCCAAGTATTGCCTTTTTATAATTAGATATATGGTCGAACTTTTTCAGATTAAATGCATATCTGGTGACTGCATTGAACACCTGGTTAAGTTTTCTTGAATTTTTCTTAGTTACAAGGCCAAACAAAATATCTCCATAATCAAACAATGGAACTAAGAGCGACCTAACCAATTGAACCCGGATATGTTGGGGAGTACAATGTCTCAGTAAGACAAGCGAATGTAAGGCATTATAAATTTTACTGCAAACGGCATTAACCTGGGATGTCCAGTTTAAGTTAGAATCCATCACCTGTCATAAGACGAGTTTAAACAATCCCATTGAATTCCACCACTTAATTGTATCCTGACAGATACGTATTTCGACCTCAACAGTAAGGCCGTCTTCAGTGTCTTGTACTTGACTCGACAAGACACTGAAGACGGCCTTACTGTTGAGGTCGAAATACGTATCTGTCAGGATACAATTAATGGTGGAATTCAATGGGATTGTTTAAACTCGTCTTATGACAGGTGAAAACATTCCACCTAAAAGCTCAAAATAATTTTCTTAATAGAATCCATCATTAACCCAAGATTTCTGACTACATTAGAATATTCAATGATATCGTTACCTACTCTTATTGATGGTACATTAACAAGAACGGCACGTTTAGTGTGAAAAATAATCGTTTGAGTTTTTCCTCCGTTGAGTATCAGTCCGTTATTCTCGCACCATAGCAAGATACTCTGAATGTCAGAATTAATTCGATTTACCATTTCAGATATTGTATCAGGCACTCCTGATATGTATAATTGACAGTCGTCTGCATAAAGATGAAATCTACAATATGACAGATTTAAAGGTAGATCATTGATGTACATCGAGAAAAGTAACGGTCCAAGAATTGAACCTTGTGGCACCCCACTATGGGGGATCCCCATACAAGCGAGCGGTCAAAAATAAAATTGGACTTTTAAAGTGATTTTCCACTTAGTTTTAGCTGTGTATGGTCGAAATAGCATGAATATACAATTTCCAACCCCCCCCCCCTTTGGGGATCGTCTATGAATTACGTAATTATTTTTTCATAGGTTCGATTAACGTGACAAAGCAAACCTATTTGGGAAGTTGAAATTTCGTGCGTTTTCTTAAGGAGAAGGAAGGGGCTGTACAAAAACTAAGTTCAGCAATTTATGGACATTATGGCGGCGATCATGTTAAATGACATTAATTTCATGACATTCCGTGATATTTTTTGTTCTCACTCTCATGCCTCACAATTTGTATTTAGAACAATTTGTTTGACAAAGTACTAGGATCTGAAGGATCATAAAGCATTAAATGTTAATCAAATAATCAGAATTGAAAATAACTTTTGAAAAGGGTATTAGCAAATTAGAAATCGCAATCCCATGACATTTTACGTGTACAAGTTATTCAAAAAATGAGATTAATATATTCTCAAAAAATGTGGACATTCATTGTGGAATGTAAGAATGCTCCATTCTTCCGAAAAGCAAAATTCTTTTAATTTAAATAACAACACTATTTGAATTACTTTTGATTTGTTTTCATGATTTCTACAAGTTATATACAGCATCATTCTTTTTCTGTGTCAAGGTTTAAGTCTTCAATGATATTTTCTTCAATTCCATCAACGATGGAAGATGAGATAAATTCATCTAAAGTATTAGAAGATAAAGAACTTTTGAAAATCTTCAAATATTACAAAATTACGCATGGCATAAGAATAACTAAGTGAAAAATTTTTTTCCAACGTCTCCTCGTTATCCAAATCGAGCTTAAAATGGATCTGATTCATGTAAGGCACGAAGGAAAATGTCAACATTTGCCTCTCTTGATCATTTTCTTGCATTATGAGTTCTAAATTTCTTCAACTGTTTATATTGACTTTCCGCTGGTTGTTCAGCCAGTGAACCTCAAAGTGTAGATGAGTGAATAAATATTTCCTACCATTAGCCAGACATTCATGAACACTAGCAGGAATTTCATACGCTCCGTTCTAACTAAGATATTGTTCGTCTTTACTTTTTGCAATAAACATGTCAGAATTATTGATTCCAGGAGATTTATAAATATTTACATATTATGAAATCTCATATTTAGTTCTCCATCAGTAGCTAATGAATAGCTCAGAAAATTAGGTTTAGAGAATGACTCAAACCACTCAAGCCCCAAACGCATTTCAGCGGAATGGCGACGGAAACAGTAAAATTTGACAGGAAATATATGAGCGAACTGTTAAATCCTTCCGTTACCGTTGTGCTGCATTGCATTAGGGGTTTTATTCATTACTCCTTTGAAAAGTTAATTAAATGAGCTCAAATGGTTATAAATAAAGTCGAAGTTATTACCAATAAATGTATTTTGACCATACCCTTTGAGCGCATAGTTCAGTCTGACCCATTTTCAATAGGAATCGGACACAAATAAGTGTCTAAATGGCGATTGCGTTCTTTTGCGCACATACATACAGACGCGCATGCACACACATACAGACATCACCTCAATTCTTCGCGCTGAGTTAGTTGATATATACCACTAGGGGTCTCCGGGCCTTCTATCAAACATTCGTTTTGGAATGAGCATTAACCTTGGAGTACGAGAGAGGCAAAACACGGTAAAAACAAATGAAAAAAATCAGAGTGACTTAACTCTGTTAATTGCAAATACTGGCAAGAAATTCTTTCAGGACATTTTAGTCGAAGCTTTGTCCTTGATGTGTATCATAAAAGAACCCAGGGATTCCTGAGGAAAAAAGTTCTTCACTATCAAAGTTGAAAATAGCGTCGTTTTTGGAAAAATATTGCTTCCGCATTTTTTTCAATTTTTTTCACAGTGTAACCATTAGTTTTTGCACACCATTTAAAAGCTTATACAATAACCTTTGTAATGATGTATTAACATTGAAGAAAAAACATTTAAAAATATTTCAATAAATAGTTGAAAATAAAATATTTTTTCAGAAAATTTGCTAACTTTTTACCCATTTCTGACTTTGCCACCTTATATCTTTGGAACTAGTGCACCTAGAGACTTCAAATTCAGAATTTCTCTTAATTAGAGTATTGACAATGGAGAGAAAATATTTTAAAATAATTCGGAAGACATGACATTTTCGATTAATGACCGCCCGAAATCCTATAGTGCACCCACGTAGGACAGGAATCAGTTCGGATTGTTGGTTGTTGAAATCAACGTATTGCATTCGGTCGGATAGATACGACTTAATCAATTTTATGGAAAATTGATCTATGTAGAAATTATACTTCAACTTGTTACACAACTGTCTATGATCAATAGAATCAAATGCTTTACTGAAATCCAGAAGAGCCAATAAAGTGACCATTTTGTTGTCTAATGCTTCTCTAATGTCGTTTTCAATTTTAATAAGAGCAGTCACAGTGCTGCACGATTTCCGATATCCAGACTGGAGAGTACATAAAAGTTCGTTGTGTGTCAAATACTCATTTAGTTGCTTAGAGAGTAATGATTCGAATATTTTTGATAGTGCGCAAAGAATACTTATTGGACGATAGTCTTTTTCAGTAACAGGGTGATCAGTCTTTCCTATTGGAATTACTTTTGCGATTTTGCAATCAAGAGGGAAATCTGAGGAAGTAATACAATAATTAAAGATGTTTTCAATGTATTTGAGAGTAACACTTAAGGACATTTTAAAACATTGAGAGGAATTAAATCGTAACCAACAGCATCACACGAAGCCGTCACGAACTCAGAGAGTATTTCAGTATTTGTAACACACCTAAATGAGAGATTCGGATGTGTTCCAACATCATCATTTTGATTGATGCTAAGTGGTGTGTAGTGAGCAACAAAGAATGAGTTGAGGGTATCTGCATTAACATCCCTCCACCCATATTATTATTTGTTTGTTTTAAGCCTAATCGTTTAATGTTTTTCCAAAGTTGCTTAGCAGGAAGGTCAGCGCTTAGTTGGGAGGAGAAATATTCTCGTTTCGTACGTTTGACCTCTCGATTTGTTAAGTTGCGAAGACAGGTGAAATTTCTCCATTTACTCTCACTCTCTCTATCGTGTTTCCAGCATTCATAAGCTTTGGACCGATTTTAATCAATCGATGGATACGAGTGTTGATCCAAGGAGTGCTTGGATCTTTGACCGTTTTTCCTGAGCAGGGCATGCTTATCAAGAATTTCGAAAATAGGTCATTGAAGCATTTTAGTTTCACATTAATCTCTGCATAGTTGAGTACAGCATCAAAATCTACGCAGCGCAAATCTGCCAAGAAAGAGGATTGATCTATTTTGTGATAATCACGTGTCCAGTAAACATCAGCACAAGTTTTAGGAAGCTTAAATTTGTAATCAATGCAAATGAAATCGTGATCACTGATTCCACCCATAGACGATTGATAAACGTTGTTTAAGTTCTGAGTGCAATTACCTGTAAATATATCAATGGTTGATGCAGAACCGGGCCTGTGGCAAGTTGGATGAGTGGAATTAGCTTTAATGATAATGCACTTAAATAGTCGATCAGTTTCAATGTATTGTTAGAATTTTCCATCTTCAAATTTATGTTAAAATCGCCTGTCATCAGAATGTTAGGTTCTGTAGCTGCAATTTCAGAAACAATGCTAAAAATTGCATCGAGTTTCGTTAATGCAACGTCTGGGGTTTATACACGACTCCACAGACTAAATTAGCCTGTTTTAATTTGATAAACAAATAGTCAATTTCGCTTTCTTTTTCAGATTTTGTGATTACAGAGTATTTGATGTTTTTCCTCAAATAAAAGGCGATCCTGATTGAGTCATGTACGGTGATCAAAAAACTTTCCCAGGAAGAGCAGCTAGGCGCAGCATCTCTTGAAGATGGCTGGAGAGATATTCGATCCGCCATTGGAAGCACCGCAACCGCTGCACTAGGCACGGTGGCTCCGGATCGGAGAAACGACTGGTATGACGGCGAATGTGAGCAGTTAGTTGAGGAGAAGAATGCAGCATGGGCGAGATTGCTGCAACACCGCACGAGGGCGAACGAGGCACGATACAAACGGGCGCGGAACAGACAAAACTCGATTTTTCGGAGGAAAAGCGCCAGCAAGAAGATCGAGACCGTGAAGAGACGGAGGAACTGTACCGCGCTAATAACGCACGAAAGTTCTATGAGAAGTTGAACCGTTTACGTATGGGCCACGTGCCACAGCCCGATATGTGTGCCCGTGTGTGGACATAAACGGGAACCTTCTTACAAACGAGCGTGAGGTGATCCAAAGGTGGCGGCAGCACTACGAAGAGCACCTGAATGGCGATATGGCAGACAACGGTGGCGGTATGGTAATGAACCTAGGAGCACGCGCGCAGGACATGCGATATCCGGCGTCGAATCTCCAGGAAATCCAGGAGGAGATCGGCCGGCTGAAAAACAACAAAGTCCCTGGAGTTGACCAAGTTCCAGAAGAGCTGTTTAAACACGGTGGTGAGGCACTAACTAGAGCGCAACTTTGGCTGATTACCAAGGTTTGGGAGGTTCTGCCGCAGGAGTGGATGGAAGGTGTCGTGTGTCCCATCTACAAAAGAGCGATAAGCTGTAGCAACTACCGCACAATCACATTGCTGAACGCCGCCTACAAGGTACTCTCCCAAATTTTATGCCGCCGACTAACAGCAATTGCAAGAGAGTTCGTGTGGCAGTACCATGCGGGATTTATGGGTGAACGCTCTACCACAGACCAGGTGTTCGCCATACGTCAGGTATTGCAGAAATGCCGCGAATACAACGTGCCCACACATCATCTATTCATCGACTTCAAACCCGCATATGACACATTCGATCGGGACCAGCTATGGCAGCTAATGCACAAAACGGATTTCCGGATAAACTTATACGGTTGATGAAGGCGACGATGAATCGGGTGATGTGCGTAGTTCGAGTTTCAGGGGCATTCTCGAATCCCTTCGAAACCCGTAGAGGGTTACGGCAAGGTGATGGTCTTTCGTGTCTGCTATTCAACATCGCTTTGGAGGGAGTAATACGAAGGGCAGGGATTGACACGAGTGGTACGATTTTCACGAAGTCCATCCAGTTATTTGGTTTCGCCGACGACATTGATATCATGGCACGTAACTTTGAGAGGATGGAGGAAGCCTACATCAGACTGAAAAGCGAAGCTAAACGGATTGGACTAGTCATCAACACGTCGAAGACGAATTACATGATAGGAAGAGGCTCAAGAGAGGTCAATATGAGCCACCCACCACGAGTTTCTATCGGTGGTGACGAAATCGAGGTGGTTGAAGAATTCGTGCACTTGGGCTCACTGGTGACCGCCGATAACGATACCAGCAGAGAAATTCGGAGACGCATAGTGGCTGGAAATCGTACGTACTTTGGACTCCGCAAGACGCTTCGATCGAATAGAGTTCGCCGCCGTACCAAACTGACTATCTACAAAACGCTTATAAGACCGGTAGTTCTCTACGGACACGAGACCTGGACGATGCTCGTGGAGGACCAACGCGCACTGGGAGTTTTCGAAAGGAAAGTGTTGCGTACCATCTATGGTGGGTTGCAGATGGCGGACGGTACGTGGAGGAGGCGAATGAACCACGAGTTGCATCAGCTGTTGGGAGAACCATCCATCGTTCACACCGCGAAAATCGGAAGACTGCGGTGGGCCGGGCACGTAGCCAGAATGTCGGACAGTAATCCGGTGAAAATGGTTCTCGACAACGATCCGACGGGAACAAGAAGGCGAGGTGCACAGCGGGCAAGGTGGATCGATCAGGTGGAGGACGACTTGCGGACCCTCCGCAGACTGCGTGGTTGGCGAAGTGCAGCCATGAACCGAGCTGAATGGAGAAGTTTTTTATGTGCAGCACAAGCCACTCCGGCCTTAGTCTGATGATAAATAAATAATTCTATCCCGATACACAAATTCTGGTTTGTGTCAATACACAATCCCAATTTTATGAACAAAGATTTAATCCCAATCCAACGTTGGACCGTTTTCATAATGTAATAACAAAACCAAACATTCAAATAAAATATTCAATTATATTCTTTTCCAATCTCTTCATCTTTAATAGCTCTGCATTGCAACTCGTTCTTGGTCTACTATTTACGTTAGTGTTCTATCGCATTTCTACAGTTGTTAATTGAAAGTTTCATTACGCCTGCCATTCTATGATTAGATTATGTATCTTGTATGGCAAGCACAATGGATACACTATGCCCAGGAAGTCGATGTTTCCAATCCTATACTGTATATATAAACGATGTCGCCATTTTAGATTGGAAATCGGAAATTTCGACTATATCATATTCATCATTCTGCTGATCCGACCACATTAACGTTGCTTTGACGCAGACAATCTGCTCCTCTTCCTCAGAATCTTCAGCATCAAACGCTGCAATAGTCCGGTACTCTTCCAAAGCACCTTTAACAACACAGGTAGAAAACCGACGAGAAAACAAATCATTTATTCCGAAAACAAATCAACGAAAACGATGAGAACAAAAATTTTTTCGGAATCTTCGACATTACAAGTCGAAACTGATGAGAAAATGAATCACAAGTCCGGCGCTTCTACAGAGTGCCTTCGGCATTTTTACTCATATAAGTCAAAACCGATGAGAAAACAAATTATTTATTTCGGCGATCTCCCAGAGCGCACGATGGGGTAACTAGAACAAATGGTTGGCCAAAACCCATTCTCGTTTTTCGAACTTTTGCATGGTATTACATTTTTAGAATATTCTTTAATATTATCTTCATTATGTGTCATTGAAATTTTTACGTTTGTTCCTTATTAGTATTAATGATAACCTATCAAAAATCATGTTCATTTGATGGTTTTAGCGTGCCGTTAGACAAAGATCAGTTACCACTGCTGACAAATCTAAACAACACATTTAATGTTAGGTTTATAGTACACAAAACATCATTTATGGACTGCCCTAGGACCTCCATGAGTTGAAATGAATTATATTTAAGATTAAAATATGTTTTCATAGACATAAATAAAATGGAGTTTTTGACATTTTTTAACAAACTTCATTATTAAAAAACTAGAAGTACTCCCTCGTATTCCGCTACGAGATTGTATACACATGAAAATATAGGCTTTCATCTTTCTATTGCAAGTTAAAGATCATCCGCACTCGCCCGCAAACGAATTTGCGAGTAACTTCAAAATAGGTTGTTTTCATACTTTCCGCCATTGTTTTCAACAGTATATGAGCAGAAAATATCCACAGATAACTTTTCTGGCATTCGAGGCATTTGACACATAGACATGATTTAATATAATAGTAACATACTCTTTTTATTGTTATTCGTTCGTTCATTTCGTCGGCTCAAATGCTGTCGGGCATTACGGAGCCGAAAAACTTTTCAATACAATTTTGTTACCTAACGCTCAGATATTAATATTAGTTTTGGGGATCTGTTGCTCATTTAAATCTCTTCATAACTTTACTTAACTTTTCCGAAGGACCTTAGTAACATTTTTTTCATGAATTAATTTGAATAGCGCAATTAACAGAACAACATGAAAGCTTTTGATTGCAGTACTCAAATTAATTCATGAAAAAAATGTTACTTAGGTCCTGAAAAGTTAAGCGAGATTTCCTCTCCAAAAATAATCGATCCCATGTTTTTGTAAACAATATGATTTAAGCAAAGAGTTTATTAACGACCCAACAATAGCCAAACTTTTTTTTGATCAATTTCGAAGTTTCCGATGCAACTGATATTATGCGTGAGCGTTGATTGTACGCTTTGGGAAGCTTTCGCTGCTAGAAATATCATAAACTTGCGAAACAGGAGTTGAAAATCTAATGTTTTGTTTTGAATCGATTATTGTTTACCTTTATGTAATAGGACCTTATCAAATGCTACGCGAGATTTTCAATTTTACCGTTTCTCACGTGAATTAAAGACAAAAGCGAGTAAACAAATGAACTGCCATGGAGCTGTCGCTTCTGTATCAGTTTATAATAACTTTATTTAATTTTTGAACATAACAAGAAAGATAATTTATCACTGGTAGGTGAATTTGCCCCTGTAAAAACGTTCGAAAATCGATTGTAACTATGTTTTTCGCATCATATATGCAAAACCTACAAGAAAACGCCGAAATATAATTTTGGCCAGGATTTTGGTCTAGTTACCCCTTAGTGGAGCGTCTTAAACGTCACTAGCCAAAATAAGTGGACCTAGAGCGACTGAAGCAACCTCGCCATTGCATACGCGCAGCATCTCGAGGCAGCGTTTCCGGGAGAGGGTGAGCTCGATGGGGCCCCTCTTGAGGACTGCTTGAATACAGTCAAAGCAGCCATTAACGACGCAGCGGAGAACAACGTCGGGTGTGTGGGACGAAGTCGACGGAACGATTGGTTCGACGAAGAGTGCAGACAGATTCTGGAGGAGAAGGACGCAGCGCGGGCGGTCGCGCTGCAGCAAGGTACCCGGCAGAACGTGGAACGTTATAGACGGAAGCGGAGACAGCAGACCCGCCTTTTTCAGGAGAAGAAATGCTGCCTGAAGAAGCGGAGTGCGAGGAGATGGAACAGCTGTGCCGTTCTCAAAAAACACGCAAGTTCTATCAGAAGCTCAACGCATCCCACAAAGGGATCGTGCCGCGAGCCGATATGTGCTGGAATAAGGATGGGAGCATCTTGACGGACGAACGTGTGGTGATCGAAAGGTGGAAGCAGGAACATTTGAATGGCGCTGAGAGTACACTCAGTGAGAGTCAAGGCAGCGGAGGAGATGACTACGTCAGTTCAGCGGACGATGGAAGCCAATCAGCCCCAACCTTGAGGGAAGTTAATGATGCAATCCATCAGCTAAAGACCAGTAAAGCAGCTGGTAAGGATGGTATCGGAGCTGAGCTCATCAAGATGGGCCCGGAAAAACTAGCCACGTGCCTGCACAAACTGATAGTCAGAATCTGGGAAACTGAACAGCTACCGGAGAAGTGGAAGGAAGGGGTTATATGCCCCAGGATGGAGTGTGAGAACTTTCGAGCGATCACCATCTTTAATGCCGCCTACAAAGTGATATCCTAGATCATCTTCCGTCGTCTGTCACCATTAGTGAACGAGTTCGTGGGAAGTTATCAAGCCGGCTTCGTCGACGGCCGCTCGACAACGGACCAGATCTTTACTGTACGGCAAATCCTTCAAAAATGCCGTGAATACCAGGTCCCAACGCACCATCTGTTCGTTGATTTTAAGGCGGCATACGACAGTATAGATCGCGTAGAGCTATGGAAAATTATGGACGAGAACAGCTTCCCTGGGAAGCTTACCAGACTGATCAAAGCAACGGTGGATGGTGTGCAAAACTGTGTGAAGATTTCGGGCGAACACTCCAGTTCGTTCGAATCGCGCCACATCGTGAAGTAAAAAAAGTTGGACTGGTAGTGAATGCTTTGAAGACAAAATACATGCTTGTGGGCGGAACCGAGCCTGACAGGGCCAGTCTGGGAAGCAGTGTTACGATAGACGGGGATACCTTCGAGGTGGTCGAGGAATTCGTCTACCTTGGATCCTTGGATCCTTGGATCGGAATGAAAAATCTTATCAAACTCGAACCCGACCCGTACCCGACAATTTTTGCAGTCTTAAACCCGAGCTGGACCCGAACTAATTGTTTGGCGAAAAACCCAAACTAGATATATTTCTCTTTACACTCAAAAGGATAAAGGCTATACAATACAATTACCAGAAGCAATTAAAAAAATATTCAATACTTTATTTCTTAAACTCCTACCCGACCCAGACCCGACATTTTATCATCTCACATACCCGTACCCGACCCGAACCCGTCATTGTTCTAATTTTTTAAACCCGAACCCGAGCCGAACCCGACCATTTCTTATCCTTGCTAACGGCTGATAACAATGTTAGTCGTGAAATACGAAGGCGCATCATCTGTGGAGGTCGGGCCTACTACGGACTAACTGTAACTGCGGTCAAAAAAGATTCGCCACCGCACCAAATGCATTATGTACAAGACGTTAATAAGACCGGTAGTCTTCTACGGACATGAAACATGGACAATGCTCCAGGAAAACTTGCAAGCACTCGGAGTATTCGAGAGACGGATGCTTAGGACCATCTTTGGTGGTGTGCAAGAAGACGGTGTGTGGTGGCGAAGAATGAACCACGAGCTCTCCCAGCTCTACGGCGAACCCAGTATCCAGAAGGTAGCTTAAGCCGGAAGGGTACGATGGGCAGGACATGTTGCAAGAACGCCGACAGGTACGAGACGGCGTAGAGCACAGTGAGCTAGGTGGGCAGACCAGGTGCAAAACGACTTGGCGAGCGTGGGGCGCATTCGAGGATGGGCCTCGAACCGTGTATTGGGGCGTCAAATTGTTGATTCAGTGTTCTCTGTTTAGATAAATAAAAAATAATCACAAGTGGGAACCGATGAGAAAATAAATCAATTATTATGGTACGCTCTTCCATAGCGTTTTAAGTCGAACCGATGAGAAAACAAGTTAATTATTATGGTGCTCTTCTTTTAACGTTTTAAGTCGAAACCGTTGAGAAATAACAAATTTTCAATCCGGCGTTCTTCGACATCACAAGCCGAAACCGATAAGCAAATCATTCAATCTGGCGCTTTTCTAGAGTACCTTCGACATCACAAGTCGAAACCGAAGAGAATGTCCTATTCACACCCACAGGATACTTACAACGCAATAATTTCAGGAACAACCTGGCATGATGACCAAATGTTTGGCCTAATTCCGCCGAAGGTTCGGTTGCTTGTGTGCTGTCTTACGAAACGTGCAACAAGAGGCAAAGTCATGGCCTGCTATTCACTAATCAATGATGACAACCGAATCGTTATACGGATAATATTTGCATTTGTCATCAATGCACACTGGAAGTAGATTGCCCAATTTTTAATATATCTCACCCTCACACCAATGATAACTTTGTTCTTTTCAATAACATAATTTGTATAAAAATAGTTATTTCCAACACTTTTCATGTCACATCAAAAATAGTCACATCAAGTTATATTTTTGTTCAATTTAGTAACATTTTTGTTTTCGTTACAATTAGTTTTGTTACAATTTTTGCTATTTTAAGTACTAATGATACATGTTTTATAACACCCTTTGTTATAAAAAATTGCTGTAAAAGAAAAATCAGTTCTGATTTAAAGCTGTTACCATTTACTGGTAGGGAAACTAATTTAAAAGAAAAAAAAGAAGATGAAAAAAAATTAAGTCATAAAAATACTAAATACTCATTTTGGCATTGTACAAAAACAATACGTATGGGAGAGTTAGTTTTGAAACTAGTTCAGCTATTTGCCTGGCATTGGAAATTTGGTCACATTGATACCCGCTGAGCTGCGGAGGACGTCAGAGGTCCTTCGTAGCTTTGTAAGGAAAGCAGCTGTCTAACACCGAAGGAAGTGGCTACCCTCCAATAGATTTTCCTGACTAAATCTTTCACATATTCTGCAATTGCCCAAATCGAGATTACAAACAGAGGATGGTTATTTTTCTGATGTGCTTCTGCTCTTAAGAGCTTGTTGGTGTTTGTTGGGATTGATCACCTCCTTGCAGGGCATGTTTTGATTTCGACGAACGTTTTCGATCCTAATTAGGTGGAAACCAGCTGTTAACTGGCATTTGCTAGCGGTTTCATGTGTGACCTTCTTAAATAATTTTAAGCCTCATTTTGCAAAAGAATCCAGCTTATAGTGTTCTTCCCTTGTTCGATTTATTTTCTTTGATTCCACTACTGGCCTTGTTGTTTTCTTTAAGAACAAGCCTCCTTTATTCCAGCTTTGCTGCGTGTTGACAGTTGTGCGTGGCTTCCGTTTTGAATGAGGTGCTCTTGAAAACGAGAGCGCATTTAGTTTTGGCTTCCGGGAGGCTTGTCCTTAATGAAGAACGATAGGAAACGATAATCGTTCATGCAGTGTACTATTAGGGATAAGGGTCATTTCCTGGAAGCGCTGGCTGTTCGTGGTGTCAACGAACCCTAGAAACATCGCTTAGGATCGACGATGGTAGAGCTCTACAATATGGTGGCATGAGAGCCCATTCGCAAATCACGAATCTTCTATACAAACTAAAGAAACCGTACAAAAAACGATACAAAGATGTTGGTGAGGATTGCAAATGTAATGTGACCAGCAAGCGTTCTGCGAAACACGGGACGCCTATCTGAATTGCGTCACTGGCTTGGTAGTGGATCCTCCAAAAGTGCATTTCGCATAGATTTTGACCCAAAAAAAAATTTGGAAAAATATTAGTAAGGCTGTATGAATTGTAATAAATTTGTTAAACGAAGTTGAAAAATGTAGCGTCCCGCGAAACGCGTGACGTCTGGTCACATTATGCAAATGGTCAGTTTCAGTGATACGATATTTGCGAATGAATGTTTTCTGTAAGTCAGTCAAATATAGTATGACATAAATAAATACTAACTTGTGTTTAGTAGCCTTAAACAACACGTGAAACCTCAACGTTTATTCATCTTTTTGATCACTTGCCCTTCTTCACTCTGTAAAATTGTTTTGATCATAACTATTCCCAAAAAAACTTACACTTCTTCTACATTTTGAATACCTTGCAGACCGAAGGCTCCCCCAGAACTAAGCGATTTCATCTTTGCGACGGCGACAACTGGCCGTTGCGATTCTAATGTTGGTTCGCTGCAGGCAATGTTCTCTTTACGCTTTCATACCAACGGCGACCGGAGCACAGTCGCCAAGCGATAGAATCGCGTCACGTGTTCTTGGGGAAGCCTTAATGCCGTTTGAAGTCTTCTAACTGCTTTGAAAATTTCCAACATCCTGCCATCTTGACTTCATGTGCGGTTTGGAGATGCCTAATTATTTCACTCGTTTTAGTACGCCAGTAAAAAAGAACGGTGCGAAAGTGTGGCATAATTTTCCAACCATTATGTCCACACCACACTCGTTCGCCTATTTAGCTCCCCATAAAGCTGAGAACTTCATTATTTTACCACTGAACCGAAATTCTCCACAATTGAAGTCTGCTGCGACCCTTCTTCCTTCATGTTCGAAGTCGAGATGCTTCAGACTCTGGCACCTTGGGAAAATGCGTTGTTACACTTTGGAATTCTGCTGATAAGCTTTGTCATCAGACCGCCCCTTCTTCCAACAAATTGACGGGGCCGTTTGGAAGAGTTTAAACGGCGATCGGTACAGAATGAAGCTGTTCTGCTGTCAGCGGGGCCACATAGCCAGTCATGCACATCATATTGCCATCACTAGACGAGAATCGTTACGGCATGAAGGCATCGGCACTGGATCCCATAGCTGGTGATAATGTGTTTTTTATGAGAGTCGGGGATGTTGTTTTCCGACCGTGCCTTAGGCTGTTTTTCCGTTCATTCTTTAGCTATACAAACGCGCTGGTGTATGGACGGCGTTGCTGACCGTGACACTATGGGATCTAAGTGTTCAATAAATAATATTCTAGTTTGTTGTTATAATGTACATTACAGTTTACGTTATTGCATCACAAAATAAAAGCAGCTTCTTCGAGATATACGATTGTGACAAGATCTTTGTAATATCAAACGGCCAAGAATACAGAACTATCATGAAAAGAATTTTGCCCACCTGCTGTCAGAAAAGATCTCCATAATGTGGAGCGACCCGGCACAGATTGCAACAGAGCATCATCATCGTGAACGGCGAGCTGAATACGCCAAGGCCTTGCCGCCATGGCATTGGGGTGTGGTGGGTTCTCTTCTAAGCCTTTAGGCCTGCGAATACGCGATGGCGGTGATGGGGGAAACGGCTCCCATTCAGCTGTTGAATGTTTTTATTTCCCTATTATTTCCAATTTGTCCCACAGTTGTTTATGTCTGCATGGTTGTCCCCCACTTCAGTCCGCATCAAAAGCGCGAGAATGGTCGCCGTGGGAAAATAAAAAATAAGGCATTTCAATGCAGTGAATAGCATGCTCCCCCGTGGAAATATTTTGTTGTTTGTAGAATTTTTAAAGCTGGTGGTTGTCAGATGGAATTATGAACGGGCATGCGAGAACTCAAGAAACATCCCAAGGATGCTCGAGGGATAGGTTCGGGTAGTTAGGATAGACGGTAACTGCTTGGACAAGGTTGGAAAAAAATGAGGAGTTTTTCAAATTCGCTTGATAAGTATGGGGTAAAATGGTGGTTGAATTGATAAATTGCCTTTGTGTAGCAGGTACAGTTGATACAGCAGCTAGGCTCTATATTTTTTGCAGAGACTTTGATAAATTACTCTGTGTTATGCAGATGAGCTCTGGTGATGTACGGTTGTTATGTTATATGTCTAGATATGTCTGTGGAAAAATTAATGTTCCATCAATGTTAACAAAGTGTTTTGCACAATTATGTTTTGTGCTTGTAGCTTCCTTAATCATGAAAAAATATATAAGAAATATCATCTAGGATATTTTTGGTTATTATTTTGTATCAAAAAGAATTTCCCGTGGAAAGTCAGGAGAATTTCTGGTAAGGTTTTTTTTTGTTCAGGATGAACCACTGCGTCCATTTATTGAGCTTTTATAGTATACTCGTTTCTTTTATTTAGTGCATGTCTTTCTACTCCATTATCAAATATAGTATATTAACAATATAGTCCACTTCGTAAATCCCCATATATTAGGCAAGAGACAGCACATTAACACCATCTTGCGTCACAAAAGGCAACTACCGCCTAAAAACTATAGCCAAGGGGTGCGTTAAGGTGGTTATACAACAAAGCCACATATCGGCCATCTTGGAAACCACGTGCTTTTCTAGTGATTTTTCAAGAGCACGAATTGAGAGAACCACAACGCACATGGGGATGAAACATCCGTAGATCGTTTGTTTACTCATGCTAAACAATCGACTTTAATTTCAGCATTGTACGAAAATTATTACGCTAGATTTGAACTTTTGATAATTGGAGTACAAAACCGTGTGGTGAATTTGAAATTCACCACATGGATTGATTGTATAATCACCTTAATTGCGAAAATTACACTAATTTTATAATTTTTGAAAATTTGAATTACATTTTTTTAAATTTTATTTTTAAACTCAGATATCAAAATGGGGTCATGGGATGATTTCTAGCATATCATTTTGAAATGTTATATTGCATATTGAATTATACGTTTAAGCACCCCTCGGAATGTCTCTGAACTACATTGCTTGCCTTTTGTGACACCGCGGCGCTACTGCATTGTCTCTTCAAATCAGCCAGAGTGGACTATATTGGTAATAGAGTATATTTGCCATTATTATCGAAAAGAAATAAAGCATTTGTTTAGTATTCAGGTATTTCTCAAACATGATGTTAAGCTGCGTTAGATTAAGGTTCTGCTATTTATTACCTTCTATTACCTTCGAGAAATGGTGTACACCGACTCTCAAAGACGCGCTACTTTATCATTTTCAGCTTCAGAAAACTGAGATAATCTTGATTGTAACCATGCATTGGTACTGAAGTACATATTTTTTAATTTCTATTATGAGGTTCGAATTCGTTTTTGAACAGATATCTTATTTCATTGCGTTTGGCATTTTGGAATTCCACCTTTAAACATATCTGTCAGAATGTTCAGCAGATCCACCAGATTCGTATCCGCTTCTTTCCCAATTGATGAGCGCTCTGGAGGTTGGAGACTCATGTTGTCAGCTCGAAACCAGCCTAAGGATGATTGAGTTTTATAATTTTTATCATTCACTCCATCGTTCCATACTCTTCCGACCGTCACTCATAAGTGTTACTAAAAATAGTAAGAACTAGAGTACAGTGTGGGAGATCTTACTCCGTAAGACATTATGAAGAGGTGTCTACCCAGTGTTACGAAAAAAAGGATTAGGAAAATGGTGGTTTAAGAAAATTTCCGTGAAACCCAAGAAAAAATGTCCCATAAAAAATCAGAAGATATTCTTGTAGACATTCAGGGTGGACTTCCCGTAGAAATACAGGAGAATTTCGCATGAAAATAGCTGTTTAATTTCAGGACGGAGTTGACAATCGCCAGCGGTATACTATAGACGTTTGTTCCTTTGTTCTTCGCAAATTCTTATTGCTAATATCATAATGGTAGCCGAACGTAAGAACATTCTTGTCGTGAACCCTCCAGTTTTTCCCGTGCGTCTGGAGGCGCAAAGGTTCAAAAGTTTTTATGCGATAACGTGATAAACTAGTTTGGGAGATTTATCGTCAAATAAAATTTTGCATCAACATTTCCTTCCCTATCTAAACTTACGGTAAAGATGGATGTGACACGGAGTAGAAATCCTAATGCTCTTGTTATTATCTTAGAAAAATGGAATCATGGAAATCATGGATCTTGATTTCTATTAGCAATCTGGATAAGTCTGGAAATCTTTCGGATATCCAGTCTGATGGTAATAGAACGAATTTTCAAATTTTGTCCAACGTTCCGCCATCGGGTTCAATGTTCTTTTCAGGGAGTACGTAGTACTGCCTATCCTCCAAAAGTGATACTGTAAGGCAGCGGTTCTCAACCTTGTTCTTGAAAGGTACCCCTTCGAACTTTTGCATTAATTGAAGTACACCGACTAGAAGAGCATAACAGAAACTGAACACAGTTTTAACATAACTTATTTTGATACAATTTTGTTCTTAGTAGGAATTATCTTTCAAATGTTCTAACAGGATTTTATCATAATATGATTAAAAAAATGCTGAGCACCGAATTGCCCAATAGTAGGCAATAAAAATAGATATAGCAAAGTCTCCAAGCCATAGATGTGATGTCTAATATAACGCCAATATAATTTGAAAAGGTTGCCTAATTTGGAATGTTGTTATGTTCTTGAAAAATATTCTTGTTCAGATTCTGATTGTTGATCATAACCTGGAGACCTATCACGACCAGTAAAAAATTTCAACTGCACAGTAAACTACATGTTTTGTATCTGATTATGTTATAAATTTCTAACAAAATATGTTATTTTTATGATAAAATTGTAACAAAATTTGAAAGGTTTTTCTTTCAAGATGTGTAATTTTTGACATAAATTTAGATATTTAAGCCACATCCTGCAGCATGTTTATAACAAATTTTGTTATTTAGTATAATGTAATAACATATGTTGATATAATTTTGATATGACCTTTTAGTCGGGGACCCTCTCGAAAGTAGGCTTCCAAAAGCCTCTTGAAGGAATAATTCCGTCTCTTGAGCCTCTTGAATGGCGGCTTTCGAGTCACTTGAAAGGAGGATTCCTTTGAATCTTGAAAGGACGCTCCTGAGCTTCTTGAAAGAAGAATTCCGAGCTTTTTGAAGGGAAGCTTCCGAACTAGTTGAATGTAGGTTTTCGAGCTTCTTGAAAGTAGGCTTCCGAGCCTCTTAAAAGAAGGCTTCCTCTTGAACTTCTTGAAAGAAGGCTTCCGTGCCTCTTAAAACAAGGCTTCCGGGCCTATTGAAAGGATGCATCCAAGCCTTTTGAAAGGAGGCTTCCAAGCTTCTTAACAGAAAGCTTCCATAGCTCTTGAAAGGAGGCTTCCATGCCTCTTGAAAGAAGGCTTCCATGCCTCTTGAAAGGAGACTTCCATGCCTCTTGGAAGGAGGCTTCCGACGCTCTTGAAAAGATGCGTCCAAGCCTCTTGAAAGGAAACTTCCATGCCTCTTGGAAGGATGCTTCCATGCCTCTTGAAAGGAGGCTTCCATGTCTCTAGAAAGGAGGCTTCCATGCCTCTTGAAAGGAGGCTTCCATGCCTCTTGAAAGGAGGCTTCCATGCCTCTTGAAAGGAGGCTTCCATGCCTCTTGAAAGGAGATTTTCATGCCTCTTGAAAGAAAACGTCCGTGCCTCTAGAAAGGAGGCTTCCATGCCCCTTGAAAGGAGGCTTCCAAGCCTCTTGAAAGGAGACTTCCGAGCCTCTTGAAAGGAGACTTCCATGCCTCTTGAAAAGAGACTTCCATGCCTCTTGAAAGGAGGCCTCCATGCCACTTGAAAGGAGGCTTCCATACCTCTTGAATAATAACCGTTACGGCTAAACGTTTATTTCGTCTAAATGAAATTCGGTTCAACGTATTTTTCGAACAAGTGGCATTTGACCAAATGGTCTGCCCAATAATTCTCGGTCAAATGACCCTTCTCCTTGTTGCAGGGATCGTAATTCTCACTCATTCTCGCGAGCAGAGAAGTCTTACTCACGCAGATTTTCGCTGATAAATCGATTTGCGGGAAAGAAAAAAAAGGTTTGATGAGAGATAACCATTTATATTTAACTTCTCATGCTGCAAAAGTAGTTTTGCTCGTTTTCTCACTTCTTTCATCCTTTTTGCACTTACACTAATTACAAAAAGAATAGCCTTCATAGAACAAACAACCTAGCTTATATATGCAGCCGATGTGGTGGTATGGTTAGAGTAACCGCATCTCACCACCATTTTTGACGATGGTCTAGATTCCAATTTTGTTCCAGTCATAAAATTTTTATAATTGGTTCCCAAAAATGCTCGCGAAAAGTAAGTGAGTCATAAAAATAATGAAACGAAAAAAAAAAAATTATCAAGTAGGTAGGCAGGATTTTCGTTTATCTGAGTGACGGACGAGAAAAATGTTGCTACCGTACCCGTTCTACCAGAGAGCGGTACAGTGTAGCAAGGGCAGAAGAGGAACGAATCCACCGCAGAAAAAAGGCAACTCGAAGAGAGTGTTATAGCTGAAGCCTAAGGAGCAGGATTAAAATACGGCAGAATTCAGTGGGCTGGTCACTTAGTGCGAATGTCGGAAGAATGAGTAGCGAAAACAATATTCAATATTCGTGGAAGGCCACAAACACGCTGGCTGCACGCGGTGGAATCGTACCTGGGGACCCTAAACGCTCGGGGAAACTGGTGGAACATCGCTCCAGACCGACGATTTTGGAGCTCTACAATACGCCAGGCATCGGTGTATCGACGCTGTAGCCAACCAGGTTCCCAGGTATGTACTTGGTCGCTGATCCTCTGCCTGTCTCATCATAACTTAGCTTATTTTGTAAACAATTAGTTTTTTTTTATGAATTTCGTTGAATGCAATCTTTTTCTTACAAAAATAATTCCCTTATTCTCAACCTTTTTATGTTGAGGTACCCCTTCGAACTTTTGCATTTATTGAGATACTCTCTATTATAAATAAAAATAAGCGTAGCTCTCAAGATACAAACAAACATACAGGAAAACTAATGTCGAATTCGTTTTTAAAAAGTTCCAACCTAGGTTGGAACCAGTTCCAACCTAAGTGCTGTCAAAGTGTTTTTTTATTCGCTCAGGTTGGAACTAGGTTCGCACTAGTTCCAACCCCAAAGCTGTCGGGTTCGCACTGTGTTGCTTCACGGTTTCGCACCGGGTTCACCAATACAACTGTACTTCAACTGTCAAAACCACGTGAGTGGGTGGGAATGGGCGGAATAAACAAGCAGAAGGGAAAAGCGAAACCGTCTGTTATTCAAATAAAAAGCGCATTGAATTTTTTTTCCGGGAATTTTGTTATATTTGTTATTGTAGTTTTAAATGAAATTAATCCGGTATTGTTGTCGACATTTGAAGAGAGACCAGAGTGCCGGTATTGTTGTCTAGATTCATTTTTAAAAATAATTGTTAGCGAAGTTATTCATAAGTTTATTCAGGGTTTTCTTCACAGATTGCGTCCTAAATTAGGTCGATGTATGGAATTGGTTTGGTAATTCCCCTTGAAATCCGTTTACAAAATCCGCTAAAAATTGTCAGAAAAATATATCTGAGGAATACCGAATCGAATTCTTCCTTGAATAATATGCAGAATTTCTTTTGAAATTCTTCCAAATCTTTCGAGCGTTTCAGAATTTAATTCCAGTAATTCTTTCTTGTATTCTTGTACGCATTCATTGGCGATATCTTTCAGGTATTCCTCCATATATTTTTTTCAAGAGATCCCTTCGAGATGAATTCCTTTGGAAATCTTCTAGGAATATCTTTGAAAACTGTTCCAGGATTTTCTCTGAAAGTTGCTCCAGGAATTAATTTGGAGGAATTCCTCTGAAAGTTCTTTGAGGAATTCCCCCGGAAGTTCCTTGAAGAATTCCTCCGGAAATTCCTTGAGGAGTTCCTCCGGAAGTTCCTTGAGGAATTCTTCCGGAAGTTCCTTGAGGAATTCTTCCGGAAGTTCCTTGAGGAATGGAAGTGGAGAAGTGGAGACGCTCTTCCGGAAGTTTTTGGAGGAGTTCTACCGGAAGTTCTTCCAAGAAATCCTCCGCAAAATCCTTCAGGAATTCCCCCAAAAGTCCTTCACGAGTTTCATCGGAAGCTAAAACAGAAATTCTTACGGAAGCTCCTTCAGGAAGCAGGAAGTTTTTCGAAGAAATTCCTGGATGAATTAATAAAGAAATCCCTTATTAAATTTTTTGAGGAATTCCTGAAGGAACTTCCGGAGGAGTTCATGCTGGAGCTTCCGGAGGAACTTAATGAGGAATTCCTGGAGAAACTTCCGGAGGAATTCCTGAAGGAACTTCCGGAGGAAATACTGAAGAAACCTTCGGATGAACCTTTCAAGGAACTTTCTGAGGAATCTTTCATGGAACTTCTGGAAAAAATCCTCAAGGAATATGTAGAGATGAAACATGCAGGGGAATTCCTGAAGGAATTTCCGGAGCAAAACGTTATTATGTTTTCCATGTTGGACTATTGAAAGATAAGAAATTTCAGAAGGAACTCCTAGCATTAAGGTAGCCTCACACATCAGGATCCCGGCCCCATTGAAAATGCATGGGGCCCAAAATCCGGCGGGAAATATTCCCGAGGTGTGAGGCTACCTTTATCAAAAAATGTGGCGAGAAAAAAAATTAGCGTATCCTGGAGAATTTTTATTACATGCTTCTGAGTGTCTTCCAAAAAAAATTTTTGCAGAGGTAGTGATTCGAATTTCAATATGATTTATCAGATAAATTCTTGTAGAATAGAAAATTTCCTTTATAAATCAGCTCACGCACTTAAACATTTTTATTTATCATGATCTGATCAGTCAAGGCCAACGCACTGCTGTTTTTGTGCTGGATCATATGTTTCGAATCAAAACAAACACGATGCTACGCACACCAACATATCCAATGACAGATGGAACTGAAAATGTTTTTTTATTCAGGGTTCGGGTTGGCACTAACCCAGGTTTAAAAACGAATTCGACATAACTAAATATATGGCTCATCAAAAAGTTGTCTGAAACGTTCGTTATTCCGTGAAACTTTCCAATTAAAATAACGTGTATATATAAAGCTTCTGCAAGACTTTTGGAGCCTTTTTAGCCTCTTAAAAGGAAGCTTTTGAGCATGTTGGAAGGATACTTCTCAGGCTCTTGTAAATATAATTCTGAGACTCTTGAAAGAAAGCTTCCGAGCTTCCTGGAAAGAGGCTTCCAAGGTTTTCAAGAGGAGACTTCGGAGCTTTCTGAAACAAGGTATCCGAGCCTTTTAAAAGAAGGTTTCCGATCCTCTGGAAAGGTGCGTTTCGAGCATCTTGAAAGGAAGCTTTTGAGCCTCTTAAAAAGAGGCTTCCAAACCTCTTAAAAGGAGGCATCCAAACCTCTTAAAACGATCCATTTTGAAAGGACGATTCCAAGCTTCTTGAAAGAAGAATTCCGAAACTCTTGAAGGGCAGCTTCCGAGCCTCTCAAAGAATTCCGAACATCTTGAAGAGCAGCTTCCGAGCCTCTTAGGGTCACTCCTGACGGAATCCAAGTTTCAAAGTGCTCGCGTTTTCGGTAGCACACCACTCGATACGGAAGCAACGCACAACTGTCATTTTGTTGATTTAGTTTTGCTGCGTCGCAGCATGCGTAAAAAAATAAAAATGACAGTTGTGCGTTGCTTCCGTATCGAGTGGTGTGCCCCCGAAAACGCGAGCACTTTGAAATTTGGATTCCGTCAGGAGTGACCTTAAAGAGAGTTTTTCGAGCCTCTTGAAAGCAGGCTACTGAGTTTCTTGAAAGCGGGCTTCAGAGCTCAATAGCATCAAATGTTGAATCAATCAAAAGATCAAACAATTATATCAATATTTTGCACTAAAATATCATGAGAAGATCAAGTTATGCTATTTGTAGTAAGTGATCAATATCATGTGCCATTAGTTTGTTCTTATCCATAGTATATCTTGATATTTAAATGATATTTCGGTGCGAATTTTTGATATTGTTGCCTGTTCTTCTATCTTCTATATCAATCAAGTCCATATTATGTTTTGTTATTCTGTTCATGGCTTCTGCCCGGGGAGCCTCTTGAAAGGAGGATTCCGAGCCTCTTGAAAGAAGGATTCCTAGTCTCTTGAAAGGAGGATTCCGAGCCTTTTGAAAGAAGGCTTCCGAGCCTCTTGAAATGAGGCTGTTGATCCTCTTGCAAGGAGGCTGTCGATCCTCTTAAAAGTAGGCTTTCCAGCCTCTTGAAAGGGGGCTGCCGAGCTTCTAGAAACGAGACTGTCAAGCCTTAATACAGGTTTCAAAACCTCTTAAAAGGAGGCTTCTCGAAAGGAGGCTTCCAAGCCTCTTGAAAAAATAATTCCGATCCTCTTGAAGGGCGGATTCCGAGCCTCTTAAAGAGGCTTTTGAAAGAAGGCTTTCGAGCCTCTTGAAAGGTGGCTTCCGAGCTTTTTGAAAGGAGGCTTCCGAGTCTCTTGAAAGCAGGCTTCAGGGTATCTTGAAATGAGGCTGCTGAGCCTCTTGAAAGGAGGCAGTCGATCCTATTGAAAGGTGGCTTCCGAGCCTCTTGAAGGGAGGCTTCCGAACCTCTCAAGCCTCTTGGAAGGAGACTGCCAACCCTTTTGAAATGACGCTTCTGAGCCTCTTGAAATGAGGCTTACGAGTCTCTTGAAATGAGGCTTACGAGTCTCTTGAAAGGAGGCTTCTGAGCCTTCTGAAAGAAGGCTTCCGAGCATTTTGAAAGGAGGCTTCCGAGCGTCTTGAAAGGAAGCCTTTCTATGAATGTTTACAAAATAAGCCTGCCTTCCTTTTTTGTTTACAAAATAAGTTACGCTCAAATCGCAAATCAGTCGCGACATACAGGCATCACTCCAATTCCTAAAACTTAAATATTTTGTTCTTTAGATTTCCTATTCTTTGTGGATCGAAAGGGAAAAATACCATATTATGAAACCTTTTGATACCTTTTTATAGGTAGAAATAATGTAAATGTATTGAGTTGATCTACTGGAACAGTAACCCTTTTATAAGAGATACCTACTTCCATCGTATTCTCCTTAGCGAGCACTGAAGAGGACTCTTCTTTCGCTAACATAATGCGGATGAATCAATACTTCCGCGGTTTGATCATTCTTGTTCTTCCACCCACCCATTTACTGTCCTCCGCACTAATCTGGGCGATGACGAAATAACGCTAACCAAAGAAACAAAACATATTGGAAGGCTTCAACGCTCGCCCCGCTGTAGTTTTCAGCTATTGGGAGAAGCAAATTTTACTGCTCAACGTTGTCTCATTTGGTTTGCCTGAAAGCAATCTTCATCTGTCGGGAAACCATAGCACGGTGTGATTGGCGTAGTACAATATTTTGTAGGTATTTGAAGAAATTTCATAAATTAACAGAACCAATGCGCAGTGCACCATTTTTTTCATTTATTTAATTTATTTTATCTTTAAGAACAATTATGTGGTACTTATCCATACCCTACCGACACTAAGTTTCTTCAAAAGGGTTGAGAAATCTTCATTATGGTTTCTAATAAGAATATAAATTATTTATCCTAATAGTATTTACTACCGTGCAATGTAGCTATTAATGTTGTTTTTTACTTAGACTCTTAACTAATTGCAAAATATCGGAGACATCAATTTCACGTTGAACATAGGCGTAGAAATAAAAGGCACGCATAATCCTAAAGATACGTTATTCGAGTAAAAGTGTAGAAGTTCCTTAGCTATGGGAATCCATTTTCTCCAAAATATTCCAAAAGTTCATGTGTTTATTTATTTTTCTAATATTTTCAGCAAACACACTGCGTGCAGCTCGACTTAGGGGTAATAAAAAATGAAGGCTTGAGCTTTGACCGTCGACGGATTCGAAATAATAAGAATAATGTGAAGAACAAATGACAATATTTGCAAGCTTTTACTTTTACCCATGTCGGTGGGGTGGCAGAAAACTCAACCAAGCGAGATATATTTCCACCCCGTCTATATGGCATAAGGAGACAGCAGCCAGCCAGCCAGTCAGCCATTGTAACGTTCAATGAGAAGGAAGCCATTCGACGAAAGGAGCCTCACGTCCTTGGAATAATGAGACGATGGAAGAACAACAACAGCATTCAGCGAACATCAACAGCGGCAGGCAACGCCCTGAACCGATATGGGAAATGCCGGGGGAAGAGGTTTCCGGTCAGCAGAGGAAGCTCTAGAAATAAGAAGTGTTTTCTAGTAGTGTTGCGCGCGTGTGAAAAGGGTCTGCTGTGCGATGCACGAGGCAGACAGGATTATGCCTCTTTAGCTGTTTGTGCTGTTCGCAAGCTTTGCTTTATTAGCGAAGATGAATGAATGTGTTTTCTTGGATTACGACAGCAAAGCGAGCTGCTATTGGTGTGATTCAATGGACGACGATGGCAAAAACGGAACAATGTCGCATCTCATTTATATAACCGTTGTTCTTTATTTGAACTTTTTCTTTTATCAAATCGCCCTTTGTTTTTAAAACTTGGCATTTCAATACATTAGAAATGACACATTGGAGTGTAATTCAGAAATTTGATCCTTATGCATATTATTACAATATATGCAATCACATTATGAACTTTTTGTTTTCTGACATCAATTTTGAACGAATTTTTACCGTCATTCTTGTGCTAAAATGTGCCCTGACTGACGATGTCTCACAGGCTGGTCCAAACACAAACTTGTGACTTGGATCAATCGTAATCAAAATCAAATGCTATTCTGTGTGCAAAATTGTGTTCCTAATATCAATCACTGCATATTTCAACCCTTTATCTACAAAGCTTATTTTGTACATTCGACACAAAAAAATGAGGCACATCATCTATTTGATTTTCATGATACAGTAGATAGAATTCTTACTAATGAGAAACTCAGAAATATGAATTCGCTTGTTCCATCATTTTTCTCTACCAACAGTAAATTACTTCAGATTGCTTTCAAGACCTTGTTTCCACAGTAGCGTGGAGACACATCATGTTAATTAAACAACAAAGGTTCAACATCAGACACTGGATAATTAAACGTACCGATCTTATATCAGTAAGCTAATGGAAGTGGTGTTAGCCACAAGCACAAAAGCATATTGTCCCGCAGTCATTTCCATTTTCTTAACAATAAAAGCCAACTGATGCCTCATCTGTGAGGATTAGCTTCTGACCCCCAATCCCAGCACGCCACTAGAAGACACGGTGCTCACGCAATCTAATTATTATCAGCTAACTAACTTGTTTTCTCTCAACCATCCCATGGTGCAGGTCCACGTTTTTCCGGCCCCTTGACATCAGAACATCATCGAATGATGTACAGTAAAAAAAAATCCTTCTTCACTCAGCATCACTAGTTTGTCGCAATCGTACCAAAGTGCTGTCAAGAGTCAAGACATGAACGGATCTGAAGGGGAACATATGCTATATTGTGGGGACTTTTGCGTTCCATAAATTGGATACACTAAAAGCGTCAGCACGGTTGCAACTCATGACAAGCAATGGTGTTGCCTTGCAAAAGGAAAGATTTTGAGCAGAGGTTTCTAAACGACTTATTGGACCCGAGAAGACGGAATTTCTTATTTAGCCTTAATTGTGTTATTGATAGCTAGGGTTGTTATGGATATTATAAGATAAAGTGAGACAGTATCAGAAATTTAGTCCTATGCCATACAGCTTCCGACATACACATCTTTTGTACATTATTTGTTAACAACTTCGCTATTTATTAACTAATAATTATTTTGGTGGAAATGGTTGATATTCCTATACTTCAACATCTCCTCGACTGTTGTTATTGAAATACGTATTTGTAATATTACTAGCAAGTAGTCGCCTTTCGTGAAAAAGAGCTTAGTTGTCTAATAGACAACAGAAACGCAAAAACATTCATAAATTGAGGAACACTATTTCTAATATGTGGCAGTATCAACCGGAGATTGCAGTTCTGATGACCAACCAAAGAACACACACATACACAAGTGGAAGCAAAAAGGGGGTTGTTTCTGATTCCAGTGGCCACTGGCCGCATACAATTTCCATGCTATTTCCTCCTGGTGTGTGGTTTTCATTGAGGATATAAGCTTGTTGTGGCAGAGCATACATACATGTTTGTTAACTAAATTCTACCTCATCCATTTCAGAAAGAATTCTTCTGTTGTTTCGATGCCATGTGTACAGATTCAAATTCCATATTGCCAAAAGATGCCGATCCATACCCATTACACTTGATTGAGAATGATTTTCTAAGGAACCTTACGCTTCTGGCAGGGAAGATTTTGTTAATCAAACATTTTAAGGGTCGGCCAAAATGAATTGATGTGCAAAAAAGGTTTTAGTCTGATCTGAATTTGGTTAGCATTAGAAATCCATCGTGTAAATAATAGAACTAAATATTCAAAACTCGTTATTCCCCCTATATCATTAAAACCTAATGAAATTTGAATCTTGAGTAATATGTGGTAATATCTTTCGCTTATTTTTTTAGTGACAACAATACAGTGGTGTTATTTGGTTATTAAAGGTACGGTTCAATTCCTGGTGTGGCCGAGAGGAATTTTCAGTTTCAGGTTTGAAACTTTCTTGGCTTTTTTGGGTAACAATATCATTGTGCTATTCCATACACAAATTCATGCAGTGGTTTGCATCGAAAGCTCTCATTTATTAATTATGGCAGTTCTAGATTGAGAGTCGAATATGAACTAACCGGCATGAGCATTGGTCTTGCAGAAGAAAACGACTACCTCTGATGGCATGTCTTATTGCTTGCCACATTTCTAAATCATACCAACGAAAGCATTTTCATTCCCTTCGGTACGCTTTCATCTTTGATAATGTAATTTACGCAAGTAATGGAATTTGTGCCAATCTAATTCCATTCCCGCAGTGCGTCCATTCTCTTCTACCCACAAAATTCAAACCCAATTTTTGCGGAAAATAAAACTAGGCCATGCTTCTGAACTGACCCGATCTTATAATCAATAGTGTACAGCACTTTCCTCGAGCGATGTACAACTGACTGGGTGTAATAATATTATCGCTTGCCTCCTGTCCGTCCTATCCTCATATAACTTAATCATCTAACGACCATCATCGTTTGTAACCATGTATGCTTTCCTTGTATTGAAAAAATCTAACAACCTCGTTTCCGTCCATATCAGTATACTTTTTTTTATCAACATGGTATATATCCTTATTAATTTAAACATTAAAGTGAAAAATTCAATTTGATTCATTCCTTGAATTGAAAACCGAAATTTCTTTAAGAGTTTTTCCAAAACTTCCTACAGGGATGTCTCATAGAGATAATTCCATTCAATGTTTGTGATGAATTCTTCGAGGAGTGTATTTGATGCATGTTATTATCCAGGAGGTGGGCCCTCCTTAGCCGTGCAGTTAGACGCGCGGCTACAAAGCAAGACCCCATGCTGAGGGTGGCTGGGTTCGATTCCCGGTGCCGGTCTAGGCAATTTTCGGATTGGAAATTGTCTCGACTTCCCTGGGCATAAAAGTATCATCGTGCTAGCCTCATGATATACGAATGCAAAAATGGTAACCTGGCTAAGAAACCACGCAGTTAAAAACTCTGGAAGTGCTTAATGAACACTAAGCTGCGAGGCGGCTCTGTCCCAGTGTGGGGATGTAATGCCAAGAAGAAGAAGAAGAAGTATTATCCAGGAGAGATGAAATTTGCCCCACTTAAAGTGAATATACATAATCGATCATCTTGAAAGCCTCGTGCTTTCGTTTTTGTCACGAATGGAGAGAATAGAATTGATAGAATATGCTAAGTTCACTCAATTTTTTTTTACACGGGTCAAGTATATGTTCCTGTATTTTGCGAGCAACCGTTGCACGATTATAAAATCCGTTTTATTTAAGATCGTCAATACAATTTAATCAGTTTTTGATTTTGGCCAATAATTTAAACTTATAAAATAAAGTTTGTGGTGGTTTAATAATGGTTTAAATTTAAATTTCAAAAATCCAAATTTTTTTTATTATTTTATTGAAAAATTGTCCGTGTACATGGAAGTGTAGTAGAGTAGAGTAATATATTTGTAGTTGAGTATTTTCCCACAAATAAGCCAACATAATAGAAGGTTATTGTGGTGAATGATACACTCTCAAACATTTATCTGATTTCTTGCATGGAAAATTAAAGTTAAATTCTATTTTTTTGAATCTCAACATTGAATGGGAATTTTCATACTTTTAATATGTTACTACGTTATATTTAATACGTTAAATTTATGAAATTTAATTAATATTTTGATATTGCCAATAAACCACGTAAATCGCATAGTCCTTGTCTTGTCTTGTCTTAGCACATGCACAGCCAGTATTGAAAAGCATCCTGGAAATGTCGGTTGTATTTCCGAGCATTTTCTTGTCTGCATTAATATTTGCAGCATATCATAAATGTGACACAAATATTAAAACGGCCAGGCCCACCGTGCAGGCTTGAAAATGGGAGATAATTCATAACTTCTCGGCAATCAGATTATTCATCAATAAATAACATGATCAACAAAGAGTTTTGAATTCACGAAAGGAAGAAACGGGGACAGCCGTACCAACCGTTCCACATTCAGGGAAAGATATGATTGATGAATCGTTGGGAGTGACATAGCTAAGAGGAATTGGGTCCTCGGCGACGTCTTGGGATGGGATACAGTTTTTAGTCTAGTGCCCTGGCTTAAGGACCGTTCACAAATTACGTAACGCTTAAGAAGGAGGGAAGGGGTTAAACTAAGCGTTACGGTTTATATAAATTAATCAAATTATCCGTATAAAAAGTGTTACGATGGGGAGGGAAGAAGTCTAAATTTACCCAAATTTGCGCTACGTAATTTGTAACCTTTACACCTTATATAAGCCTAGGTTCAAGCGCCATTACTCGCCCTCTGAAACGAGAAGAAAGCGTAAAATGCATAAAATAAACCCCCAAGACGTTGAAAATATGCCACATTTCTATAATTTCATAAATTATATGCTATTGTGATTAACATATTCTCATAGATAAAATAAAACATTCAGAAGTTCCACAAAAACGCAGAACTTATGATGTTATCATATTTTTGTATGATGCTACAAATGATAATGATATTGTACAAGCTTCGTTTTGATATCCTCGTATTACCTATTAGGGGTTAGGGACAAAAGGTCGAAAGACAAAAGGTCGAAAGGACAAAAGGTCGAAAGACAAAACGTCGAAAGACAAAAGGTCGAAGGGACAAATGGTCGAAAAGGACAAAAGGTCGAAAGGGACAAAAGGTCGAAAGGACAAAACGTCGAATGGGACAAAAGGTCGAAAGGGACAAAATGTCGAATGGGACAAAAGGCCGAAAGAAATAAAAGATCAATAAGATCAAAAGGCACAAAAGGTCGAAATAGACAAGAAACTGAAACGGGGAGATTCAATCCCGCATCAGAGTTGCCTTACACAATTTGCAAAACTCTGCTTTTTTTTAACAATTTTTAATAATTAAATAAAACTCATTCAATGAGTACAGATGGATGTTTGAGTTTTCAAAATGTAACTTCGTTCTCTCACAATGGCGCACGCCGCACACTAAATACACCGGCATGTATTAAGGCTTCCCCAAACACACGCGACGAGACAATCTTGACGCGATTCTATTGCCTGGCGACTGCGATTCTGTCGCCGTTGGTATGGAAGCGTAAATGGTGTATTGCGAGCATCCACCCAACGATAGAATCGTGGCATCAAGCTATCGCTGTCCCGGCAATAAAATTGCTTAGGCCTGGGGAGCTTTTACACACTGGTGTATTTTTAATGCGCGTGCACTATTTAGACAGATTGAAGTGACATTTAGAAAATCTAGATCTCCATCTATTATTTGCACTCATTCAATGAATCTATGACAAAAGGTCGAAAGACAAAAGGTCGAAAGGACAAAAGGTCGAAAGACAAAAGGTCGAAAGGACAAATGGTCGAAAGGACAAATGGTCGAAAGGACAAAAGGTCGAAAAGACAAAACGTCGAAAGGGACAAAAGGTCGAAAAGGACAAAAGGTCGAAATGGACAAAAGGTCGAAAAGGACAAAAGGTCGAAAATGACTAAGGTCCAAAAAGGACAAAATGTCGAAAGGGACAAAGGTAGATCAAGAACAAGCTGATAACAAGTTGGGTGTATTCCGAAAGAATTTATGAAATGCATTTAACTTCAAGTAGAAAAAACACACTTATCACATCAATCAAAGTTGAAGAATGAGCAATTTTCAAAGAAGGAGTAATTACTATGAAACAATATTATGAATATCTAGATAGTTCTGTTAGAGATAAAAAGATTGTTGATTTAGGAAATGAATAAAACTTGTATTGCGCGAGACAGAGTTGTCCTATACAATTGGCAAAAAAGTTGCTCTTTTATTTTAAACTATTTTTAGCAATTAAATGAAATTCATTCTGTTCAGAATAGAACCAGTTTTTTAAGCAGTACTTTTTTTTGGTAGCAGCTAAAACTAAATTAATATTTTTATTATTGAATCTATCAGGTTTCGTATTTTAAATTTACTTACAACGATTGGTTCGACACTCCCTTTACACATAATAGCGAGCGATACCTTCTTCTAGCAATATTTCTTGAACCTTTCCTGCTTATATTATTCCGTTCCTGTGTACATTTCTTCAATTAATTATTTGCACTTGATTCGCCATCACATTTACTTACGACTAAACCAAGAGTAATTATGTTTCTTCTCTGTCAGGTCTCAATCTTCACGGGCAGTACCACTAGCAATTTTGGTCCGCAATACTTCCTTCTTCTATTAATTATTATTAATATTCAGTTCACTGAAAAAGTTAAAGTTCAAGCTTCAAATAGCGGGTTGTTTACCTTTACACTTCAACATTCTATTTTCATACTCTTATTTCTCTTTTCCAAGCGCCCGCATTGAACGATACAAGACGGCAAAAACAAATAGGTACGCCACCAGTATCTCCGCCGGACGCGGTAGTGTTGGTCGGCACACTAGGCCAATTGCGGTGTTAACACATTCAATGAGTGCAAATAATAGATGAAAATCTAGGTTTTCTGAATGTTGCTTCAATCTGTCAAAACAGTGTACTCCGTAGCCACCCAGGCACACGCACTGAAAATACACCGACGTGTAAAATACGCCGGTGTATTTGATGTGCGGCGTGCACCATTTTGACAGATCAAAGTGACATTTAGAAAACTCAACATCCATCTATTAGTTGTACTCACTGAATTAATTTTATTTATTTGTTAAAAATTGTGAAAAATAAAAGAGCAGAGTTTTTGCTAACTGTGTAAGACAACTCTGGTGCTAGATTGACTCTCTCCGTTTCAGTTCCTTGTCCATTTCGACCTTTTGATCTTATTGATCTTTAGTTTCTTTAGACCTTTTGTCCCGTTCGGTATTCTGTCCGTTTCGACCTGTTGTCTCGTTCGACGTTTTGTCCTTTCGACCTTTTGTCCCTTTCGACCTTTTGTCCTTTTCGACCATTTGTCCCTTCGACCTTTTGTCTTTCGACGTTTTGTCTTTCGACCTTTTGTCCTTTCGACCTTCTGTCTTTCGACCTTTTGTCCCTAACCCATTCTGTATCGTGCAATACAAGTTTTATTCATTTCTTAAATTAGCTATCTTTTTTATCTCTAACAGAACTATCTAGATATTCATAATATTGGTTTATAGTAATTACTCCTTCTTTGAAAATTGCTAATTCTTCAGGTGTGATTGATGAGATAAGTGTGTTATTTCTGCTTGAAAATAAATGCATTTAACAAATTCCTATAGAATACACCCAACTTGTTCTTTATCGACCTTTTGTCCCTTTAGACATTTTGTTCTTTTCGACCTTTTGTCCCTTTCGACCTTTTGTCCTTTTCGACCTTTTGTCCCTTTCGACCTTTTGTCCTTTCGACGTTTTGTCTTTTCGACCTTTTGTCCTTTCGACCTTTTGTCCTTTCGACCTTTTGTCTTTCGACCTTTTGTCATAGATTCACCTATTAGACCCGTGCTATAATAAAATAATAAGTTCCTGAAACTAACAACACAATGCTTGCGTTTAAAAGTTCAATATTGAGAAACATGTCTTGAAACATGAAATATATCATCGGGAATAAGTGCAACGCAGGCAAAGTTATTTTTATGCACTCCAACTTCCAATTTTTAACAATAATAATTGCCTGTAAAACCACACTTCTTATACGAAGCTTCATATAAAAAGTAACTACTTCCACCCTAAACGGTTACAAGCAATCAAAATGCACATAAACAACTCTCACTGACTGAAAAGTCAGGTCATTCCAAGCTAGGAGGCAAAGTTCCAACTCAACCCACTCACTAGGAATCGAGACTTGATCACCATATATGTTTTTTTTACATTCTTCTTGATTTCCAGTATCGGCGATTGAATTGTCTAGCTACTGTCTCTCCCAGCGACATCGCAAAGTTCTTTATACTGTGGCTCGCGTGAGCAACGTGGTGCCCGAAACGTTCTCATACCACCTATATTCAGTAAGGTACACTGGGGGAAGTGGAAAAGGAAAAATCGATAGTGCATGTTTGAATTAGTGTAAAACCAGTTTAAATTATCTAAATGTGTTCAATCAAAATGGGCTATCAAAAACAGCCAATTTTGCACCAGCTGTGCGGTAATTAATACCATTTTGGTCGCTTGAAATTTATTGAAATAGATTTTAAAATTAGGAGTTGTTTTTCCACTTACTCTAGTGGGATGGGGTAAGTGGAAAACCCATGTTACCTCGACCTTCAATAGTGATGAGTAGTTACATATAACTAAAATCAATACGATAATTGCTCTGAGTATCTTTTGTGGAATAATTTCCTTACATTAACGGAATAGATCCACAAGGAATTCTCGTAATAGCTAGGGGAGGGCTGGTTTTGCCTTCTCGAAAACTAAGTGTACGTAAAATCTATATGCTCGCCCCAAAGATGAACTTTTTATAGGAAAAATGGAACTAATCAACTTAGTTTAACGAATTGAGATGATGTCTGTATGTGCGTATTTGTATGTATGTGTGTGCGCAAAGCACGTACAAAATTAACAGCTATTCTTAAGCACTTGTCCTTAACCAATTTGTTCGCAAAAAAATTGCATTCTACGGCGAAACTTGTTATGAATAAAAAATAATGTGAATATATTTACCTATCAATGCTATTTTTAAGTTTCTTATAATTTTTTTTCATATGTAAAACATGTGAAAGGCATTAATACCGATAGGTGGATAATCAGGCATTTTCTACTTTATATTAGTCCAATCACCACTGGAATCACAATGATAACAAAGAAGGAACATATTAAGGTTCATAGCAATCGAAATAAACCCTGGAGGGAAGAAAAAATTGGCTAATTAGAACATTATCCACTTTCCCCGCAGTGTTTGTTATCTGGGGTAAGTGTAAAATCTTTGAATTATTTCCTCTCTTGGTACAAACCTCTACCAATTGAATGGGATTAGTTTAATTGTATTATTATGGTTACCTGTGATATAAATTCACTTGAAAAAGGGACAATTGGTGCAAATAAGAATTCATTTTATGAATGCAAAAATCAACTTTTCACGAAACCTAAAATTACTGTTCATGCGTTAACCGTGTTAGTGCATGTATTATACAAATTTCAACATAGTATTAGTGTGAGCATCAAAGTATATTCTTGCATAATGTTATGATGTGGTAAAAACTGTAAAGTATGTACAATTTAATTTTTTTCGAGTCGGTTTTTACACTTACCCCTTTTTCTACTTCCAGTGTACCTTATATCTGATATTGTAGAACTCGTCTTTACGAAATATCAAAATTTCTTTTAAAATGTGTGTACAGAATAAAAGGTGAAATGTCCAAACACATAAATTCTATAATCAGTCCGTGATTGTGGAAGGGTATTATTCAATGCATAGGTTGTTTATAAAATCGAATAGTACACTAAGCGCTTGTTACTTTGATTTTTGTTTGAAATGTATGAAAATCAAAATTAACTCTCAACCACGCCACTTCGTGATCATCCCCGACTGAAAATAAACCGTAACGTCATCGCCGACAATTTTCTTATCGGCGCTCAGCTCTTGTGTAGAGATCTTAAATGTGATGATTTTATTGGAAGGCAATCTAATCCGTGTATTACTTACCACAAAAGTTCAACAAAAGAACGTAGTGGTTTCTTGCCACAACAAAAAAAAACGTGCATTTGAAGTTACTGCATAAATTAAGTATTTTAACAAATAATAATCATGTGATTCGAAAATGCCTTTGTTACTAAATAAATGTGTATGACCCATGTTTTTGGTCGACTGTAAATCAGTTTAACGTAGAGATTAACATTTTTAACCATATACCGTATACGTAGGTATATGATTCAGGACCCGTACTGAGTTTAAGGGGGATCTCAGCATCAAAAATAAACACCATGGATGCCACAAAGTGTTCGCGGCCTCTCGTCGGACACATTAGTTCATCACTTACCTGGCTCTTCAGCCTGTCGATTCCTTACCAAGTTCATCGGCCATCTAGTCACAGACTTCGCTGACGAATCCGCCACGTCCTTCGACCCTCTAGTACTTTATTCGGGCTCACCTATTCCATCTATCGTTTAATTCAGCATACCATTGATCGAATCCGACCCGCCAAAATCATCTATTGACCAGTCCTGTACTCCTGCGAATGATGCTAGCAATTCTCATGCACGGTCCTCCTCTAGCATTTATCTGGATGGAAGGCCCTTCGGCTCAAATTATAAATTTTTGAAAATATTTTTGGCTCAAAAAAATCAGGTGTCAAAAAAAACCCGTCTAGTCGTGAGCCTTAACTACTACCACGTCAATCTCATAGTCCACGTAACAAAACTGGTTAGAGCCTAAAACCGATGAGAAAAACTATCATAAAAAATTGCGTAAGCATTTATTTTTCAAGGAAAACGCTTAACTTTTAAAAATCTTGTGACAAAAATTTGTAAGACCCCGAAATCAGCGTAAAAAATCGTTTTCCAGTGTAAATGCTTAGATTTTAAAATCCGCGCCCCCCTCCCTCCTCTGTCACGCTTTTTGATATACCTAGTACATGTACTGTCACAAAATCTTAGACCCCCTCCCTCCTTAAGCGTGTGACATCATTTTTAAACGACCCCTAATATGAATTACCTAACTTTCCATTACTATCCAGCAAAATAGGAAAATCAAGAAACTGTTGTTTTCATCTACAGATTCGCATAACCATCGGTAGTGATACTTCGAGTTTATACTGAAATGCAAAACTTGTGATTCCTCTCGCAAAGATTTAAATAAGTTCCACCAAGAATCGCATTTTTTACAAAACCAATTAACGTTTATCACTCGTAAGCATCAATAAAATTGATAATCTAAGCCGTCAACAAAACTGAAACTTAAGTTACCACCGCTCCGTCGATACCAAAAGTTTCGGTAACAACCGCGGGAGCAAAACTCTACCAGATAGCCAATTAATTAATTAATATTAATTAATATATAAATAATATATTAATATAATAATTCAATTAATCCGAAGAATCATTCAAAGAGTTGGAAACGAGCAAGTCTGTATATACATTTAAAAGTATCATTCTGCTTTAAGCGCGCGAGACTCAAACTTTTGTAGACTTCACAAGAAAAAGTTTAAATTACAATTACTTCAAAAAAATATAAAATCCATGGAGGCGAACAAAATAGTTTATCAGTGCTTCAAAAAATAAAAAATACGATTGTTCAAACAAAAAATCCATAATGTCAAACTTTGAAAAATGAACCGAAGGGCCATTGGGAATTTGGGGTGGTTGGGTGTTGTTTAGAAAACGAACAAATTCAATGTAACTTCTAAATCCCTTGACCGATTGTAGGAATAAATAATGATAAATTATAAATAATAAATGATCGAGCAATAAAATCGAGTCATTGAACAGTCTGTAACGTTTTACGTTTATTTCGATTAAAATTTAGATAAAAATATTCGATTAGAACCGATAAAACAAAAATAAATTTTGAATTTTGTTTTAATTTATGATCGTGTGTCGTGTTTCGTTTGCTGTTCGTTCCTGTATCAATTTCAAGTTTATAGTATTTGTTATAAAACCCAACTCATTATGGCACGCATGTGAGCTGCAAATAGGCGGCAAACAGGCGCCATGTCTCTGATCGCCATGGCAATCGGTTGGCGCAATTTTGATTTGAATATGCTTTACAATCAAATTGAATGATTTGAATAGTTGAATAGTAAAATGATTTCAAAAGACTCAAAATTTCTTGGTGCAAGTACGACTCAGACTCGCGCATTTCGTCTACGAATCGGCTGGAGAGCAGAAGTGCGCGAATACTTACGTTCAGTTCTTGAAAGTTTAAGATTTTGCTTGAGTAGTTTTAGTTTAATTTGAAGCTTAGTGGACCGAGGTCCAATCGATTGCGGTTTCTGCTCAGATAATTTTATTAAAGTGAATTGGATTTTGCTGGATTTTCTGTCGCTAATCGGCGGCATTCATCATCTCATCGAGATTCCGTTCGTGGTATTCCACCACGACTTCGTCCGTTGACCGTCCGAGGACCGTCCGACCCGTGTGCCAAGCGAAGGCCCGCCTCAAGTAGGTAGCTAAACGGAGGTGAGTGAGGTCGCTAAGTCAATCGTAGCGAATTTTCCACGTCGGTCGTTAATTGCCGACGGAAAGGTCCTTTACGTTACATTTTCGGACCAGTGTTTTAGAGAGTGTAGGTTCGTCTTTCTGCGTGTCGTCAATTGCACGCCACGAACCTCGATCCTAACCAAAGGATAGAGGACGCACCACTCCCGCTCGGTGAACCGGAAAGGTACGCGAAGCCGGGTCGCTTGGGTACGTGTGCCTCTATTCTCTCTGGACTCTCTGGAATTAACAACTTTATTTCAAGGACTTGTCTTGTCTTGTCTTGTCTTAGCACATGCACAGCCAGTATTGAAAAGCATCCTGGAAATGTCGGTTGTGTTCCCGAGCATTTTCTTGTCTGCATTAATATTTGCAGCATATCATAAATATGACACAAGTATTAAAACGGCCAGGCCCACCGTGCAGGCTTGAATTTGGGAGACAATCCATAACTCCCCGGTAATCAGATTATTTAGAAATAAATAACATGATCAACGAAGAGTTTTGAATCTACGAAAGGAAGAAACGGGGACAGCCGTACCAACCGTTTCACATTCAGGGGAAAATATGATTGACGAAATCGTTGGGAGTGACTTTGCTAAGAAGATTAATGTACACTCCTTGGGTCCTCGACGTCTTGGGATGGGACACAGTTTTTAGTCTAGTGCCCTGGCTTATACATTGATGGGCAAAAGTATTCGCATAAATTAAGATAGATTACTATGAAAACATGACGAATACTTATGTACATCAGTGTACATATAGGCCTAGGCTTAAGCGCCATTACTCGCTCTCTGGAATGAGAAAAAGAAACAAAAGCGATGAAAATCAAGCGAAAACTCATTGACGATAAAATTATACCATATTTTTACTTACACTCCATATTGTCCGTCCTTGGAATCGTTTTTTTAACTACTCCCGTCGAAACACAATTTATTGAAATTGCTTACCACAAAATTTCGCGAAAAACGAGTGAGGAGTAAAAATTAAAAAACGAAAAAATATCATCAAGAAAGCCGATTTTCGTTCATTCTAGGTTCCGTTCTCCCAGGTTCATTATAAAGAAAAGAGAAGTTAGTCAAAGATGTTTTTCTCCACAAATAGAAATCATAATATTTATATTTATCAGAAAACAATGCAAACAAATCCTATCCTTAGTATGCGTTTGGAATAGAAAGATGATTTTCCTTTGCCTCATTATTTTCTAAAACAGATTAATTTTATGGTAAAATTCAAACATATATTTTTAGTGGGAATAAAGCTGAAAGATACAATGGTATTGATCAAACGACTATTAAGCGTAGCATAGTTAGTCATAACAACATATACATTGAAAATCATTAGGTGATTATATATGTAGTTATGAATCATTGTAAAATAAATAAATATTATTATATAACATCAAGACACTTTACGTCACACGGCACAGTTCACAGTCTTAATACTCTATTACTCAATATTAATGGAAGCATCGAAGTGGAAGAAAAGAAGGAAGTATATAAAATAAACTGACCAAAGCAGAAAATATCTTCATAGAGTACGAAAGATGAAAAAATATGACTAAAATATGATTTTTTAGTAAACAGCGCACTGCTGAAACGTCATTGTTGTCATTCGATGCACCTCCCCATAAAGGAATATAATGAAGATGATGAATTATTTGAGTTCGTTGAACATAAAGAATGTAATAAATGAATATGAGTATCCCGAAAATAAACTAATAAATAAAACAAGTGGAATTATAAGAATAATGATTAGTATTCCAGAATAAAGTTCAAAATCTTGGCACAATTTTAGAACTAATGATAGTGATTTTTTTAAATTCAGGCCTCTCAAAATTATTCTTAAAAATCAATCCAACGCTTCCTTGACCCGATAATAAGTGTAAACTAACTGGTTTTCGTTCCCAATAAAAATTACAATAACTAAAATGCATTACTGAAAATTCTCTTAATCGAAATTAGACATCGACATTTTTTATCCGCAGTGATCCCGGGACGCGTTTCTAAGGCAAACAAGTAACCCCAACGTCAAGCACCATTGATGTCATACGCCATATCTGCCATTTCATGAGGTATACTTTGTCATTGATCGATAAGGGCTTGCATCACAGTTTCTTGGCTAAGTCGTTGTTGACCTCGTGTGCACTTACCTTCTCTCGTCGGAACTAATCTGTTAAGACTTACCTATCTCTGCGACCTGTCAAACCATGACGTAGTTTATTGGTTTATCAGCATGTCCATCGGGTACCTCGCTTACCGAATCATTCCATGTGCCGTCTTCGCCGGTCGAATTGAACTCGCCAACATGATCAACCGTATTGTCCAGTAAAATTCAAATCTGGCGCCAAATATATCTGCCGTTTTCAGCATACACTGGTCTTGATGGACTTGAATTAGCATCACAAAAAAAAAACTCGAAAAACTTTTTTTTTACGGCAGAAAAAAATGCTGTCAAAAAACACCTCCGTTCTTGAGCCTTGACTACTACGATCAATGTTTGTAATATTTCTTTTCTGGATTTATACTTGCATTTTCGTCCAAAACTGACATATGCTGCTCTTGTATCTAACAACTTTATTTCAAGGACTGATAATCAAAACTTCTAACTATTTAAAAAACAAAAACACAAGATGTAAAACGTGCTACAGTGTGAACTGGCCTGAAGAATTGGTCTTGTGTTGATTCAAAATCGAGCAACTATAAATGGGATAAATGCTCCCATATTAATAACAGCCCTCATGTATACTCATCAAAACCGCCGATAAACCAAATTGAAAATCGAATTAATTACAATGTATCGCAACGAATGTATACAACAAAGAATGGAACACAAGATTAAAATTTATAACAACAAAAATAATAAAAAAAACAAATATTTTTAATTTCCTACCTCTGAACTGGATTTGATGCACTGGTTGATTAATAGGTACTAGCAGATTGTCCGTATTACAAACTGTTCACATGGCTTCTATTTCAAAAATACTTGAACGTATTTTCATTGTGAAATAAAACTTTAATGTATGTATTAAAATTATATAAGGTACACTAGGGGAAGTGGAAAAGGGGTAAGAAAAATTTCAGTTGTACAGACTTTACAGTTTTTACCACACCATAACATTGTGCAAAAATATAGCTTAATGTACACACTAATACTATGTTAAAATCTGTGTTATATTTACACTAACACAATTCACGCTGGAGCTGTCATTTTAGGTTTCACGAGAAGCTAATTGTTGCATTCATAAAATCAATTCTTACTTGCATAAATTGTTCCTTTTTCCGGTGATTTTGCACCACAGGTGACCATATTAATACAATTAAACTAATCACATTCAATTTGTAGTGGTTGGTACCATGAAAGCAACAAGTTTAAGGATTTTACACTTACCCCTGGTATCGAACACTGCGGGGGAAGTGGATAATGTTCTGATCACGCATGTTTTTCCTTCCCTTCATGGTTTATTTCGATAGCTATGAATCTTAATATGTTCCTTCTTTGTTATCATTGTGATTTCAGTGGTGATTGGACTAATATACATAAGAAAACGCCTGATTAATCCACCTATCGGTATTGATACCTTTCACATGTTTTACATATGAAAAAAAATTATGAGAAAGATAAAAATAGCACTGATAGGTAAATATATTCCATAATACATATTCATGTATATTCATAACAAGTTTCACCGTTGAATGCAATTCATTGCAAACAAATCGGGTAGGAATTGAAGTGCATGAAAATAGGTGATAATTTTATACGTGTATTGCGCACACACATACAAACAAACACACACACACACCGACATCTTCTCAATTCGTTAAACTGAGTCAATAAGTTTATAACACTGTAAGTCTCATTCTCCCTCAAAAAAGTTCATCTTTGGGGCGAAAATACAGATTTCACGTACACATAGTGTTCGAGAAGGCACAGCCAGTCCTCTCCTAGTTATTACAAGTTGTCTTTGGGACCTATTCCCTAAATCCAATGAAATTATTCAACAGAAGATACTCAGAGCAATTACAGTCTTGATTTTAATCATATATCACTACTCATCACAATTGAAGGTCAAGATAACTTGGGTTTTCCACTTACCGCATTCCGCTAGTGTAAGTGGAAAAATAACTCCTTAATTTTCAATATATTTTTATAAATTTAGAGCGACTAAAATGGTATGAATTACCGCACAGTTGATGCAAACGGACTGTTTTTGAGAGCCCATAACGATTTGATGCAATTAGATCATTTAAATTGCTTTTACAATAATTTGAACATGGACTATCCATTTTTCCTTTTCCACTTCCCCCAGTGTACCTTAAATTAGTCGTATAGACTTTTTTTTTGTTCATGGTGGTTACAATGGCAGCTGTTCCTTGCTATTAATCTACACTGCACCCGCCCATAATGACTTCTATGAGCCTCTATTTATTTCATCATCACACAGACGTTGCATCAAAAACTTTAATATTGTAACTATGTTTCTAATAATATTCTTATATTATATATTCGTTTATATAAAAAGAGGATTTTTCTTTTACTAATTACTAAGTTACTAATTCGACCAATTGACACGTTCGGTGAAACGATCTGACGATTAGATCACCTAAACTGCTCGACCAAACAACAATTAGATTTCGGCCTAATGCCCATTTATAAGTAATCAGAAAATCTGAAAACATTTTTTGTACATGCTGCAAACATATTTCGCTATAAAAAGTACAATAAAGTGGTGAAATTAAACGGGATAGTATAAACTCGTCTTATGACAAGTTATTCTCGCTGTTGCCTGTTGCTTGTTTATGCGCCTAAAAGCGGTTAGCAAATAGTATTGTAACGCGATTCACCTTAACCTAAGTATTGAAGTAATAATTACAAAATGCTTCTTTTTTTTCTTACGAGACGAACAAGCCGTGGGCTGAAAGTCTCTTTAATAAAGATATAAAAAAAAAGTTTTTTTTTCCTTTTCGAGCAGTAAGTTTTTGCTTGTTTGTTGTCAGAACACAAGAACAATTAAGTTGTTGCGCTATAAAAAAAACTATTTTTAATTGACTGTTATGCAACGTACACACCAGTCAAGCAGTTTGACGAACATTGACTCCGCCCCCCCAGAAAACGCTTCGATTGCTGCTTTGTTTGAACGTGAAGCTGTTCGAACAACCATTTGACAGTTGGCGGTTCGGTTGGAAAAAAATAAAACGGTTTGATGTTGGTTTTGAGTTGTCGGGGGTGGAGTGTAATGAAGTTGCATAAGCCCTCATATTTTTTGATGGTTGGTGCTCAAGTTGGCACTTCGGTCGTTCGTGTGTGATGTTGTTGGTCGAATAAATTGATTGTTTGTGCCGCTGTTGGTAAAACTTGATGGATGTTTGAATAAACGAGTCACACGTTCCATTAGTAATTGCCAAACAAACTTCGGCACACTCGAAATCGTAAATTAGAATTCTATTTCAGTTCTTGTTTCCATTGAAATGTTAGTTAAATTTCAACATTCCATTAACTTCCAAACATATCCGCAGATCTGGGCTTCATATCAGAGTTGGGAAAACTCATAACTTCATAAACAAACAAAGCGTGTAAATCGATTTTTTTGAAAATGAGTGAAACGGTACAATTTTGCACAATAAACTCAAGCGCGATGTTCTTCAAAATCTCAGACGAGTTTTCCCACTCGTAAGTAGGGGGAAAGACGGCTTTGGCAGGTTTTGTTCTATTATTGGCAGGGGGTTTTTGTCGACCAAATATTATAAAATTTGGTCACAATATTCCTTGATATGCAAAGAATGTTTAGGCCAAATCTAGGCCTAGTCAGTCATAAATAACCCCCCTGCCAATAATAGAACAAAACCTGCCAAAGCCGCCATTCTCCCTACTCGATGCTTGGAAATTCAAAATTATTTCTTGAACATGTGTAATGGTAGGTAAGGTAATACTAAAGCTTATTTCTGAAAGAAAATTGAAAACGTCAAAAACCAGTATGAGACTTTTGTACGAATTTGTGCAGTATTTCAAGATGCAAAATTGGACTACGAACTTATTAAAAAAAATCCCAATCAATTGTAGTAAATCCCAACGAATGTAGCCCTATCTTTCGATAAATTTGTTTGTATTCATTCATTACCATTACTTATGCATAATGACAAATTTGTAGGAAGAAGTTCCGCGCTCCGACTTTAAGTTGATCAGCAGAGTGAAGTTGATCAATTCTTGGTCATATCTTTGACTTTTGTTTGAGTTTTTAAAACAGTACTGCTTTATCATGATTCTGTTACTATGTTTTTCAACACTATGCGCTCCATTCAAAACGACTCAACACAAATAGTTTATCTCCGTTGGACAGTATCCACATTTATATTCCGTTTTGTTTTAAATCGTCTCCACGTTTTCGGCTCAATTTCCCAGCACATTCATCACTAATGCACCAACCAACCCATGCTTGAATTCGAAGAACGGTACACAGTCTCTCGACAATATTCTGTACTTCCACTGCGCTGTATCATTTCCAACTGAATTGCAGCACGCCATCCGTCGTTTTGGAGCCACCTCCGCACCACGCACCATCCCGTTTTCAATTTCCGGTGTAGTTCCACAGAACCGGCACCAACGGTCAGGAAGTTCTTTTCGAAGTTTCTTTTTACCGTTCTCGCATTCTTTTTCTTTTTGCTTAACCTACGCGCACGCCTCACCTCATATCCTGTTCCGAAGCACAAGCTTGTATCGCACGGCACTCATTGGTGTAGTTGGGAAAAAGGCACATGCTGTAGCAAAGCAATTATAATATTTATAGTTCACTCTTACAGATAATAAAGGAACTCAATTCATATGTTACATTCTACTTGCTAGGTAAATATTCCCATATTCAGAAAAAAATATGTGTCCTACAATCATTTTTAACACAAAATTGCCAACTTTTATGATCTAAATCTTTTTGCGGCTTGAAAATTTGACCTCAGTGACCTCAGGGATATATCTGTATCAAATGTATGAATTTAAATTCAAGTTTTATATTACTTAAATATTTAAACTTTTAGGCCGAAGATGACTACGGCAAACTTTTTTTGCAAAAGTACATAACTTTACTGAACATATTTTTTGTATACAACCCTAAAAGTGAAGATATTTAGTACTCAATTTTTAGTATAGTAAAAATGAAAATATATCTGAACTCCGGTCAAATCTTCAGCAAAATGAAAATCACGAACAGGCGAGATCTAGTTATCTAAAGTTGATCGTTATGTCTGAAAAATAGCTGCTCGGTACATTTTTCTGTCTATGGTTCACTAATGTCAAAGAACTAAACCACTGGTTCTAAGTTATTGTATTTCCTTCTTGTAGCCCATCGCAGAAACTAAACCCAGTTACGCCCATGATCGCTACCACCGCATCGGTAGTATTGAGTTATTTTTCCCGCGGTGCTTCCGAAGCGGGAAAACGTGGCATTATTTTCCGTTATCTTCGACCCGGGAGTTCTCCTGTAAGGAATGTGAAAACTATGGAAACAACCACCAAACCAGGCACAACGAATGTATGGTCGTTGATGGCAGTGTAGAACCAAGGACCCCTCCCTGGAAGGTAGGATTAATTTCGATGATGAAAGGCCACGAAACTTTTCTTAGTGGCGAAAAGTTGCACTGAAAAGCTATACTTTCACTACACAACTTTTTTGAATTCACGGAGAATTCTAAAAATAATTTTGATCTGTGATTCAGCTGGAACTTAAAGTGTTGGAGATAGAGGTTTTTGAAAATTCATTATGAGGAAAAAAAAACACAATAATGGTTCATGGGTGGACGGTTGATTTGCACGAAATAGGATGAAAACTTAAACTAATTACACCTAATGTAACGATACGAATGGCCCTCGAGGAATCATGAATGCCGATAAACGTAGTAGAATGCAACTTTCTGTATTATTCATATAAGAACATATTGAATAAGAGAAAATTAAAGTTCATCCATGGAAAATTTGAAATCGAACTGATAAATGTTCGCAAAGCAGTAGTACAAGTAGATCATATTATTAATCCTGCAGCCAACTTAGTACACATTTTATACATTTAAAGAAATACTGGAACTTGTGCAGATATTTGCTTTTTTTTTATTGAAAAGTGCCAGTTATGTTTATGGACTCCATACCGTTAAATCCATAACTTCACAAATTTTAAAGAACTGCTGGTGCTAGAATTAAGACTCTGCCAGACCGAAGCGATTTCATTGTCACGACAGCGACAACTACATACCAAGAACGACAGAATCGCAGTCGACAAGCGGTAGAATAGAAAGCAATTCCCGCATCGCGTGTGTTTAAGGACATAGTTGGAAGAGTACCACGATGGCAGTCAATATGGCACCGAACCTTCCACGGGTCAGCCCCACACCTCCCGCACTCCTCTCTCACCAACATTCGAATGCATCGAACAAAAGCATAATGTTCAAATTACTAACCTGTTCACAGTATATTTATTCACTTCTCGTGATAATGAACATGTTTCTTCAAAGAGTCCTATGAATTTCGGCTCGAACTTTATCGTAAATCAGCAGTTTCGTGCCAATTTAATAGCCGTTCGCGATTCGGTGGTCTTATCACTGCACTTCACTTCTTCTCAAAGGGCATAGAAAAATAAAGTTTTTACTCACTTCTCCGCACATGAGTAACCCGAAATGTTGATAGAATGCAAATTAAACATCACTTTTTGAAATTAGTCACTCGTTTGAACCGAAAACTTAATATAAACTGCTATTTTTCCCGAAAAAACGATTAAAAACTGACCGCGGAGCGAATGTAAACACCGGCAGCAGCAAACTAATAGATAGGGTGGTTCAAAAAATGATTTTGCTCCGCCGCGCTCAGTCGATTATGATTCATAATTTGGGTGTCATCCGATGCCGGGTTGGTTTGAATAGAGGCTTACCGTGCACAGGTCGTTTCTGATTTGTATGAAAGGTGATATGGCGAGGTTGAATTTTATATTATTTTGATTGTGGCACTCCGTCATTGGGCTCTGGCGACCATATGACTGGATGAAATAATTAAGAGCTTTAATTCCATAGACAATGGACATTGAATGGTCGTTTCAATGGTTGGGAGTCGATTTTAATCGAGGTTGCGAATCTTTAGCATGGCTGATTTCTTGCGTTACATTATCAATGGATTTCCTGCGGTGCGGTTTTCGTTCAGTGAAGTCTCCGGAATGTTGCTTTAAGCTATGTGGGTTCTCTTTTCGCCAGCGTTTGGAGGGAAGGCGCTGTAGCCAGTGTAATGAAAGGTTTAGTTTCTCATACTAGTTTTCATACAAACTTGAACCGGCTAGTGTTCAACCAGTTTTTGTTCAAATCGGTTTCTGGAAGACACTCGGAGCATGGGACGGAATCGAGTGAGCGTAGTGGAGCTGGGTCGTTTTTTGAACCACCCTACTAATATCCTTTGTTTTTTTATAAATACGACACCAATACTACTACAGTATATGACAGTTTTTATTGTACCAATACTTTCAAAGCTTTGTTTTAGTACTCAACCCACCTTCACCTTAAGGGAACCTTTACTGTGCCTTGCGGAAAAGAATTCATCTTGGGGCCATTTGGATTTCGTTTGACGGCTCATGCCGAGGTGTTGATGGTTGGTTGGACAACAACAAACAAAACTTGAAGAAGTAGTTTGAAGTGATCGAGCGAACGTTTCAACTAATCAGTTGGGTCAGTGATTGACTGACATGTCGTGCTCTTCATGGACATCCACGGATTCACCCTTGCTTGACTCAGGCGTCAGAGCTAGATTTTAGAAGGTTTCATACAGAGCAGTCGACGGCCATCATAATGCTTTTATTGAAACTAGCAAGAATAGCCTGGGTGAGCTGGGCACTCAGCGAAAAGGGTCATGACATTAATGTCATTTGACACTAATTCGGCTAATAATAAAAAATATTCTGTTATAAGTACTACAATAGATAAATTACATATTCAAAACAGGGCTGCAGATAATTGATTACGCGTGTAGATCTGAAGACTTTCACTTCCCTGAATAAGCGATAACATCTTTCATACACACACACACATATATTCATTTGTATGTATGCACCACAATGGGCTACGAAATGGTGAGGCGACCGAAAACTGGGAAGAAGCGTCAAACATAGCTCTGGTCATAACTCATAAGCTCCAATACTCACGCTTCCACAAGTCTTTCGATGACAACTGACCGTCAGCTAAGGGTTACGTACTTAGCTGGTAGTGTAGCCTGGGCACGGTTGTGTTGTGTTCGGAAATCAGCTAGAGTGAGAGGATGCGACCTGAGGGCTTGCCTAGTATGTGGTGGGGTTTGACAGGGGGCTCTGTTGAGCTTCTATAAAGAGCTACAAGTATCTCCAAGCAAGCTTTATCAAAGCGCACTAGCCTAGTCCTGGTGTTGGGTGGAAATTTAAACAAATTTGACCCGACTGATCGAGCGTCTGTTCACCAAGGAGGTGCGTCTGTTCAGAATCCTGTTCGGAATCCTGGGACTGCGTGAAGTCCGTTGGCCAAACTACCATCGGGACAGGTATTGTTATATTTCGGCTCCCTGGCACAGATGAGTTAGTTTCCTGCTTAGCGCTTATGCACAAGCGGCGCTCATCCAGTGGGAACCAATTAATGAGAGAATAATCATTGCCAGATTCAGAACATGGGTAAGGAACCTTACGATAATCCAATGTTATGCCCCGACCGATGTTGCCGAGTTACAGGACAAGGAGAATTTCTACAGTGAACTAAATGCCGTCGTGGACCGTCAAGATCTACATGGGTGACTTCAATGCGAAGGTCGGCTCCGACAACACGGAATATGAGCGTGTCATGGGACGTCATGGTCTTGGAGAAATGAGTGAAAACGATTATCTGTTGACAGAATTCTGTGGCAATAACGACATGATGATTAGAAGATCGCTCTTTCCCCATCGACCAGTGCACAAAGTCACGTGGATCTCTCGTGATGAGCAAACTGAAAATCAAATTGACCAAATCTGCATCAGTCGAAAATGGAGGTGGAACCTTCTTGATGTCCGGAAAGAACGTAGTACTGACATCGCGTCTGACCATCACCTTCTAATTATCGAGATCCGATTACGCATTGCTCGGATTTAGCGGCGGGAGGATAGACTCGGACGGTGATTTAACATACGCCGACTAGAAGATCCAGCTATGAAGAGATCGTTCATTGAAGAACTTGGAACTCGAGCAGCGGATGTTCCGGAACACGGCAGCGGTGAAGAGCAGTGTATGGCCATTGTTTGTGCAAGTGTAGTGTCCATATCTGTAGATCTAAACTATATGAACATGTATGCGTATATCATCCGTACTACAATAAACTGCTCAGTTATATCACTGACCACTGCCATGGCAGGATGGCTGTAAATCGGCGTGCTTTTATTCAAACCACAAAAATCACAACGTAGAATCAAGGGTCCACCCGTGCGCGATCAGCCATCAAGAATATTTTTTATCGAAACAAGCGAGCTGTGCACACAGCGAAAGGAGTGGATTACGGATGCAACCTGGCGGAAAATCGAGGAACGTTGAGAAGTAAAGGCCGCGATAGAGCGGGCAAAAACCAGAGCAGCCAAGAACGAGTCCCGTTAACGGTAATCGGCTCTAGAGAAGGCAAGGCTGAATCCGAGGGTGCCGGGGAAAGACGCGACAGGTCAGTTACTCACCGACCCAACTGATCAGCTGAAACGTTGGTTCGAGCACTTCAAACAACTTCTTCAAGTTACAATACCCGACCAACAATCAACATCTCGATGAGCCAAGAGTACGGTGCATTACCCGCGTCAACTCCGAAACTCCATCATTGCAGGAGATTGAAGTAGCCATCCGAAGCATGAACTCCAACAAAGCTCCCGGGTTGATCGCATTTCAGCATAGATGCTCAAAACTGACCCCGTACTACCTGTGCAAATGTTATGCATAATCTATTCTGCAATATCTGGGAAACCGCAACTTTTCCGGCTGACTGAATGCAGGGCGTCTTAGTGAAGGTCCCAAAAAAGGGGATCTGGCTGTGCGCGACAATTGGCGAGGTATCATGTAACTTTGCATCATTCTAAAAATTCTGTGCAAAGTTATCCTAAATCGGATACAGGAGAAAACAGATCCGACGGCAGCAGGCAGGATTCCGCCCACGAAGATCATGTGTAGACCATAATATCACGAATTCAACGAATTCCAAGAGTCCCTCTACCCGGTATTCATTGATTACGAAAAAGAATTCGATCGTCTCAATAACGAAAATCGTCGGACTCATCGAAGCGCAGTACGAAGCTTTTACGTGCAGAGTCCTGCATAACGGAGCTTTGTCTGACCCTATCCGGGTAGTCACTGGAGTGAGGCAAGGATGTATCCTATCTCCGCTACTGTCCTCATCGTAATCGACGAGATCATGGTGAGTGCGATTGACCGTGTATTAAACCGTGGGCTGCTCTGGAGCATCTAAACGACTTCGATTTGCCGGATGATATTGCTCTACCAGCACAACGGCGCTCTGATATGCAGAGTAAGCTGAACGACCTGGCCGAACGCTCCTCAACGGCGTGTCTCATCATTAACGTCAACAAGACCAAATCGTTGGATGTAAACACAAACAACCCCTCCAACTTAAAGCAGTGAAAAATGTCGAAAACTTCCAATATCTTGGCAGCCAGATAGCGTCGGACGGTGGAACCAAGATCGACCTAGGAGCACGTATCAAGAAGGCTACGGCTGATTTTGCGAGTTGACGAAATGTATGGAGATCCAATCAGATTAGTCAACGCACCAAATTTCGAATATTCAACTAAAGAATAAAATATATGTTGTTATACGCCAGTGAGACGTGGTGTGTATCAGCAGAGATTAGGCAGAAATTGCAAGTATTTATCAATTTCTCTAATCGTTTTATAACTCGGGCCTGGTGGCCTCACAATTGGATCTCGAATGCTGAGCACCATCGACTATGCCATCAAAAACCGATATCGACAGAAATTCGAGAGCGTAAATGGAGGTGAGTTGGCCACACATTACGAAAGAGCGGAAACGAAATCTGCAAGCAAGCGCTGGACTGGAATCCAGAAGGAAAATCGCAGTAGAGGCAGACTCAGGGTTCATGGAAGGAAACAGATTCTCGTGAGACAGATTAAAAAAAAACATAAGGGTGTAAAATACATGTTACATATAACATAGTTAGAGTCAGTATTAGTAGCCACCAAGTAGCACAAGCAGTGCTGTAAAATGTCATTTCACTTATTTGTTCAAAACTTTTTGCAGGAACCAAATTTACTTCATAATTTTCGATGCACTCATTACGTTTGTGTAGCCCTATATTTTTGTCCAAAGGTATATAGCTCTAAATATATCAGCTGAGGCTAGAGAATGACGTCACGTGTTATTTGACATAATGTCATTTGAATGACATTTTGCTTCCCATGCCTCAGATTACATATTTACAGCAATGTTATGTTAGACAAAGTTGTAGGCACATTTAAGCGCTATAGGTTAGTCATATCTCATGAGTTGAAATCTAGCTTCAAAAAAAGTTCATGGCAAATTAAACAAATTAATGCAAATGACATTTTACAACACTGAGCACAAGCTACGAATGGAATTAGCTCACTATCCTACTATGTCTGAAACTCGATTTATGCATATGCACTAGAGTGGGGCGTAGTTGTATGGAAAAACACAAACTTCATCCTATCAAGTGAGTTCAAGGTTTTTCTGAATCGATTTGTGACCCCAATCAACTGTACAAAATATGGGCTCGATTGGTTGCATCCTCGCCTTCCGCATCGCGTTTTAAATGTATATGGAGACTGGTATGAGAAAACGTCCTTTTTATTTACAATTTTATGAAAACTCATATGTGAATATGTACGTTATGTGGAAGATATTGATTTGGAAAATATGTGACTCGAACCCATGACCCTACAGTACGCTAGACTGGTGCTTTGAGTTGCGTGCTCTTGCCTACGCAATGCGGTCGGGTCTGAGCTTGATGACCGACTGGCAAATAGCTTACACAACCTCAAGGTCAAATTACGTACATGTAAAGTAACAATCAAGTGGTGGAATTAAATGGGGTAGAACTAACTCGTCTTATGACAAGGGTAGACAATCCACCTAAGGACAAGTATCTTGGAATCCAAAACAAAATTTACTCGCGTTTTCAAAGGCCAACCACTCAATATGAAAGCATCGCACAACTGTCATTTTCATTGTTCCACGCATGCTGCGACGCAGCAAAGCTGAAATAATAAAAACAAAAGTTGTACGCTGACTCCGTATTTAGTAGTGTGCCTTTGAAAACGTGACTGAATTTAGTTTTGGATTCTGTGATGCTTGTCTTTTAAGCTATAAATAATATTCTAATAAATACTTTTGTCGTCAATGGAGTTTTGCGGATAAACCAAGCTTAGCATTTTATCTTAACGTTTAAACGTATGTATAAGCACCGCTTAAGATTTAAGCGAAGGTGAAGAAATTGGCCCTTAGGAGTACAGATTTCAGCTTTTCACTGTGAAATTATGTATTTTGAATCACGTTCATTTGTGTAACGAAGATCAATTTCTACATGACGTACGTACACAGGAGATGATAACCACTTTATCACAAAGGTACCTCCATAATTTACTACCTGTCATTTACCCATTCACACTCGGTTCACTTTCCGGAATAAACCGGTGTAATTTTGATATGTAAATGTTACGCCAATCTCGCATCATGTCGCATAATTCAGCTTCTTGGTACCGACATGTCTTCATCACCTGGCTCGACGCGACGACGACGACGTGCCAAGGCACAAAGTCAATCTGACGCACGTGACTGACAACCGCGATGCAGACGCCAATATACGAAATACATCCTTGAAAACCCGTCGAATTACTTCAGCCTCATCTCCAACATCCGGGCGGAATGTTGAGTGCTGAATTTACAAGCAGGTAATTTACTCCTAGAGCTGGCACGTCAATCCGGCCAACCGAGACCTGGTTAGGCATCATCGTTCTGATGCGTCGCGGTGATTCACGGAGATTGATGTCTGTGTATGATGTGGTGTGGTAGGTGAATGCTTTGCTCAATTATGTAAGTATAACTTTCAGTAACTTTCACGAATGCATACTAAAAAGCTGTAATACAAATTCTTAGAAACTGATGAAAGTGCAATTGACTTTTCCGAATACCAATTTTGTTGATTCATTAATTCTTCACAAAACACCTATAAAACATTTTATTGGCTCTGACCAAAGAAAATAAGACGAAACGAATCCATTCCCATTTCACAATGTCTTCGCTTAACAGCAGGCACGTGTTCATCACTTACTCCATGAAATCTGCCCACCATCCCTCCATTCCCCAACAAAACAATGATGTGTAATGAATAATGATTGATTGTAATTGGATGCCCATCATCGTTTATTGTTTCGGTTCGATTTTTGTTCATCCGAAGCGTGGATGTTATTTTTGGATCAACGCCGCCGTCGTCAAACCGGGTGTCCCTCATTTGGGTGTAATGAAATTCGAACCCGAATGGCAGCAAGCGATGAAAATATCCTGCGTTTCAGCACCGCCTACCGTTAGGAGATTGTTACGAAACTCTGTCAATCAGAGTTCGCTTACGATTTCCGGCAGCATGTAATGGGGAAGCCCAATCACCCATTAATGAGGCCCATCGTTGAGTTACGGATGTGAATGAGATTCCCGGTGCTGTTGAGTATGAGAGGGGGACGAAATTGGATAAAGTAATGTAAGTAGGTACCCGAATAGGCTCTATTCAGCTACCTACTCTATTTCGTTATTGCTATCTTCTGTTATGATAGAATATGGCTCATCCATGCCTCATTACTTAGTAATAAGGCTAATGTATTTTGATTTTCCTTATTTCATATCTGCTACGGAATCGATTTCAAATTATCTCATATGACATATCCTTATCAAGAATGACGAGAAACCGTATCTATGTGTATTAATGGTATTCATATACTGGAAATTGGTATGTAAAATATATTAATTCGAAAATCTATATTTTGTATTGACACTAGGAAAGGAGGTTTCATTTGATGAAGACATATATTGCAATGGTTACTTACAAATGTATAGTTGTTCTCCAAAAGTATATAACGCTTACCTGAAAAAGAAAAAAAATGTTAGATATAATTAGATGGACTTCCGAAACAATTTCTATAATATCTGTAAAATGCCAATCATCCTTATACTGATGATAAATGCTATCCATTTCAGGAGGAACATTGAACCATTTCCGAGCACGCATCTAAAAATAACGCTCACCACTAGCAAAGGAAACAAAACAGAGGTTGAGATGATTATGTCACAGCGATACGCACCAAGCTTTTCAATAGACCGGCAGCTGTTGCGCCTCAAAGAAAGACAAAGCCGCTATCTACAACAACATGATAACCGGCAATGAGTGATGAATTAAGCTATTTTCGTAAACTGAAGAGCCGAAAACGCACGCTCGAATGTATGCCGCCGTTTATTGGCCAAGCGGAAAACTCGAATTTTATGGTTTGTCTTTCCTATGTCCCTCACCGCCATCACCCAAACATAAACGTCTCTGCCTGGAGTATGCTCCATTCATGCTACGCACGTGGCACTCAAACAGGACGATTAGCAAGTCCTTCCACAAAACACCGCTGAAGTGCTTTTGGAGAGTTGTTTGGCAGCACAGTCCTCCATCACCAAGTCAGAGAATAATGTGAGCGTTTCACTTTCACTGAAGGTCCCCGTCTGAAGCCACCACATTCGCAGAGCTATTTCTGGGGTTGGTTATTTTTAGAAGAAAGCGACCCTTCTTTTCGCCCCTCCAAACCTGAACCAACAAACGACATCATGGATGAGGTGATTCTCCTGCATCCAACCTGCTGCTCGATAATACATATATTTTTTGCGTCATCAGACTTTCGCTATAGTTGGGTATAGCTTTGTAAATGAAAAATTGGACATCCTAATTGTGTACGCATCGATATTTCGCAGCGAGTTGTAAGAGCTTAGTCGGGGCTGAATAACTGAACTACAGTGAACTCTCCCTTACTCGATATTGAAGGGACCATCGAGTTAGGGAGGTATCGAGATAAGGAACACATTTATGTTTGGCCGAATAGTTTAAATTTGTTTCCTTATAAAGTGAAGTGAGAAGTGACATGTTCAGAGTGAATAGTGAACAGCGAGAACTGAGAAATGAGAAATGAGATGTTCGAAATGAGTACAGAGTAGTGAGAAGTGAGTACTGAGAAACGGAAGTGAGTATTAAGTAGTGTAATGTATGCAGTAACATGTGAGTAGGGGGAAATGGAACATGAGAAGTGAGGAATGAGAAGTGAGATGTGATAGTTGCAAAGCGAGGATGTTATGATATGAGTAGTTAGATAAACAGAAGCAAGGGGTGAGCTATGAGAGATGATAATTGGGTAGTGAGAAGTGAGATGTTGAGTAATGATAAGTGAGTGGAGGGTTATAAGACATAAAGAAGAAGGAAGACACAAGATGATAAAAAAGAAAGAAACAGAAACAAATCGTTTCTCATTGCTCATTCCTAGGCTCTCAGTTTTCACTTCTTACTGGTCTCTTCTTACAACTCCCTTCTCACACCTCATTTCCCACTACTTACTTCTTACTTCTCTCCTCCCACTCCCCTCAATTCTCATTTCGCACTTTTCACAATTTTTCTCAATTCGCCCATCTCACTTTTCACTACTTTTTCGCACGACAAAGGTCGCACTGCTAACTTCACACTTCTCACTTCCCACTACTCATTTCTCACTACTCACTTCTTATCTCAATTTTCTCGCTGCTCACTTTTAACTTCTCACTTCTCACTTCCACATCTCACTTCTCACTTCATACTTCTCATTTTTCACTTTTCACGTCTCACTTATACTTTCTTATATCTCACTTATGACTTCTCATTACAGGCATACCTCGATAGTACGTACGCTTGATAGTACGTAACCTCGATAGTGCGTACCCTCGATAGTACGTACCCTCGATTGTACGTACATTTTACCTCGATAGCACGAACAAAAATCCGACAATAATTTCCCCGGAAATTACTTGAAAAACTACTTCAGAAATCTCTTTTAAAGTTCCTCCGAAAAGTTCTTCAAGAATTATCCGGGAATTCGTTTCGGAATTGCCACAAATTCTCAAATTATTCTGCAGAAAATTCCTTCAAGTTCTTTTTTCAGGAAGAATAGGAGTATCCGAAAGGATTTCCTGAAGAATTTTCTAAAGTAATTTTTGAAAAAAATCCACGATGGATTTCTTGGTTTGAGTTTGAGTTTCGAAAAATCTTGATGGATTTACCTATGGATTTCCTGGAGATATTCTCGGAAAAAAATCCTAGAAGAATATCTGAAACAAATCTAGGAGAAATTTGAAGAAGTTTTTGAATGAATTTCCTAAAGATTTTTCAGAGGACAATATTTATGAATATCAAAACAAATTTCAAATAAAGTTTTGAAATAATTTAAAATTAAAATACGAAACAAATTCTAGTAGAATTTTAGAGGGTGTTCTTGGAGTAATTCCTTAGTTTCCTGAAGAACAAACCCACATTTTCAGAAAAAAAGTATCTTTATGTTTGACCGAGAATGTGTTGAATAGTGGCCATGTTGCCAAAAATTATCCCACGTCGCACTTTTTGGCCAGAGATCCACGCTAGTTGCAGTTTGTGAGTAGATCAACATCCAATGATTTAGATTTAAATACTTTATCGACAGACACCAGTGGTACCTCAATTCATCAAGCTGATACCGATCAAGTATATAAAAGTCGGCCTCCTATCAAAAAATCGTTTTTGCAGTTTATAGCCTTTTCGTTACATATTGTTGTACGAGAAAGGCATAAACGATTCTACAGACGAGAAAATTAAAATCGCTTTGGTAAGGAAGCGTCAATGGAGCCAATAGAATCGCAACGACAGTGACAGTTCAGGACAACCTTAAAGCTTTTCATTTACATAAAATCTATAGGTGGAATCCATACGTCACGTAAAAATGTTGTGATCCACTCCCAATCGTCACTTTTTGTAGTAACATGCATAATTATGGATGAAATGTAACATATCTTTGAAACGTCACGAATATCACGTTATTTATGGATGTTCCGAAGCATTAACATACAGTATTTCATAAAAATAATAGCCTCACATTTACAAGGACGATAATTTTGCGCAATGCTATATGTAGGCACCATTTCAAGAAAAATCTGAGTCATGCTGGTCCGTTGTGTACTATATCAAATATAAATTTGCTTAGAATACAGAGCCTTCAATCGAAATTTTGGCTTCCGAGCGGTTTTATAACCATTACACCACTCCCAAGTAATTAGAAAGCCGAAAACAATTTTTTTTTGTTCGGTATTGTTTTTGCTTCGATAGTACGTACGCTTCGATAGTACGTACACTAAAATTACGGAGGTGTACGTACTATCGAGGTACTCTCTTCTTAATTTTACTTCTAACATTCTACTTTCACTTCTTGCTTTTCACTACTCATTTCGCTTTTCTCACTCCTCAATTTTCCTTCTCACGTCTCACTTCTCATTTTTCACATCTTCAAATTTCTTCAAATATCTCACTGCTCACTTTTAACTTTTCACTTTTCACTTCTCACTATTCATTTGTCACGACAGCTTTTCTTGTGAACAATTTCTACAAAATTGTTCGTTACTAATTCTTCATTTTATATCTATTTAAAGCATGAAATAAGATGCACAGGAAATACAAGGCTTGCCTTTCGTTGCACCGTTTGCATGAATATTTCTTTATTAAGTATCCGCAATCTTTAATGGATTTAAATTAAGCAAAGATTTCCAAAAGGGATTTCCCAAAAAAAAAAAATCCAAATCATATTTCCAAACTATTTTCCAAAGGAATTCCTATAAAATCAAAAGAATTCTCAGAAGAATTTTCCGCTTTCCAGAAGAATTTCTTAAGAAATTTCTGAAAGAGTTGCTGAAAAAACTAAGGAATATCCCAAGTAATTTCCTGCAGAAAGTTCTGAAAGATTTGCTAAAGAAAAAGTAGAATTTCCGAAGGAATTTTTAGAAAATCCAGTTTTTGTTTTTATTTTTATTAACGTCTTTTTTAATTTAGAAATTAAGTTCAACGCTAACAGGACTTTCTGAAGGTATCTGTGAAAGTATCTCCAAAGGAATTTCCGGTGGAATTCCTGAAGGAATTCTTAAATTAATCCCTAAAAAAATTAATAAAAATTAAACTTCTAAAGCAACTTTCTGAGAAATTCCTACGCGAACCTTCAAAACCTTAATAATTTTACGAAGGAATTTATGAAGGAATTTTAGAACGAATCCTCAAAGGAATTTTCGAAGGAATATTCGAAAGAATTACCAAAATATTTTCCGTAGATATTTCTAAAGGAGTTTCGGAAGGTATTTCTGGAGAATGTTTAAAAGGAATTCAAAATGAATGATTTGAAATATTTCCGAAAGAATTCCAGGAGGAAGTTTTGAATTCCTAAGTAACTCCTGAGATAGATTCTGAAGTAATTCTTATAATTTATTCAAAATTTCCGAAGAAACATTGAGGACGAATTTAAAAATTATTTTTAGATTTATTTCCGAAGTTGTTTCTAGAGTATTTTTCAAAGAAATCCCTGGAGAAATTTCTGAAGGAAATCTTGAAGCAATGCCCAAAGAAATTCTTAGAGAAATCTAGTTCAATTTAAAAATCCTTCAGGAACTTGTAATTATCGGGTAAGTATGCCCGCCCAGCGCTATGCTGAGACTCCCTGAACCAATGGCCTCAGGTTCGGAATGCTCACCTTAAGCAACTCGCGGACAGGGAGCTCTTGCAATCAAATGCAGGGAAAACCACAGAACTTCCCTTCGCGACACTTTATTCACTTCTATCTTTACTTCTATCTTCACCAGGCTTGTAAAATGTCATCTGCATGTCATTTGACTCATTTGTTCATAACTTTCTTCGGAAGCCAAATTTACTTCAAAATTTTAGATGCACGCATAACGCTTGAGTAGAGCTATATTTTTGTCCAAAGGTACATTACTCTAAATATAACATCTGAGGCTAGAGAGTGAAATCTCTCCAAAATGTCACGTGTCATTTGACATAATGTCATTTGAATGACATTTTGCCTCCCACGCCCCAGATTACATATTTACAGCAATTTCTTGTTAGACAAAGTTGTAGCCACATTTAAGCGCTATAAGTTCGCCATACTTGATAGTTGATAGCTAACTACTGAAAAAAGTTCTGGGAAAATTATACAAACGAATGCAAATGACATTTTACAACACTGATCTTCACTCTCTTTAGTTAGTTAACCTGTAAGAGGGGCTCTAAACCCCCTTCCTGGCAGCACTGTACCACTTGATTTCTTTCCTTCCTTCCTTCTGTTGTCGACGACCCGGCAGCAAGCAACTCTGTTCGCTGCGGGCTTACCGATGGTATCGCCGGGGTGGCTTGGGGATCTTCCTCGCTCCTTGTTTTGTTGCAACTCGACCAATAAGAAGGTCGATCGACTATCGCATCGGCGGATACAATGCTGGATTAGGCCGACTACGGAACCACGGAATGACGGCGGTTCTTGATGGGGTTTTCAACCCAAAATTAATGAGGACAGCAACGTCTTCTCTTGTTCCACACACTTTCTTCTCAACTCTTCATTTTCTAACTTTGGTAACTTTGAAACATCCGTTTGATTTGGATTTTTGCAGGAATTTCCGGAGGTCTTAGGATTTTTAAGGAAATTAAAAAAGAATTCGATGTGTTTATCTTAAATCATTCGATTAATACTATTCATAACTCATGTTCAATTTGATTTCCGTGGATATAATTAAAACCTAGAAATCCAAAAATCGTTAGCTCGGTTGATGAAATTTTAAAACCCTTTGTAGGACTAATTACACATATATCGGAATAAGCTACTCAGTTGGTTTGTGAGTTAGGAGATGACGAGTAAACAAACCAATACCTTCATGAGCTTCTGAGTAATAACACTTTGAAAGTGGATAACTTATTTTCGATACAGCCCTTAGAAGATGTCAAAAGAATGATTTAAAATAATAGTTTGATAATTTCACGAAATTGTGAGTAGGCTATGAATAAAATGATTCAAATGCTTCTCAAGATTTGCTGCGAGAAAGCATACATTGAATCATATTTCGATCGTAACACATGGTACGTTTCCTCCAAAGTAGTCTAGAAAAATCTAAAAATGGACCAATCAATAAGCAAAAACCGCCGCTATGAAATGAACAGATCGCGCCACCGTAGACATGTTCTGTCAAACACACACGAATAGAAATATGCGTATACAGTACCGCCATTGTTTTGATGCGGTGAGTGCAAAATGAGTTACCTTGATTGATCCATTGACACGTGTCATAACTCATAAGTCGAGTTTAAAACTATTCCACAAGGATGTTAACGATCATTCAGTAATTTGCGTTCGATCATTTAGTGGTTTGTCAATAACACATTCCAGAAGCTGAATTTCAAAATGTGTTGTATGGTGGACTTCTAGTGTGAAGGTTTTTTTACAACTCTGCCTAATGGTTCGTTGTTTGAATTTCACAAGTAACGGAGTTATAGCTATAGTTTCAGTAACTTAGACTAAATGATAACAAAATTCCAATCATTTAGTTTGAGTTACTGCAACTAGCGCTCTAACTCCGTTATTAGTTGAATTCTAATAACGAACCATTAGGCAAAGTTGTAGAAAAACCTTCGCACTAGAAGTCCACCATACAACCTATTTTGAAATTCAGCATCTGGAATGAGTTATTGACAAACTACTAAATGATCGAACGCAAATTACTGAATGATCGTTAACATCCTTGCTATTCCATTTAATTCCACCGCAATGTAATGGAATTAAATGGAATAGTGCTGAACTCGTCCCATAACAGGTGAAAATATTCCACTGAAAGAGTTTAATAATTTTCCCAAAAAAGAATGGATCTCAATAGTGAATCAAAGTTGTATTTGAATGCCCATTTTCCAACCAACGTGGACTATATTTGGAAGCTCATTGTGTATATTTAAAGCATGTGGAATATTTGTTTAAAAAAAATTTGTTGGAGGAAACATGGGACTAAAACTTATGACCCCATTGCAAAGACGGGTGTAAAAATATATACTCAACAATATTTTATAAAAATTAATTGTAATCTTTCTTAGATTCATCATTCTATAATTATACCCATAACACCCTGAAAATGACATCCCACAAAGCTTCAAAATCGCCATGAAAATCAACGTAGTTGTATCCAGCCAGAAAACATTTTAGAATTTTCACACAAAAAAAAACTATTGAAAGCCTATAGGATATAGGTGCATTCGCATGCCATAAACTTCTTGGTGTTCAAATAATAATCTCCGCTAGTCTACTAGGTGTCTAATGTAATATACAATCAGTTGGCTATTGCTCAATGTTGCGATGGTTAGGTCATTCGAAAATAATCATATTTTAGTTTTACTTGCTAAAATTCTGTGCAATGCTGCCGAAAATGTCAGCATATTGATATATCAAACATTTATGTACCATTATTCAGATATGTTGAAGCTTGTTTAATAAGATCTCACTATAAAGATGGTGAGTTCGTTCTTTCTTTTGTTATTTTTATAAATTTGTATGTCGTATTTGACTCGACGTCCCGAAAAATCAGTCAATTTAATATCAAATTCGGGAAATTTTGGGTTTGGTATTTTTGTTTTAAATGTCCTCCTTTTTCAACCAAATGTCCTCCTTTTTGACACGATTTGAAGGAATTGTCCTCCTTTGGAAAAATTTCATATGGTCACTATCTACCACAAGCTTTTCATACGCAACCGATAATAGGATTTGAGCTTTTTTTTCCGTAGATTGAATTATCGTCAAGCGAAAGAATTTCATTAATAATGCGCGTTTGCGGTTGTAAGGGAAAGTTATCAGGTAATTCCATGTTCAACTTTCTTACTATTATCCGATGATGATGAAGAAAGCCCAAATAATAATTTAAGCAGGGTGTAGTTGGTCAAAAATGCTTCCTACATACTTTTGAACACTCTTGGCTTTATAAAAGGTGACGCTTATAATTTGTTTAGATTACGAGATGTTACACTGACATCAAGAGCCTCCTTATTATAACTTTATTCTGATAAAGATTGTAGTCGGAATAGGCTTTCAAAATAGTTTTAGCTACATTCTCAATATTTCTAATATACCGTAATTTTTTCATATTTTGGAACATGTGTAATTTGAATAGTTAACTATTTCTGGTTTTAATTCTTTAAAACATGGACGCATTCAGGCGTGATTATTTGTTTACAATTTAACTTAAAAAAAAAATATATTTTCAATTCTTTGCAATGAAACTGCCATAGCATCATTCCATGAACGAATATGTACAAGATACAGTGATGATTTTTAGCATGTTAAAATTTTATCAGCCCCTGATTTCGTCTACATCCGGTTTTGATATGGTTTCTCCACGATCCAATTTTGCTTGACCTTTCTAAAAAAAAATTTCTCGACACATTTTACAATGAGCGAGAAAAGCATCATCACCGCTAGGTGGATTGATCTGGGTTTTTCAAGAATTGATTCGGAAATTCTTTTTAATAGCTATCCAACTTAAAATTATTTTTTAAAGTGTACGTTATAACGGGGAAAAATGTACGCTATATCGAGTGACGTTATATCGAGGGTACGTTATATCGGGGGTACGTTATATTAATTCCAATTTAGTTGTTGGAATTCCAATTCCATATTAGTTGTTGCAATTTGAGCAATTTTTTTTTCAATTTCACTTAAATTTAACAATTTGCGAATTATTCACCTCACCCGTAAAACTTTCGTTCAATCCATTAAGACAAAACAAACAAACATGCATTCACCACTATTTTACACCACCATTTGGGCGTTTTGTTCCAAACCCATTTCTAATAGTAGTTTGTGCAACTAGTTGCAAAAAGATGATTTTTTCAGCACGAGTTGTACGTTTATCCACCGAGGCTTGCCGAGATTGATAGATACTATAGTGCTGAAAAAATCGAGTTTTGCAACGAGTTGCACACGCTATTTTTTGCAATGACGAAAAATGAGCTTCAGTATGGTAAAAATGTACCAAATTTTACAGTTTTATTTACTCCACATGATCATTCTTGCGAATAAATCATGTTGCTGCAGAGAACTATCGGATTCTATGTTATCGTACCACACTGCATAGCTCTTCAAACCACGAAGCGATAGATGAACTACCATTTGGAAAATTATGATTTCATGTCCATCAAAATATTTAATTTATGACGCGACGCAGAGAATACACTATTTGAACACTTACCCAAGCAAATTCAGCAAAATGAAGTCATGTAACTACTGTTCTCATGTTGGTTTTTCATTATAGCACCCAAATGAGTGCTATAATGGATATTATGCAACCCATTTGAGTTGCATAATGGTCATTAAAGCACCCATTTGGTTGGTATGGAAAAGTAGGCCATTTTAGCATTCAAAGACGAACTGTAAACCAGGTATTATGATCAGGAATTGCAAAAAATTATTTTAAATGCGTTATAAAAGTCATAAAAACCTTGTTGTTATGAATATGAGATTATAGTGAAATTTAGCTAATTTTGTAAATTTTACAGCTTCCATACTCTTGTTTATATTGGTGAAAACATCGAAAAAGCTTAAGGGGTGCATTTTGGACTGTTCTCCCCTACATAAGTCTTCTTTTTCTTCTTCTTCTTCTATGGGTCTACATTCCAACTGGAATGTAGCCTGCTTTTCCACTTAGTATTCTATTAGCATTCTCAGTACCGTCTACGGGGGTGTCATTGGGCCAAAATGTGGTATGCTCCAAGTAAATGTTACAAACATCTAGTAGTTAATATTGGAATTAAGTTGAAATTAGTTAGGTACAAGCTTAATTAGTTAGGTACAAGTAGTTATGTAATAGATTTGAGGGGCATTACTGACACTATTTTAAAACGGGTTCATTCAATCAACAGTTTTACATTCAAATTGCAAGCATTATGGTACGAGCACAATTAATCCTTGGAATTTGTTTTGTGATTTCCTAGACTTGAATTTTAATATAATTTTGAACCGTTTGAAGTTTTCATCAAAACTCGTAACAGTTTCTGAGATATTATGAGTGGAAACATTTATCGTTTTTGGCCCAATCTTACCCCCTAGGCCCAATGTTACCCCGAACGACGGTATAGCGGTGCCAGATCTACGAAAATTTCCGTAGATTTACGGAATTGAATGCTACGAAATAAAAACATTTTGCCGCAAATCTACGGATTTTGTTTTCAATAGCACACTTTTAGTTTCAAATTGGTGTGATTTCAAATTTAGTTCAACTTGAGTAAACAATATGTAAGTTCAAGTGATGAACTTTGTAAAAACTTATAAATCACTCTGATAAAGTATTAAAACTATATATATGTAAGTTCCTGATAACAAAAACCACAAAATCTTAAAGTGGATCCGTAGAAAAAATGACATATTCAATGAAAAACGTAAAAATAATATTTCAACCATTTTTGGAAAACCAACTTTTTAAAAAAAAATATAACTTTTTTGTCCAACTTTTCTCCATCATGACCCATATTGCAAAATAATACATATATTTTCTGCAACATATCAAAAAATAAAAAATACTGTAGAATTTGTTTTTGAGAAAATCGATTTTTAAGTTTTATTTTCAATGTTTGAATGTTTTTTTTTCACATAGCCCCATTGATTACCTAAAACTTTGCCAAAGACACCAGAATGATCGGACAAGCCGTTTTCAAGTTATATTTTTTTGAAAGTGTTGTGTTTTTGCTTAGGGCCTTGTCAAAAGTTACACCAGAGTTAAAATGGCAAACCAGTGATGCAGATGATGTTTTTTGGACATAAAAGATGAATATTCAAAATTTCAGGGTAATAAAAAAATACAAAATTGAAATCTAAAAAAAAAATCGTGATTCCACAGAGAATTGCTCAGATCAGAAGTGGATTTTAAAAAGCGAGTGGCGGGCAATTTTTGCTACGGTTTGAATCGAACGAAGTTCTTCTGGCAAGCTTCCATTTGAAGAAAAGGGGAAGCGTATCAGCGTTAAAGGGAGATCAATTTCATCCCTTCCTCCCCTTTCCATTATGAAAACAATCTTGAATTTTTGTTCTAGTGTGATCATTAACCGAGATTACCATTGCCTAATGTCCAGTAAAGAATCACATTTAAAATAATTCTTTTGCATGATCCAAAAGCAAATCATCAGTTAAGTTGAACATCCTATTCAAAATCTTGAAGAACACTTTTGCTCTTGTGTTCTAATCCTGGAGCTAAGTTTGAACAGGCGTGTGTGCAATCTTTGTGGGATTTAGGATTCCCCCTCAACCAGTTGGAAGTAACCAACATTTGGTCCTTCGAACCGCAGAGTTTCCCAATAATCCGGCTCGAAGGACCATTATACTACCAATTACCGGATGCCCTTCAACATAGAGAGAGATAGTTAGGGTCCCAGAGGTGAACCAGCCAAGGGCTGAAAGCCTCTTTAATAAAGAAGAAAAAAAGAGATAGTTAGAACGCGCTGCCATAACCATAATTAATTTCAAGGCCTAAGCAAATCCAGTTGTGTGGATTCTTGACTACATGATTCATAACACAGCTCAAACATTTATTAAACATTTTATCTTTGCGTCATGCATGTATTTACAAGATCATGAACATGTAACATTGAACAAATTCGTCTTAGCTATACTTCAACTTTCTTTCATGATAATCCAGAGTTAACTAATTTAAACTGGCGGAGTTCAACTGGGGCACGATGGTGCACGCGATTTAATATTTTCCCTAAAATTTGTTTGTTTACGCCAAAATTGTTCTTAAAAATGTTTTTTCGACAATTTTTAAAAATCTTTAGAAAATTTCCGAAATGATTCTTGGTGGAACTTTCGAAGGAATTCCTGGAGGAGAAAAAAAATCTGTGGAAATCTAGGCTTTTTTAAAGGGAAATTCCAGTTGACATTCCAAAGTAAATTTCTTCGAAAATTCTTCAAGTGATTCATCTGGAAGTTCCTTAAGGAATTATTTAGAAATTCCTTCGGAAATTCCTTTAGCAATTCTCTCAGAAATTCCTTTAGGAATACTTTTTGAAAATCCACTCAGGTTCTCCTTCGGAAAATCCATCAATAATTCATTTGTAAATTCCTCCAAAAAATACTTTCGTCAGCTCCTCCAGGAGTTCCAGATTTTTTTTTTCAAAGAATCCACTAGTAATTCCATTGGATATTCTTCCAAAGATATCTTTAGAAAATCCTTCGGTAAAGCCCTTGTAAATTTCTCCAAAAGTTTCTTCGAAAGTTTCTACATTTGAAAATTCTTATTTGGACTTTCGAATGTCGAAAATTCTTTTACAAAATATTTCAGAAATTCCTTTTGTATTTCGTTCGGATACTCTTAGTGCTTCGACTTAGAATTTTATGGATGAAATTCCAAATTAACTACTGGATAAATTTCTGAGGAAATCGATTTTTTTTGTGTAGTGATTTCCCTAAAAATTAATGAAATAATTTCTGGATTACACTGTCCCCACAATCATGGGTCACACACTAATATGAGTCATTTCCATTTAACTAACATGCAAATTGGAGTGACTAATTATTGTTACAAAGTGACACATATATGTAGGGTCAGTGTAATTCATGTAGAAATTTTGGAAAACATTACTAAGGGTATTTTTGGAGCAATTCCCTTAATAATGCTAAAAAAGAATTTCTAAACAAATTTCCGGAAGAATTCATTATCGAACTTTATAAGGTTGTCCTATAGAAAACTCCGAATGAATTTGTAGGTAGTTAGTGATAATCGAGAGAAATTTCTTTAAGAGTTTCCGATGAAGTTTCTGAATTCATTTGCGAAGGATTTTTCAAAGGTAGTCCTGTTGGAATAGTTTTTGATGGAAGATTAATGAAGAAATTCCAAAAAAAAGAAGGCATGCCTGAAGAATTTTTTGGATGATTTACCGAATTGATTTCTGGACGTTTTTTTTCCCCATAGAATTGTATAAGATAAATATTACTAACTAATTACGTCAATTACGTCAAAATAGCTGGTGATGGTGAACCAACATTACCACAACTATGGCATCGCCAGCGCTACAGCTCAATAATTTGAAATATTCTGAATATTAAATTGATTCTATGTTGTCATTTTCAACAGAGTTCAAAAATAAAATGGTAGTGCTACGGTACACTTTTCAAATGTTTACGGAGCATTTTATATATTTCAAGGTAATTTGTTCAATAATTTGAGGAAAAATGATCAGATTTTTTAAGGAGCATTTTTCAATTGTTTAAGGATAATCATGATTGTTTCATGATGCATTTACCATTTTCCCAATTTCTATGCATTGAGAAAAGTTAGAGGTCCGTCGTGTAATGTTCTGTATATTGTGGAGGAGCGCGAAATAGGGCCAGCCAAAATTTTTGAGCGAACGGAATTGATGTTGAACCAATCTGGCTTCGCTGGTTATTAACCCTCTACCGCCCAAGACCGCTTTTAGACGGGGTAGGTACTTTGATTATTTTTTGTAATTTTCAATTTTTCAGCCCGAGCAGCAGGTTGCAGCAACCTGAATATACTGAATATGAATGACTTACTGGTCACACATAAGTTGCTGTAATCTATGTGTAACATGTGTGCTGCTTGGGATATTTTGAAAAGTTTTAACGTCGATCGATAATGTAAACTTCAATGCATATTTAACTGTGGTTCACAGTTAATTTTTGAAATTCTACAAATTAATAAAAAAATGAAAATTGAGTATTTTTTTGTTCCTTCGTGTTTTTCCTTGTATACCTTTGAATAGTGAAATACTATAGCCTTCTGAATGATACACTCTAAAATATTTATCCAACTATTTACACGGAAAATAAAAAAAACTCTGAAAATTTAAAAATTGCAATGGATATGCTGAAAATTTAAAAAAAAGAATACCCAAGTAGCACACGCAACATCTTCCAAAAAGCACCTTGTTTCTATTCAGTTTCATTAAAGGCATTGGAAAAACATCAAAGCACGTAAAAGTTGCATCAAGATGTCAAAAACGTTCGAGTTGTGATCAATGTTTTATTAACATTGCAATGCAGCACGTGTTTGACATTTGGAAACAAACAACCAAAGAATTCTCCACTTTGTGTAGCAAACACGAAACGAAATCATCAAGTTGCATATTTTTTACCATGTAACTTCAATGCGTCTTTCAAAATTTAATTGTTTGTTTAAATTAAGTTGAAGATAAGTTGAGTGTGTCTTCATGTTTAAGTACAAAAGTCCATAATCGTATGGTTTTTATGGTGAGTCAACATGCAGTCCCTTCGAAGTTTTGAATGGTGCTGTGGTAGAGTGAAGGGCTATCAATCACAAGATCCATAAACCGAATCCAGTTTCATATTTTTATTTTATTTTTTCCGTTGTAGTATTTGACAATTTTACTGCAATCGAAGGATGTTTCCGTAGGCTCCACCTCTTGCGCTTTTTGGATTGCAAGAGAGTTATATTTGATGGTGTAGTATTCAGAGCAAGCGGCTAATGATTTTAGTTTGTATAAGTGATTCTAGACTATGAATTGATTCTGCTATTGCGGATTGTACATTAAACATAAGCAATCAAATATACCAATCGTGAAATCACATATTTCGCGTGCCCCAATTTGTACAATGTGGCAAGTTTTACTTTAGACTTGATTCGAATTCTCAATTTTGCATATGCGCTAATACTGATCTCTATCGTGAAAGAATCTGTACATGATTGAGTATTTGAGAGTATGGAGAGCAACATATTGAATTTTCTGACGAACTTTGCTTTATTTAAGCGTGTGCCAATGAATCGGTAGCTTGTGAGGGGCTGGGAGAGGTTGCGCGGCGGGATATGGCAATGCTAGCGCAGTGTGAGATGGTGTTGGTAGCGCCATCGGGTTGAGCAGCAACGACGAAGATTCCACCGGCAGTTTGCTGTCGAATTTTAAAACGAACAGTCGCACCGCTCTTCAACGGCGGATTCCATTCAGCCGTTTTCGGCTGGAATACGACAGATGGCACATACGCAAAGATTGTTTCTTTCCGAATAGTTGCAATACAGTGAAATGTTTAGTAGTGAAACAAGTTGTGCTGCTTGAATCTATAGATTCAAGAAATTATTTTATTGGATGAAAAACTAGAAAAACAAAATTCCGAAAAATCAAAATGTGAAATTGATGATATCGCGATATCAAAATTTGTATCAATGATCATATATTCATCTCATCGCAAAACAGAGAAATACAGCTTCAATCTCGAAAAGTTTCTGCGCGAGCATTTGGCAACACTACAACCCTATCATCGTAGTGGCGACCATCGGACTTTCGCCAGGAGCAAGTTGGCTGAACACAAAGGGCTGAAAGTATTAGAAGGCTGTTGTAGGATTGAGATGAATTAGATTGATTTTAAATAAAGGTCTAATATTTGAATTTATTGGCAGTACTTTAAATTACTCGTAACCTACTAATTATTTATAAAAGTGTATTATTAATAACAACCCTATTTACGAGACAAATGTCAAAACGAGATTCATAAGCGTTTGAAAGAGAAAGAAAAAGCGAGAGACTACACGGAAGAAATAAACTACCCAATAGTGAGTTTAATTCACCCAACCTCGAACATCCGTACGGGAAGCCAAAATTGAGTAAGTAGGGTCGAAGTAGTTTGCCTTTACTCCCATGTTAAAAAGTACCCAACGGAAAATTTATTGACCCAAATTTAAGTTTAATTCACTCAATTTCGACCTCAGGTAATAAAACTCAAAATTGGCTTCCCGTATTGAACTGGCGTCGTTGGATTGTTTGGCTCTTTTGTTTTGACAACAAAAGAAAGAGTGGATGAAAGCGAAGAGAAAAATAACTCAAAAGTAAGTTTAAAGTACTCAATTTTGGGTACTTTTTTCTTCCGTGTATGAACAGGTAGTCTGCATGTATCAGGTGACAGAAGCTTCAGTTTTAAGACGGATGTAGTAGAGAGTGGAAGTGAAAAAGTGAATTCTCGCTTAACTTTTCAGAAGGACCTAAGTAACATTTTTTCATAAAATAATTCGAATAGTTCAATCAACAGAACAACATGAAAGCTATTGATTGCAGTATTTAAATTAATTCATGAAAAAATGTTACTTTGGTCCTTTTGAAAAGTTAAGCTAGAAATGTTGAATAAAATGTTGAAGTGTTGAAAGAAAAAATGAAAATGTGTTTTAATTTGAAAGACTCCGACAGCTGTAAACTTGCTGAAGGAAGGCTGAATGTATCGATAAGCTGATATTGGTTGGAAGAAATGAATCACCAATAGTACAATGGAGTATAAGTTGAGTAGTTGAGAGGTCTAGGTCTAGGTCTAGGTCTAGAGGTGATTCAATTTATCTGTAGTCATTCTTCAAATATAATTTTCAATTCCTGAACATCTTCTAATGTCTAGTCTCCCATAAAATTCGCCGAGCCGATTCGATTGGTTTATGACACTCCAAGCCTTCTATAAAAAGTTTTTTTTGTATCGACCGTATAGGTACTTTCAAATGATTCAAGGAGCAGTCACCCTATTTCAAACCTGCAAGTAAATTATCAAGAATATTGAATATTGATAGACTGATTTAGAGCGTAACATGCATTGCATTGTATCTGTATCAAAGCTGACACATTCCGTGTGTGAAGAGGCAATAGATAGTGATGATCAGGAACTAATATAACCGGGACGTGACACTTGGATTTTTTTCGTGTTGCGCTTCAAGTCTCCATCGGTGTGTAGAGTTCTAGGTATACAAATGAAAAGACCCTATATAGCGCTGTCAATTATTAATTTTTCCGTTTGATTTTCTCACCGTGCACTCTCCGTTGACAGCATTGATGTTTTTGTTTTGGACCGGTTTTTCTTCTCCAGTTGCTAAATGCTAATTTCGTGCACAAATCGTGAGTATCTACTGTTGCAATTGCGACAAATTCAATATTTTGGGTCTAATTGCTTTTTTGTGGTCAGGACGCTCATCTAATAACTCGATTCTTACCTCACGCTTCCAAAGTTCTACGGATTTGTACTGGAACTTTGTGCTAGAACCATAAATCGGATGTGGAATGCCAAGGCGTCAACAGAGCTGCGTTTAGGCATTGAACTTACTTAGGATAACGACTTGTTATACCGGTACACTTCTCAAGCCTAAAAGGCACAGACACTTTGGTTGGATGATAACTAGGAGGACATATCCACATTACGGCTGCACAGCGTGCTAAGGAAAATTATCACCGCTTCATGACCTCTCTGTTAAGTAAGCATAGATCAAAAACATTGTTTCACATATATGTAGTTTAGTGATCGTCAATTACCGTAATCCAGTGCATTCTCTCTACAGCTCTACAGATTCGCGTCGATATTAACTAAACCGATCCCGTTCACTGACCGCATGCTTGCGCTTCTTCGGAACAAACTTTTGTTGGAATTCAATAGCAAAACAATGTCCCCGTTTTTACTAAGATTTGCGATGGGAAGAGCAACAGAACACATCAGTAACCTCCAGGTGATGCAAATACTGTAGTTTGTATATGCTGATCTTTGGAACAATCCGCTTCCAGAACTGCATCTCGCCTAAATTATTGTTTGTGAAAATTGCAATTGCAATTGGACAAACAAATGCAATCGCCAGGCAGTAGGTTGAAGTTTCGCTATTCCAGTCAAGCACAAAACGTAATACCTAAATAAAGCCTTGAATGAACCATCAGATTCAACGTAGGCGCTATGAAAGGAGGAATGATGTCCCGTCTACGTCTGTCTGCGAGACTTACTTAAGGAAGTTTATAAGTGATCCTCCCCTAGGTTATCAGACATGCCCAGCTACAAATAAAAATCCCGCTCGTAGCGAAGCGCCGGGTTTGGAAAACCAACGTTAAGTATCGGCAATGAGTTTTGGGAACAGCGAGTCACCAACGATAAATAGGAGCTTGATGACATATGTAAAGTCAGCCGAAGCTAAGTGGGCTCACCAGTAGGCAAAGATTTGAGAACGCGCGTGAACTTCACCTTAGTTTGATTTGATGTGCGGTACCGCTGAGAAAAAAAAACTCGCCGAAGAATTCCATATCAAAATCAAATTTGTTTCGAGAGTATCACACTCCAGGAAAAGGATTTACTTACATATGAGTATAGGTCTCACGATGAAAACACATTACGATTAACGTTTACAATACCCTTCTTCTTCTTTTTTTTCTATGGCTCTACATTCCAACTGGAACTTGGCCTCAATTTAGTATTCTATTAGCATTTCCTTACTTTATTGAAAGTTTTTGTGGTTTTTCTATGCCCCCCATTGTATGAATATATGTATCTTGTGTCGCAAGTACAAGAGATTCACTATGCTCAGAGAGTCGAGAATGTTTTCCACCCGAAACGTCCTACACCGGACCGAGAAAGAAGAAGGAACAAAGAAAATGAAAAAAAGAAGAGAAGGAAGAAGGAAGAGTGAAGAAAATAGAAGAGAGAAGAAAAGAAAAAGGAAGAAGAAGAAAGGAACAGGCGAAGGAAGAACTACTAATTTCTCACTTGTTGATTCATTCTTCTCATTCGGCCTATTGGCCTGACATCGTTGTATTTGTACGCTAAACAAAAGCACTATTGTTTAGGACCTAAACAAACCTAAACTTTAGGTAAATATACTAACTATGAATCTAGGGTGAGTGCTAGTAATGGACCCCTTAAGGACGGAAATTTACTTCAATCGTTACTTGTCATCTGGTGCTACAGAATGGCAATATGTCATGAGTCTGACTCTCTATAGAGTCAGACTCATGACATATTGCCATTCTGTAGCACCAGATGACAAGTAACAGTTATCAGCAATGCGTTTGAAGAAGAATTTGCTTGAGGAATTGTACACTCAGAAAAAACTGCATATTGCTTATAAATGTCTTGCACTTGAAATTGGATCAGTTGGTTTTGCTTTTACATAATATGTGCGGTGCTTATAAAACCTTGTCGATTCAGTCATCATGAATTTTATGTGCAAACGTATTACCTCCTATGATGAATGCACATACAAATCAATGAGATTGAATCAATTCAATTTTATTAGTTTTGCTAATATATTCTAAACGCATTGCTGAGGCAGAACAAAACAAACATGAATAATAATGTCGTTTTTGTTTTTTGTTGTTGCGGAGTCATTTTATTATCTCAACCTAATTTTTAAAATGCACAGTAGAAAGAAAATGTAAAAGTAATTAAATATTCAAGATACAGGAATTCTTATAGCACTTCAGTATGTGCAAAAACGATCCGAATCATTCTTGTTTCATCGAACAGATCCGGATCGAAACTTCGGATGTGCTCCCAAAGAAATCTTACGTAAGCCGTTGTTCGATTGTAGCTTATTTCCAATCACTCTCGGTCGGTTCCATCAGATCCTTGTTCAAAGATTCGAACTCGAAGACCACAGGAAAAGGGGCTGATAACCAATTCGATGAAGCACATGCTGGATTCTTCAAGATGAGGTCAAATCCGTAGAGGAAATAGAATGTTGTTGCCGACGTATCTAGAAAAAATACGTATTCATGATTCCGCCGCATATACTAAGCAGGATTAACACATTCTGATATCTAAGCTACTTGAATTTACCCTTGAATTCGATTCTCCAAACTAAATTTTGCTCTCGAATTATATATGATCTACCATGAACTTCTGTCGGCAAAGTATCTTTTTCAATCCCTTTCCCTTTTTCCCTTGTCTTTTGTTGTTCAGTGTCTTATGCCATTAGCTTGTTATTACATTTTATGTGCAATAGCTTATAGAACTCGTTTTGAAACCATTGCACATAAAATGTATTACAAAAGATCATGTGTTTAAATAGTTTCGTACTTAACTTGCATTAAACGCATTTGAAATAAGAACTCTGCCCTCTTGATGGCTTCTATGTGAGCTTTGCACATAAATTTTATCACGCGAATAATTTGAGGAGGAGCATTTGAGGAATGAAGTCCATGAGATTTGCTGGAAGTAACTTTAGGAGGAAACTAAAGGAACAACAGGAAGAGTTCCTGGAAGAATCCATGAGGAAACAAAGTAAAAATTCGTCAACAGTTTTGCAAGGCATGTCACACGAAATTTCGTCAAAATTTCCCACTCTCGAAATTTTGCCAGGAGAACCTCATGTAGTCTGACCAGGTATCTCTCCTGTTAGTTCGAACAATAATTCCCTATACAATTCCAGCAGGAATTTATGCTAGAGTTCACAATGAAAAAAGTTCTTGAATGTGCTTGAATGAACTTTGAAAGATTTTTTTACGCTTACAGGAATGTGCATATATCAAAACTCCAGGGTGAAAGACTCAATGAATTAACGTAAGAACCAGACAGAAATCCAGTGATTTTAAAGAAAATTTGAGAATCAAGCCAAAGTCCCATATTATCAGACAAATATTTGACAATATTGCTCGTAACTCGGCTCGTATCCGAGCAGTAGAAATTGGCTGAATAATACCTAATTCTGTTATTGATATCATACTCTGTTATGAACTAGTCCTGCATAAGAGGTAAAATACCAAATGAATAATACCAAAAACTAATATGTACAATACTTGAGCAATAACACTCAGTTATTAAATTGAATTTCAATACCAAATGCATGTGACCAAATATAATTATTCGTTTGGTATTAAAATACATAAGCATGTTATGCCTAAAGTATTCTCCATATAAGTTTTTGGTATTATTTTTAGATATTTTACCTCTTATGCAAGGCTAGTTCATACCAATTTATGTATATTGTCGGCGTATCACCAAGTTAGAATTCAGAAGTCGGAACTTCCGAACCGAATTCTTCCGAAGTTTTATTTGTCAAACTAATTGATGCGTTGTTTAGAGCATCTTTAGGCGAATCCAGCGCACTACTTCCGATGTTGGGAAAATTGCCTGTAATTGCCTGAGAAAAATCCAACTTCGGTATAAAAAGCGGTATGAATTTATTCCGGATAGACAATATTGAGGTCGTCGCTCCTACTCCGGTAGTATAACGGTATGCATATTCACCAAAGACTACCATATACAGTTCATTTAAAAAAAACGGAAGAACACATAAAACGTTTTTTCGGGTTAGTACAAGCTCTCCTTGACGAGAATATTCTATAGCTAATCTCAGAACATCCCTTCCAGGAATTCCTGGAGAAATTACTCATAGTCATCTAGTATTGTTCCTGAGAATCCTTTGATATTTTATTTGACAGTATTTAAAAAATTGTCTATGTCCACCACAGATATAAGAAATCCTAGACGATTTTATAATAAACTACAGTGGACTCTGAACTTCCCATCACTCATCTTCTCCGTCGTCTTCATCCTCATCGGTGCGTTCGTGGAAGCTTTTATCGACTTCCCCATTCTCCTCGTTCCAGTCTGATTCGTCTTCTTCGAAATTCTAATTAAACATCTACATTGAGGTCCTCCTCATCATGCCGCGTCGTTTTCTCGGTCGGACGCATCCAAATACTTCAGGGAGGAGATTAGCTAGAAGACTTTTGGATTTTTTTGTTTTGTAGGAGTCATCGTAACCTCATTGTTGAACAGCCTCAGTACTTCGAAGTTTTCCAGCCCCTTCAGCTGTTGCAGCTCATTTAAGTCCTTCGCCAATTTGCCGGACAGGTTCAGCTGTGTATCAGCCAGCTGCTAACGGTGAGGTATCTCAGGGAATTTTAAATGTGGCGTGAGATATTGCAGCTTGAGAGGGCCGGAAGCTTGGAGAAGCTCTTCTGTGACACTAGCCCGACGTTGATGGAACTAAGCGCTTCGAACCTATCGGTAAGATACTGTGGCAGCGGCAGTTGTCCTGGGTGATCTTGTCATCTGGCAGTTTTCGTTTTACCAGCGCTATTCTCTTCTCCATTTTTTGTGTGACGTTTTCGGACATGTCCACAGACGGCTACAGCGACTAAAAACTTAATAATCCGGAATAGTATCACGACAATGAAAAATAAATCAACAGATTATACGGCGCAAAGGTTGCTTCCGGGCGGAACAACACACAAATATTTTTGTTTTGTCTCAGAAAAAACATAAATAAAATATACAGGGGTTTGAGGTTAGGAATCTGTCAAAAAAGTCTACACTTTCCGAAACACTTCAAAATAAATTTAACCATAATGTGAGTAAACTACACTAGTGCCTCTGGTGGTGCTGGTCTCGTGAGCTCTTCTGGGTTGCATGAATTTTTAATCGGTTCTTCAGGACAATCACGTCCCGGTTATTAGTTCCTGGTAATGATGTCGACCACCTGTTCAATAGAAACAAAACGGTTCGTTGTCGTGAGTGTTCCAAAATTGAAAGCTATCCAGTGACTCGCCGGTGGGTCGACGCCTGAGACGAGACCTGCAAAGAGGAAAAATGTAACTTCAGCTGCTGCCAGCCAACTGCTGTCACGAACTGTCAGGTGCAACCAGCAGCTTTTGAGTGAAAGTATTGGTATCCCAAATAAAATATTCCACATCATTTTGTTTTACCAAGACTTTTTACTTTAACGAGTATTCCAAACCTTCCGTTTAGCTTGTTAATAATCAGTAATAAACCTGTGTTTTGTTCCCGAAATCCTTATGAAAATGAATTAACTATTTCGTGAATTGGATACACTTTTATTGTGCTCAGAAGGGTCCACCTGGGGCTTAGGTGAAACAGTCAAGTAAACAGTTGAAACTCGATGGTCAACTGTGATGAAAAGAAGAACAAGTGTCAAAACAAGAGAAAAGAAGCAGCTTCTTTGCAGGTCTCGTCTCAGGTCGACGCCATATGGAGCAGTGGAGCACCCCGTTTGCTTCCCAAATCGCAAAGACTTACAATAAGATTTATCCTACGGTGTTGGCGATAAGAATGATGTTTCAGGCGCAAAGTAGAAAGCGAACAACATTTGACAATGGAAGAGCGAATAAAATCCATTCAGATGATTCCGTTTCAATATTCATACAATAATGGAAGCATTTGCATGATAATTTCACGATGGTGTTGTAGATGGTTGTGAAAAGACTAGAGACATAGCGCAATTAAACAGAACTTAAGGTAATATTTTCGAGCAGGTATCGAAAAGATGAGCTGTAGAGGGTTGTACTCTAAATATGCTATTGCTTTTTCGGTTCAATCGGATCAACCTTCATGCGAACGGAAATAAGTCTTGCTATCTGCTATAATTTACATGAACCCGAAAAAGCTTTAACGTAAAGAGTGTATACGAAACTGACGTGAAGAGTAGTTATGAATCCTACCACACTTTATCAAAAATAGACGAGGAAGATCTAATTGGTATTAACTTATTCATAGAAATTCATCGTGAGCTCATCATGCAAGATTATCGATTCAATCATCCATCCCGTCGGTAAGAGCTCCGATTTTGCTGCAAGGATTATCCTTTCCGTTCAGTTGAATCCATCATTTGCCTCGGATTGGCGCCACCACACCCCCGTAACCGAATACCAACCCGTTTCCTTTTTAATTTCTACCCACATCACGCAAGCATTAATGTACTCCAACTCGACTTCACCGTTCTCCCTTCCGAAACGTCTTCGGTTTCAAGAAATTAAATCCTGTCTGAAATTGTTTTTCCATGTTTCCCTCCTGGGTGAAACCCCTTCCAAAGCCATTTACGTGCAATCTCTAGCACACACTAACGATTCGCTCGATAAGTGGTTTGTTTTATCCAAGTGTTTGATTTCACCATTTTCATCTCCATCACGCGAACGAACGAATTGCTTGTCACCGCAACAACCTCTATCCGTTGCGTTTTAACATCGTGATTCAGTTCAGTTTGCAAGCTTCCATGGGCTATTTTAGGAACAGTTTCATTTCTTTCGAACATGCACCCCACATTTCTCTACAAAGCGTTTGAATGAAATATTTTTGCTGAAATTCTTTTTGAAACCGGATGTGCGTAGATAAAAATATGATTAAAGATTCAAGATATTCTTGGAAAACTTAAACCCTGAAGCAATAACAAGATTATTATAATTATCATTTTGGAAAATAAAATAAAAACGCTTCAGGGAAAATAAGAAATTGTCTATAGAAAAAATGAGAAGTTGCCATTGAAGAAATCAAGAGTGCAAGCAATTATTAAATATAGAAGTTTCATAAATAGTTGTATTGAAAGCATTTAACGAAATTTTTAGTATGTTACCATACCTTTTGTTGTTAGTTTTGATTTACTGATGGACACAATCATTCTTCATCTCATTACAACCATTTAGGAATAGAAGAATGACTCATTAATCTTAAAACATAGAAATACGATCAATCACGTTCCGGCACACCATCAGGTACGGTTACCACCATGCACGGTCTCGACCAAGAAAAACTATCTTCAGTATAGGGAAAGAGTGCTAGTAGTGGACCCCGTGGGTATAATGGACTCCCTGAACAAAATCCCAAATTACACGCTAAAATCAACAATTTTATGCAAGCTTCCGTCAGGTGAAGTTGCTTCATGTAACAGGACAGCAGTTCCATACATTTGTTATTATTGGGAAACAGAAATTTAGTTATATTAACTAATTTGTAAATGTAAATATGCTAAAGGGTTCATTACTAGCACACAAGGGGGGGTTCATTAATGGCAAAAGGAACATGTGATGTGGGAATGGAACATGTAAATTAGATGGGGGGCATAATACGTGTATAAACAAACTCGACGTTGCGTATTATGGACCTGGGGGTGGCCATAATAGGCATGCTAGCTACATAATTTTAAAATGCCTTTTTCATTGGTAAAAATGAATGTTTTGCCTAGTTTTATGTACGAAACACGATGCTGGAACCTGTTGCTTGTCATCTGGTACAGCAGAACTAAAATTTGTAAATTTTAGACGTTAAGAGGTCTATTACTAGCACTCATTACTCACTCAAACGTTCAACCGCACACTTGTTCACCGAACGTTAAAAAAAGAACCAAAAACTCGTATTCGATTGCGCGAACTATCTGCTTACTGAGCAGGAATACGACAAAACAGCAACTAAAAAAAATGAGCACTTTGAACAGCAAAAATTACAATTATAAATGAAAAAAAAAATCCATAAAGAAATCAATATGTTCCACACAATTTCCATAAAGAAAATAAAATTAGCAATTCAAAATTACAAAAATTTTCACACAATGTTTTTTTTTTTCACGAAAAATTAAACATTTTCCACGAAGAGATCAATAAAGAGCAATAAAAAAATGAATATTTTCATAAAGAAATTTATAAAAGCAATAAAACTGAGCATTTTTCCATAGACGACACCTTCTATGCGTTTAAAGTTCCTCCAGGAATTCCTCCGGAAGTTCCTCCAGGAATTCCTCCGGAAGTTCCTCCAGGATTCCTCCGGAAGTTCCTCCAGGATTCCTCCGGAAGTTCCTCCAGGATTCCTCCGGAAGTTCCTCCAGGATTCCTCCGGAAGTTCCTCCAGGAATTCCTCCGGAAGTTCCTCCAGGAATTCCTCCGGAAGTTCCTCCAGGAATTCCTCCGGAAGTTCCTCCAGGAATTCCTCCGGAAGTTCCTTCAGGAATTCCTCCGGAAGTTCCTTCAGGAATTCCTCCGGAAGTTCCTTCAGGAAATCCTCCAGAAGTTCCTTCAGGAATTCCTCCGGAAGTTCCTCCAGGAATTCCTCCGGAATGTCCTCCAGGAATTCCTCCGGAAGTTCCTCCAGGAATTCCTCCGGAAGTTCCTCCAGGAATTCCTCCGGAAGTTCCTCCAGGAATTCCTCCGGAAGTTCCTCCAGGAATTCCTCCGGAAGTTCCTCCAGGAATTCCTCCGGAAGTTCCTCCAGGAATTCCTCCGGAAGTTCCTCCAGGAATTCCTCCGGAAGTTCCTCCAGGAATTCCTCCGGAAGTTCCTCCAGGAATTCCTCCGGAAGTTCCTCCAGGAATTCCTCCGGAAGTTCATCCAGGAATTCCTCCGGAAGTTCATCCAGGAATTCCTCCGGAAGTTCATCCAGGAATTCCTCCGGAAGTTCATCCAGGAATTCCTCCGGAAGTTCCTCCAGGAATTCCTCCGGAAGTTCCTCCAGGAATTCCTCCGGAAGTTCCTCCAGGAATTCCTCCGGAAGTTCCTCCAGGAATTCCTCCGGAAGTTCCTCCAGGAATTCCTCCGGAAGTTCCTCCAGGAATTCCTCCGGAAGTTCCTCCAGGAATTCCTCCGGAAGTTCCTTCAGGAATTCCCTCGGAAGTTCGTCCAGGAATTCCCCCGGAAATTCCTCCAGGAATTCCTCTGGAAATTCCTCCAGGAATTCCTCCGGAATATCCTCCAGGAATTCCTCCGGAAGTTCCTTCAGAAATTCCTCCGGAAGTTCCTCCAGAACTTCTGCCGAAAGTTTCTCCAGGAATTCCTCTGGAAATTCATCCAGAAATTCCTCCAGAAGTTCCTCACGGAATTCCTACGGATATTCCTTCAGGAATTCGTATGCCGGAAGAGTGTCAAGCGAAGAAAATATTTAGTAGAGAACTCAGAAGAGGCCGCAGGCTTCGTGGAAGGCCCCGTACACGATGGCTTTTTGCAGTTGAAGACGACCGAAGGGCGCTCAATGTTCAGGGCGACTGGAAGCGATTGGCCCTGGATCGAGTCAAGTGGAGAAGGATACTCCATTCGGCGTAGGTTCATCGAAGAGCTGTAGCCCATCAAGTAAATAAAACGACTGATTCCGATGATTTTTTTAAAAATAATTTGCAGATATTTCTGTGAAAATATTGCCGATGAAAATGTTGAAGAGCTGATAAAAATAAAAATAAAAAAATAATTTTAGTTAAAAACTAAGCTAAAAAATCGGTAAACGTAAGCAACTTCGAAAATGAATGAATTTCGAAAATAATGAATTTCGAAATCCCGCAGGAAATCCCTTCAGGAATTCCTTCGGAAGCTCCTCCAGGAATTCTTCAGCAGTTCTTTCAGGAATTGCTCCAGAAGTTTCTTCAATAATTCCTCTGGAGGTTCCTCCAGGCATCCTCCGGGAAGCTTTCTTTATGAATTCCTCTGAAAGTTTCTCCAAGAGTTATATATAATTTTTTACAATAATTTCTTTAAAAGTTCCTCCAGGAACTCCTCTGAAAGTTTCTCCAATAATTATTTGGAAGTTCCTCCACGATTTATTTGGGAAGCTTCTCCAGGAATTCTTCGGAAGGTTTCTCCAAGAATTCTTCCCGGAACTCCTAACAAATTCCATTCCAATTCTTCCAGCAATTTTTCAGGAAGCATCTTCAAGAATTCCTTCGGAAGTTCCTCTAGGAGTTCCTCCGGAAGTTTCTTCAGTAATTCCTCCAGAAATTCCTCCTCTGAAGTATTCGACATTTCTTTCAGGAATTTTTCCGAAGGTTAAACAAAAAAATAATTGTGATGTTCCCCCAAGCATTCTTTGGGCAGCTTCTCCAGCAATTCCTACAAAAGTTTCATTAACATTCTTCAGTTCTTCTCGAAGTCCCTCGGTTAATTCCGGTAATTTCGAACAGACAATGTCATTGATTGCGGGATTTCGAAATTCATTATTTTCGAAATTCATTCATTTTCGAAGCTGCTTACGTTTACCGATTTTTCAGCTTAGTTTTAACTGAAATAGGTGATCAGCTCTTCAACATTTTCATCGGAAATATTTTCACAGAAATATCTGCAAATTATTAAAAAAAAATCATTGAAATCGGTCGTTTTATTTACAGTTTTAAAATATCAAAAATAGCTAAATATTAACAAATCATCGTTAAATTTTCAGATCACTGATCTTTGCAATAAAATGGACGACAGAATTTCGAGTCTTTTTTTAAGTGTGTATACTTCAAATTCTCCTGACAATTCTCACAGAAGCTTTTACATAAATTCCTTCCAACTTGTTTTCCCTGGAAACTCATCCAAATTTTGCCCCTGGAAACTCTTCCTTAAATTCTCCTGCGTTCTATTCTTCGAGCTCCATCAGGAGTTTCCGTGGAAATTGGAGCTATTTCTACTTATATACTTCCCAAGACAAATCCCTCTATAGATTTCCCAAGAAATTTCTCTGAAAATTGTTTCGTAATTTCATTACTTAATGTATACTCCAATAAAATCCTACAGGAACTGCTCCGATATACCTATTCCTCCAGCTGGAACTCACGACGGATTTTTTCTGGGATTATTCAAAAGAGTTCTTAAAAGATTTCTTGGAACAAATCCTAAATTAGGGCTGCCCAACGTATGGCCCGCGGGCCGGATGCGGCCCGTGGCTCCATTTTTTGTGGCCCGTTGCGTGTGAGAAAAAATACTTCATAACCACCCCGAAAGCTTTTCTATCTGGCATGAGAAGCTCCTTCTCATTATTTATTAATAAATACTGTAAGTTAGGCCGATACAAATAATTAAAAACAATTATGTCTTCCCCGCCCCTCGGTTTTTTGCCCAAAAATTATATTTTGAGGAGCAACAAAAATAAAACAAATTATTTTGAGGATTTTCAAAACATTCTTTAACAAATCCGAGGAGTTTTTTACTTTTTTTTTATATTTATTTTTTATTATCCCCTCCTCCCACTTTTGGCTTTTTGGAGACCAGTACTGCCGTGAATCGCATATTTGTCCCATATGAATAGGAAATTCAGCAAAGATGGGACTGATATGCGATTCACGGCAGAGTAGGACATGATTTGAATTAAATATTTGTAACGGCCTTATTACTGATTAAAAGATAAAATCTGTGCAAGAACGGAGTCGAACAATGCAGCACAGGCTAGTTTTGCTGTTAATACAATTTTGGCATTATGGATGAAACCTTTCCAGGACGGAGAGCTTGTTAGGAAATCGGCTGTCGGCTTCAGTAGCATTAGTTTGTCGTAAAGCACGATGAAGAGTTACAGCTCTCACAGAAGATTTGAAAAGTGCGTTGCGTGAAAAAGCCACCTACTGCTGATTGTACCTGCTCGCAATCGATGAAAATACTTCATGTAAAAAACAAGGTACATATAGCTGTCTTAAAAAGGGGAATTTCTGATCATCTTCAAATTTATCACAAAGGAAATAGCAGTCTTGATCATAATGAAGGAAACGACTACCGGTATCGACCTGGGGAGAGCTGTTAAGACCTGTATGAAGGAGCTTGAATTCATCTTTGAAAACTGAAGGCCTAACAACTGATGAAGCTCCGGCAATGGTAGGAAAGAGCACTGGCGTTGTGACACTTGGAAATTAAAGCAATTTGTTAATTGTTTTTTTATCAATTGTTAATCAAATTTTTGCATTTTTCATCAAAAAGGATCTATGTACAAAAATGATAAATAATCGTGATGTAGCGTCGCTCGTTATTAAAAAAATCAACTCTACCTACGCGAAGAAACTCAGCAACCACTAATTCAGAATTATGTGGACGGAAATGAAAGCAGAATACGGCGATTCGTTGTGTTAGTTAGTTGGTTAAACCATGATACCTTGCTAAAGAGCGAAGAAAATCTATTTATTTTATTTTCTCTCTCCAGAAGTACATATATGTGAACAGCTCTTATCAAGAATAAAATCAGTAAAAAGTAGTTGCTGATCTTCATTATCTGCGGCGAAATTCGATCATCGATTGTGAAATCAATATGCGTCGAGTATTGGAATGAAGTCAACAGTTCCATGTCCTGTTACTTAAAAAGAAAAAGAAAATAAGCACACACAAAAAAGATTGCTTAAACGTTTAGTTTTTCCTATAAAAATGAACCATTCTGTAAAACTTAATCCCATTCTGAAAAAATGTATTTTACTTTGGTTATTTTGAAAATGTTTAAAAAATATGTTCCGAATATTTCCTGGCCAGCCAGCAAGTGGCCAATTTGAAAATTGGCTCGTGGCTTAATAAGGTTGGCCTGGCCTGTCCTAAATGATTATTTAACAAGTTCCTGAAGAAATTCAGGAAGGAGCTTCTGATTAAAACCCCTATAGACATTATGGAATAAATTCCTGGGGGAATTTTCGATGTAATTTCTGAAATATTTCCTGGAGAGATTCTCGAAAAAAAACTGGAAGAATTGTTGAAGAAATTTCAGGAGAAATTCCAAAAAGATTTCCTGGTTTGAATCACTGTAAACATTTTTAGATAAATTCTTGAAATAATTTCGGGTGGATTTCCCGATGAGCATCCAGAAGATATAATTAAAGGAATTACTAAAATAGTTAAATAATCATGAAGTTAAAAACTTCAACTTCAACTTCAAAGGAAATTTAGAAGAAATAAAAAAAAAAACTATTTTTGAGCTTCCGAATTAAAAAAAAATAATAATAATACCTGTCATAAGACGAGTTTATACAATGCCATTGAATTCCACCAGTTAATTGTTTCTTGACAGATACGTATTTCGACCTCAACAGTAAGGCCGTCTTTAGTGTCTCATACTTGACTCGACTTACGAGACACTGAAGACGGCCTTACTGTTGAGGTCGAAATACGTATCTGTCAAGATACAATTAATTGGCGGAATTCAATGGATTGTATAAACTCGTCTTATGACAGGTGAAAACATTCCACTAAAAAGCTCAAAATAATTTTCTTATCAAATAATAATAAATAATTTAAGACCGAAACACTGAAGAAATTCTAATAGGAGTTTCTTAAACTTTTCTAGGATTTATTCATTTATTTAGACTAAGGCCTAAGTGGCCTGTGCGGTATATAAGAATCTTCTCCATTCGGCTCGGTCCATGGCTACACGTTGCCAACCACGCAGTCTACGAAGGGTCCGCAAGTCATCTTCAATCTGATCGATCCACCCTTGCTCGCTGCGTACCTCGCCTTCTTGAGCCCGTCGGGTTACTGTCCGAGTTTTCTAGAAGCAATTCTTAAAATTCCTGAAAAACAATTGATTTCTTAGGCTGCGAAAATTAAAAATCAACCGGCGATAAAAACCGCAGGTGCTTTCAATAAGCCAGGTAAGACATCTGTCAAGAACAAGTTTTTTAAAAGTAATCTAGTTGTGCGAGCAGCGTTATTTGGAATTAATTCAACTGTTACTTTTAATTTGTATATAATTCGGGTAATGTGACGCAGTCTTAAAGATAATATTTTTGTGTTTGCCGGGCATACTTATATAACTTATAAACATATCAAAATCAGCTCAAGGCTAGTTACAGTTATGAACAACCACCCAATTATTTCGGCATATTTGGAAGTAGATAAATGTAAAATGAACTTGACTGCAAATATGTATTTCCGATAAGATAAGATAGGATAAGATTTTATAATTGCAATGCTTAGTGCTAATTTATTTATGTTTTGTGGAAAATTCTCGATTGTTTATGAAAATTATTGCTTATATCCTGATTTCCTTATTGGCAATTTCCTATTTTTTTAATGGAAATTTTCCATATTCTAGAATGAAAACAGCATGAAAAGGACGAAAGGCCTTGGGTTATGTAGACTAGAACTAAAAACTTATAGAAATATTTACTTTAATCGCAATTGTACGAAAAAGCTTTATAACTGTAACTAAAATTGATTTCATCATGACACGAAAGCATTTCTTTGGTGTAATGTGTCAGTAAAAAACAAACAAATAAACATTGAAATACGATAAAAATGAAATGGGGTAAACTTCTTAGAAAATGACAATTTTTCCTCCAACAAAGTTAATAATAAATCTTCTATCTTTCAAATCATATGCAGTGCCATCACTGAGAAGGAGCACGACTGTAATAAAAATAAATCAACAAAAATTCCGAAGTGGAAAACATGCTCAATTTTCAGCCACCGCGAACTATAGAATCGCCGTGAAACTCAATTTCAGAAAGCTTTAAATGTTTTAACCTTCTGAAATTGAGCACAATGCCATTTCCCAATCAATCATTCGATGATATACGGCACTGTAAACCCTCATATGTGGAAAATGTGCAATAACTCATCGATCCTTTATCACAATATTTTGCACAACAGAGCCTCCACAAATCCCAGCAGGATCACCCTAGTAGACCGTACACACGTTCGATGAGGATGAATTTTCGCTGCCCGCGCTCATCTGGGGAATTCGGTAGTTTGCTCCGTTAGAGCTATGATTTATGTGACATCACTGGTAAACCGATAGCAAGTGAATCGGGATTCCATTGAGCGCTGCTAGGCATTTTTCTAGCACTCGTGAGTAGCGATATGCTGCCTATGTCACTTTGCGAAGATCGTAGAAACTTGGTTAGTGGATATAATTTACGAGAGTCATCCGATTTGTATAACGAGGTGGACAATACCACGAATGGGGAAACTTATCCGATATTTCACTGTTTTATTATCATTTAATATTTGTATCTACAGCCATTGGTCAAAAATCGTCAAGAGCTAGGTGAATGTCAATATGTATTATCCTTGAGACCATTGATTAATCGCGTCTGCAGCATTATGCTGTAAGAAAAAGAGCAATTTCATGTCGTTTGTAGTGTAGATGGGTGTATAAGTTGACGTTTCTTCTTCTTCTTATTGGCATTACATCCCTAAACTGGGACAGAGCCGCCTCGCAGCTAAGTGTTCATTAAACACTTCCACAGCTATTAACTGCGAGGTTTCTTAGCCAAGTTACCATTTTGCATTCGTATATCATGAGGCTATCACGATGGTACCTAATGCCCAGGGAAGTCGAGACAATTTCCAATCCGAAAATTGCCTAGACCGGCACCGGGCATCGAACCCAGCCACCCTCAGCATGGTCTTGCTTTGTAGCCGCGCGTCTTACCGCACGGCTAAGGAGGGCCCCTTGACGTTTAGCTAGATGATAAGTTAATGTCTACCTACCTGTAAGAAACAATATTCGAAAAAGATTTGTAGTTGGTTATGTTTCTCATATAAACGGAATGGCACTCAACTAGATAAACGTAATCGAGCTTCGCACACATCCCTTAAGTTTCCCGATATTGCGCTCGTATCGTTTCAGAAGGAGTTGGGATCACAAGATATGCACCGCATCACACATAATCATCATCGCACTGCGAGTTCCTTGTCTCTATGGGTTGTGAAATCTTGGTGCTATCAAATTTCTGCTCACGTAGAACATTTCCACTCGTTTACCTCGGCGGTGACTTGACGCGGGCGTGATTGAAATAACTAAAGTATATGACAATTCAGCGGGTGGTAGATACGGTAGAAAGTTGTTTGCTTCAAATGTTTGTGTAATTCATTTTATTAATTTTAGAGATTTACATTTGTTTTGTTGATTTACATTCCGTTGACATGTGCTAAATATATATATAATATATATATATATACCAAAAATAAAAAAAAACTATTTGAGGGCTTCTAAAGACTTGTTCACAAAATTTTACGTTTTAGTTGGTTCTTGAATATTTATAATAAATCATTTATTGCATTGCAAACACTCAATGCAACATTTTTCATTTCATCTTATTTCCAACATTGAGGTAGTGATGATTAATTAACTCAGAAGATTATCTGAGGCAATCCAGTGTCCTCGAAGTAAACACATTCCAACTCTTTGTGGGTCATGACCATTCCGTTTCTCCTACTCTGTGATTCACGGTTCTCTGAAAACATGCTCTACTGAAAGTGAAGCTCCCGTCATCGTCGTCGTCGTCACCGTTGTTGTTGGCTAGAATAGGAACATTCGTTTGATTTAACGACAAGCAACTGTCGGTATGCTTATTTACGACTGGCCTCTGGGTAATTCGTCGTTGGTCTGCGAAGCAGTTCTGCAACAACGAGCGCAAAGGGAGGACCCAAGCTGGCCATGGTCCAAAAGTCCCAGATCGGTTGCAGTTTGCCGTGTCACGCGCCCGGACCCAGTCTCGTTAGGATTGGGTGGGGGTCTAACCAGAAGAGTGTGTCAGTTCGCCAAAACAGTTCTCAGTTCTTGCGGCAGCCAACCATCTCTAGAACAGACGACGAAAAAAGTTTTCCCCAATAAAATCGGGTCAAAGTTTTCTCCTGAGTCGTAAAAAGAGATTTTCGACTCGGTGTGCGAATTTTAACATGGCCTCGCCGCAGTCAGTGAGCGAACTCCAGTCAGCATTCCAGCAGTAGACTACCGAAAGTTTAGTAGCACTACTATGTTGTTGAAGTTGGAGATATCGAGCTTTTTTGTCGCTTGACGCTTCTGCTTTTGGGGTCTAATAAATCATGTCCCAGCGACGAGTAACTGTAGCCATGCCGAGGTACACTAGAACAAGAGTTTAACGACTTCCGGGATGCCAGACGGAAGGAAATCGAGTCAAGTACGTGGCACTGAAGACGAAATTTCTGTTGAGTTCGAAATGCATATCTGTGAAAGTTACAAAGTGGTGAAATCAAATCGAATATCACTAATTCGTCTAGCGGTTAGTGAATGCATGGCAATCGATTGGTGATGCAATGCCGTTGCAGACATCCTTTAATGTTTCTTTATTCACTCTTTTTGTTGTTCAAGAAATTCAATTCTAGCTCATATATTGCAATTCCAATATATCTATCGAGGTAGACAGGCATCGTTATGTCTTATGATGCCTGTCAAACATAACAAGAATGTTATTATGCACAACAACTGGGCCAAACTTTTTGGCATCCTTGATCAGCATCCCGTTTCATGCTGAGTAGCAATGCCACCAATTCAAGGCCTGTTTTTTAGTACTGGCCAAGAGAAGGAAAAAAATATTGTCCCCATCTAAAAGCTTCCACGTGCGCTGGGCTTACCCTTAATCGTAAAACTTTTAATGTGATTAGATATTGTCGTTGGTTGGGATGCGTGGTACTGACTGCTGCTGTCGAACGAATGGCACCGGAAAGCGGTGACATAAATTTTGGTAAAATTTGGAACGGGAACCGTGTCGCCAAGGTACGCGTTTCATAACATCGCAATTTGAAATTGTTTTCTCTGTTTGGAATTAGCTATAATTGAAATTTTAGGATTCTTTTCCGTAATATCAAACCGAGTAGGGGTTTTCAGGGTATTTGGTAAAGTTGAAAATGGGATATCATCCACGACATTTACTTGCTGTAGGAATTGTCATGTTGGCGACTTGTTTGAATAATTTGAAGTTGAATATAAAAGGCATATCAGTTTATTCAAAAATGAATAACCATGTTTAAGCATTTACTTAAATTAAGTAGAATTTAAGAATTCTAACACAAGATTTGAATTGTACCTACACTAGAGTATCGGATAAAATATATTATCTTTGGGCAAACATTGCAAAGAGGAAAAAGTAACGGCATATACATGCTTCGTAAAATTTGAGGTACTAAGTCGCTCATTTCAAAAGAGCGACACTAAGACTTTTTAAAGGGCGCAAATTTAAAATTTATAAATTACAGGGAACATTGTAGCGAGCAATAAGGTATTGAAGGGGCGTCAACAATATCATACACTTGCTAACAATAGCTTCAAATATTCATCTTCATGAAGCAACTTCGGTCCGAATTTTGACAAACATCGCATGAATATTCAAAACATAGAATGACATAGTCAGACGACTACTCCACGAACTCATTCATTCGACTGTCACTGAATGTGTTTACTATGTGCAGAAAAAAACATAATTAGCATTGTTTATGTTGATGTTTACCACTGAAAGTGCCTCGAGGATGGAAATCGGATTCAGTCCTGTGTGATAAATCACTTTACTCATTTGAAACGTGTTCAGATTTCAGATAATTTATCAATTTGTAAAATGTGCATAAATATTCAATGACTAATATTCAACTGAATATTGACTGTCCAGAGCCGACTATGAATGTGTCGGAAGTGAACTGACAAATGAAGAAAAATGATCTTCACTAAAAAATTTCGATTATTTTACACTCTGGGCTTTGCACCAGGTTCGAGCGTATGGGTAAGCACCGCAGAGTTGAAGAAATGGGCCCTTAGTGTAAGCATATTGTTACTAACACCGCAGAGTTGAAGAAATTGGCCCTTAGTGTAAGCATATTGTTACTAACAATATGTTAGTAACAATATGCTTACACTAAGGGCCCATTTCTTCAACTCTGCGGTGCTTACCCATACGCTCGAACCTGGTGCAAAGCCTAAGCGAAGGTGAAGAAATTTACCCTAAATCAGTTTATGACACTTATTTGAACTCCGTGTTATGTATTTTTAGGGAATAATGGATCGATCAGGTGGAAGATGACTTGCGGACCCTCCGTAGACTGCGTGGTTGGCGACGTGTAGCCATGGACCGAGCCGAATGGAGAAGACTCTTATATACCGCACAGGCCACTTCGGCCTTAGTCTGAATAAATGAAATGAATGTGATTAAATGGATGGTAAAAGATGAACAAAATAATTTTCTACCGCATGCATAATGTTTGGGCATTCCCAGTCATTAAAAGTAGCAAAACCGTCGTGTACGACCATCATTAGGTAACAGTTTAGCAAAACCAAAGACAGAATCTTGTGAGAAAATTTAAGACTGCTGCTAACGTTATCCATGTGGATGCATTTTTGCTACTGACGTCAAATGACGTCAAGCCGCTTGATGAGTTATGGCTGAAACGCTGCAAACATCATCCACGCGAATACATTTTTGTAGTGTCAATCTTATCTCCTATAAAATGATGGATCTGAAAAGTACTGATTTGTTTTTAGTAATTCGTCTTTCCAATCACTAACAGCAACTCAACTGAAATCAAAAATCAAAATGTAGAGCGACGAGCGTTTGCAATTTTGCAACCGATGGCATCTTTCTTCCCTTACCAAGTGATTATGAAAACCTTTCCTCGTGTAAAATTATGGTCTCGATGAAACCTGTTAAGCACAAATCTTACTTTCTTACAAACATAAGAGAGCATATGCGTAATTTGGTCAAAAGATCATTCAAGATGGTCTTTGTATGGGTCCCATCCCATTGCCTAATCTATGGCAATGAGAAGGCGGACACGTTAGCAAAGGTGGGCGCACAGGAAGGTGAAGTTTATGATAGACAAATCTCGAATAACAAGTTTTTCCCATTAGTCCGTCAGAGTACTCTTCAAAATTGGCAAATCAATTGGTCACACAATGAACTTGGACGGTGGCTATTTTCCATAGTTCCTAAAGTTTCTGTGCGAGCGTGGTTCAGAGGAGCGGACTTAAACCGAGGATTCATTCGCACGATGTCGAGGCTTATGTAGAATCACTATTCCTAAGCGCACATCTCTATAGAATAAGTCTCGTCGATAGCAATCTATGTAGGTGTGGAGCCGGTTACGATGACATCGACCTCGTAGTTTGGTATTGGAAGGAACATAACGCATCAAGAGAGCAACTATGGGGGAGGTTCCTTCATCAGTGCTGCCACATGGAAAAGTTTAGAGAAAAAGTTGAATCATGGAAATTTGACATGGCATGATATAGAAAATGAGAATTAAAATGTCTCTAGCACGTTATAGAAATTTTTTCGTCAAACATTTTTTAGTTTGTGGGGTTAGAAATTCAACAATCTTAAGCAATAACTGCTTATTCGAAAAACAAAAATATAAAAATCGAGATATCATGTATATTTTGTTTGCTTTTTAAATTCTAATCCCGTAAAAAACGTCCGTTTTATAACAAAAATATACTTCATTTCCTATACCACACCGTGTGAAATTTCAATGATTCCACTTTTTCTCTCGATGACAGCTGGTGGTCTTCTCCTCCCCTATTGGATATCCGTGTGGCCCGGAGTAAACAACCCTGCAGGGAAGTAAGAGGTGTTTTGGGGGATCGCGATGTGGTTTATATGCAGGCCATCTAGGCCTTTCTTTGCTTGTTCGACATAAAAGTCTTATACCCCTATTTTTTTCTTTCTCAGTTTTGTCTCATTGTTCCGTGTACCACAAAGTTATGGCCATCCGGAAGATGCTCCCTGGTGAACTGAATCATACGAACCATAATTCGAGCACGATGCTACACCACACCAGTCATGACGTCAATAACCCGGATGTGCAGCTGAAAAAACCTAAACCTAAATCCCTACCCCGTCCTGAATAAAGTAATCTCTAACCTTGAGTCACCACGAGCATTTTGTCCCTTCGTCCCTTCCCATCTAACTGTTGATGATAAGATGATATGCATTGTATTGATATCATACTTGAGAATTGCGGCTCAGCAAAGTGTCACACACGATTGAGGCTTCCAAATAAATGAAATGCTACACGGTTTAAAAAAATGTTGTCTTCCTTTTACTTCCACTAATTCGTTTTTTTGGTATCTACACAGATACGTATTTCATCCACTACTTGTGGACATCTTCAGTGTGTTGTTTATCGATTGAAGATGTCCACAAGTGGTGGATGACAGGTAGACAACAGTTTTTTAACCGTGTAACGTTTTTCCCTAGAACGCTCGCAAATAATTATTAATGAAATGAAATGGTAAAAAAATGGTCCTGAAAAAGACCGATTTACTTTCAAGAACGCGTCTTTCAAATCACTAACATCAACCATTTGATCAGTTTGAGTCTGGATGAAAACGATACTTGATAAAGGCAACGGATATGGAACATTTTCGAGGGTCGAGGGTCAAACCAAGATAGTCGGCCTCTTTGGTTCATTACAGTGTCGTGCAATTGAAGATGATTTTACAATCCTCAGACGGAACATGTTTGGAGGATTTTGAATGGAGGAAAATGTTGACCTGGGTCTTCGCCGTGTTGATACAATTTTTCTAGCTGATCAAGGCATCCAGGCCTTGTTGGAGTTTTTTCACTAGCATATTGATCACTCTACCTTGGTGTCATGTGTCATGTGTAAACAGAATGCCGCCTTCTGGAAGATTTTTTTTAGCAATGGTAAACGGAAATCTGCAAACAGACACCTGAGGAGGTTAACTTTCGCCAGTCCGTATCCCTCGGGCCGCAAGTAAGCAATCCATCAGGGGAGGACTATTGAGAACGCTCACGCCTATGTTATCGCACTCGACGTTATAATACACCATCGACTTCCCTAGCAGCACACATATTCCACATAGGTTACTGCGACTCATATGTGACCGGATTCAGTCAAAATCAAGTTGCTGCAACCATTTTCGTCTGACTTGTGCTGCTCGGGTTCAAAAGTGGTAACCTCACCATCCGTCCCTAGTAGCACAATTCTGGCTGATTTCGTTGCTGCAACTCTATATGACTCAATTTGGTTGCATATGAGTCACTGAAACTTTTCTATGACAAGTGTGTTACTCGGGGTCGATCGCAAGCTATGATAGTAACCTATCCGTCTGTATCATAAACTCGCGACAACATACACCACGTGGGAACTACAATGACCTCTATATCTACATACGGAGGTCCCTGCGGCTCACCCGCGACGTTTGTGCTGTCGGGGTGAGCATGGTATTCACTGCATCACAGTAGTCTCTACTGCAGTTGCTGGTTTTGTTCAAGACGCCACCAGCGCTGCAGTTTCGACATAATCTGTTGAGACGCTGTGTTCACCGCATTCCATATAACCTTTTCCCGGCACATCCTCTCAACGAGGTTGTCCGGGTTGCATCCATTCCGCTGACAAGTCGCATTACATTGCGTTCAACATCGAATCGCGGACATGCAAACATAACATGCTTTGCCGATTCTACCTCACCTACACATTCCGGGAACTTCGCAAAATCTGCGAACCAGGAACTTTTTTAAGCAGCTATGTTCAGACAACAGTTGTCCTGATCATGCTTCCTACTAATCCAATTCGACATCTCCGGAATCAGTTTATGGGTCCAACGAGCTTTGACTGCAATGTCCCATGCTCTTCGACATTTGAGCAACGAAGCGACTCTCTTGACAGTCCCTGTCGTTGAAGCACTCCACATCTTTTTCTAGAAGTATATCTATCGGCAATCCCAGCAATGACGCATACCGCCTCATAAGATATGGTTCGGTATGCGCTTGCAATCCGCAGACACATCAGCCATTGTACCCTGATTAATTTCTTAATATTGCACCCAGCCTCTAGATTTTATCACCAATGAAGCCCTTTGGCATACATAACGTTTTCGTGGCTCGTAAAAATGAGGTTATCATCAATCAGCACACCCAGATGCTTTAAAGACCTCACGGGAGTTAACTGTTCAGGTCCTCGCTTGCTGCGACCCATGGTGGTTACGCACCACAACAACCTCATTCTTGTGAATCTGCCAACGCCAACCTCCTTGAGTTGAGCCATTCTTCGACTCTGCTAATCGCGTATGAAGCTTTCAATTCGACTTCGTCAAGAGTGTCGCCTGTGAGTGTGACCTCTACATTACATCATCCGCAAAGCCTTCTATTTTTACACCGGCCGGGAGATTTAAGCGTAATACTCCGTCATACATGATATTCCACAGAACCGCAGAACCGGTCCGAGGATCGACCCCTGTGGAACATCTGCTGACACTTCAATCGACTGCTGACCAGCGTCGGTGTCGACTAACAATATCCTTTTCTGAAAATAGCTTTTCAGAATCCTGCACAGATAATACGGGACTCTCAAGCGATGCATGGAATCAGCTATAGCTGACCAGCTAGCGTTAATACAATCTTTACATTTAGTGTAAACAATGTACAGTACCTAATACCTCTCCTATTTAAACCACGCGCTATCTTAGCCGTTTCCGTTACCGACCGAATTGCTTCGCTGGTAGAACGGCCTTTGCGGAACTCATACTGGTTGCTTGATAAGCCACCAGCACACTCCGTATAGCCCATCAATCTATTCGGGATCACCCTTACCAGAACTTACCAGTTGTGTCGAGTAGGCAAATTGGTCTGTATGCCGAAGGCTCTCCCGGGGATTTCCCAGGTTTAGGCAATAGCACCAACTCTGCCGTTTCCAACGATCTGGGGAGTTTCCTTCGTCCAGGCAACGTTGGAGGCAGCTCCTGAACATATCTGGAGCGGCATGAATCTGGAGCGTGCTTAATGACCAGATTAGGAATACAATCCGGACCCGATGCCTTATTCAGCTTAAGTTTTATGCTCATCGTTATACACTAGCGGTACCACGGTCACTGAGTCGTACGGTGTAGCGGGCCAGTTCGATGAGTCATGCTTCGGAAACAAACCTTCAACGATCATGGCTAACATCTCCGGGGATTTATCAGGAGGTGTGCTGTTGGTCCTAGCCATCACTGTTCTGTATGCATCCCCCCTGGAGTATTATTGGCCATCCTACACAGCGCTTCAAAGCAGGCTCTCTTACTACATATGATTTCGTTGTTCAGAGCTCTCCTCGCTGTTCGAAGTTTGAAGTACACCTTCTTCTTCTTTTTCTTCTTCTTATTGGCATTACATCCCCACACTGGGACAGAGCCGCCTCGCAGCTTAGTGTTCATTAAGCACTTCCACAGTTATTAACTGCGAGGTTTCTAAGCCAGGTTACCATTTTTGCATTCGTATATCATGAGGCTAACACGATGATACTTCAATGCCCAGGGAAGTCGAGACAATTTCCAATCCGAAAATTGCCTAGACCGGCACCGGGAATCGAACCCAGCCACCCTCAGCATGGTCTTGCTTTGTAGCCGCGCGTCTTACCGCACGGCTAAGGAGGGCCCCATATACTCATGAAGTACACCTGCTAAGACCAGTTAGTCTCACTACAAGTTTATCTAATACCATAAAATACTGCTCTATGCTCCATCTCCATCAGGTAAACTTCGTTTACCTTTGCTATAACAAAACCCTCATCATCAGGATATGACACTATCTCCTGGATGGGGTTCCTCCCGCAAGTCCAAATGGTCACTATTCCGGACTTATCCGCAACACAACTGCTATGTTTAGCAGGGATGCGGTACGGGTCGGACAGCAAGGCAGCATCAGTCTTATTCTCTTGCACCGACTGTTGTAGCAGCGCTCGCAGTCGTTGAGATTCAGCTGCCGGACAGGCCGGACAGGCCTGCCCACCGGATGGGTGTTTGTTGTCTGTGCCAGGACCACAGATCAAACACCTCGGTGCGGCCTAGCAGGTGTGAGCATTGTGACCTTCAGCTCCACACCTCCGGCAAAGCCGGCTACGGTCAGGACCTTTGCAGTCATATGACTTATGTCCGTAATTGAAGCACTTGAAGCAGGCCTGAGGTTGTTGGTTTGCCCTCACCAAGCATACCAACTAACCCACCTTCAGCTTGGCCTTATCCAGTACCTTCTTGACGTCAGCCACAGGCGTTCCAGCATAACCTTTCCGCAACCGAATCGCGGTATCATAGATTTCAACGCCACACTGATCTCTCAGTGCAGCTACCAGCTCACCGGCTTCGGTAATTTCGTCCAGGCTTCAGCATTGGATTATCTCTACTGGGCATAGGGCTCTCACCTGAACCGCATCACCCAGCACCTCTTCTGTCAGCTTTTTATACGCGGCATCCCGCTTCAGGACGAGGATCATCTCGCTCTTCTTCGTTCTACGGATGCAGTTGACATCATCCCCTAGGCCAATGGCACCTTTTTCGCCGGTTTGGGGTTCACAACCTCCCTTCAGGAAAGACCTTCCTCCCGGCGAATTTCGGTAGTCCTTGTATAAGGAGGAACTGGTTTCCTTCGTTCATTAGGGTCGGCAACCTGTTCAACCTTCTCCTGACGGATTTCAGTAGTCTTCCTCTTCTGCAATACCGCCTTGGTGCAAGCTCCCTTCAGGTCGGTTACCATACTGACCTTACTAAGCTTTGGAGTTGCTCCAGTGACAGCCATGCGTCTGCGGAGTTCTGTAGTCTGGCTTTCTGTCAGCTGTTTCTCTTCAGTAAGGACTCGAATCTTCGAATCGGCTTCCTTTATACTCCTTCGCCTCCTTACTTGCCTGCAGCAAGGACTTCCACTCCTGCTTTGCCTTTACAACCATGTTGCAGAGGGTCAGCACGGACTTCTTAAGGTCCTTGCTGTACTTCCCGCCGTTGTCCAGAAAGGACATGATTACGTCCGTTACGTTACGTTCATTCATTTATTTAGTTAACATCTAAACAGATAACACTGAATCAATTTGACGCCACAATGCACGGTTCGAGGCTGCATCTCTCCATCCTCGGATACGCCCCACGCTCGCCAAGTCATTTTGCACCTGGTCTGCCCATCTCGCTCGCTGCGCTCCACGCCGTCTCGTAGCTGCCGGATCAGAAGCGAACACCATCTTTGCAGGGTTGCTGTCCGGCATTCTTGCAACATGTCCTGCGCATCGTACCCTTCCGGCTTTAGCTACCTTCTGGATACTGGGTTCGCCGTAGAGTTGGGCGAGCTCATGGTTCATTCTTCGCCGCCACACACCGTCTTCTTGCACACCGCCAAAGATGGTCCTAAGCACCCGTCTCTCGAATACTCCGAGTGCTTGCAAGTCCTCCTCGAGCATTGTCCATGTTTCATGTCCGTAGAGGACAACCGGTCTTATGAGCGTCTTGTACATGACACATTTGGTGCGGTGGCGAATCTTTTTCGACCGCAGTTTCTTCTGGAGCCCGTAGTAGGCCCGACTTCCACAGATGATGCGCCTTCGTATTTCACGACTAACGTTGTTGTCAGCCGTTAGCAAGGATCCGAAGTAGACGAATTCCTCGACTACCTCGAAGGTATTCCCGTCTATCGTAACACTGCTTCCCAGGCGGGCCCTGTCGCGCTCGGTTCCACCCACAAGCATGCTACGTTACGTTACTGCTATTTATTTCACCCCTAAGACCATGCATCCCCTTGGCACGGGTCGCTTCATACTGTAGGATTAGGGTTTAGGGGACGTCATATTATTAGCTGCACTGAAGTGCTCCTAATAATATGACCATATTTACACCACTACACACTGCTCAAAAGTATCTATAACCCCAGTGTAGCGGGGACGCCTTCTGGAAGCTCTGGCATGTTGGAGGTGAACATGTTAAACAGCAGGGGCCCGAGGATACTGTCTTGGGGGAGGCAAGCGACGATGTCGTTGGATGCGCATTGGAACTTGCTCCACTGATTAAGACCCGGAATGAAAAAATCTTTGAGATGTCAAAATCGGGTCAAAAACGTGATAAAATCGGGTCGAAAACGTAATAAAATGTATGGGTACACACAATCGGGTCAACACTGTATCTATCTATCAATAGAAATTATTAAAAACAAGGGATCGTTGAAGAAAGTCCATGTAGCTGTTTCTGGAAGTTCTCAGAGTGTCGAGAAGAATGTTCATATGTTTCATTGACAGTATTTGCTGTCAATGAAACATATGAACATTCTTCTCGACACTCTGAGAACTTCCAGAAACAGCTACATGGACTTTCTTCAACGATCCCTTGTTTTTAATAATTTTTTAGTACCTTTATTATGCAATTTAGCGTAAAGGTGCTTTACAGAGCACAGAGTAAGCTTAACCTTATGCACTTCTTTCGATGCATTCAGCTTACCAACTAATCCCCCTAAAAGTGGGATGATAAATGTATGATTTCCACATTACAATATACAAGGTTTGTGTCTTCACAAAAGTTGTAGAAAAAGCTCTCCAGAAAAACATGATCGAGGACGCCAAGTTCGTAATTTCATTACTTTTAGTGATTTATTTCTTTTCATGCCAACAAGCTATAAATATGTTCATCATATGAACAAACGAGCATATGGAGACGCATGGTGCTTTGATTCTTCAACTCCTAACTAAACGTTTTGTGCGAAATTTAAATTTTTTTAATATTTTACATCTTTCCAGAAATCAAGATGTCTATTTCTTGATCTTTGAACCAGAATAAGGCACATTCCCCGATCTAAGCCAGAACATTTCTTGAAGAGCTACTGGTTTTCTATCCCTGAAGGCATAAATCTGAAACTAGCTGGCGTTGAAGAAAGGTCCTTTCTCATCCAGGACATGGAATTGAAACTTGGTGAGAGAATTCCATTATATATATTTACCAAATTACATTGAAACTATATGATTATATACCATAAACAAAACCATCAGGGCACCCGATTGAAGCGATTTGGATAGGAAAAGTAGAATCGCCAACTTCCTATTGTTAACATCTCGTGGATAAAGGGCGGGCTCTTCTCCCCATCTATTGGGTCAATCTGGGAAACGAGGGCTAGATTATCATATTGTATGTACGAACTTTCTTCTGGAAGGAGATTCTTTATTCATCCCGTGGATTCGCATAAGCGTCTTTGCTTATGGAACCACCACACCCATTTTTGGCCCTTCATACAGGAGTTTGATGAAATACAAACAGTAGTATAATCATGATCAAATCGTTTCTCAGATATGGCCAGTGCTATCGGCAGGTGCCTTGCTACAATAGATGGTAGTATCATCATCATCATCATCATGAATTAAAGTCAATTACTTGTACTTTGTAATGCGTATGAGATCGCCTGCCACAATTTGCTCGTTGTCAGTAGGAGTATTCTTCATTCTCGTTGGTGAAAATGCGGCTCCGCACGTTGCGGGCCGATTTTCAAAATGTTGCCGTTGAGGTTTCTCGTGATAATCCCTCAACAAAACGTTACGCTACGTTTTTAGCCTTGAGAAGATTTTTGAGCTTCCCTTCAAACTTCAAGTCAAAACAAGATTTGCGGACCCTCCCCAGAGTGCGTGATTGACGACGGGCAGCAATAAACTGAACTAAATGGAGACGACTTTTATGTGCTGAAGAAGCCACTTCGTCTGAATATGTCTTACCTTTGTTCCAATGAATAAATAAATATCATACAATCTAGCTATCAATAAATTGTGTTAGCAATGAAATTTTCGCCTTCTGTACATCTTCGTACAAATAAGGCAAAATCTGCCCAAAGAACACCCAAATTTCATACAAAAGAGCTGAAAAATTTATTCCTAGGTTTATTTTGGCATGGGAATTGTCAATCCTGATTGATTGGTAGATATGCAAACACGTTTTGAATTTTGGGCTGATCTTTACTGCCGTAGTCTAGCAAAGTGACGTATACGCCATTCTACTTATATTACACAAAATATTTTATGATTTTTAATGTATTACCATACACAATGCACCTATTTGGAACATGCAAATGAACGCCACGTTTATGATTTTGGTTTTACAAGTTGCCTCAAAGTAACCTTTGAATGACGAATAATTATCATTGCTCATCCCGGCTTGAAATATTTGATAGAACAAGTTGAATATTATGTGCACACATATGGACTATTCTACCGATTATAAAGTTTAATGCGTATTGCCAAAACGCATGAAAAAGAGCCACATAAATAAGGCTTTTGCTCTGCAGTACTCAATTGATATATTTTTCATAATATTTATACAGTTGTACAATGCACGACGTTCGCATACATTTATTGAAAGTACCGGCCATTAATTTCTTTCAAAAACAATAATCAAACCCAGCTGTTATCCTACAAGATTAAACCTAATGCCACTAGCAGTCTGGTGTGCTTTGGTTGTTTCGGTACACAAAATGACAAAACGCCAACAAGCAAACAAGACTAAGTAAATATGTTAGTCAGAGTTGTGTTTGCTGGTGTGCGTGTGTATCAGACCGATGCTGCTGAAACTCCTAGCGCTTACCTAAAGCCGTATCGGTTATCCGATTCAACTATCCCCTCATCCTATATAGCTAAACCATCAGGAGAGATCACAGCCCACATCCCAAACATACAACATGAGTAGTGTGTAGGAAAGTATGACACTAGATGCGAGACTGGACCTCCCACCTAACTGGTCCGGTTCGAACGACACGGAATATAAATAAGGATAATGATAGAACCTGAAGCGATTGCATGCATATGCAGGGTGGTTCAAAAAGCTGACTATACTCAACACCGCCACCCCAATTATGGCTCATGCACAGAGGGTCCTTCTAAATTTTGGCTCAGTTTGAATGGAAACTGACGGTTAAGAATGTTGTAATCTATTCCTGCTTTCAACAGACAACATCCTTGCTATATTCAATAAATACTGAAGCTTGGAATACTCCATATAATGAAAGCACTCAAGCCTCATCTGAAGCTTATTTTCTACATTTTGTCTGTCCTTTATGGAATTTCCATTTTTACATAACAAACCACATCCAAGCTTAAAAATATTAATGCGAAATCATATTAATCTAAAAGTGATCAACATCAAGCAAAATCAATGTCTTAGAACCACCCTAATACGCATTAAGTTATATATTCATTATCCAACTAGCTAGAACCTATCATCCGGTGAACCTTTAACATATTAACCTGACCGGTAAGGGCATGAGAAGGAACCTGCTGTCGGCCACCACCCATCCGACAACATCCCAAGTGTGCTTTGCACTAACAATTTAATTGTTGGTGTTTCTCAATGTGTATAATGCGGAGCATGCAGTGCTAGTTTATGTATCCTGTAGCATTTTTTTCCGAGCTTGATAACATTGAAGCCCTAAAGCAGATGGTAAGGATATCACGAATGTTACCCAGATAAAGGCATAAGTACGTTAGGAATAAATATGTTAGGCTTAATGGATGATAGGTGCCGCCGCCGCATGAAATTTCCTCACGCCGCCGAATATTTTTCATTACGCTGATGGCTATTGAAGGACTATTAAACCAATAGTTTACTGGGTTTGGTACATTTTGTTAATAGAGCATTTTTACTGGTAAGTTAATACTATCGGAAATACATATTTGCAGTCAAGTTCATATTACATTTGAGGCATTCCACGGGGGCATGTCAGTCGATCCTGAGCGACCATTTCGAAAATATTTGAAACTCTGCACAGTTTTCAATTTCATCTAAATCGTCATTTTTCGATATCAAATCTTCATATTGAGTCACGACTAACTTTTCAAAAGGGTGTATGTGAAAATGGTTCAAAAATATTTAAAAAGCTGCACAGCAAAAACGGAATGTTCGATTGTTATGATTTTTTCAGCAAAGTTAGACAACTAAATGGTGATTCTTAAGAAAATGTGCACAGTAAAAAAAAATTTTTTTGCCTTTAAAAATATCATTTTTGTCACAAAAACTCAAATATCTCAAAACCCTATCTTTTTCGAACGTAATTTTTTTAGGGAAAACGGTCCATTATATTAGCTATCTACCATAAAAATTTGGTGATGGTAAACTAATAATAAAAAGTTATGGCATTTCAAACATTTCACAATTTTCACATTTAGTAAAAAAAATTTTTTCTGTGTAAGTTATTTCGAGAATTGCAGTTTGATGCAGATTTTATTGTTAAGGGACGTGATTTAAACAAGTTGTTTTCATGATATTTTGATTTAATTATTCATAACATCTATAAGAAACTTAGACACGATCCAGTGTTGTGATCAAAAGTATTGATAGTGTCATAATTTTCATTGCACGTGACTGGCGAAAAATTCTTTTAATAGTGTTGAAACCTGTTGATAATAACGTTGATAGAAACATATCAGAAATGTTATTTTTAAGACAAAATCAAAGATTTATATACACGTGTACGTCTATAGTTTACCTGCAAAAAATATACCTCTTAGAGAATAGACTTTATGATCGGGAGGAAACGGGTATCTTCAACAACAACAAATGCATGATAGGTACATACCATGACAATGTTTCACGAAAAAGCAAAAAATTACTACTACTAAGGTTGTTAAAGATCTTATAGTAATTTTTTCTTCAGTCAAGCAAATGACACCAAACTAGTCAGTAAAAACTTAAAAGTGATTTTGTTTATTGAAATATTACGAACAACATGAGTAGCCGCTTTCTCAACTGTTGTAGGCCGTTTGATGGAAAAAGTGTTCAAAAGAGTTACGAAATCTCACCGAAAGCACCATAGATAAACTGAAAGCGACTGGTTATGCTCCAATGTCCACATTGAATACAAATTTACGCATTTGCACGTCCTGCCGTCTAAACGTTGACAAAAGAGCAATCTGTATATCATCGGTTGAGCAGAGCGCAGGAAGTTCGAAAACGACAGCAACTGAGGAATTGCCAGATGTATCGACAACAACTGAGGAATTACCAGAAGTATTATGCTGAGAGCCTTGCCACCGTACCATCAGCGAAATCTGTTTCAATAAATCAATCGGAAGATGAGTGTATCCAAAAGGTCAACATCGAACGCTTTAACGAGGGCATAGCTGGATAAAAGTGACCTGATTAAATGGAGTAAGATGGACTACGTTTATTACCCGGAGAAAAATACCGTGAAATAAACGAAGCTGTACGAAGAAACCTCTTCAAATTAGGACCTGATGATGTGGAAAATACAGACCACGATGAGGTAATTATAAATATGAAGGAAAGGTTCTCGAATGCAGCCACGACAAGGAAAGAAAAATTATTGATTTTGTCGATGCTGCCAAGTTCGTGGTCTATTCAGGATGCCATTGATGAGTTCAAAACCAATAGAAATACAGTAAAAGAGGCAAAACAATTGAAGAATAACTGTCTTTCAACCAAAAATACTAGGTCTAGTACTGCATTAACAGATGAGACAAAAGAAATAGTAGTTCAATATTTTGAAGATGATGAAGTAAGTCGTGCTATGCCTGGTCAAAAGATTATGTATCAGTAAAAAGATGGAGAGCGTCAAGCAATCGAAAAACGATTAATGATGACGAATTTGAAAGAAGCGTACACACGCTTCAAGGAAATTCACGATAATATTAAAATAGGTTTTTCCTCATTTGCAAGCCTTCGGCCAAGGCAATGTAAGCTTCTTTCCAATTCAGGAACACATAATGTGTGTGTGCACAACCCATGAGAATATTAATCTTATTTTACATAGTTTGAAAAGAATCAATTTAACAAAGGATATTAAAATGTTAACTGGTAGTCTTTTGTGTGAAAATACAACATCAAATTGCTATCTACGATCTTGTTCGGATTGTCCAGATTCTTCATCATTGGAAAATACTTTATTCGCTGAGTTTGAAGAAAAATATATTGATCAGTTATCATTTGAGCAATGGGTGACCACGGATAAGTGTGACATAGAAACTATTGTAAAACCTGTAGATGAGTTTGTGTCATATTTTGCTTGAAATTAGAAAGTTTAATCCTCACGATTTCATTAAAACAGAACAATCCAGCTTTTTAAAAATACGAAAAATACATTACAAAATGGTGAATTTTTAGTCATTTGTGATTTTTCTGAAAATTACAGCTTTGTATTGCAAGATGAAGTGCAGTCCCATCACTGGAACGTACAACAAGCTACAATTCATCCATTCGTTATTTATTTTAATGGAAGTACGCAAATTGAACACTTAAGTTTTATTATAATTTCCGAAGATTTAAGACACGATTCAGTATCCGTAAACTTGTTCATTGAAAAATGATTAACTTTTTTACGCGTTGATAAGCATAAACAAGTCAAAAGATATATTTCATGTCTGATGGAGCAGCGTCGCAGTACAAAAATCGTAAGAATTTTTCGAGCCTATGTCAATTTAAATCAATGTACGGAATTGATGCAGAATGGCATTTTTTGCTACATCACATGGCAAAGGTCCTTGTGATGCTATTGAGGAACAATAAAGCGCATGGCCACAAGAGCAAGTTTAGCCAAAGAACGTGAGCATCCAATTAAAACTGCGAAAGAACTTTTGATTGGGCAAATCGTAGAAAAGAAAAAGATTTAACCAAATTATCATTTTGTTTTACTACTACTGAAGAGTACGAAATAAAGGCTTCAGAGCTCAGCGAGCAATTTAATAACGCGAAAATGATCCAAGGAACCCAAAAATTTCACTGTTTCATTCCATAGTCGGAAAATAAAATTAAAGCAAAACTATACTCAAACTGTGCTGATAATAATTAAATAAGTATTAATAAACTGTTTTCATGATATCATAACCCATACCAAAATTCAAACCCAAAACTCTTAGAGTTTCTATAACAACATTGTGTAACTGCCACATTTAATTTAATACTTAGGATAATATTAATTCATTTTTATTTATTTATACATATAATATTTATACATATAATATACATAATATCGATGAATACATAAATATGGAATATCATACAAACAACTTGTTTAACTCACGCAAGGCCCTTAACAATAAAATCAGCATCAAACTGCGATTCTTGAAAAAAAATACACGGAAATTTTTTCTGTTTACTATATGTGAAAATTGTGAAATGTTTGAAATGTCATAACTTTTTGTTTATTAGTTTACCATCACCAAATTTAGATAGATAGCTAATATAATGGACCGTTTTCCTAAAAAATTACGTTCGAAAAAGATAGGGTTTTGAGATATTTGAGTTTTTGTGACAAAAATGATATTTTTAAAGGCAAAAAATTTTTTTTTTACTGTGCACATTTTCTTAAGAATCACCATTTAGTTTTCTAACTTTGCTGAAAAAATCATAACAATCGAACATTCCGTTTTTGCTGTGCAGCTTTTTAAATATTTTTGAACCATTTTCACATACACCCTTTTGAAAAGTTAGTCGTGACTCAATATGAAGATTTGATATCGAAAAATGACGATTTAGATGAAATTGAAAAACTGTGCAAAGTTTCAACTTAATAGAAAATCATGAATTAAAAATTTTCTTAAATTTTGATGCTGTTGCTTGGAATCGCTCATTTGTCTACTTCCAAGTACCTATGTAGAAATATTTGGACGGCTAAGCAAGCATTTAGCTGATTTTTATATAAAACTATGCTCGGTAAACATAAAAAAAATCTTTAAGCATTCGTCTCATTTCCCGGAATGAACATAAATTAAGGAAATGAGATACTGCCTAAGTAATCAATTGTTTTACAGGAATTTCAGGAATTGCTCCTAGAAAATGTCAAGAATCTCCTATCAAAATTGATTTTTTTTAAATTCAATTGTTAATTCGGAAACTCAAATGATTTTTTTTTTTCAATTTCTTACACTGCCAGAAATATCTATATAAGATATATGCGTCGCCGTTATAAATGTTTGCAATAGCTCCACCCTAATATAATATATATAGAACCACACATAAATTAAATAATTGCTAATTCGAGAGCACACATAAAGTTTATTTGGATATATATTTTATTAGTAGTTCTCGCGGAGAATGGTTATGTGTGCGCTGATATACATCATAAGTAAAATCTATGGACTTTTGCCAATAAATATGTGTGGATTTTCAGTAGTGTATAAATACTGTTTGAAATTACATCAACTTCTTAAATTTCTATTGAAATTTTTTCAGAAGTTAATTTAGTTGATTATTTGAGAACATCTTCTGAAAGAGCATCAGGAAATCCTCCTGAAATTATTTCAAGAATTCATATAAAAATGTCTACAGTGCTTCAAACCAGTAATTCATTTTCGAATTTCTCCTAAAAAAAATTTCATCAACTCTCCCACAATTTTTTTTCGAGAATTCTTCCTGGGAAATAAATCAAAAATTTCATCGAAAATTTCCCAATTCTATAATTTCTATAGAAGTTTTAATCAAAGATTCCTTCGCGAGTTCTTCAGGAATTTCTTAAAGAAATCCCTCAAGACTTGTTTCAATAAATCTCTTGAGAAGTCCTTTGAATAATCCCACAAAAATTCCATCTGGAAGAGTATACTATAACAGTTTTTTTCTGAGAAATGAAGGGATTTGATGAAGTATTCTTGAAATAATTTCCGGGAAAACTTTTGGCAGAGCTCGAAGAAGAGAAGGCAAGAGAATTTCCGGGAGAATGTCAAGTATACACACTTAAAAGAAGACTCGAAATTATCTGCTCGAAATTACCTGAATTATCTGAGGGACTTCCGGAAGAACTCCCTGAGGAACTTCCGAATGAATTCATGAAGAAACTTCCGAAGAAATTATTTTCCGAATTTTTCTGAACAATTTTGATGGATCTCTTGTAGGATTTCCGCGAAGAAATCTTGAAGGAACTTTCCGATGAATTCTTGGAGAAGCTTCCTAAAGAATTCTAGGAGGAACTTCCTTACTAATTTCTGGTGGAACATTAGGAAGAATCGCAGGAAGAACTTACGAAGAAATTCTTGTACTTCTAAAAATCATGGAAGAACTTCCGGAGGACTTTATTGAGGGGCAATTCTTGAATGAACTTCAAGAGAAATTCCTGGAGGAACTTCAGAATTTTTTTTAAGAAAACTTCCTGAGAAATTGCTGGAGGAATTTAGTTGGGATTTTACAGGAATTTCGGGAAGAAGTCTTGGCGAAACTTCCCGAGGAATTCCTGGAGAAGCTTACAGAAGAATTCCTGGAGGAAGTTCGGAAGCTCGCCGACCAAAACCGCCGCTAAAAATGATCTATTACGCCACCGCAGCTCGAAACAATCGTCCTCCTCCTCAAGGAGTATGCAAATGGAAATAATTCCGGCGATAACGCACACACGCACACACTAATCGGTGTACCCTGTTCATAAGAATCATTTATGTACAGAGTAAACTAATATTCTATTAAAATAGCTCCAGGAGGACCTCGTAACACCGTTACAGACACACCACAGAATTCGTTCGACATCTACGACACTCCAAACTCTCCTTGAGATCAGATCTTAATATTCAAATCGAACAACATGAAGATCTTCGATGTGCCCACTAGTTTTATGAGGTGGAATAGCTCCGCGATACCTCGTAACACCATTACAGGCACACCAGATTTCGTTCAACATCTACGGCACTCCAAACAATCCTTGAGTACAGGTCTTAATATTCAAATCGATCAACATGAAGATCTTCGATGTCCCCACTAGTTTTATGAGTTGGAATAGCTCTAGGATACCTCCGAACACCATTTCAGACACACAACAGAATTTGTTCGACATCTACGCCACTCCAAACTCTCCTTGAGTACAGATCCTAATATTAAGATCGATCGATATGAAGATCTTCAATGTGCACTAGTTTTATGAGTTGGAATAGCTCCAGGATACCTCGTAACACCATTACAGACACACCACAGAATGCGTTCGACACCTACGACACTCCAAACTATCCTTGAGTACAGATCCTAATATTCAAATCGATCAACATGCAGATCTTCGATCTCCCGCTAGTTCTATGAGTTGGAATATCTCCAGGATACCTCCGAATGTTATGACCTCCGAATTTAATGATGTCTCATGGGGTTTTTACAACCAACACATACGCTGAGTTGCCTTTGAATCACTCTGGTGGTCTTGTAGACCCCTCAAGATCTGAAATCAAGAATGATTTGGAGTGCCGTAGATACTCTGGGAACATTGTATTTGGTATATACTGGTGTAATGATGTTCCATGGGCTTCTCCAAATAACACACAAGCTCAGCAAGCAATGAATCACTCTGATCATCTTGAAGACCTCCAGTATCTGAACTCAAGAATGATTTGGATTACCTCAGGAATTCTGGGAATGCTGTGATTTGCCTATTCTGGTGTAATGTTGTCCCAAGGGGTTGCTCCAAATCACGTTCAACCTCAGGACTCTATAAATCACTCTGTTTGTGTTGTCGATCTTCAAGATCTGAGCTCAAGATTTGGAGTACCGTACATATTTTGGGAATGTGGATGTTTTATATATTGACATAATCACGTCCCATGGGGTTTTTACAACTAACACACAAGCTCTAGAACCTATCAATCACATTGTTGGTCTTGTAGGCCTCCAAGTTCTGAACTCAAGAATTATTTGGAGTACCGTAGATATTCATTCTACATCACATGGCAAAGGTCCTTGTGATGCTATTGGAGGAACAATAAAGCGCATGGCCACAAGAGCAAGTTTAGCCAAAGAACGTGAGCATCCAATTAAAACTGCGAAAGAACTTTTTGATTGGGCAAATCGTAGAAAAGAAAAGATTTAACCAAATTATCATTTTGTTTTACTACTACTGAAGAGTACGAAATAAAGGCTTCAGAGCTCAGCGAGCAATTTAATAACGCGAAAATGATCCAAGGAACCCAAAATTTCACTGTTTCATTCCATAGTCGGAAAATAAAATTAAAGCAAAACTATACTCAAACTGTGCTGATAATAATTCAAAAGTGTTCGGTATTTTAAAAATTTGAATAAAATAAATAAAAATAAGTATTAATAAACTGTTTTCATGATATCATAACCCATACCAAAATTCAAACCCAAAACTCTTAGAGTTTCTATAACAACATTGTGTAACTGCCACATTTAATTTAATACTTAGGATAATATTAATTCATTTTATTTATTTATACATATAATATTTATACATATAATATACATAATATCGATGAATACATAAATATGGAATATCATACAAACAACTTGTTTAACTCACGCAAGGCCCTTAACAATAAAAATCAGCATCAAACTGCGATTCTTGAAAAAAATACACGGAAATTTTTTTCTGTTTACTATATGTGAAAAATTGTGAAATGTTTGAAATGTCATAACTTTTTGTTTATTAGTTTACCATCACCAAATTTAGATAGATAGCTAATATAATGGACCGTTTTCCCTAAAAAATTACGTTCGAAAAGATAGGGTTTTGAGATATTTGAGTTTTGTGACAAAAATGATATTTTAAAGGCAAAAATTTTTTTTTACTGTGCACATTTTCTTAAGAATCACCATTTAGTTGTCTAACTTTGCTGAAAAAATCATAACAATCGAACATTCCGTTTTTGCTGTGCAGCTTTTTAAATATTTTTGAACCATTTTCACATACACCCTTTTGAAAAGTTAGTCGTGACTCAATATGAAGATTTGATATCGAAAATGACGATTTAGATGAAATTGAAAAACTGTGCAAAGTTTCAACTTAATAGAAAATCATGAATTAAAAATTTTCTTAAATTTTGATGCTGTTGCTTGAATCGCTCATTTGTCTACTTCCAAGTACCTATGTAGAAATATTTGGACGGCTAAGCAAGCATTTAGCTGATTTTATATATAAACTATGCTCGGTAAACATAAAAAAAATCTTTAAGGATTCGTCTCATTTCCCGGAATGAACATAAATTAAGGAAATGAGATACTGCCTAAGTAATCAATTGTTTTACAGGAATTTCAGGAATTGCTCCTAGAAAATGTCAAGAATCTCCTATCAAAATTGATTTTTAAATTCAATTGTTAATTCGAAACTCAAATGATTTTTTTTTCAATTTCTTACACTGCCAGAAATATCTATATAAGATATATGTGTCGCCGTTATAAATGTTTGCAATAATTCCACCCTAATATAATATATATATAGAACCGCACATAAATTAAATAATTGCTAATTCGAGAACACACATAAAGTTTATTTGGATATATATTTTATTAGTAGTTCTCGTGGAGAATGGTTATGTGTGCGCTGATATACATCATAAGTAAAATCTATGGATTTTTGCCAATAAATATGTGTGGATTTTTAGTAGTGTATAAATACTGTTTGAAAATACATCAACTTCTTAAATTTCTATTGAAATCTTTTCAGAAGTTAATTTAGTTGATTATTTGAGAACATCTTCTGAAAGAGCATCAGGAAATCCTCCTGAAATTATTTCAAGAATTCATATAAAAATGTTTACAGTGATTCAAACCAGTAATTCTTTTTCGAATTTCTCCTAAAAAAATTTTTCAACGACTATCCTACAATTTTTTTTTCGAGAATTCTTCCTGAGAAATAAATCAAAAATTTCATCGAAAATTTCCCCATTCTATAATTTCTATAGAAGTTTTAACCAAAAATTCCTTCGCGAGTTCTTCAGGAATTTCTTAAAGAAATCCCTCAAGACCTGATCTCTTAAGAACTCCTTTGAATAATCCCACAAAAATTCCATCTGGAAGAGTATACTAGAGCAGTTTTTTTGAGAAATGAAGGGACTTGAAGAAGTATTCTTGAAATAATTTCCGCGGAAACTTTTGGCAGAGCTCGAAGAAGAGAAGGCAAGAGACTTGCCGGAAAAATGTCAAGTATATACACTTCAACAGAGACTCGAAATTATCTGCTCGAAATTACTTGCATTATCCGAAGGACTTCAGGAATAACTCTCTGAGGAACTTCCAAAGAAATTCATGAAGAAACTTCCGAAGAAATTATTTTCCGAATTTTTCTGAACAATTTTGATTTGTAGGATTGTAGGATTTCCATGAAGAAATCTTGAAGGAACTTTCCGATGAATTCTTGGAGAAGCTTCCTAAAGAATTCTAGGAGGAACTTCCTTACTAATTTCTGGTGGAACATTAGGAAGAATCGCAGGAAGAACTTACGAAGAAATTCTTGTACTTCTAAAATCATAGAAGAACTTCCGGAGGACTTTATTGAGGGACAATTCTTGAAAGAACTTCAAGAGAAATTCCTGGATGAACTTCAGAATTTTTTTAAGAAAACTTCCTGAGAAATTGCTGGAGGAATTTAGTTGGGATTTTACAGGAATTTCGAAGAAGTCTTGGAGAAACTTCCTGAGGAATTCCTGGAGAAGCTTACAGAAGAATTCCTGGAGGAAGTTCGGAAGCTCGCCGACCAAAACCGCCGCTAAAAATGATCTATTACGCCACCGCAGCTCGAAACAATCGTCCTCCTCCTCAAGGAGTATGCAAATTGAAATAATTCCGGCGATAACGCACACACGCACACACTAATCGGTGTACCCTGTTCATAAGAATCATTTATGTACAGAGTAAACTAATATTCTATTAAAATAGCTCCAGGAGGACCTCGTAACACCGTTACAGACACACCACAGAATTCGTTCGACATCTACGACACTCCAAACTCTCCTTGAGATCAGATCTTAATATTCAAATCGAACAACATGAAGATCTTCGATGTGCCCACTAGTTTTATGAGGTGGAATAGCTCCGCGATACCTCGTAACACCATTACAGGCACACCAGATTTCGTTCAACATCTACGGCACTCCAAACAATCCTTGAGTACAGGTCTTAATATTCAAATCGATCAACATGAAGATCTTCGATGTCCCCACTAGTTTTATGAGTTGGAATAGCTCTAGGATACCTCCGAACACCATTTCAGACACACAACAGAATTTGTTCGACATCTACGCCACTCCAAACTCTCCTTGAGTACAGATCCTAATATTAAGATCGATCGATATGAAGATCTTCAATGTGCACTAGTTTTATGAGTTGGAATAGCTCCAGGATACCTCGTAACACCATTACAGACACACCACAGAATGCGTTCGACACCTACGACACTCCAAACTATCCTTGAGTACAGATCCTAATATTCAAATCGATCAACATGCAGATCTTCGATCTCCCCACTAGTTTTATGAGTTGGAATATCTCCAGGATACCTCCGAATGTTATGACCTCCGAATTTAATGATGTCTCATGGGGTTTTTACAACCAACACATACGCTGAGTTGCCTTTGAATCACTCTGGTGGTCTTGTAGACCCCCAAGATCTGAAATCAAGAATGATTTAGAGTGCCGTAGATACTCTGGGAATATTGTATTTTGTATATACTGGTGTAATGATGTTCCATGGGGCTTCTCCAAATAACACACAAGCTCAGAAATCAATGAATCACTCTGTTGGTCTTGAAGACCTCCAGTATCTGAACTCAAGAATGATTTGGATTACCTCAGGAACTCTGGGAATGCTGTGATTTGCATATTCTGGTGTAATGATGTCCCAAGGGGTTGCTCCAACTAACATACAAGCTCTGGAACCTATCAATCACTTTTTTGGTCTTGTAGAACTTCAAGATCCGAACTCAAGAATTGTTTGGAGTACCGTAGATATTCTGGGAATGTGGATGTTTTTATATTGACATAATCACGTCCCATGGAGTTTTTACAACTAACACACAAGCTCTAGAACCTATCAATCACATTGTTGGTCTTGTAGGCCTCCAAGATCTGAACTCAAGAATTATTTGGAGTACCGTAGATATTCTGGGAATCTTGTATTTTGTATATGTTCCATGGGGCTCCTCCAACTGTTACACAAGCTCGGGAACTTATGAATTGCTCTGTTGATCTTGTAGACCTCCAAGATCTGAGCTTAAGAATAGTTTGGAGTACCGTTTATGTTTTGGTAACACTGCGATTTGATAAAAAAAATAGTTTAATTATGTCTCAAGTAGCAATGCCAACTTCAAATTAGGATTGAGGCCCCGTAAAACGCTTTGTTGTTTATGTAGATCATCAAGATCTGAACTCAAGGAAGGTTTGGAAGTCCTAGAAGATCTAAAAAATAATACTTTATACTTAATACTTTACTTAATACTAAATACTTTACCCCATATTTATACTTTTTCATGGTTTGCATACGTTTTTGAAGCAGAGTGTCCATAATTTATGTTGGAATGCGACGAAAAAAAATCCGTATTGAATCGATTAAATCGTGACGAACGTAAAAATACGGTGAGAAATGTAAACAAAATATGAAAACTGTATACTCAGATGTTGAGGAAGCCTCCTCATTGTCACAACATGGATGATGAGACTTACGTCACGGCGGGCTCCCGGCAGCTGCAAGGGCTACTGATCTTCACCGCCCAGTACAAGTTTGATGTTCCAGAGGAAGTAAGGAAGCAAAACCTTCCAAAGTTTGCCACGAAATACAAGATTGGCAAGCGATCTGTGGCAAACGAAGTACGCCTTTCGTAACCACCAGAGCTGTAAACATCAAGAAGTGTCTACAGAAGCGTTTGCTTCCTCTGTTGAAGCAACTCAAGGGCCCTATTATTTACTGGCCGAATCTAACTTCGTGTCACTACTCAAATGTTGGTACGTGGTACGTGGAGTGGTACGAAGCCAACGGTGTTATTTTCGAAAAGACCTTTGAAGTTTTTGACAGGTACTCAAAAATAATTTATAATGAACCACAGACGGTGAAAGCTATTTTATGAAAATCATTGTTGGTTGCGGTATCATTTACGAAAATAAAAAGAACGATTATAACTTTCAAAATTCGGGACGTGGGGTAGACAAAATCGCGGGGTGACAAACTCGGGTCAATACTGTATTGTGAACCATTTTAAATACGGCAAATTTTAGTGGGCTATTCACTCGATGCGAATGTCTGAAGATAGAACAGCGAAATAAATAATCAACAGAGAACCGGGTAGAAGCTGGTGACACCGAATATGATAATTAATATCGACGGGTATGATAATATCCCGGAGTTCCACCTGAATGTGTGCACAGATACTCGAAATTTCTATATGAACGTACGTATTTTGCACGGACTTATGGCCTGGTTTTAGGACGCCATTCCTGAAATATTCAGACAGCAACATTTTGGACATGACACACATAAGTACAATAAAATACAATCTCTAAATCCCTGACGAAGGTGTAACACTCACCGAAACGTCGGGTGAGACGACGCAAAACTCGTTTTTGGTTGTTATAAAGACTGAAAGAGCCGAAAAACTCCGCCGTCAAGAAATGCGCAAGAAACAACATTTATGAATTTCAAAGACTTTTGCGATTTCAAACGAACATGCAAAAAATCTTATGGAAAATATGCAGAAGGGTTTGTTTACTATAAGAAATTATTGAATGTTTCAAATTGAAATTCAAGAAAGTGGGTCGTTTCCGACTGGTTGGCTATTGAACAAGCTTGTTGAGGAGAACACTAAAATTCGTTTTCATTTTAAAATTCAATTAATGAAATCTTGAGGGGCTTAAGAAGGGGACGTCAATAATGGATGTATGATGACATTCGAAAGTTGATTCATGAATTACAAATGAAGATGATTATTATTTCTGAAACATGGTACTATGCCATATGACTGTAAGTTTTCCATTAGTGAAATTTAAAAAACGTCGTAGATTAAAATGGTGAATTTAAGTAACTGTTTGGCAATCACTTTACTCAAAATGCTCATGCTGCTGTTGTATCATCCTAACTGGGGGGTGGAAAGTAACAGTCATGATGAGTTTATGCTACACGACGATGAATGAGTGCGTGTGGTTCCACCGTGCGTCGTCGGTGGGAAATGTGTCCATCAATTTACATGCGCTCTTCCGAACTGCTGAGCTGTTTCATTAAATAAACATCTCTCCGTCCAATTCCTTGAACTGGGTCGGTGCCAAGCCAAGCACAAAAGGTGCCGATTAACGATCTGTTTGCGGTGGATGGACAGAGGCCACAGACAGAAATCCCTGTAATCGATAAACAACATAAATTGAATACCTTACCTTGATCTTTGTCTCCTCTGGGTGGATGCCGTTGAGCGGGACATGTTGCGTTGCTGCTTCAGCTGATTCTCTTTCTTGTTTGCTGATGACCTACTCTTCTGCTGCCTCCCGAACGACACACCCTGTGTGGCTATGTATCAATGTCACGATGAAGTGAACTCGTCTGGATGAAGTATGTGAGCTATGTTGTGCTATAGCATGGGATGATTCTAAGTGAGGACAACTAGATGAAGATGTCGGAAAATGGATAGTGGTTGATGAACTTTCTTTGTCCTTATTCGAATCGAGCTCGATCTAACAAGCCAGAGTATCGGTTCGGTTCAACTTCCACCCTACATCGAGTTTCCTTTCTTAGGGACGTAAGCTTAATTTGCTCGCTTGATATTATTTATTCAAGCAACAGAACCCAGCCCAACTGTACGGCACTGGTCTGTTGTAAACTGATTGAATCGCTTCTACTGTCGCGGCTGGCACTGCTGCTAATATTGGTCGCTTCGAGTTCTTCGAGCGACATTCCACTTGCCCGGGAGCGCCCCAGAGGATGGTTCACTTTAGTAAATTGTTTTCCGACGACAACGACGACGACTATTTTTACACGGTTTCTGTACTATTTATTTATCACGGGTTGTGGTCTACAGATCCCGCAGAGAAATCCACGTCCGGCGGTGCGCGATGCCTCACGATGGCTGCCGGTCATATCTGCCAAAGAGAAATTACATTCGTGGCCTCAGTGTTTCAGTGTGCAAGATTGTATCAATTGAAAAAAAAATGTAGCTAGCTAGAAGAAGGAAAAAACAACGCTCGTTCCCCGGGAAAGTGACATCGAAGAGGATATCCTGCGGTGTGGTACCTTATGGGAAGCTCTCTCAACCGTTTCTTTGGCTTCGGAGGCGGTCGATGCGGTTCACCAAACGTCCTGCTCCCGATTGGATACCCTAAAGCGAGATGCATAATTCAATTTGAAACGGGATATTCTATGTTAGTCATTGTTCCATTCGGATTTCTAACAAAATTCGTTCGGACCGGTGAATCCAAATGTGAAGTTAAAGAAAATAAAAGCGAGGTAAATGTTCTTTTCTGCTGAATTCGATAGCAAAAGTGAGTATACGTTTGTAATGCACTATCGGCAGTAAAGTTTGGCGTAGTGCAAGTCAACAAGTATTAATCTAGTTGTACTTAACTTCTACAAATGGAGTTAAATGGGAATTGGATACTCGCCATTCTAGTAAAATGTAAATTCTTCAGATTTTGTTTATACAATATTTCGTGAGAAATACAAAAAAGTAGTAGCGCTCGATGCCTATGGTTTTATGATGGATATATGCATGGGCGTAGCTATAGATAGGGCGTCGCCCCTAAATTGTGTAAAGATTGAACGGGAACTGAAATGAATTCCCTCAACATGTGCACTTTACGATCCAATCATATACAGAAATAGGTGGTTGAAATTAAAAAAATTCCCAACAGTGACGGGAAATGTCATATCGATGTCATGGGACTAACTTGCTAATAACTTTTCTCACAAGTCATTTACAATTATGTTTTCCATATAAACATGTAGCCCTCAAAGGACCCGAAAACTTGTTCTAATAGGTAATTTCTATAAATATGATATTGGCGGCGTGAGAGCCGAATTAGTGTCAGATGACATTAATGTCATGACATTCCGTGACATTTTTTTAATCTCGCTCTCATGGCTCACACTTTGTATTAAGAACAATGATCTGTTCGACAAAGTTCTAGGACCCTTTAAGTACTACATGTTAATCAAAAAGTCCGAACTGTAAATGACTTTTGGAAAAAGTTGATACGAAATTAGTAATAGCAATGCCATGACATTTTTTTGACATTTCCCATCACTGATTCCCAAAACTTATTAGGGCATCCAGAATCCATAATATATGAAAGTTCAAAACAACTCGAAACATTTCGGGCTCAAAAATTCTCCTTGAAATCCTTCTAGAAGCTCCCCTGGGAACTTCTAAATTCCTCCGGAAAGTTATCCACAAATTCCTCTGAAAATCGTTCGAAAATCCTTCTCATGTAATTGTAATCCCAGCCCCCCCCCCCCACTAATTTTTTTTAGGAAATTCACGAGGAAATTCCTTGAAGATATCTTTTCTTCTCTCCAAGATTTACTTCTAGATATTTCTTCGGCTATTCTCTCTTCAGGAAGAATCCGGCATTTCCTTCCAGCCACCAGCCAATAGCTCCCGCAACAATACATACGGAATTTCTTCCCAAAATTCTACCAGCAGTTTCTTTAAAAATTTCTGACTGAAATCCTCCGATTTCACTTGTATATCTATAAGAAATTCCTTCGGAAATTTTTCTAGGAACTTCTCCGGGCATTCCTCTGGGAACTCTTCCTTCAATTCCTACCGGATTACTTCCAGGAAATTTTCCGGGAATACCTCCAAACATTCAATAGCGAAATCATCTAGCATTCCAATCTGGAATTCTTTTGGTAATTACTTCAGAATATCCTTCAAGAAATCCTCTAGAAATATCTTCATGAATTTCTCCTCGTCCAAGTATTTCCCCAGAAATTCTTACAGGTATTTTTTCGGGAGTTTCTTCAGGTACTTCTCCAGGAATTCTTTCAGGAATTTCTCCGGGAGATTTTCCACGGAAGTGTACTAGAATTCCTTCCGGACTTCACTCGGAATTTACTCGGATATCTGCCAAGAGTTCTTCCAGAAATTTCTTCGGAACAATCCGCAGAGATTTTCTTCAGCAATTAATCTGGGAATACTTTCAGGATTTAATCTGGGAATTTCTGCATTAATTCCTCCTGGTATCAGATATTTTTTCGGAAATTCCTTTAGGAACTTCTCTAAGAATTATTTCAGGACTTCCTTGTGGGAATTCCTCCGCAAGTGCTTATGGGAGTTCCTCCGGGAGTTCTTCCAGGAGTTCCTCCTGGAATTCTTACGGAAGTTCCTTTGGGAGTTCATCCTAAAATTCTTACGAGAGTTCCTCCAGGATTTCCTACGGAAATTCTTCCTGTAGATCTTCAATAAATTCCTCCAAAGTTCCACTGGCAGTGCCTCTGAGAATTCCTCTGATAATTTCTCCGGAAATTTCTATAGATAATCCCCTGCGAGTTCCTCCGAAATTACTCTGGGAGTTCCTTTCAGAGTAACACCCGGAGAAACTGCAGGTGAAAACTCCCGGAGGGATTCTCGTAGAAACTGCTGGTGGATCTCTTGAGGAATTCCTGAAGGAACTGCCAGAGGAGCTCCTGTAAGATCTCCTGTAAGAACTCCCTGAGGAATTTCAGGAGGAACTCCTAGAAGAATTCCTAGAGGACCTCCCGGGTGAGCTCCCAGAGAAACTATCGTAAGAACTTCGGGAGGAATTTCCAGCTTAATTTCTAAAGAAAGCCTAAATGATTTCCTGAAAAAGCCTGAATAATTTCCTGAATAGCTACTGGTGGAACTCCCTGAAGGAATTTCCGGAGAAACTCCCGGATGAATACCCGGAGGAACTCTCGAAGGAATTTTCTGGAAGAATTTCAAAGAAACTCCCGGGAGAATTTTCAAAGGAACCCCGGGGAAACTCCCGGGAAAAGAAACAAGATAATTCATCTTATAGACAAATATCGTCTAGCTGAAACCTTTGTTGGGGTTTGTGGCTGGACCATCATCATCATCATCAGAGGACCTCCCGGAGAATTCCCTGAGGAGCTCGCAGAGAAATTCTTCTGGTGGAAAATCTATATAAATTTCTGAAGAAGCCTAAATAAATTGCAATTCCTGCCGAAATTTCGGGAAGAATTTCCAGAGGAACTGCCGATAGAACTACCGGAATAATTTTCGAAGGAAATCCTAGAGAAATTCTTGGTGGAAATACCGGAGGAACTCCTGGAAGAATTCCAGGAGTAATTTTCGGAAAAACTCGAAATCTTGAAGTTTCCACCGGAATTCTTTCAGGATTTCATTGCGAATTAATCTAGGAATTCCTCCGAAAATTCCACTGTTGATTTCATTTTCGGTATAATTTCTGTATAAATTTCCGGTGGAATTCCTGGAGAAATTCTTTGAAATTTTCACAAGAAATTATTCGAAACAATTCACGAAAAAATTTATGGAAATTACACAAGAAATTGAAGATTTTTCGTGAATTTCTTAGGAATCTTTTCTGCGGAATTTCAACGCACTATTCTTATTCTTAACAGTTATGGGAAACAGCCCGAAATTATTTAACTTCTTCCAGGGAATTCTGCAGAACTTATAAAAAGTTCGTGAAGATTTTCTTGGAGTAAATAATGGTGGAATTTTCGGATCAATTCTCGGCAATTTATGTTGGAATTCCTGAAGACACTGCCGAAGAAGTTGCTGGAGGCATTCCTTAAGAATCCCTGATAGAATTTCGGATAGAATGCCAGGAGCAATTGTCGAAGGAATTCCTGGATAAAGCTTGCATATTGATTTTTCTGCCTATTTTATAATAAATATTATTTCAGAGAGGATTTGTTTAGAAATTCAGATGTATGGTTCTAGTTTTCTTAAACTTATGGAAGAATGCAGGATTTTATAATAATTGTTATAGCCGATTTTATATTCTATCTGAATAATATATATAATATTAATTAATATTATATTAATATTATATTAATATTTTTCTCACTTTATTTAAAAATATCTGATGAGCAATAAATCACGCATTTTAAATCCATTATTGTTTTAATCATTATTGTTTGATTTGGTTTGGATTACTACGATTTGGAAGACCAAAAAGTTGGGGGGGCAACCTTCTCGAAATCCTGGCTACGCCCATGGATATATGTAATGCCAACGATGTATACGTAAAACACACTTGAGTTTCTGGATAAAACCGTTACAAACTTAACTAATAGATTCACATCTGTTCCAATTCATGCATGAACTTATGATTCACAGTGTATCGGTCAAACATCAATTTGGCACCATTTCAAAGTGTAGTATTAAAAGTAATAAAGCCGCACCTGAATGTTTGTAAATTAATTTTGATAGCATTGGAAGAATCCGGACACCATCATATATATAATTATAAATGTATCATACATTATTTATTGCTATGTGGAATTGAAAAATGCACTTGTCGGTACCTGTTGATGGAATTCACACTGCGGCTTAATATTTTTTATGAATCCTATCCAGCTAAGATGAGGTTGCGACACCTTCCACCTTCGCACCCTCGCTTAGTTATTGCAGTTTCACTAACATTGTTCCTCTCGTACTTGCTAATAAATTTTGACAAGTATACATCAACACAAATTAAACATTTGTTTGAGAATTCATTACACAATTCCGAGATAAAAACAAAAAAAAAGTTCTTGACCAAATTGGCTTCGAATTTACGATTTCATCGATACAGATCAATAGTTTTAGACAAAACCCAAAACTCTGAGTAAAAAATTGCAAGCAGCACTCCATAAATGATGTTCAACGTGCGTGTACGTGTAAATATCTAGTACTTCATACAAAAAAAAATCATTCTCCGAACAAAACATTATTTATTATTACTCGTATTTTTGCCAGAACTCATACCATGGTATGAACTACACCTATCATGGTTTTGAACTAAATTCGTAACATGGTTTGAACTACTGGCAGCATCAGCAGCTCCTAAATAGAATACTAATTTCATGCATGAAATGCTGTGGAAACATATAGGCACGCAAGTTTGATTATCTAATTATCATCTCGCATTAGATTAGTAGCTCGAAAATTGTGAAAATCGTTATTGTATTTCGAAAAATTTGGTTTCAGGTGGTTCGAAACGAAATTCCGCGGAATTTCGCGGAATTTGAGCATGGATCTCCGCGGAATTTCGAAACAAATTTAAACTTAAACCATACTTTATATTATCAAAAATTTTGGCTGCGCCGCTGAACATAATCGTAAAGTTGTTTTCAAAACTTTAGGTTATACAATATTCCTATTAACGCTTACTACATAACCTCATTCTTAGTCGACAAATTCGTATGTAGTTTTCTTCTATATGAATGTGGAAACGATCATGTGGATGCTGGTCATGGGACGGCAGTTAGTCCGGGAGAACGCGAAGTGAAAAAAATCTACCTCGCGTAGCAGAAATTTGTTAAACCAGTGTGCAATCGATCATGTTGATGCTGATCACGCCAACTAGTGTGGAGAACGTTAAGTGATAAAACTAATGTCTGTATCGAAGAGCACAAAATTATGTAGTGCGGGATCGATCGTGTTGTAGAAGATTATTAAACGAAACACATTGATCGTGCGTTGGATTGATTTGAAACACAGTTTTCGTCTTCTTGCTTTCAAAATAACTTCGTAATATATATTTTGTCGCTTACCAAGGGGCTTCACACGAATAACCTTCTCAACTAACCAACGATTCCTTTCCCCAAGCGCTCACGGAGATGCAGAGCATTCCTTGGTCTCTTATAACAATGAGTGTTAAACTAATTTTCCTCTCCTAATCCTAAATTGACTATAAGTACGTGACCAGCATCATTATTGATCATGAATTGGAATAATATTATACAATAAGAATAACGTTTTTGTATCCCAAGAATATTATTTAATTGGTGAGCTGTGCATATTTGCTGTTTCTCGGCCAATCATGATTAGCAACTATGATGTGTACAACTCTTCTTTGACTATTTGCGCAATATGTAAGCAGAGCCGTAGCGTGAACTGCTAGCGCCCTTGGCGAAACTATGATTTGGTGCCCCTCTTTTTATTATAAAAATCGGAAAATTTAACAACAATTTGACAATTTGAAATCTTCTCTTCTCTTCATTGGCATTACATCCCCCACTGGGACATTGCCGCCTCGCAGCTTAGTGTTCACTAAGCACTTCCACAGTTATTAACTGCGAGGTTTCTAAGCCAAGTTACCATTTTTGCATTCGTATATCATGAGGCTAACACGATGATACTTTTATGCCCAGGGAAGTCGAGACAATTTCCAATCCGAAAATTGCCTAGACCGGCACAAGGAATCGAACCCAGCCACCCTCAGCATAGTCTTGCTTTGTAGCCGCGCGTCTTACCGCACGGCTAAGGAGGGCCCCAATGTGAAATGCATCAACAGTAAAATTAGAAGGTTTAGTGGTTTAAAGATGCTTTAAACATCATTCAATACTATGAAGAGAACAAAAACTTTTGTTCCTGAAGTTCATTTGAATTGCACAATGTCGATACTTTTTTTGATTAGTTATTTATGTTATTTAAGTTATTTATGCGACCTTCCAGAGCCGTACTGTAAGTTCATTAAAAATGTTAAGGTTTTTTTTCAGTGCCTACGCACTGCTGGGTCTAGTTGGGTCAATAAAATCCAGCTCTGAAATGCGTCGGTCGATTATCGGAATCGTTATCGAACCTATTCGCGTCAAGGAAAATCCAATTCTGGAGTGGGTCTGACGGTGTTTTGAAACCACTTCTGGACCTAACAGAGTTAATAAAATTTCACTCTGGGGTTGGTTGAAGATGGTTGAAGGCCAGAGTTTCTACCGGATCTAGTCGAATCAGGGAAAACAATTTTTTGAGTGGGTTTGTTGGTGGCCGGGAGTTGTCATTGAACGTATTTGGATCAAGTAAAATGTAGCTTTGGACCACTGAACCCAGTTAGGACAAATTAAATCAAAAATAACTGTATGGTGTGCAGATTGGTTGGTGGTCGAAATCGCCAACGGATCTGTTTGGATCAAGCAAAACCGTACTCAGGACTGTGTCTGTCGATAGTTAGAAGTCACTTCCTGTACATATTTGTGTTGATAAAATTCAACTATGCAGTGGTCAATGGCCGGAATTGCCGTCCACCTCAGGACCAATATACATTTGATTATATTAAGAAGAAATGAAAAAAAAACAAAAAACGGGAAATTTACCTGAACTATAAATTACACAAAAATCCATACCACTACTTCCGGATATAAGAACAAAAGGCACTTCTAGATTTTGTCAATCGGTTTATTATGAATGTAACCTTTTAAAGATGTCCACTTAAAAAAGCTGAATAAATTCAAACCAATGAATTTGAGTGTGAATTGTCCTTTTTTGCCTTTCTCGTATACTAAGTATACGGTAAAGGCTATATGATCGCTCCAAAAACAAACTTTTTATAGAAGGCCCGGAGACCCATAGTGTTATATACCAATCGACTCAGTTCGACGAATCGAGGTGATGTCTGTGTGTGTGTGTGTGTGTGTGTGTGTGTGTGTGTGTGTGTGTGTGTGTGTGTGTGTGTGTGTGTGTGTGTGTGTGTGTGTGTGTGTGTGTGTGTGTGTATGTGTGTGTGCAAAACTACTAAAAAAATGTCACCATTTTTCGGGCACTTACCTCAACTGATTTACTCGCAACAAGTTGCATTCGACGCAGAATCCTGTCCCATTGTTTCCTATTTGAAATTGGCCAGATCGGACTATGGGATCGAAAGTTATGGCCAAAATACAAATTCATACGAAAAATCGCGTAAAAATGTCACCATTTTTCGGGCACTTATCCTCGCCCGATGTGCTTGCAACAAGTTGCATTCGACGCAGAATTCTGTCCCATTATTTCCTATTTGAAATTGGCCAGATCGGACTATGGAATCAGAAGTTATGGCCAAAATACAAATTCATACGAAAAATCGCGTAAAAATGTCACTCATTTTCGGGCACTTACCTCAACCGATTTGCTCGCAACAAGTTACATTCGATGCAGAATTCTATCCCATTATTTCCTATTGAAGATTGGTCAGATCGGACTATGGAATCGGAAGTTATGGCCAAAATACAAAATCATACGAAAAATCGCGTAAAAAATGTCACTCATTTTTCGGGCACTTACCATCAACCGATTTGCTCGCAACAAGTTGCATTCGACGCAGAATCCTGTCCCATTGTTTCCTATTTGAAATTGGCCAGATCGAACTATGGGATCGAGAGTTATGACCAAAACACAAAATCATACGAAAAAATCGTGTAAAAATGTCACTCATTTTTCGGGCACTTATGCTCAACTGATTTGCTCGCAAACAAGTTGCATTCGACGCAGAATCCTGTCCCATTGTTTCCTATTTGAATTTGGCCAGATCGGACTATGGGATCGAAAGTTATGGCCAAAATACAAATTCATACAAAAAAATCGCGTAAAAATGTCACTCATTTTCGGGCACATATCCTTAACCGATTTCCTCACAACAAGTTGCATTCGACGCAGAATGTCTCATATTTTCTTATTGAAAATTGGCCAGATCGGACTATGGGCTTAGATGTTACCCAAGTAACACCGAAAACATCATTTTTAACTAAGATCTAATAATGATGTTGAATAAAGGTCGGGAAAATGAAATTCAAAACATGTTATGTTCAAGGAAAGGTATGATAAGGTTTTGCAAAACATACAGCAATTTGATCAGAGAAGAAGTTTCATACTACATTCTCACAACTTGCTGATAACATGTCAATTTTTGACATTTGTTTGGTTTTTTGAGATGTTTCGTTTTACATTCTCACAACATAAAACAGAAGATTTTACGAACAATGTCATAACATGTTCATTTTTAGAAATTTGTTTTGTCAGAATATATACCGCCATGATAGAAGTTTAACGTAATTTCAACATCTTGTAAGATCAATGTTATGAACGTTCTTCATCGACCCTGTTGTTTATCGACAACTTGCCATATTGTTTTTCTTTTGCAGATTCGAGAATTTGTATACAAATCAATTTCAAAATTATGCTTTGGCATAGTTCTATTTTTCTCCAATCAATAGCGCATGAATTTAGGAGAAGTAAAATGAAAAGTTAGCCAATGAAACATGAGCCGCATATAATGTTTCGACCGAGACTTCGAAACAAATTTGATTTATTTATTCTATTTGTATATGTTCATTAATATTATTAAAATGGTGTTCATCATTTCATGCATGCTTGTTTTCATTCGTTTTTTGCATAAAATTTATTTCTTTGAACGTGTTGGTAAGCATTTTGTTTTGGTATTCAATTTGACAGAACCATGTTGAAAGTCGGTTACTGAAAACATCCTTAGTACTTAAGTTTAGTCTTGTGAATGTGCAATCAAAAATAAGGTTGCAACTGAAAGATGTTGAAAATATCGATAATTTTTGCGCTGTTTGGGTCGTGTGAAAGTAATCAAAGCAGTTTTTGATACCAAAACGTAACATACTATATGTTCGAAAGATGTATTTTTTACACTCATACAACAAACCGTGTTACTTGGGTATGGTCAAATTACTATTTATTGCGAAAAAGAGTTCGAAAAAGTCTAGCTCACTTTTTTAGCACTTAGACTTCATCTATTGACGCTCGCAACAGATTGCATTCGACGCAGAATCTTGTCCCATTGTTTTCTATTGAAAATTGGCTAGATCGGACTATGGGATCGGAAATTATGGCTGAAACACAATTTTTGCCTTTTTCTACGAAAAGGCTGTATGTTCGCTCCAAAACCAAACTTTTACAGAAGGCCTGGAGACTCATAGTGTTATATACGTATAAGCTCGATGAACTGCGATGATGTCTCTGTGTGTGTGTGTGTGCGCGCACCAAAAGTGCGAAAAGTTTAGCTCACTTTTTGGAACTTATCCTCAACTGATTTAATTCCAACTATAGATAGTAGAATAGATAGATGAGCGAAAGCATGGCTGAGTCGATTTTTCTGCCCGTGCACACGCACATATGACGTCACAGCCCTTAACGTTTCCATTGAAATCGTGACGTCATGCTCGTTTGGAGACACGTTTGACAGTTCGTTTGGAGACAGAGGATTTATCTTCACTCATCTATATATTCCACTATCTATAATTCCAACAAGTTTCATTCGACGCGGAATCCTGTCGTATTGTTTTCTATTGAAAATTTGGACCATGGGCACAGAAATTATGGCCAAAATATACTATGTGTTATAAAAGCGAGTAAAAAGTCTAGCTGACTTTTAATGGACTTACCCTCAACTGATTTACTCACAAATAAAATTGCATTAGATGCGGAATCCTGTTCTATTTAGAAAGTTGGCCAGATTGGACTATTACCTTTGAAATTATGGCCAAAATACTTTTTGCCTTTCTTGTGCAACAAAGTTGTACCGAAAGGCTATAATTTCTTTCCGAAAACGAACTATCGGATGCTTCCACACTGATACACTTCCTTCCTCTTCATACGGGAGTTTGGTAGAAAGACGGTCATGAGATTTATATCATAACAAATATTGCCCTCCGCTCGCTTGATGGGAATGACATTTTCGTTTTCTTTTGTGTAGTCGGAGCTTCAGTTCAATTTACATCCAAAAGTGATATCCTTAAAATATATGACTGGGTAAAATAAAACAGGGTATGTACGTCAAAAAGATTGGAAAAGGAAACAAAATGTCGAAATTTATTAGCATATTGTAGATCAAGCTGAAAACCGAACTGAGGTTTCGCGACAATCGCATTTTTCTCGCATTTCCGGATGTTGCAACTGCATCGCGAGTAGTGCGCAACTGTGCCATAGTCGGGCACCACTCGCGATGCAGTCGCGACATCCGGGAATGGGACAAAATATGATTTTCGGTTTTCAACTGGATCTACAATATCTTTGCCATAAATAATCTGATTTTCATAGAACGGACAAAGAAATTTGTCTTTTTTACTCCTAGCTACTAGCTCATCTATTTTCAAGCACACACATTTTACGAAGGTCGAGAAAGGCACCATCACCGCTAGGTGGATTAATCTGGGTTTTAGTTAATTAAGTTATTTATTTATCTCATATATTATGCATTGTATAGTGTGCTACAGGGTTACCCAATAATCGGATAATTAATAATACAATAAAGTTTTAAAGCTTAGCAAAGCTGCTAGTTTTGGATAATCCTTTTGAATTGCGAAAGCTCCATAAAAATGTCCACTTCGTTGTAGCCCTCGTTGTAAGTCTGGCATAAACGAGAAAGAGGTGCAGCTTTTCCCAGGGTTGTCCTTGATCTAGGGATGTACGTAGACCATGCGTGGGAAACCAAAACTGGAGGTCACTAGTAATGCTGCAGTGAATATATCCATGTACAAGTCGATGAAGCGTAGACACATCAAGGACGCGCCGAGTTAATGATGTGAGCTGCATGCGACTTATTTTTCTCTGATATGGTTCATAAGGGTAATAGAATTTTCTATCCAAAAACGCTTAAATGTATGCTGCACTGCTTCAATAAGTTCTACATTTCGCGAATAGTCACTGCTATCAAACATTATGGCTCCGGAAATCCCTCGGTGGCTCTAATATGTAATAGCTAAAATTTTAAATAATCCGATTCACACAATGTTGATAATCAAAATCCATGAAATTTCCATTATATTTTTGTTTTTTTCTTTTTTCTACTGACCTCTTGTAACCGGTTTCAGAAGTCCTTGAGAAATCGGATTAGCAGTCAAAACTAAACCAAATCCATATAACATGTTGATATGTGGAAAAAAGGCAATATTTTTGGCTTGCTCTAGATTATTCCACATATCTCTCACTTATCATAAGACATATCTCTACCATTGTACCAACCCTTAACTAAATAAATTTGTCTATTGCTTATAGCGTAATCCTTCATTTCGGCGTCCCCTAAAGACTGGCGCCAACCTGGCCAACCGCACGCTACGGCGCTGTATGTAAGGAACATTGCAGATTTGTGGACATTTCTAGATCTTCGCATGGAATTTGCAAAAATAAAATCCAGAACTGGTTGAAAGATCATGAAAATTGCTGGAAGTTCTTTACTTAAGATTGCTTTCAGCTTATACTGACCATAACAGCTATTCTCATATGTCAAGGACACACAGACAATAGCTCAGTTTGTCGAGCTGATTGTATATAAGACTATGCTGCCGTGAATCGCATATTTGTCCCATATGAATAGGAAACCCAGGAAAGATGGGACAGATATGCGATTCACTGCTGTATGGGTCTGTTAAATTCAATCGGAAATACATATCTTCGTACATTTTAGAAAGGTGCACAGGATTCTTCTAGTGAGCAAATGTATGCTATATATGTAGACGAATGTCCCGTAACGCTGGGATATGACGTCCTAACCCCGAATCCCAAGGTGTTAGGCGACCCGTGCCGAGGGGATGAATGGCCTGGGGGGTGAAACAATTAGCCAGGCAGTTAACGGAGCCTGTAATGCTGGGTAGACACCTTTTTTCGTGGTGCATTACGGAGAAAAAGCTACCACACTGTGCTCTAGTTCTTACTATTCTTGTTAATACTTATGAGTGATGGTCGGAAGAGTATGGAACGACTATAATCTGCTTTTAGATGATCCACCTTTTGCCACTTTTGGATGGAGTCAATGGAGTAAATTATAAAAACGTAACTCAATCTTAGCCTGGTTTTAAAGCCGATGACATGAATCTCAAAGCTCCAGAACGCTGATTAATTAGGAAAGAAGCGGATACGAATTTGGTGGATCTGCTGAACCCTCTGACTGATTAGAGCTCTGTGTAAATGTGAGATTCAGAAATGTCACACGCAATGAAATCAGATCTCTGTACAAAAACGAATCCGGAACTCATAAGAAGACGCAGAAATATGTTTGAACTGCAGTACCGATGCATGGTCAAAATCAGTATTATCCCACTTATTGTTGAGCCGAAACTGATTGAGGGGCGCACCTTTGAGAGTTGGTAAAAGCCGTTTCTGGAAGAGTATAAATAGCGGTACCTTAATCTAAAGAGGCCTTACATTAAGCTTGAGAAAATATCTGAATAAAAAACGACTACTTCATTTCTTCTCAATAAAAATGGAGCAGAAAGACATGCACTAAACAAATGACACTGGTATACTACAAAAGTTCAATGAAATGGACGCAGTGGTTCAACCCGAACAAAAAAAAAATGTAGACGAAGAAAAAGAAGGAATACATTTTGGTTCTATTCGCGTATACGCCTGGCAGAAAAAAAAATAAATCTAAGTATTCATTTTCTAATTTTGACTAAGTCAGTACTTAGTCCACGCTGACAAGACAATATGAAGTATGCTTTAGCATAATTACATAATTCTTAAGTGAACTAAGGTTTTAAACGAAATTTGAATCCGTAGGTATATGAAAAATCCCACAATTTCTTTATTTTCATATACTTACTGATATAAAATTGATCAGATTCGGGAGCACACGCTCCACGATGAATTTCTTTGAAAGCGGCACAAATGCTGGGGTATTGTCTTATCGCCAATGGTATATGCGGCGAGAATGTGGCGATTTGTCACAGATTGCCTTTTCTGTTATTGTAAATCTTTTGGTGGCAAAACAGTTATTCGACTTCGAAAACGTGAAATCAGAATTACGTACATAATGTAAAAACAATTTAATAAAAATTCCGCGGAAAAAAAATTAAAATTTCGTTTCGTTTCGAAAAATTTCGAATTAAATGAACCTTGATTTCGTATCGTTTCGAAGTATCGAAAGAAATCTTTATTTCGTTTCGATTCGATCCGAATAAACATAGACATTTTAAATTTCGTTTCGTTTCGTTAGGAAAAAGTGTGTTATCGCATTCCCTGATTTAAAATTGCAACTTTGTTCATATTCGAAATGTAAACAAAATACTCAAGCTAGGTGCATGCGGCGCTCCTATCGAACACCAGTAAAACATGACTGCATTTACAAGCACAAACCAGGGTACATTTAAGTTCAAACCATGATCAGTTTTCACCCCCATTATTGCATTTTGCTAGATTATGATACAATATTTGTATTAAAAGCTTACAATTCGGTTTACATTTTAGTATTCAACACTTCAAAGTTTTTCATTGAGGAAACTGTCAAAATGTACGAAAACGTATCTATTGTGCGGGGTTCTTTGCAGCCTTCTATATATGCAAAGATTGTGTACAAAATTGATATTAGAATCGTTTTTTTGTGGTGTGGGAGTCCATACTAGCTTATGACGCAAACAGTGCTTTTCTCCTTTTTTCTTGCTGCTCTCACATTTTGTCATGACTTGGCTCGTGTCATTGAGTAACACGTTCGTAAACGTGACAGACGAGGGAATAAATCAAATATCGGATGCTCTAAAACATCACTACGTGAGGGTCAATCACGAATTCAAGCGTATTCCGCCAGAACATTGAAAATTATTTAATAAAAGCCAAATTTTACCCGGAAGATTTTTGGAATCGCCTTAATTAGCCGGACAAGGGATTCATCGATTCTTAGTCCTTTCCTTAGAATGGTGCTACGAAATTACTTTCTGTGTCTCCGTCTCCACGTCTGAAGAGATTGTTTTTGGAAAAGATTGTAGTTGAGCAGACAAATTACAATAAATTTTCGTCATTTATTCCCATATTTATTTGGTGGGCTGTGTTCTTAACCGTTACTGTGCCGTGATCAACTATTCTACTGTACAGAATCCACACAGAATCTGTTTTTAACTCTCCATAATTCACTATTTTTGTCGCTGCCAGCCCATCTCATCGTGTTCATATGGTGAATTTAATAATCATAGCTTTGTTCGGTTGCCATCTATCGAAGTACCTACTTTGGATCGGAATGCCTCCGAGAATAATAGTTTTGTCAATCGTCATCAGACAGCCTCAAAACAACATCGTATAGAATGTTTTGTTTTCTTTTTCTTGTTTCGCCTCCTCTTCCTTTTTCAATCAAATGTCCTCCTTTCCAACAACAGTTCGGATGAATTGTCCTCCTTAGGAAAAATTTCATATGGTCACCTTAATCATATTACATACATACAATACATACATTAGGGTGGTTCAAAAAATCGATTTTGCTCCACAGTGCTCATCTGATTCTTTACCATGTTCTGAGTGTCCTGTGAAAATTTGAGCTCATTTGAATTTGAACTGATTTAGCACAAGCCGTTTCAAGTTTGCATGCAAATTAGTATGGAGAAATTTATTTTTCATTATACTGTTAATGACGTTTCCCCATTAAGCGCTTGTTAAAAGAAAACCTACATAGCTAAAAGGGATACTCAACAACTTTCACCCAACGAAAATCGCATGTTGATTAATCGTCCCAATAATTAGTTATCGATTTTAAGACAGGTTGCGAATCTTTTAGTCATGATCGTTAAACTTCTTTGAGGGCATCACTGAAATGTGCAGTGCAAATATAGTAGCCTGAATATGTGTGTGCTATCCTTCGCGCCACGAGCAGCAATGTTGCCTGTTGATGAGTTATGCAATTAGCCCCATAAAACCACGGTATAGATTAAATTAGATTACTAATTATTGGAACGATTAATTGAGACGCGGTTTTCATTGAGTGAAAGCTGTTGAGTATTCCTTTTAGCTATGTAGGTTTTCTTTAACATGCGCTTGATGGGGAAGCGTCATTAACAGTATAATGAAAAATAAATCTCTCCATACTAATTTGTATGCAAACTTGAAACGGCTTGTGCAAATCAGTTCAAATCCAAATGAGCTCAAATTTTCACAGGACACTTAGAACATGGTAAAGAATCAGATGCGCACTGTGGAGTTAAATCGATTTTTGAACCACCCTAACATACATACATACACATTTAGGTGGCTCAAAAAACTACTTGTTCAATTACTATGTCTGAAACTCGATTAGGCATGTGTACAACATGTGATAGATTTAGTTCGGAAAAGATATTGGAGGGTAACCGCCCCTTCTGTGGGCTTTGTTCTTGTTCAAGTTTTCTGATGGGCTGCCCTCTTATTCCGTTCTATTTGATGCCCTGATCTGCCCATGATCGCATATTTGTAACATTTGCATTTCCGGCAATTTTGAGTTAAGCTTATGGATTGTCCCCAAATTGTTAGTTGTTTAAGTGACTAAGTGAAATCAAAAAGTTTGTTCTAGAAAACCTTGAAAAACCATCAATTTGTTTTGTAACATTGAGCGAAGTGACCGCATATCGGTAACACTGGGAAATTCTATCGCCGGTATGCCGTATTCCTTGAACAAAAAAAAATCGCAATTAATTTGTACTCAAATAATAAGTAATGTAAATGATGCTATGGGAAATTTCAACTGAAAAAAGTGTTTCTCTAATTTTTGATGATTTTTAGAACTTTAATTAGATTTCCATACTGATGCATATCACAAACTTAAACGTTCAATTTCTCCCATGCCTACTTTTGTCGATTGTTACAAATATGCGATCATGGGCAGCTGATGCCCTGGACAAAATTTCGGTCAATGTTTGGTCGATGATAAACTCGTTGGATGTTTATATGGAAAAATGTATGGAAAAACAGTGAGTTGCAGTAAGATCATACTAATTTGGGCATCCATACTAATTTGAGCCACCCTAAATTACACATACCCACATATATGGAAATTACGCAAATTGAGTTAGTGAGGTTAATAAGAATATGACCTAAGCTCTTCATGGGTCACGTACCATTAATTTGGTTATGGAGTTGAACGATACGATTTGGTAAGAAACAAAAGTATGAATTCAGCAAGCTACAAAAAGCTGAGAAGAGAGAGTGCGTATGTCTAAGTATCGCGACACAGCAATCAAGTGATACAATGGGATGAGATTTAGAATAGCAAATTTAAGTGTTTTGTATAATATGGTAACCAAGGAGACCAACTAGATCCACAATGTCTTCAAACCCATTCAAGTTCCATAAGACAAGCAATGTTTATATGACCCATAGGGATCATAAAGGCCGAGTGAACTTTCGGTTGGGCGTGTGGATATTTTCGTGTTGCGTTTGTGTGTTTTATGTAGACGCATTGTACTTCAGAGCATATGTAAACATAACCTAGACTGCAGACGCGAGCGACCGCCTGCCTGGTTGAAGGACGTTAGAGTAGGGATTGTTAGCATCTGCATCAGCTTCGGTGTAATACCTAAATCCATGTTGGCCTGCCTCAACATGGTTGCAGGAAAAAAAAAGAATATAAAGAAACAGAAAATAGCAGTGCATCGGTGATGTTTGTCTCAAGGGTAACGTATTTATTTTCTGCGCCTTCTACCAGGTAGGGGTTTTCGAGTACCCATCATGTCCGATATAAAAATTAGGCATTTTCGACGGTTTTGTACATAAAGACGGATTTGAAGGATAGTCCCTTTTTGATCATTGCAGTAGCTTGGTTTACTCGAGTACGAGAATAAATGGAAATGAAGAGGGTTTGTCAATGACTCTTCAAGCTATCTGTAAAAGCACAAATCAACTGAGGTTTTCTTGTCCCAAAATAACCCAGTGGCGGAATGAGTATTTTGCAAAAATCTTTATTTCAAGCCCTCTCCGGTAAAAGAGTGAATGTAGATTTCTAATGGAGCTTGATTTGTGTAATTTGTTTCGGGCACTGCAATGTATTCTTAAATACATAAAGGCATTGCAAAAAGTTGTATTGGAAAGGTTAGCAAATCATTCAATCGTTCACTTTATAAAAGTAAAGGTCACATGCTAAACTTTCAAAGTATTCTTAGAAGCTTGTCATGGCGTTGTAAACAAATTCCTTTGAGACCCCTTTCTAATTATTACTATAAGCTAACGATACGGATAATCTTTTTCTTCTTCAATGGTCTGTTTTTCAACTTAGTATTCTATTAGCAGTAACTGCAGTTATTAATTGAACGCTTTTCTATGCGCGCCATTGCAAGAGAATGCATCTTGTGTGGCAAATACAATGGATACACTATGCCCAGGTTGTCGAGAATGTTTCCAACCCGAGAACATCCTTGACCGAACCGAGAATCTAACTCGCCATCTCCGGATTGGCAATCCTACGCTTTTGCTCGCAAGTCTACTGGAGACATAAATAAACTATGGATGATACTGGTGTACTAAAAATTCAACTTCCCAAATTTCAGGAATGCAAAAACAATAATTGAGACGAAAATGCTCCACGCTACATCGTTTTTTTCCAAGTGTATCTAAACCCAATGCAAAAAATTCATCAATGAAGCTAATATTTACGCTATCACCCTTTTGCTCTGTACACACAACTAGATGCCAGATTACCGAATCGTCGTTTTTTTTCTCCTGTGGATGTAGGATGCTGCGTGTGCCAGTTTTTGCTGCTGGCGTCGAGACGTCGCTGATTTTCCACTCTCTTTCTCCTTTTCACTTACTTTGCCAATTTCAATCACCGACTATGAAGCTGGCTGCAGCTTCAGCCGTTAGCCAGCGGCTGCCCACCTACTCCGCCGTGCCTTCCCACGCTACCATCTTTGCGGGTGATAGGCGTCGTTCGTCCATTCGTCTTTAGTTTTCCTTGTTTATAGCATTTTATGGGATATGCGTGGGTAGCAGATAGAAGTGGCCGACCAAAAGCAGATTGTTTTACCCGTGGGGAGTAGCAGGGGAGAAGATCTATTTGGGCGGCAGCGCCTCTATACGCAACGTTTATTACTCGACGGCAGTCCAAACGAATTACTTGGTTTTTAGTACATGGTTTAGTATCTGAAGGTTACTGGCGATGTACGAAGAATCGAGTTATTTAGTTGGAATGTGCTTAAGGAAAAGCCGAAGGCAGGGATAGGGGGTACTGTCCAAGAAGAGCTCCTTTCTACACTACAGTCGTTGAAGCCAATGTATAGGCGAAAACAAAGCTAAAATTTTTACTCTGTTGCTGAGTGTTATGACGCAAAACATCGCGAGATAGATTATGCATCGAGCAGTCATTGACGGCAGAATCTAATTACGTGTGGATCCAACAAGGAGATTGAAATTTCTGTTTTCTCATGTGGTTTGCGTATAAGGGTGCCAATGAATTCTAAAACCAATCGATGTATACATTAGTACAATAATTTCTTAAGATTCGATTGAATGAAATAAAAACATCACGCTAGAAGTGCGCTCTACATTACATTTAGAAACTCAGTCTCTGAATTGAGTTATTGATAAACTACTACATGAGCTACATGATACCGTCTTGGACCAGAGGTCGCACAGTCTAGATTATTCAACAACTAGCATTAGACAAGGGACAGAATATTTAAATCCAGTGGAGAATGTTTACGCTTTACGAAAAGTTTCCGTTTTACTAAGGTGGGAATTGAACCCACATTTCACAGCACGCAAATACGCTTAGATTACTGATGTCGCCAACCGCACGGGCAAGTCTAGTTCTAGTCGATATGTCTATTACTGATCGATTAGTAAAGAGATCTTGCAAATCGATTTCCTCATTCTTGCGTTATATGATTACAAAGGAATTCTTTACCCATTTTAAGTTTCTCATAATTTCAATGATTATGTATCAGGTATCAGAACGTCTGCTCAGGAGGCGATTTCCCAAATGAAGCTGAAAAGGAGAATGGAACATGTTTCTGGGGAAGGAGCCCTAGAAGAGGGCTTTCGAGTACGCCAAAGGCCAAAAAACAACGCGTAAGGCAAATTCATACAGGTTAGGAAATTTCTGTGTGAAATCAAATTTTTATAAATAAAAGAACGGGGGATAATATACAAACAATACATACACACTTATCTCATTTCACAGTATTCGGTAAATTTTACCGAAATCTCAACAGCAGAACTGTTCGGTAATTATTTTACAGATTTTTTTTAAATTTTTTCCATTGTTCAACTGTCAAAATCACCGAAAATCAGTAAAATTATTTACCAAACAGGATTTCGGTAAAATTTTACCGAATTCGGTGATTTATTTTAAGTGTGTAGTGTAAAACACAATTTCTTTAACATTTAAGTTATCATTTAAAAGAAGATCTTGCTTATGTAAGGTCGATACTGGAATATTGCAGCATTGTATGGTCTCCATTTTCAATAGCACACGAAGAAAGATTAGAATCAGTATAAAACAATTCCTATTAGTTGCTCTTCGTAAATTAGGTTGGACAACATTCCCACTTCCATCATATGAGGCACACTGCAAGCTTATAAACATTCAATCTTTGAAAGAGCGTCGTGAAACTGCAATGGTTTCATTTAATAACGATATAGTTTCGCAGCGTATTGATTCAACAAACATTTTATCGAAATTCAATTTCTACATACTATCTCGACAACTTCGTCATCGACATACATTTTCAATTAATCACTGACGTACAAATTATGCAAAATTCGGACCTCTCTATCAGATGATGGCCATCTATAATCAAAACTGCGAAACTATTGACTTTACAATGTCTCGGCAGAACCTAGAAAAATATGTTGTCACAATTCGAAACCTACACATCTGAAATTACATTAAATCGCAAAATTAAACACTACTTACCCAAACTATTTTTATTTTTATACACTATAATACCGTATTTATAGCATTAAGAAAATAAATAAAACGGGTATAATGTATATGTACTAGTCTACGTCGGTTGACGAAATAAATAAATAAATATCAATCCATAAAAAAAAAAAAAAGAAAGGAGGCTTCCGAGCCTCTTGAAAGGAGGTTTCCGAGCCTTTTGAAAGGAGGCTTCCGAGCCTCTTAAAAGGAGGCGTCCGAGCCTATTGAAAGGAGGCGTCCGAGCCTCTTGAAAGGAGACTTCCGAGCCTCTTGAAAGGAGGCTTCCTGAGCCTCTTGAAAGGAGGCTTCGAGCCTCTTGAAAGGAGGCTTCTGAGCCTCTTGAAAGGAGGCTCTGAGCCTCTTGAAAGGAGGCTTCCGGCCTCTTGAAAGGAGGCTTCCTGGCCTCTTGAAAGGAGGCTTCTGGGCCTCTTGAAAGGAGGCTTCCTGGCCTCTTGAAAGGAGGCTTCCGGGCCTCTTGAAAGGAGGCTTCCGGGCCTCTTGAAAGGAGGCTTCTGGGCCTCTTGAAAGGAGGCTCTGGCCTCTTGAAAGGAGGCTTCCTGGCCTCTTGAAAGGAGGCTTCTGGCCTCTTGAAAGGAGGCCTGGGCCTCTTGAAAGGAGGCTTCTGGGCCTCTTGAAAGGAGGCCTGGGCCTCTTGAAAGGAGGCTTCCGGGCCTCTTGAAAGGAGGCTTCTGGCCTCTTGAAAGGAGGCTTCCTGGGCCTCTTGAAAGGAGGCTTCCGGGCCTCTTGAAACGAGGCTTCCGGGCCCATTGAAAGGAGGCTTCCTGGCCTCTTGAAAGGAGGCTTCCTGGGCCCTCTTGAAAGGAGGCTTCTGGGCCTCTTGAAAGGAGGCTTCCGGCCTCTTGAAAGGAGGCTTCTGGCCTCTTGAAAGGGGAGGCTTCCGGCCTCTGAAAGGGGAGGCTTCCTGGCCTCTTGAAAGGAGGCTTCCTGGCCTCTTGAAAGGAGGCTCTGGCCTCTTGAAAGGAGGCTTCCGGGCCTCTTGAAAGGAGGCTTCTGGCCTCTTGAAAGGAGGCTTCCTGGCCTCTTGAAAGGAGGCTTCCTGGCCTCTTGAAAGGAGGCTTCTGGCCTCTTGAAAGGAGGCTTCTGGCCTCTTGAAAGGAGGCTTCGGGCCTCTTGAAAGGAGGCTTCTGGGCCTCTTGAAAGGAGGCTTTGAGCCTCTTGAAAGGAGACTTCCGAGCCTCTTGAAAGGAGGCTCTGAGCTCTTGAAAAGAGGCTTGAGCCTCTTGAAAGGAGGCTTCTGAGCCTCTTGAAAGGAGGCTTCCGAGCCTCTTGAAAGGAGGCTCTGAGCCTCTTGAAAGGAGGCCTGAGCCTCTTGAAAGGAGGCTTCTGAGCCTCTTGAAAGGAGGCTCTGAGCCTCTTGAAAGGAGGCCTGAGCCTCTTGAAAGGAGGCTTCTGAGCTCTTGAAAGGAGGCTCCTGAGCCTCTTGGAAAGGAGGCTTCTGAGCCTCTTGAAAGGAGGCCTGAGCCTCTTGAAAGGAGGCTCTGAGCCTCTTGAAAGGAGGCTTCCGAGCCTCTTGAAAGGAGGCTTCCTGAGCCTCTTGAAAGGAGGCTTCCTGAGCCTCTTGAAAGGAGGCTTCCTGAGCCTCTTGAAAGGAGGCTTCCGAGCCTCTTGGAAGGAGACTCTGAGCCTCTTGAAAGGAGGCCTGAGCCTCTTGAAAGGAGGCTTCAGAGCCTCTTGGAAGGAGGCTTCCGAGCCTCTTGAAAGCGAGGCTTCCGAGCCTCTTGAAAGGCGAGGCTTCCGAGCCTCTTGAAAGGCGAGGCTTCCGAGCCTCTTGAAAGGCGAGGCTTCCGAGCCTCTTGAAAGGCGAGGCTTCCGAGCCTCTTGAAAGGCGAGGCTTCCGAGCCTCTTGAAAGGAGGCTTTCGGGTATCTTAAAAGGAGGCTTCCGGGTATCTTGGGCCTCTTGAAAGGAGGTTTTTGGGCAGCCTTCATGCCTCTCAAACGGAGGCTTCCGAACCATTGGGCTCTAGATTTCAGTTCAGCCCTCATACACTGTGCCTCAATTGGCTTCGATTTACTGATATTATGTTTTCTGGGATAATTCTTATTTTATAATTGTAATTTTTACTTTCAGAAGTCTTTTAGTCTACTATTAACATCACGATGATCTTTATCTCGATATCTCTCCCTATAGGGCACTGCACGAACTGCTTTGTCTCTTTTTCGCTGCAAAGAATTTAGAAAACAAAAATGCCAGTAAATGTCAAACATTATGAAGAAAGAGATTTTTTCGTGCAGTGCCATATGTCGATGGTTTTCTCGGTCCCTTCAATCTAATACATTTGGGCTTTCTACATATCGATAACCTCCCTATTTCGATATCGCTTCTCAATGTGTTTTTGTCATTTTTGGTTCAAGATTCTCTCTCCATATGTCGATATATTTCTAGGCTTCTAGACCATTTTTTAATAATAACCTATAATAACAAACACATCAACAACAACCGATGACATTTGTTTAGTTGTCATTTTTCAAAGCAACGAGCTTTTTCGATCTAGTACACATTTCAATTTTCCTTCCTTGATCTCTTCTTATCTCGAATGTCTCTTCAGTATCGAGATTTGTAGAGACGACTGTATTTTTGTTTTTTTTTTATTAATAATTATTTATGGAAGTTTTGCATTATTTATGAAAGCATCTCCGAAGAGGAGCAAACCACCATTTCACTGTCAGTATAAATAGGACCATAGTTCTCACCGGGGTTGGTTACCCGATCTTCCCTATGGTTGCTCGTATCCCGGCGATAGGATTTGCTGGACAAGGGGCTAAGGGCCGTAAAATGGGGTAAATTATATTACTTCAGGTACGCAAAGTGTCAACGGTACGCATTACCTTGCAATCCTATTGAAAATATGCCAGATCGTACTATGGGCTAGGAAGTTAAGGCCAAAATACAAATTTTTACGTAAAAATACACAAAAAAATATCACTAATTGATTGCCTCGCAGTTGTATTCAACGCATTCAACGCATTCGACGTGGAGTCCTGTCTCATTGAATGAGAGAGGCATCATCATTGGAGAAATGTCAGTGATGGCACGACGCCAAAAACTGTCATTGGTGACGGGGCACAAGATCAATCCAGAAGAAATATATATTTCAAAAATGTACTTAAAACTATCTCGTTTCAGTGCCAGACTCAGTTGATTTGATAGACTAACTGGTCTTAACTCCAGAACAATTTGGAGAACTTGGAATCCATTATACGTTCGATCTCTGTATTTTGCCTTAGGAGGGACAACCCAAGTAACATTTCAAACTTTATTACACTCTATTAGTAGTTTTGGAGAGCAAATTTTCAAGACTAGCAATAAAACTAAGAACGATATGACAACCTCTTGATGACCGCTAACAGTGTAACTTATGACCAAGTGGCCCACTCTTAAGAACATCTTCAAAGCAAGTTCCAGGCTGATGATAAAACTCACATAAAACCGCTGTCAAAAAAGGGAGCTTTTCCTTCGCGGACCCAGATTTGTTATTGTTTTGGTAAAAAAGGGAATCAAAAGAACGAAAAACAAAACAACAAATATGGACACGAATGTAAAATGTAAATTAATAAGAAAATTGGATGCCCCAGAATTCGATCGCATGTATGTTTTTTTGTGCGCGTTCGAATTTCTGGTGAAATCAGGTAAGAAAAATGGTTTAATAGAACGCGCCGCTTAAAGATGCTTAATTACGGCAATCAAATTGGGGAGGAAATAGAATCGTAATGTTTTTTTTTCACAAGTTAGATACCATTTCACATAAAAAACATGATTATATTGATCCAATATACAGTCAAACCTCCATGAGTCGATATTGAAGGGACCATCGACTCATAGAAATATCGAGATGTAGAATAGAAAATCCTTGGAAAGCTCTTTGGAGGGACCATCATAGTAACCCAGAAAATATTTTTTAGTATGGAATAATTTGCTTCCATGAGTCGATATCGAGTCATAGAACATCGACTCATGGAGGTTTAACTGTAATAGCAACACATTGTGGAATTCAGTGGTATTTATGTCTAATAGTAGATTTTGTTAATAGTTTTCAGCAGATTTTTTTTATTACCGCCATGGCTGCTTTTGCACAACGGGCAGTTTCATATGATTTAACGGCCAAAATTATGTAGCGATGTAATATAAACTTCCGTAGTATCGCGATAATAGATTAATCTGAAATTGATCCGAGCGGTTAGGTCTACATAATGTTGATGTTTTTTTAGTATTATATATGTATATATATATATATATGGATTGCTTGATATCAGTAAATTTCTATTTTCTTAATGGAGAGAGGATAATGCCTCAGTTTCAGGGTGTATTGTCAGTAGTAATTCAAAATCTGCAGAAAATAGAATGATCGGTAATTAAGATTTGAAACTTAATTATAAAAATGTTATAAAAATAATCTGCAACGGCCTGCCGAGAAAATTCATGTTTCAGATTCATATTCAAAATGAATGCCCCCGAACTATTTGAATCTGTGCTGATTGACTTCTATATCAGTTAAATAATGAAGCATCTCAAATGCAAAATTTCACCATATTTTATCAACCACACCATACATAGATGCTTGATGAAAATATTGTTTATATTACTTACTTCCTAATGCTCATTGGATTATTAGCATTGAGCAATTCGCACAAATTCGTAGGTAGTACAAGTCTAGACTGTTGTATGAGAGTAGCATTACTTTCATCCGTTACCACAGATATTGATTTGACTATCTCTTAGATAGAAGCAATACACTTTCCAACAGTCAAGATCTGTCCTGGCCACGTCCTTGCGAATGCTGAGGAAGGGAAAGGATGGTTAGTTAAACACCTACTTAAGAAAGGTGCAGATAACTCTACGACCTCTCATATGTGCCACGGGAGGTTTTGGAATAGTTAGTATTGAATGGTATAACAGTAAAGAGAGTGAAACACAGCAAGAACTAAGATAGAAATACAAAGTATGAAAGGGACGAGCCTGGAATTGAACCCACGACCTCTGGCTTGTAAGGCAGGAGCGGTAGCTACTAGACCACCGAGGTCGTCCTTTTCTAATGATCATTGAATTATATGAATTAAATCAACAATTTCATTGAGAAACTTTTCACAAGGAAAATATCTCGTGAAAAATAAAATTGTGATTTTATAAGTAGCAGTTGGGCATCTAATAGTGATTTATTTCATTATTTTCTGCGTTACTGATTTCTTGAAATTCTGAAAATCTCATGTCAGGTGCTTGCTTACTAGAAAATGTATGATCAGTTTAGTTTGGATAAGCAAAATTTGATCTGGAATTGAACTTTACAAATTTATATCTAAGAACACATTAAGGACATTCTTCACGGAATCCAAAATTAAATGCACTCGTGTTTTCAAGGGCATCCCACTCAACACAGAAGCAACGCACAACTGTCATTGTTATTATTCCACGCATGCTGCGATGTAGCAAAGCCGAAATAAAAAGATGACAGTTGTGCGTTGCTTTAAATTTGGATTCCATGAGAATTGTCCTTGAAAAATCTCTCATGATATTTAATTTCATTTTATTTGCGAAACATTCAGTGGAATAACTGAATGAAACAAATATTTTTAGCCATCTGATAGTCCATAGTTCATGGACTCCACTATAAACATAATATTCTTGGACAATGCCATTATAAGTCTGTTGAAAACCATGAAGTTTTACAAGGTCATGACCAAGAGATATAGCTTTATAATTGTTTTTAATGTTGGTTTTATCAGACGCCCTAAGATAATGTCACTTATAAGCCTATAAAGCATTTGACGTTTGTGGATTTATTAGACTATTTATTACGGTTTTGAAGATAGCAATAAGTGCATCATTAAAGTTTATCTTGCGGAATTGAATAAAACTCTGATAAATCCGTTATAAAACTTAAATAAATCTATTCAGTCTTGAAATTGTTACTTGGGAATGCTTGCATCGAATGCCATTGAATAGTGCTTTATGAATCCCAAGTGCTTGGATAGTAGACCTCTTCATGTTTTCAAAAGTATCAAAATTCAACCTGGTTAGCCAAGAATCACAATTCTATGCTAAATAAGTCTCCTGTCAAATTTCAGCTAATTCGGATAAAATTTCGAGGTGGCTCAAGTCGATTTAGTGTTTTGGGCTACTTTTCAATTTTGTAAAAATCTAACAAGAGATATAAACGTCGAAAACTATCGCGACAATCTTTATACGGAAGCTTCTGGTGTGCTCTACAAATCTTGTGAACATTGCGATTCGTCCCGTTCACGTTTTTCCATGTTAAAGTGATTTTCAAGCTTTTAAGTGTATAGAAATACTATTTCCCCCAAAAGTCGTTGTTCTACAAAATTCTTGAGTTAATGACAAATGATTGTTAATTTATTATATTATAGTTCCTCTTTTTTCCCTTTAAATTTGAGTGATATAATTGTCCATGTGCGATTTACTGTTAAATTCTTAAAAATCAAAAGCTGAACATTTCTAATAAATTTGCACGCTGAGATTTCTTCAAACAAGGTGTTCAAACAAAGAAGCTTCGATTTCACTTGTTACTACAATGCACTCAATGTTAAAAGCATGCAGACATATGATAAATTTAACAAAATTTGGAAGTCTTTTTGTTGTAAGAATCAAATATCATATGATTTAATTTATGTTTTGTTCGAACAACTTGCTTGAAGAAATCCTAACGTGCAAATTTATTACAAATGTTCAGCTTCTGATTTTTAAGAATTTAACGGTAAATCGCACATGGCCAATTATATTACTCCAATTTTTAGGGAAAAAAGAGAAATAATAATATAATAAATTAACAATAATTTGTCATAAACTCAAGAATTTTGTAGAACAACGACTTTTGGGGGAAATAGTATTTTTATGCACTTAAAAGCTTGAAAATCACTTTAACATGGACAAAACGTGAACGGAACGAATCGCAATGTTCACAAGACTTGTAGAGCCCACCAAAAGCTTCCGTATAGAGGTTGTTGCGATAGTTTTCGACGTTTATATCTCTTGATAAATTTTTCTAAAATTTAAAATAGCCCAAAAACACTAAATCGACTTGAGCCACCTTGAAATTTTATCCGAATTAGCTGAAAATTTGACAGGAGACTTATTTTAGCATAAGAATTGTGATGCTGGGCTGACCGATTGAATTTTTGATACTTTTTGAAAACATGAAGAGGTCTATTGGATAGTTTCAAAACTATTCTCATTGCTTTTCTTTTGCTCTGTCATACATCTTAAGTAGCATCGAGACCGATTTGACAATTGAAATAAATGTATACACAATTATACATAATGTTCTAAAATATTCAAATCTAAAGCAATGTAAATTTTTAAACCAGGAAAACGCTTCGCGCAATGATTGATATTGTTTCTCCTTCATTCATATGATCATTCTATTCTGAGGAGTTGCTTTCTTCAATCGTTGAATGCCAGTTAAATCTGAATTAAATTGAAATCTTTTTATAGCCGAATGCTGCTTTGCCTTGACTAGCAAGTACTTACCTTTCAAAAAGAACGGATGAGCCAACTGACGTTACCCGTCAGTGGGAGAGGAAACATAAAAATTCGTTTAATGTCGCCATATCCACCCGGCAATCGTTTCATCGGAAGAAATGTGTAGGTAGATTGCTGATTGTTTGACATAACGATGAAATATGAATTTTATTATCAATTACAAGGTTGGCTTATCTCGCTATATTCGAGAACACGTGTATAGAAAACGATTAAATGTTGAACAAATAAATAATCAAATACTCAAATCGATTTGATTTCTCTCAAATTCAAAATTTGCTGGGTTTATCAACACAAATTTAAAATTGACCAAATCAAACTATTTGCAATATTACTTAATTTGTATAACCGTCTTTAGTGAGTTTCACAATTTTTCTCCAAATCTCTGAGTGTTAAAAATATATTACTTTCCAATTTCTTTTCCGCGTATAATCTTCAATTTCATTTCTCAGACATTAGCCTTTTCAGTTGTAGGTATATAACTTAGTGCGCAAAGTTGCTCAAACGATGCGTATTATTTACATAAGCATAAAATTCAATTTGTTTCTGAACCAAGTTTCGCTATGTCCCCTGAACCGTCTTCTCATCAATGAATGCCATCATCGCATCCTTTCCACGACAAACGAACGAAAGAAATTGCTCCACTGCGATCCCTTCCGCGGCACGTTCCTTTTTGCTCTCCAGCAACAAACGTTACCATGCTGCCTCTAAACACACAGCCACCACTCACGGCGATGAGCTCACACAACAACGCCTGGCCTACCATCCATCCATTACCACCCATCGGCATCCCGGCTTCGTCGTGTAGAGTAAAATATTGGACGATGAAACAACAATTTCCCTACCACCAACCAACACCCCCTTTGGTATCTGCTGCGGGTGTGAATCAAAGCGGAGATTGTGATGACGACGGTGGACCCCCTCGAGGCCACGAGAGAATGGTTCGAACCGAATGAGAAAAACCATGCCCATCTGACGACGGTGCACGGTGTCGAAATTTTGAACAGTATCAAATTTGGTTTTCTTTTTCTATGATATTGTTTTAAATATAAATTCATGCAAAACCTACTCTTCATCAATAGGAAACTATTATGCCAAATAATAGCGGCTCCTAAATATGTGAGAGAAAGTTCATCTGAATTCGCCCAAAAATATGATTTTGACACCGTGTGGCAAGGACAAACGACAACGATGGTGGTGATGATGTGGATGCACTGTGCCTGTCTATAGTTGATATAGGCAATAGATGAACACCTATTTACAAACCAAAATGGGAAACGGTACGAAACGGAAACTTTTTTTCTACGACATCGAGACGAAATTCGAGATCTTCAGCATCACTTTGTCGACTACTACTACCTACTGGCTACCAAATCACCATTCGTTTTGTTCGGGTGCTATTTTTTTACCACGAGCAACCAAGTTGGTTTATTGCATGCTGTTCGTATGCCGAGATTTGGTGCAGTTGTGCCAGCTACCAACTTTTGCCATGGTGCACTGCTTCCTTTCGTATTTCACATTTTGTGACTTTGAATAAAATTTCACTAGTCATCCACCGACCGGCCATGAGGTAGTGGCACAGCAACACAAACTGACATACCGAGCTCGTGTTCATCAGCATACATGCTACTTAGCCGAGCACTTGTGTAAGCACTTCTTCGATTCGTTCCATACCTTACTTTCCCATACAAGCTACAAGTGGATTGCTTATTCTTGTTTCGAGTTCTCGACATCGTCAGCAAATTATTCGCTTGTTAGTGCTGTGAGGAATGCTAAGTATAGAGCAATGATCATGAATGGTGTTTTGGTTCTGTGGTTTTTTGGATAATTTCACATTTTTTACATCTGGTTAAAGAATTTTATTCGTTAAATCTGAACACCATTAAATATAATCAAGGGGCTGATATAAATCTACCGAAATCAATTAGTGCGTATTCTTAATATATACATAATACATATTTTATGACATAAAATGTGGTTCAAATCGTTAATCACATTTTATACAGTCTCTCATTTAAGATTCAAGGATCAACGGACTTGCTAACGAAGTTCTTTTTAATTGCAAATACCTACTTACGGACTCTTCAATGGTGCCAATTCCCAATATGCCTGCTTTGAAATGATTGTTTACCTGCAAGAATGCCTGCAAACATAACTCTACGCAAATAAGCACGATATGGGAACGCATGGTTAATGTTAAATGCTAAAACTAACCGTCTCAAGCACAATTAAGGTTAGCATTAGCATTGTTACGGTGTAACTCGTAGATTGGACACTAGTGATACTCATGTTTTACTTTTGAGATCCTTATCTAGAATGCTATCAGAAATCAAGAAGGGGAGTGGTCCTTGATTTAAGTTTTAAACAAAAATAACAAAAGCATGAGGATTACTACTCGTGGCCTCGCCCATCTTCACCGTAACTAAGGAGAGGAAGGAAGTGTTGATGTGGTACTTATTTAACGAGAGGCCACCGATTTAGCGACACCCTCATAAGTACCACGGAGTTGGATAATGAGGAAGGTATTCGTTGGGTCAGGATTTGCCTGCAGCTGGCAATGTAACAGTGGTAAATCTAACCCCGTAACACACCACTTAAAAGTGTCTACCCAGCGTTACGGGTTCGTCTCAAGCACTTTGAAGTTTCTCCCAAATACACGCGACGAGACAATCGGGACGCGATTCTATCGCTTGGCGACTATGATTCTGTCGCCGTTGATGGTATGGAAGCGTGAATAGAACATTTCCTGCAGCGACTCAACGGATCTATGACAAAAGGTCGAAAGACAAAAGGTCGAGAAGGCAAAAGGTGGAAAAAACAAAACGTCGAAAGGGACAGAAGGTCGAAAGGACAAAACGTCGAAAGGCACAGAAGGTCGAAAAGGACATAAGGTCGAAAGGGACAAAAGGTCAAAAGAGACAAAAGGTCTATCAAAAACAAGTTGATAACAAGTTGGGAGTATTCCAAAAAAAAAAATGAAATGCATTTAACTTCAAGCAGAAATAACACACTCATCTAATCAATTAAAGTTGAAAAATGAGCAATTTTCAAACAAGGAGTAATTACTATAAGACAATATTATGAATATTTAGATAGTTCTGAAAGAGATAAAAAAGATTGTTAATAAGAATACGCAGGCGCATGCCTTGAAAATACACCGGCGTATAATACACGCAGAGGTGTATTTGATCGAAGTGACATTTAGAAAACTCAAACGTCCATCTATTAGTGGTACTTATTGAATGAATTTTATTTAATTGTTAAAAATTGTAAAAACAAAAGTGCAGATTTTTTGCTAACTGTGTAGGGCAACTCTTGGACGAGATTGATTCTCTCCGTTTCAGTTTCTTGGCAATTTCAAACTTATGGCCCTTTCGATCTTTTGTCCATTGTTGTCTGTTCGGCGTTTTGTCCATTCGATTTTTGGTCCTGTTCGACGTTTTGTCCTTTCGACCTTTTGTCCCGTTCGACGTTTTGTCTTTCGACTTTTTGTCCCTTTCGACCTTTTGTCCTTTTCGACCATTTGTCCCTTCGAACTTTTGTCTTTCGACGTTTTGTCTTTCGACCTTTTGTCCTCTCGATTTTTTTCGACCTTTTGTTTTTCGACCTTTTGTCCCTAACTCGACTAAACGATAGAATCGCGGCGACTGCTGTCGTCGTCGCGGCGATGAAATCGTTTTGGTCTAGGGGAGCCTTTGAAAGGGCTAGTAGGGTTAAGGCAGGTCCCGCATAATCCTGAACTATATCTTGATCGTAGCTCATATTGTTCTTGATGATAGATAACGTTGTCATTACTATTCTGGTTGTTATATGTAGAAACAATAAGCATGCATCACCATAAATGGTTTCAACAACATGATATATTGTGTTCGACAAATGTACTATCTGGGTAATAGGCGGTTAAGTATAATTACCATTCAAAAATGGCTATTTTCCAGTACATATTTTTCGGTATACAGCATATGTTGTGGTGCTGATACAATCCTCATTCTCAGATAAATACAATTAGGGATATAATAATGATACAATATGACCATACAGGCAAAAAGCCATACCCAGGTCCGTACCATATTCTTTGATGTTGTTATTTTCATATTTTTTGCAATAGTGGTGAAGAAATTAAATGAAAATAATAACACAAATCTAAACATGATTTCATAACATATTTTTATTGATTAAATTTGTTCGGATGGAATTGGTAAACATTATAATTCATCAGTCCGTGTCAAACAGCAATATTGTAGATTTTCAGAGCCGACTGCGGTAGATGCTCTTGAGAATGTAGTGTTTTCCTGCAACAAAAATATGGCGTTAATTCAGCTGTAAAGATTCATTTTATTAAAAACAAAATAGAAACGAGTCAGCTGCGGGCTGATAGTCTTTTCAAAGAAGACAAAAAATAATGAAGAAAAAATATACATACCTCATTATCAGAGGTCGGATGGAAATACGGTCACTTTTGTGGTCAATCTGATGAAAAAAAAAAACTTCGTCCGTGGAGGATCTAGAAATAATAGATTCATTCTTTTATATTCAGTTAGGATTTGTTATGCTCACTATATTATATTTACTTACTGTTTCTGGAACATAAGAAACAGAACTGGATATAGAAAACTTAAATCGAGTTGAGCAAGCTGGCCGGGATTTCTTTCTAACTGATGTCTTGGCTACTGTTCGGAAGTGATTTTACGCAGATGACACCGAGGATGACACATACTTATTGCCAAAGTTTAATGCATATCGTAGTTTAATCTTCCGATGTTACAATTTGGTGATGTATGTGTGACATCGCGAGGATTTTTGTTTGCTATAGATGATATAACATACTGTATCACGCAGTACCATACCAGAAATAATGATGTTATGTTGTAGTGAGGCTTACTTCTTTATTTCGTTCTAATTTAGAAAACAAGAAATTGTACTGAACCATTAAGTTGTATGTTAACCGGCTGTAGTACCGATTGTTTATATTCGGGTATAGTATGTGTTCGAAAAATATATAAAGTCAAAGTATAAATGGACAATGGTACGAATTGTAACAACATCACTTATTTCATATGAATAATATCCACCAATCTGCGAATGGTGTTCATTTATGCGGGGTATTTTCGTCATTCCCGTCATAGTTTCGAAAACCAATAAAAGAGTTACGTTTTGCTATAGTTCATCCGCACCGAAGTGTAAGCTCAGGATAAACGTTCAGCTACAGTGATGTTCTAGCAAATAGACGTTAATTTCGTTGGTTTTAACCCCAATAATGACGGGAATTCTGAGTTTCAATTTCACTAGACTTGTGCTGTTTGGATGGCTTGCATGTGTTGACTTCTAGTTGTCGCGACCGGGTTTTATCGACCCGATTATCCTTTCTCCGACAGCGATGCCTCGACTCACGGATTGGTCCCGGACCTTAAGAATCTCTGCTCTGGCTACAGACAAGCGGTTACCTTTGTCCGCTGGTAGTCAGAACATCGAGCCATCACTGGTCTTGCCCTGGACCCTTGGTGAATCGTCTCGCATCCTTCCTAAAATAGCAAAATCTTGGTAAAAGCACTCAGAAAAATATACACCCTGAGAAGCACACATATTGCACATCAATCACAGTAACTTATATATGACCAGATTTGTTCAACTTTATGATGCTTAGGACAACATGACACAGTAACGCTGATTCATCAGTTGTTCGAAACGACATTTTTCATCTTGTATATTTTTGCCTTTCGTATATACTAAGTATACGTAAAGGCTATAGGAACACTCCAAAACCGAACTTTTGATAGAAGGCTCGGATACTGATAGTGTTATATACCAATCGACTCAGCTCGACGAGTTGAGGTCTGTATGTGTGTATGTATGTGTGAGATGTGAGATGTGAGACACACTTTTTTGTACTTTTTTGTACCTGGCAACTCCTTTCCCTACCTCCTCGTGGCGCTGGCCGGGATACGAGCAACTTTAGGGAAGATACGGGTAACCAACCCCGGTGGGAACTATGGTCGTATGCTGACAGGGAAGGGGGGATTTGCTCCTCTCCGGAGGTGCAAATCTGATCGAGCGTCTGTTCTCCATGTTAGGAGCGGCTTACAACAGCGTCTGTTCCCCATGTTAGGGGCGGCTGATCATCGTCCGAGTGCCAGCGAGGGACTCTAAACTAACCTGTGCACACCACATTGCATCGTGTAAGCATCGAGAAGGCAGCCCCTTCAACGCGATGTAGCTAGCGCAACCCTGGTAAGGTAGCCTACCGAAGATTCTACAGTTACCAAGAAAGGCAAAAGTAGAGCAAACGGATTGATTCAACGGCAACAGACCCGGTAACGAATAAAGGACAACGATTGGAAAGTCGTATTTTGGAACGTGAGAACTTTAAATGAACTCGCACGTGTTGGGCTCCTGGCTCGTGAGCTGCAGAAGATCGGCGTGAGTGTGGCAGAAATCCAGGAAATACGGTGGCCCAGAACTGGAGAACGTGAATTCCGGGCGGTGGATCCCATAGCGAACACTTCATTCAAGTACCACATCTACTATAACGGCGGTGACAGATCAGAACGAGGAGTTGGCTTCATGGTGATCGGGAAGCAGATGAAGCGTGTTATCCAGTGGAAGCCGATAAGCGACCGCAGAACAGAACGATACGTTTCAATATCCAACGCTTGTCAGTTGAAGGAGTTGCTGAACAGTACCACCAGGAGCTGGACGAGCGGATAGGAGATGCCACCGGATCTGACGACATCAACAGATTGTGGTAAAATATCCACGAAGCTGTGACTACAACAGCGCAGAAAGTGTTAGGCACTGCACAGCGATGCCAACGAAATGGTTGGTTTGAGGAGGAGTGCCAGCGAGTGACAGACGAGAAAAATTTTGCTAGGAGTCGAATGTAAGTGGCTCGTACCCGTTCCGAGCGGTACAGTGTAGCAAGGGCAGAAGAGAAACGAATCCACCGCAGAAAAAAAAGCAACACGAAGAGAGTGTAATAGCTGAAGCGCAGGAGAACATGGATAGAAACGAGGAAACGAGGTTTTACGCAAATGTCAATGGCGTGCGGCATAAGGCTGCGTCAGTGCCCGCCATGTGCAATGACCGAGAGGGGAATTTGCTGACAGACAAGACTATGGTGGCAGCCAGGTGGAAGGAGCACTTCGAAGATTTGTTGAATGGTGAAAATGAAGGTGTATTACGGAGCAGAATGGACATAGTCGGCGACGGTCAAGCTGTGGACCACCAACGCTGGACGAGGTTAAGAAGGCTCTAAACGAGCTGAAAAAATAGTAAAGCTGCTGGGAAGGACGAGATCCAGGTCGAGCTTCTCAAACACGGAAGTGAGCAGCTGCATCAATCAATCCACCACATTATCCAGAAAATATGGGAGGATGAAGAACTGCCTGCAGAGTTGGATGGCCTCATATGCCCAATCTATAAGAAAGGGCACAGACTAGAGTGTGCCAATTACAGAGGGATCACGCTTCTAAATTCGGCGTACAAAATCCTGTCGCGTATCCTGTTTAACAGATGGAGACCGCTTGAGGAGTCCTTCGTCGGCGAATACCAGGCAGGTTTTCGTGAGGGCCGATCAACGACGGATCAGCTGTTTAGCCTGCGGATGATCCTTGAAATATTCCAGGAGTACAACTTGCAGACTCACCACTGCACACCACTGTTCATTGATTTCAAAGCAGCGTACGATTCAGTAAAAAGAAATGAGCTGTGGCAGATAAGGTCCGAACATGGTTTTCCGGCGAAACTGATTAGACTGATGCATAGACGTGCAACGCTGGATGGCTCGAAATCGAGTATTTGGATTGCAGACGAAGTGTCAACTTCGTTTGTGACCATAGACGGATTGAAGCAGGGTGATGCACTTTCGAATTTATTGTTCATCATTGCCCTCAAAGCCGCTATTAGGTGATCTGGCGTGCAGAGGATCATCACACGGTCGCATATGCTGGGCTTTGCGGAGACATCGACCTTATAATAACCGAGCCTAATGCTCCTTGTTCTGAAACAAGTGTTGCATTCGTGCTGGGAGAGCATTATGGTTGCCGTGGGGGCAACCATACGAAAACTCCATGAGTCGGGATTTTTATTCGCTTCAATTTAATTCTTCTGTCTTCGCTGTTGCGGGGCATAGAACAAATCGGCATGATTACCCGGTGTCGGTGTAGTGTTTCTACCGAGGCACATTAATTGCTGCGGTGGTGGTCACAGTGGTCGGCAACAGCATATGAAAAGTGCAATTCTTTTCGTTTGCTGATACAATGGAAAAATTATTATTTATATTGATTTGTAGAGAATTTTGCGGGCTTCAGGGAGCTCGGTTAGTTCAGTAAGAAAGAGTTCAGTTTTGGAGTGGAGCCAGTGTGGTTCACCAGTCAGTTGTTAGATTAAGTTAGAGCAGTAAATGAGTGCGTTCAGTTAGCCAGTACGGTTAAGTTAAACCAAACAAACTAAAACTAATTTATTACACAAAAAGTATAATGTACTATGGAAACAAATTAATAAAGAGTGTATAACCGGACAATAACGAGTTTCTTTAGGTTAGAAAAGGAGAGAAATTCAGCCGAGAGGACGAGTGTACGCTACACAATGAAGAAATATTGTGAATCGTATAAAATACGGCAGACTTCAGTGGGCTGGTCATTTAGTGCGAATGTCAGAAGAAAGAATAGCGAAAACAATACTCAACAGAGAACCAGATAGGGACCGGGGACTTCAGGGAAGGCTGGCTGCACGCCAGGCATAGGTGTATCGACGGTGTAGCCAACCAGGAATCCAGGTAGTATAATCATGTCCATGGATAGAGAAAATTTATACCAAATTTGGTTGAAATCAATCAACGGTTAAGATCTACAATACATCTACTATATCCTAATATATTTACCAAATTTAGTTTTAATCGCTGCTGGGGTTAAGAAGTTGAACTGATTTTTTCATTTTGTAAACAATGCGTGTACAAAATGCGGTTTTAATCGATGGAAGGATTCAGATGTTACACTGAATTGTTCATTTTCTAAACAATATCCCTCCCCCTCATACTCACCGTTTTTTTTCAAAGAATCGATGGAAAGTATCGATACATTGCCTAACGCTAACTTCAACGCAATATTTATATTCCAAACGAAGCACCACTCATCTTCAAAAAATTCGTCTACAGTAAATTTGGCAAAAAAAAATCCTAAAAACAATAATTTCGATGCATAATTGTTTATCAGTTTCAAGAAAATAATTTATTCGCAAGCAATAGAGATAATTGAAATGAATGACATGTTTTCTTAGTATTGGTGGCTCTGCGCTCTTTGCACTAGAGACTAAATGGTAAATTCAATGTACATGCATGAAACCTTTCCAAAAAAAATCCCACGAAGTAACATAAATTTTACATGAGTTACGTGATCGTTTAGACTGTCTACGTGAGAGCGTAATTTTCGGAACATAGTCAGAACATGTATAGCACGCAAAGTAAAGCACTGAAGTAAGTACATTCACAAACGATGCATGAGCGATATGCTTTTTATCGTGGTTTGAAGGTTTGTTATGTACAACATAGAAAAAGCGTAATAATTTCCAATAGATGGTGGGAGCAGGACGTGTGAAATACAGTAACGGTTTTTTTTCACGTTGTTTACACTCGTTCACAATCGTTTTGAACTTTGATGCTCAGTCCCACGTGCTGAATGTGGTCAATAAATATATCAGATGTTAATAAAAGAAAAATAATAAATAAAAATTTTGTTATCAATAAACCATTTATTCCCCCAATGAAAATATTTTATAATCAACATTTTAATGGAATGGGTAAAACAAATAACATAAATTTGAATCCAATCGACATCGAACAATGGATATCCAAATCTAATAGAACATAAAAGTTCAAAATTTTTATTTTGCTTTGTAAACTAGTGCACGTGATTCTCGCCGCCAAGCCAAGTTTTCTGTTCGAATACGGATGTGATTATTTTCCCATTTGAGAACGGTGATTATATGATAAACATAAGAGAAACGAGGAGCAGTAGCTAGCCAGGAGGGATGAACGATAAACGATTACAATAAAAAGTTATATGATTTGTCATACATTTTGATAGGCTGCCTTCCTCACTTGGCGCTGTGGTGGTCCTGTCTGGATGAACTTCTCTTCCTCGTCTGCCGCTGCAACTCGAACTTTCTTCCTTCGCCTTCCTACTAATCGGCTACAACGATCTGCGGTGACCGGACGAAAACAAACTTTTCTTCAAGCTCGACCGACACCGTGCACTTATCTGAGAAAGAGGACCACTTTTACACTTTTAAGCTCATGCATTATTGCCTTCAGGCGAACTTTGCCTACGCTTGTGGATGGCGCGGAGATTTTTTCTTCGACCAAGACCCAACACGAATTCACTTTTTTTCTCTCCCTTCAAGCCCGAGTGACACCGGAAGGCGCAAAATTTTGCAACGTTTTATAAATATTTGATTATCTTCTTTTTTTTCCTTTACACAATATAGAGACGGCACAGGGTTTCTTCCTTCGGTTTGAATTTTTCTTTATTGATGATATTTTCCGCTTTTCACACTGAACTTCGTCGGACGAAGAAGCCGATGATCAACCTTTGTTCACTTGTGCTTTCGTATTTTTATTAGGGTTGAAACGCGTAACTTTTTAATTTGAAAAATGGATTTCTTTTTCACCGAACTTGACTCAGTTGGTGAAGGAGGACTTTGTCCTGTTACACAAACTCCTATTATTTCTACTTGTTTTCTAGAACATCATCCTGGAAAAGATACAAAATAAATAAAGTTTAGTCAGAATCTGTGGGAAAAGAAAGCTGTTTTATGAAATTATCATGGAAATAATTATCTGCAGTTATAAAAATGCAAAAAGTTATTTGCAAATCCAAGACATAATGAAGAAAACATTTTTTTTTGTTTTACACAAGTTCAAAAGAAGAGCCATAAAATCATCAGATTACTTAGAACTAAATGAAACGTGTCGTAGGGACGCATGGTTGATGAGATTCAACGTTCCTTCAATTCAGCCGTGTTCTTTCCGTAAGTCGATACCTTTCTTGCTCGATAATCTCTAAGAGACATTTCTTTTTATTTCCGTTTAGTGATTAATCTAGGTACCAGATCCACTTAAGATTTAAGTGGAGGTGAAACAATTTTCAAAGGCTAATCAATACGGACGCAACGCAAAACTGTTATTTCTATTATTCCACCTATGCGCGAAATAATAAAAATGACAGTTGTGCGTTGGTTTTCGATTCCGGAAGGCTTATCCTTAAGTCGGAATAATCATCCCATGAGGAAATGCATTGGATGTTGCCAAAAATCAACAACATCGTTAATTCGATGTTGCCAAAAATGGTTCACATTGAAATGTCATTTTCATGCAACCATTTCTCAAACTATTGAAAAAAAACTCAAACTCGATTTGCCGAACATAAACTCCATTTCGCACGAAACCTTTGATGGATTAAATGAAAGATTGTGAACAATTATTGTTGTTTTTGACTACGTAGCGTAATAACCAAAAGTAAGAAAGCCGTTTGGTGGCATAGTTTCGGTTAGATCTTCAATATATGAATATTTGAATCAATCAAACCACAGCATAATAGGCTAAGGTTTGAGCCATATACCCTACACCGAGAGTGTTGTTCTGAAGCTATTTGAACATTTCTTTTTTAATGTCAACGATCATTCAGTAATTTGCTTTCGATCATTTAGTAGTTTGTTAATAACACATTCCAGAAGGTGAATTTCAAAATATGTTGTACACAGATAAAAATATGTTGCGATTTTAAATGTATTTTCATGCACATATTTGGAGCATGCAAATAAACGCAATATTCAATTCATCTTACTGTTCTGTTAAATCAAAATAAACTTAAACGGTGCTTGCTAGTAAAATACAGTCAAATTTAATTGAATATTGAATGTTAATTCGCTCAATGGGTTCAGCTGCAATTTTACACGTAATTGAATATTCAAAACTATTTGCTGTGTATGGTGGACTTTTAGTGCGAAGGATTTTCTACAACTCTGCCTAATGGTTCGATGTTTGAATTCCACTAGTAACGGAGTTATAGCTATAGTATCAGTAACTTAAACTAAATGATAACAAAATTCCAATCATTTAGTTTGAGTTACTGCAACTAGCGCTCTATCAACAACGATCCGACGGGCACAAGAAGGCGAGGTGCGCGGGTATACCCCGTTAGGCATAAAGACGTTAGGCATAAGTACGTTAGGCATAACGAACACTAGGCATAATGTACGTTAGGCATAAAATGTAAAATGTAAGCATAAAATGACCCAAAGAACAGCCTATGACATAAAAAAGGAAGAATTATGCCAAACTTCCATTATGCCTAACGTACATTATGCCTAACGTCCGTTATGCCTAACGTCCATTATGCCTAACGTAATTATGCCTATCGTCCTTATCACTGGCGGAGCCAGCTATTGTTTTTTGGTGGGGCACCACTAAGCGCAAGAACAATAGCCTTTGAGAACAATGGTGTGATTGCATCGCGTGGTGCCCCACCTCTGTCTTCGCCAGTGGTCCTTATGCCTAACGTACTTATGCCTAAAGTCGCGGACCCGAGGTGCGCAGCGAGCAAGGTGGATCGATCAGGTTGAGGACGATTTGCGGACCCTCCGTAGACTTACGTGGTTGGCGACGTGCAGCCATGGACCGAGCCTAATGGACAAGACTTTTATGTACTGCATAGGCCACTTCGGTCTTAGTCTGAGCAAATAATAAATAAATTTTAAAGCTGCATGTATCTGCAAGCAGGCCCTACAAAAGCGATCGCGTGCCACTCAAAGCGCACTAGCTCAGTTCTAATGTGGGCAGGACTCTAAAAAGACCTGACGCGCTCAAGTAACACGCGAGTTGTATTGGAAGCTCAACGCGTCCCACAATGCTTCGTGCCGTGCGCCGAGATGCGCAGGAATAAGGATAAGAGCATCATGATAGACGAACGTGTGGTGATCGAAAGATGGAAGTAACATTTCCAGGAGCACCTTTATGACGCTGAGAGTACAGGCAATGAAGATCAAGCCAGTGGAGGAGAAAAAGCCCCCATCCTGAGGGAAGTTAAGGATGCCATCCAACATATCGAGAACAATAAGGCAGCTGGTAAGGTTGCTATCAGAGCTGAACTCATTGAGATGGGCACGAAAAGGCTGTCCACTTTCTGCAAAGACTGAATCTGGGAACCAGAACAGCTACCGGAGGAGTGAAATAAAGGTATCACATGCCCCATCTACAATAAAGGTGGCAAGCTGGAGTGTGAGCGATTACCACCATAAATGCCGCCTTTATCGATTTTAAGACGGCTTACGGCAGTTTAGACCGCTTAGATCTATGGAAGATCATGGGCGAGAACAGCTCTCCGAATAAGCTGAAAAGACTGATAAAAGCAACGATGGATGGTGTGCAAAACTGTGTGAAGATGACGGAGGAACACTCCAGTTCCACCGAGAGCTTCGACAAGGTGATGGACGTTAGTGCCTGTTGATTAATAGGTGTTATACGTATAGCCGGGGTACGATTTTCCACAGATCCAGCCAATTTGTTTGTTTCACGGATTAAATGGCCATTGTCAGCACCAAAAGTAAAGCACCAAAAGTTGCTAGTTGGCGGACCCAAGCGAAACAGGTCCCGCCTGGAAAGCAGTGATATACGGAGATACCTTCGAGGTGGTCGACAAATTCGTTTGACTTGGATAAAAACTAACGGCTTCTAATAATGTTAATCGTGAGATACGGTTAACGGCAGTAAATGTATCATGTACAGAACGCTCATAATACCGGAAGTCCTTAACCTTCTGTCTGTGCTCAAAAAAACTTACGTTGTCTGTGCTCTGGGGTCAAATTGACCCCAAATTGAAATTGTTATAACTTTTTTATTGTTTGGCTGATTTTTTTATTTTTGAGGCTGTTTCGAAAGATAATTTAATCATCTTTCAGGTCGTAACCAAAGATTGACTATTGCTGAGCGGGTACATCGCGGGGAGGGGTTTTAGTAAGCAAGGGTATAAAAACAGTGATTCTTCATGATTATTTTACTTATGTCCGAAAATCCTACCCATTTTAAACTGCACCTTTTTCAAAAAGGTTATGCAGGAAGCCGTGTGCTTTGACATGAGGCGTTGATAAGTTTAGAACTTGGCCGCCAGGTGGTGGAATATTTGAATTCATTATTTAAGACTACTCAAGATATTCCGATATACAGAATACTTCTCTTATCGCACAAATTTAACATTTGTTAAAACGGCATCTTAATCAAAGGTCATCTAGTGGAAGTTGTGACGGAAGTAATAATTGGGATTTTACAAATAGGCGGCAAATTGGCTGATCTTTGGTTACGCATGTAGACCCAAAGGCCTTAATTCCAGGTTTTTCTTGGATGACTTACTTAAAACATATTCTGTGAACGCATTCTATTATTTGCAGCATCGCTGGATCAGGTTGAATACAAAGAAAAATTTTGATGAACTCTACCACAACATTCATGTTTGCCAAAAATGCTACAAACTAAAATACATCAGATATCACATGGAACAATATACTCAAATATAACAGCTCACTAGAGCCGCATCTTGGAAGAAGTGCTCATTATATTGAGCACCGCTTTGTAGTCATGGACATCCTGAGCAATGTTGCCGAATACAACTTGGGTGTAGGTATGAGGGATCTCAAGCTAAAGCAATATGTCAAATATGCAAGAAGTACACTAGCGCCGCCTTTTTTGTAAATTTCCTAATTATTTATTCCGTCATATGACAGTCCATTCCCACCCAGACCAACTTTGTTAAAGACGAAATCTTTACAAATTTCATATTTGTGCGATAAGAATATTTACAATGAGGAAAACTCCATATATTGGAATTACTTGAGTAGTCTAAAATAATGAATTCAAATATACCGCCACCTGGCGACCAAGCTCTAAACTAATCTATGCCTCATGTCAAAGCACACGCCTTCCTGCATAACCTTTTTGAAAAGGTGCAGTTCAAAATGGGTAGGATTTTCAGATATAAGTTAAATAAGCATGAAAAATCACTGTTTTTGTACCCTTTTTACGAAAACCCCTCCCCGTGATGTACCCGCCCGCCTATAGCCAATCCTTGGTAACGACCTGAAAGATGATTGAATTATATTTCGAAACAGCTCCAAAAATCCAAAATTGCCCAAACATTAAAAAAGTTATAACAATTTTAATTTGGGGTCAATTTGACCCCAGAGTACAGACAACGTAAGTTTTTTTAAAAAAGTACACTGTAGCGCATATTTTTAAGATTTTTCAAGTGAAATTGCACCTGGGAGACAGATCTCGGCGAGTTTCACTAAACTACCTAAAATTAGGAGAATCCGTTGAAAACGAAAAAATGGCAGCCACTCAAAGTGGCCTGGGGTCATATTGACCCCAGAGCACAGACAAAAGGTTAACGGACATGATACATGGCTCGTTGAGGACTTGCAAACACTCGGGGTATTGTAGTGACGAAGGATGAGCCACGAGCTCGCTCAACTCAACGGCGAACACTGTATTCAGAAAGTAAAAGGCTGAAAAGGTATGTTGAGCAGGGCATTTTGCCTAAATACCGTAAAGCAAACGTGCAAAGACGATGAACAATATTCAGGTGGACGACGACCAGCGAGAAAGGTGAACGATCCAGGTAAGGAAGAACAGTGCAAAAGCACTCATGAGGCGAAACCCTTTCGAATACTTACCATCCGATTCAATATTAGATGTTCATTATCGAGCAACAATGGGAAGATTGAGAAAAATCCTTTATTGTCACTACCATTTAACGATTTGATTCTACTCGCTTAATCAATTTAAGAAAAATAAACAGCTATGCGTTCATCTTTTGTTTTTCAAGCAATACAGTTATTTTGCACCATCATATGGGCGTTTAGCCCAGGCCCATTTCAAAAACATATTTTAAATACGTTAAAGAGTAACAAATAAAATATAGCTAGTTTTATACATTTTGTATCTGAACGTTGAAATAGTTCGGTATTCTGGTTTATATTAGTTAAAACATTGAAAAACCTTAAGGGGTGCAGAGTGAGCTGTTCTTCTGATCAAATTTTTGAGTCTGTGTTATCTGAATGTTTCTCGAATAAATATTGAAAAAATTAGTATGGCACATTACTACTCCTACCACCTAAATAGACTAACGCAAAATGAACTCCCCCAAGAAATTATGACGTTTGAGCGGGTCGCATAATGAACGCAAAATGAACTTTTGTTCGAGACGCTCAAATGTCAAAATCCATCGGGTGAGTGAATTCGATGAACCCTGCATAAGCCTATGGGAATATGAATTCCTCAATTATCGTCTATTTCTATTCTTAGTTTTTAAGTTTTATTTTCTTCGTCTTAGAAACAATACCTGCTACAGAACCACTTATTTAGTGAAATAAATTAATTTGAAAATGAATGACAAACATTTTTATTTTATAGCAGACATAAAAACATAAAAGAACACTTTCGTGCGGTATGCGTAATCGCGCTTCTTCTTTTCCACCGTTGACTTTTCTTCGCGAAATATATTTTTGTGCCGAGAAAAACACCTCCATAGCGAAGTCAGTCCGACGACGCTCAACAGCTCAGCGGTTTTCACTTTCGATTTTCCGGCATCATGTGTCATTTAAACGAATTCACTCAACCACCAAAAAGCAGTGTTGGGAAATGAGTGAGCATGGTTCGTTCCATCCTCACTCACTCACTCATATGAGTTGAACCAGTTCTACTCACGCGTGAGTACTCACAGGTATGGTGAGTACTCACGCGTGAGGAAACTCACGCCTGAGTGAGTAAAACTACTCATTCGATTTTTTTGGTGAGTAAGTGAGGAAATAGGTGTATTAAAACATATATGTACTGTAAGGTTAGCAATAATTGAAAATGCGAATTTCCTAAGTCAATTGAAGATCATGAAATATACGTGTACATGTTTGTGTTGAGGTGCGTGTTTGTATGTTGGTGCGTGTTTGTGTTTTGGGTACGTGTTTCTATTTAGGCGCGTGTTTGTATTTAGGTGCGTGTTTGTGTTTAGTTGCGTGTTAGTATTTAGGTGCGTGTTTGTATTTAGGCACGTGTTTGTACTTAGGCACGTGTTTATATTTAGGTGCGTGTTTGTGCTTAGGTGAGTGTTTGTGTTTAGGTGCGTGTTTGTATTTAGGTACGTGTTTGTATTTAGGCGCGTGTTTGTATTTAGGCCCCTTTTTTATTTAGGCGCGTGTTGTGTTTAGGTGCGTGTTTGTGTTTAAGTGCGTGTTTGTATTTTGGTGCGTGTTTGTGTTTAGGTGCGTGCTTAAGTTTAGTTGCGTGTTTGTGTTTCTATTTAGTTGCGTGTTTGTATTTAGGTGCGTGTTTGTATTTAGGCACGTATTTGTACTTAAGCACGTGTTTATATTTAGGTGCGTGTTTGTGTTTAGTTGCGTGTTTATGTTTTGGGTGCGTGTTTGTGCTTAGGTGAGTGTTTGTGTTTAGGTGCGTGTTTGTATTTAGGTACGTGTTTGTATATAGGCGCGTGTTTGTATTTAGGCCCCTTTTTTTTATTTAGGCGCGTGTTGTGTTTAGGTGCGTGTTTGTGTTTAAGTGCGTGTTTGTATTTTGGTGCGTGTTTGTGTTTAGGTGCGTGCTTAAGTTTAGTTGCGTGTTTGTGTTTCTATTTAGATGCGTGTTTGGGTTTGTATGCGTGTTCTTGTTTTGGGTGCGTGTTTGTATTTAGGTGTTTGTTTGTGTTTAGTTGCGTGTTTTTATTTAGATGCGTGTTTGTGTTTAGTTGCGTGTTTGTATTTAAATGCGTGTTTGTATTTAGGCACGTGTTTGTATTCAGGCGCGTGTTTGTATTTAGGTGCGTGTTTGTGTTTAGTTGCGTGTTTGTATTTTGGTGTGTGTTTGTGTTTGGGGTGCGTACCCGATCAGGAATGCATAACAAAATTATAACTCAATTCTACCAATTGTTGTTATTTAAAACAACGTGTGTTATAATTAGATAATTCAATAAAATGAGTCTTCGGCTAGTTTTATTTTATATGAAAATTATAACAACATTAGTTATGAATACTTTCACAAAATAATTGCCTAAATTTTGTGTACCCAATGGAAAAAAATCGGAGGTAGTCACCTTCAGTATCGGAAAAATCGGAGGTAATCACCTTCAGTATAGCTTGAGCCCGCACGATATTAATACATAGCTGGAACAAAGTCAATTTCCCATATTATGGATGGAAATCCGTCGTGGTAGCGTACCCGATTTCTATCCGTGATGAAGGCGATTACCTTGAAAGTAGATTTTTGTACAGAATAATTATATCAACGTTTGTTATAATGTTGATATAAAGGTATCAACCTCTGTTTTAATTGTGTTACGGCTAGGTATTTTTGATATATTTTTTGTAATTTTAACAACTAACCAGCAATATGTATAACACATTTTGTTACAACCCAAATTACATTTTAAGTTTTATAACGCTCTTGAAGACCATAATTTACTCTATAAGAGCGTTATAAAACCAGCATAAGACATAAATGTTACCAGGGAATATTTTTCTGAAATAAATAACCCCTCTTGTTATAATTTTGTTATGCATTATTGATCGGGTAGACTACGAATATAAAAATAACTAGAAAGGACATGCGTTATAGTCAAAGCTTTCAATATTTTTTAAATTTTTCAATAAATTTCCGTACCACCAGACGTGGTTCGATCATTAAGCTCAAGCACAGACAAACAGACATAACACTCGACAAATTTCCATAGTTCACTGATTTACTGGTCAATTCAAATAATCATTCGTTGGCCAATCGATCACTCGTGGCGTGTGCATCGAATTTACTCTACTTTGACGTTTGCTCACTACCGCCACATAGCTCGTGATTAGCCCAGCTAGCTGAAGTCAACAGATGTCGTTAGTGTTTGAACGACGAAGTTTTACTCATTTTTCAGCCGAGTATTAAAATATGATTGTATAGCCAATTGTTTTTACTCTAAAATGTAGTATATCAAGTATTTTATAGAATAAATATTCATTATAATGAGTCAAATTCGAACTAAATGATCGTATCATACCGTAAGCATATTATTATTTTATACCTGTTCGTGCAGTGCAGCATGAGAACTAAGGATGCCGGCTTTTACTGTTTAGCACTTTTACAAACAAGACCAAAATCATTTTCGAAGCTGGCTAAATTTAACAGTAATGTGTTAATTCTAAAAATATGAGATCTGCATATTTTCTAGTTTTGTTTCTATTATTCAATGTATTTTCGTATAAAGATATGTATATGTATTTCGACTCTTAATTGATCATTTCTACAGTGTTTTTCGAATAGTAGAAAATCGTTAATTTATTATTTTTACGGTACAGGGGTTTAAAAATATGGCTAAAAGTAAATATAATAAATAAAGATAATACTTCAAACCACCTTATTTAATGAATAAAATTGTTGTAAACAGCAAATAACTACCTTTATTTGGTAATCGTTTTATTCTTAATACCATGCTCCTATATCAATAACATTCGCAATTAAATTCATGGAATTGCAACAATTCATGGAATGAATTCATGGAGCGGTAACCCTGTATAATATTTTTTATGTATTCATTCAGGATTGTTACGGGGACCTTGAAATATTTTCCACGCCGGCCAAAACCAGATCCGCGTCATTTACGCAGCCTGAACTTAAATCCGCAAGACCCAGAACTAAATTAGTGTCAAATACACGTGAGATGTAATTTTTTATCACTAACATTGTGAATATTTTCACTAGAAGTGCGTTATATTTTTAATGCAATCAGATATGTATAGTAGATTAACAATATAGTTCACTTCATGAATCTCACCACATTAGGTAACGGACAGCATCTGGCGTCTCAAAAGGCCCAAAATCGATAGTCAAGAGGTGCTATAATTGAAAAATTACACAAGTTTAACAGTTGTTAACAAGGATGTTAACGATCATTCAGTAATTTGCGTTCGATCATTTAGTAGTTTGTCAATAACACATTCCAGAAGCTGAATTTCAAAATATGTTGTATGGTGGACTTCTAGTGCGAAGGTTTTTCTACAACTTTGCCCAATGGTTCGTTATTAGAATTCAACTAATAACGGAGTTAGAGCGTTAGTTGCAGTAACTCAAACTAAATGATTGGAATTTTGTTATCATTTAGTCTAAGTTAATGAAACTATAGCTATAACTCCGTTACTAGTGGAATTCAAACAACGAACCATTAGGCAGAGTAGTATAAAAACCTTCGCACTAGAAGTCCACCATACAACATATTTTGAAATTCAGCTTCTGGAATGTGTTATTGACAAACTACTAAATGATCGAACGCAAATTACTGAATGATCGTTAACATCCTTGGTTGTTAACAATTTGAATTACATTTTTCAAAACTTTATTTCAAAACTCAGAAATCAATACACGATTTCTAGCATATTAGGATTACCACTCTTTGAATTCGTTCCTTGTACCGAAATTAATAATCTAGCGAAATAATGTTCGTACAATGCTGAAATTAAAGTCGATTGTTAAGCATAAGTAAGCAAATGTTCTACGGATGTGTCATCCTCATGGGCGTTGTGGTTCTTTCAATTCGTGCTCCTGAAAAATCACTACAAAAAGCACGTGGTTTCCAAGATGGCCGATTTGTGGCTTTGTTGTATAACCACCTTAAAACGACACAAATTATCCCAAAATTGTTCGATTTGCAAATGTTATTGATATAAGAGCATGTTATTAATAATGGAACAACTACCCTATTTCGACACGGTCTATTGCATATTACATCATACGCTGAGACACCCCTCGGAATCTCTCCTTACTACGTTGCTTACATTTTGTGACACCGTAGCGCCATAATGGATTATATTGGTAATTTAGTTTTTTAATTTCTAATTTGCCGCTCTATGCACACTTGTACCAAAATGAAGTGGAATGAATCTGAACAAATCGCCATTAGTATGACAACCCTTCGCTTTGAAGATATGGTGACTGTTTTCCATGTTCTTTATATTATTGTTATTAAATTTTTTAGTTAAAATTTAATGCCTAAGCCAACTTGCATTCTTAAACAATATAATAAACATTCAAGCGCGCGTGCATAAACACATACGCGCACAAACAAACACACACGCCGCACACACACACGCGTGCACACACAAACATACCCAAACACACGCACACATCAACACACATACACGCACACACACACGCGCGCACACTCAAACACACGCAAACTCAAACCTACGCACACACGAACACACAAGCACACGCGCGCACGCACATCCACAAAAACACACACGCTCTATTCGTCAATTGGTATTAACCACAACGCGTCTCGGGGCCTTCTATTAAAAAATCGTCTTTAAAGTGAATATATTCCCTGTACAAAAAAGGCAAACATGTATAAACATTGATTTCAAACGTAAATTATATCTCAACATTAACTTCAACACATTTATTCTCAATTACTTTTGATCCATAATTTTATTTATTTAATTTTCGCCCGAAACTAAAACCGCGCCATACTCCCGAAATTTATTATTATGCAATTAATTACCATGTTGATAGTAATTCCCAATATATTAGCAATTTCTTATTCGTATAATTTGACAAATTCTTTAGTTTTTTTTCCTAAATTCATGCCACAAATCTTTACGTACTTCTTGACAACTACCAGAATTGGCCAAAACTTGACATCTACATTGTATGGGAGTAACAAAAACTAATCTTATTGGATTACTCATATGAGCAAAAATTCCTCACTCGTGAGTGAGCAAAACCACGTTTGCTCACTTGTGAGTACTCACAGGTCGTGAGTAACTCACGCGTGAGTACTCACGGAAAAAATGAGAAATGAGTGAGGAATTTTTACTCATATGAGTGAGTTTCTCAACACTGCCAAAAAGGCACCAAACAAATCACACATGTGTGATCAATATTATTACCTTCGTTCACTTCGTAGACACGCTAACCTTGCTCTCCCATGTCATCTGACTGACTAGACGCTCTTTCTCTTCGGGTGGCTTCCTATGCACACAATCAATGTGTTTAGTTCATGACATTTGAATTTGATTCATTGATTTGGGATAGTTAGTGGAAGCGTGACGACTGCTTACTCACAGGAGTATACGCCGTACCAATCAATGTTGTTTTAGATGGAAAAATCGTTGTTTCCAAGAAAAGAATATGGGTTTAGCTTATTTGCAATCGTTTTCCAAAGCTCTCATTGATGAATAAAATTATCCGCAATACAATTAACATGAGCAAGAGTTATGTAAAATGACGCAGGGGCAAAATGGCCTGGATCATGAAATCACTCATATAACTTTTGTAAGACATTACAATATTACAAATTACAATTCATTATTTGCAATCCTTCCATTTGTAAATCTTAGGGTAAAGTGCCCAATAATGGACCCCAACCAATAGTGGACCCTCCGCCTCCAGCCATTTTTGCATTATTACAGCACAATGTAAACATTTTTCTATGAAATCCCATCGGGAGAACCTACCTTACAGTCCTATGATTTGATAACATGCATTGGAAATGCTATGGAAAGTAAAAATAGATAATTTTTTCTACAACTCTATAAAAAATAAACACGTTAATGTAAATAGGAATATTTGGGGGGTTCATGATAGGAACATGAAAATCAATTGAAGTTTCGACTAAAGGAAAGCAATGTCCTATTATGGACCCCACGGGGGTCTACTATAGGGCGAATTCAGTCAGACTTGTTGACTTGCAGAACTTGTTATTAGATAGCAAGCAGAATTAATATGTTGTGCATTTCTACTCCTCATAACAGGAAGAGCAAAATTCCACTACTATGGGGTCCACTATTGGGCATTTTACCCTAAATTCAAAGATTTGCCAATTATTCACCTCACCCGTAACATTGAAACTTATTTTAAATGCTTTAGAAAATCATAAAAACCTTGTTGTTTTGAATAGGAAATCATTGTAAAAATGTAGCTAATTTTGTAAATTTTGTGTTCATGTTTTATCGTGTTTTTCTGGGTTTTTATTGATTTTTAAGGTGAAAATCAATATAGGTACCAATAATGAAGGTATGTGAAAACGTTTCCAAGCATAATTCGATCTGAATTTTTTTTTTCAGGTGATCCATAATGATGATATTAAGCTTTTTTACAATAAAATGTTTTACAAAATTAAACTTTTGATTATGTTCCAAACCCGATCAAGCAACAAAATTGTCAGCGTTAGTAAGTTTGGAGTTTCCTTAATAAGATCCACAAAAAAACATTTCAAAAAACATTTTTTATGATTTTGAACGACAAAGCTCACAATGGTTCGTTTTCAAAGAAGAGCTGGACTTTGATGAAAATCATATGCATTTTTCGGATGTAAAAGGTTGTTAAGAAATAAAGTGGTTGAAGTGCAACGTATTTATCTGATCTGCTCCATTGATTGTAATATCAATACATTATCCAGGGACTTTAGCATTATCCGATGACAAATTTATATAGTCTAAGTGAACAAACGAGCGGGCAGCGGGCAGCAGGGACTATGTCCAAGGGCTTGACGATCCCTCCCAGGCCATCTGCGAGTTGTGGGGCTTGCCTAGGATGTGGTGGGGTTTGACAGTGGGCCCTGTTAAACCTCTATAAAAAGCTGCATGTATCCGCAAGTAGGCCCCACCAAAGCGACCGTGTGCCGCTCAAAGCGCACAAGCCCAAGTCCTGGTGTTAGGTGGGACGCTAAACAGCCCTGACACGACGGCCCTCCGACGAGACAGGAGGTTTGCGCTGGCCCAATAAGCCGCCTAGAAAACCAATCATTACGAACAATATAAGAGATAATGCGACTCGATATAATCGGCAAAGACCTAGGCGACGAATACAGGATCACGATTGGAAGCTTGGAACATGGAATTGCAAGTCGCTAGGTTTCGCAGGTTGCGACAGGATGATCTACGATGAATTACATCCCCGCAACTTCGACGTCGTGGCGCTGCAGGAGATTTGCTGGACAGGACAGAAAGTGTGGAAAAGCGGGCATCGAGCGGCTACCTTCTACCAAAGCTGTGGCACCACCAACGAGCTGGGAACCGGCTTCATAGTGCTGGGTAAGATGCGCCAACGCGTGATTGGGTGGCAGCCAATCAACGCAAGGATGTGCAAGCTGAGGATTAAAGGCCGTTTCTTCAACTATAGCATCATCAACGTGCACTGCCCACACGAAGGGAGACCCGACGACGAGAAAGAAGCGTTCTACGCACAGCTGGAGCAGACATACGATGGATGCCCACTGCGGGACGTCAAAATCGTCATCGGTGACATGAACGCACAGGTAGGAAGGGAGGAAATGTATAGACCGGTCATCGGACCGGATGGTCTGCACACCGTATCGAATGACAACGGCCAACGATGCATAAACTTCGCAGCCTCCCGCGGAATGGTAGTCCGAAGCACCTTCTTTCCCCGCAAAAATATCCACAAGGCCACATGGAGATCACCTAACCAATAAACGGAAAACCAAATCGACCACGTTCTAATCGACGGTAAATTCTTCTCCGACATTACGAACGTCCGCACTTACCGCAGTGCGAATATTGAATCCGACGACTACCTCGTTGCAGTATGCCTGTGCTCAAAACTCTCGGCGGTGTACAACACGCGTCGTAGTCGAACGCCGCGGCTTAACATTGGGTTGGTACAAGATGGTAGACTAGTCCAAGACTACGCGCAGCAACTGGAGGTGGCACTTCCATCAGAAGAGCAGCTAGGCGCAGCGTCTCTTGAAGATGGCTGGAGAGATATTCGATCCGCCTTTGGAAGCACCGCAACCGCTGCACTTGGCACGGTGCCCCCGGATCAGAGAAACGACTGGTATGACGGCGAATGTGAGCAGTTAGTGGAAGAGAAGAATGCAGCATGGGCGAGTTTGCTGCAACACCGCACGAGGGCGAACGAGGCACGATATAAACAGGCGCGGAACAGACAAAACTCGATTTTCCGGAGGAAAAAGCGCCAGCAGGAAGATCGAGACCGTGAAGAAACGGAGCAACTGTACCGCGCTAATAACACACGAAAGCTCTATGAGAAGTTAAACCGTTCACGTAAGGGCCACGTGCCACAGCCTGATATGTGTAAGGACATAAACGGGAACCTTCTTACGAACGAGCGTGAGGTGATCCAAAGGTGGCGGCAGCACTACGAAGAACACCTGAATGGCGATGTGGCAGACGAAGATGGCGGTATGGTGATGGACCTGGGAGAACGCGCGCAGGACATAATTCTACCGGCTCCGGATCTCCAGGAAATCCAGGAGGAGATTGGCCGGCTGAAGAACAACAAAGCCCCTGGGGTTGACCAACTACCAGGAGAGCTATTTAAACACGGTCGCAGGAGTGGATGGAAGGTGTCGTGTGTCCCATCTACAAAAAGGGCGATAAGCTGGATTGTAGCAACTACCGCGCAATCACATTGCTGAACGCCGCCTACAAGGTACTCTCCCAAATTTTATGCCGTCGACTAGCACCAACTGCAAGGGAGTTCGTGGGGCAGTACCAGGCGGGTTTTATGGGCGAACGCTCCACCACGGACCAGGTGTTCGCCATTCGCCAAGTACTGCAGAAATGCCGCGAATACAACGTGCCCACACATCATCTATTCATCGACTTCAAAGCCGCATATGATACAATCGATCGGGACCAGCTATGGCAGCTAATGCACGAACACGGTTTTCCGGATAAACTGACACGGTTGATCAAAGCGACGATGGATCGGGTGATGTGCGTAGTTCGAGTTTCAGGGCATTCTCGAGTCCTTCGAAACCCGCAGAGGGTTACGGCAAGGTGATGGTCTTTCGTGTCTGCTATTCAACATCGCTTTGGAAGGGGTAATACGAAGAGCAGGGATTAACACGAGTGGTACAATTTTCAATAAGTCCGTCCAGCTATTTAGTTTCGCCGACGACATAGATATTATGGCACGTAACTTTGAGAAGATGGAGGAAGCCTACATCAGACTGAAGAGGGAAGCTAAGCGGATCGGACTAGTCATCAACACGTCGAAGACGAAGTACATGATAGGAAGAGGTTCAAGAGAAGACAATGTGAGCCACCCACCACGAGTTTGCATCGGTGGTGACGAAATCGAGGTGGTAGAAGAATTTGTGTACTTGGGCTCACTGGTGACTGCCGAAAATGACACCAGCAGAGAAATTCGGAGACGCATAGTGGCTGGAAATCGTACGTACTTTGGACTCCGCAAGACGCTCCGATCGAATAGAGTTCGCCGCCGTACCAAACTGACAATCTACAAAACGCTAATTAGACCGGTAGTCCTCTACGGACACGAGACCTGGACGATGCTCGTGGAGGACCAACGCGCACTTGGAGTTTTCGAAAGGAAAGTGCTGCGTACCATCTATGGTGGGGTGCAGATGGCGGACGGTACGTGGAGGAGGCGAATGAACCACGAGTTGCATCAGCTGTTGGGAGAACCATCCATCGTTCACACCGCGAAAATCGGAAGACTGCGGTGGGCCGGGCACGTAGCCAGAATGTCGGACAGTAATCCGGTGAAAATGGTTCTCGACAACGATCCGACGGGAACAAGAAGGCGAGGTGCACAGCGGGCAAGGTGGATCGATCAGGTAGAAGATGACTTGCGGACCCTCCGTAGACTGCGTGGTTGGCGACGTGTAGCCATGGACCGAGCCGAATGGAGAAGACTCTTATATACCGCACAGGCCACTTCGGCCTTAGTCTGATTAAATAATAATAATAAGTGAACAAACGAAGCACATCGTTTCGAAAAACTTAGTAAGTGATAATTAAAGAATGAAAATTAACAAAAAAAATATTACTCATTGGCAGAGTCAGAGGAGAACATCACTCGTCGCAGGCACGCTGTAGCTCCCAAAAGCAACGTTCTTAGGCCAAGTGGAGCTCCACCTAATAACAATAATTGACGCCGCCAGTAGTCATACTTCACTACTAGCTCAAAACAAAGAGCACAAAAACAAAACAAAAATTGAATGCATCTAAAGCTATGTCCATTTAGAATCCGGAATAATAAAATCATCTGTATCTCGGTAACGGATTGACGTACAAATAAGGTTAATACATCAAAACAAAGGTAATTTACTGTACTTTAAGGAAAAAATATGATACAAATCATTTCTTTTTGTTTCTAGTGAAAATTCGCACCTTCTTCTTTATTCCTCTCATCAAAAGTTGCACACCTCCGAAGTCAACTTCCTTGGCACATTTGTTCCACATTTTGGTCATCTGAGTCGCGTCCCGAGCTGTTTTTCCACTTTTCTTAAGCTTCCGCTTCATTACTACCCAAAATGTCTCGATGGGCCGGAGCTGTGGGCAGTTGCTTGGATTTATTTGTGGGCAGTTGCGTGGATATATTTTATCGATGAAATCTTCGTTATTATCGCGGTACCACTGGATGACTTCCCGGCTGTAGTGGCAACTCGCCAAATCTGGCCAAAACTTCACGGGACCTTTATGGGCTTTTTGGAAGGTAGACCGCGGTTTTTGAGACATTCCTCCTTGTACAGCTTCGAGTCCATCGTCTTATTCGTCACAAACACTTAGGTCTTTGCTCCACAGCTGCATATTCCTTGCCAAAACCAGCTGTGTTTTTTGCAAGTTTGTCCAAAAAGCAAACTTAAACTTCGCAGGAACTACTCCTCGTGCCGTCGCCACGTAGAATTTTTGGCTAGGAAGCTGTCTGAAATCCATTTTGACGTAGGTTCCATCATCGATGAGCAGAATTATCAACGTGGGTGTGCAGATTTTTTTCTCTACTATCGGCTTCCATCTGGAATAATTTTTGACTCGCTGCACGAAACATCATGAAATTTATACCACAGCAAGTGGGCGCCTAGGTAGACAAACCGCTGTAAAAGAATTCTTGCAGCGGTCACTTTCCGTGCCGCTGCAATACAATAAATCATTCCGGATTCTAAATGGACATGACTTTACAGCCGACAAAGTTATTGACATATGAATAAATCACAAACAACTAGTTTTTCATAATTTTTACTACGACAGTTTTTAACGACTTCTTGCTTCTATATGTTTAATTGAAACATCTTTCAATTTGACATAACATAGCAATACACTCACACTAAAAAACTAACCTCTCGCAAGAGCAAACTAGTTTTGCGAATTTGAAAGAATTCATCACGGTTGAGTTTTTTATGCTGAATCACATCGCTTCACTCATTTGCTAAAAAATATTTTACTCCTAAAAGCGTTTATAAATTTGACGACAAATTATTGTTTACACATGCAAGAGTATCCATTGTTTTATACGACGAACTTCAATTCACTGTTCCAAACGAAGGAGTACAAAAGAAAACCTACGATGATTCAAATAGATTATTCAACACAGCCATGAGTTTTTGAATGTTTACTTGGGTGCGTTTGATTCTTTGTATTATTCATGAGTTTTGAGAGATTTTGATTTTTTCCTCAACACTGCAGTGCACTGTTCTAATAAAAAGCCATTGATGTCATAGCTTTCCAAAGTTGGGGGGTCGCGACCCCCTTCCATAAGATTTACACAGGCTGGGGGGTCGCGACCCATTACTTTGGGAAACTATGGTATATGTAATGCACCAAGGTTTCATGGAGACGCATGGTGTTCATATATAGCGACCTGCTGACTTCAGGTGAAGGTTGGTTGAGTGCAATAGAAACATTGATTCACTGCAGTAGTATTGGTGTCGTATTTATTACAACATAGCTTATTAGTAGGGTGGTTCAAAAAATCGACCATGCGCCACCACGCCCACTCGACTCCATCCCATATGCTCCGAGTATCCTCCGAAAACCTGAGCCAATTTGGGAAAAAACTGACTGAGGACAAGCCGTTTCGAGTTTGTACGCAGCATGGGGAAACTAAGTTTTTCATCACACTGACCTACAGTGGGGAGGTGCACTAGGCGCCGGCTAAAAGCAACACTCCAGAACCTTCACTCAACGAAAACCACATCTTAATTTATCGTTCTAACAGTAATCGATTCCAATTTATGTAGTAGTTTTCGCGTAACTACTAAACATGCAACAATGCTGCTCCTGGTGTGAAAGATAACACAGACATATTCAGGATACTATGTTTTATTGCACCTTTCAGTGATGCCCTCTGAGAAGTTTAATCATTATTGGAACGTCCGATCTCTGTTGAGTGAAAGCTTTTGAATATTACCCCCAGTAATATAGGATCTCCCTATACCAGCGCCACAAGTTCAACCTCCCCACCCCATACCTACCCTCATACAAACGTGAAACGTCCAATCCAAACCAGCCAAACAATCGGAGGACTCCCAGAATATGGAACAGCGAAGCATAATTTATTTTATGAACCGGCCTAATTACCCGGTCAGAAGCCTTGAACAGAATAACAAAACATGATATGAATTTGATAGATATAAGAGATGAAAGAACAGGCACCAATATCAAAAATTTGCATCAAAATATAATTTCAATATCAAGATATTTACAATCAAAGTTAATTGCCTGTATTCCGGGTATTAGCCACCTGGAGTGGAAATTAATTACTATATCTGAAACTGGATTTGTGAACATGTGAAAGAATTATTTCGAGAAATGTAGTGAAGGGTAACCACCTCCTTCGGTGGGGCTATATATTTCACGTACCGATCATCCATTCAAGTAAGCTTTTTGAGATAGGCTATCAAGATATTTTGTTTTTCGTCTGATAAAGTTAGAATGCTTCAGCGTCATGCTTCTTTCTCAACAAGATTTGATTATTTCGTGCAAAAAAAACACTGCGCACCTTCCCTCCTCTTTCCATGCCGGGTGCGTCCCCATACTGCTCGTTCATCATCATCGTCTTAGCAGTTTCTTAGCAACTCCACTCTTGAATGGGAGAAGCATTCCTTTCGTGACGGTTTTAACGCACTCTTCGAAACGCCAGCATTTTCTCTCAGCTCTTTCCGATCAGCTATCATCAGCAGCTACTACGACGTCGAAAACCGAGTGTAAAAGTGAGTGCTCACCGTTTCCACGACTGATACATCCACTGCCTGGCAAACGGGTACGGGGAAAACCATTGAAAACACATCGAAATCGACTGACGACCACCGCTCTAGAGGTGGATCCGTGAAAAACAGACGAAAATATATTTATAGAATAAATATTTCTTCTTCACATTTTGTACTGAGCCACGGACTGACTAACTGTTCGCTGAAAGATGACGACTAGGATGGTGCCTCTGCTGATACTAAAGCTGTTGGGAATGCGTGCAAACGTGTGTCGGTCATTCCATGTCAAAACGCCAACGGAGTTGATTACATTGTTGTTTTATATTTTACAACAATTCAAACTCATTCAGTGATAAAGATATGACGGATACGACATTAGGCCATTATACTATACTATAAAGAAAATCCAGATTTTGTACGAGTCAACGCTCTCCGATAAACAATCCATAGGATGAAAGCGTTATTTTTAACGAAGGTAAATGAAATCTGCAACCAGACACGTGGGGAGGCGTACTCAGGTAGTGTGGGGATGGGATCTCCACTCCCGACCCACTAAAACCAACTCCTTCGTCTCAAGTCATTCCCCGGCCCGCAATTAAGCAATATTGTGGAGGATAACTACTGGACATTGCGCCCCCACATGACGTAAACAAGTGCACGTGCGCCTCATCTCTCCATGTACTCCCCATGCACACCATGTGCACAAATACACACTACTGACACCACATGTACCCCAAAACTCAGCCACCTGAGCCCGGGGGGGGGGGGTCTCCTATTTCTGAGGTGCCCTTTTTTGAGTTTCGGATCTTTTCCCAGTTTCCGCTCTAGGTGCATAAGTCTTTTAGCTGCCATCGGGTAACTGTTGGGAAAGCTTACTTGATCATTTCCGGTTTCGAGGTGGTTTCCGAACCTTTTCGTTGTGCGTTGCAGGATTTCGAGCGCCCTTTTATTCTCCATTCTCCTTTCACTGCAACTTCGGATTCTTCCGTTGCATAATGCGTTCTTATCAGATCATTGGTAACACAATCATGAAACCCTAGAACGTTCCTTTGGACAGACATGACTTCGCTTCTTGGGCCGCAAAACCGTCCATCCCAATTTGCACCGCACAGCAATTGGTTCACCGACGCCTCCTAATTTCTACTGGTGAAAATGTGTGTAGCTTGGGCAGTCCTATTAGCATTCCGGGTTGAGCAGTGATTGCATCGGGAGACGCAAACTTTCTACTGCATACACAACCAACCGCTCCTCATCTCCAAAATGCCGATTCCAAGTCGCTAACCCGTTTCGCTGCTTTTTCCTCATGAGAAATCGTTATCGACGAACCGACGAAATCGTTATAAACGAATCTTAAACTTGCAGGCAGCGTTTCCATGTGAACGAGCAAACAAATGTTACATTTCTTCCACCTAGTCACTGGTTTTTCCGGTTAGGTTACTAGAATCACTATAAGTAGCAAGATGAATACACCACTAGGTGTTCCAATCTGCCAAATTCACGATTCAGCCATCTTGGATTTTAGTATGGCAGAGTCAGCGAGTTTGTTTTCGTTTTGCACTGAAAATTAATCCACCTGCACCGGTTTCACCTCCACCGTCTTCTTTTCCATAAACTTGGCAGATTTTATTATCTTGATTATCTTAATTGATTATATTTATCTTGATTAAGTAGTAGCATCGTTATTCATCAGTACGCCTTTCTGCCCCGGTTTATCTTTCCAACTGCTTTGGTTACCCCGGGCTGACGCAGACAGCTCATGGTGTTTGCATATCCTGATATAACACTCGTTTGATTTAGTAATCATTTGCTTCCCAAGCTTCATCGACTTCCCCAAAAGGAACCAATGGAGCTAGCTTGTCTGGCCTAAGTGGCTTGAACTTCCGAATTCGCACCAAATGGCTAAAGAATAAGCTCAGGACGACGGTATAGTTGCTGGAGTTTGTTCATTACTTTCGGCACAGATTTGGGAAGTATCAAATTGTTCCCGAACGCAGTCGAGAGCCGGTCCTCTTAAACTTTCGTGAAGTCTCACAAGTTGTTCTACATCGTTGAAGCCGCATGCTTCGTTCGATGCTACGTATGACCCGTAGAAAAGTGTCCAATCCTATGGTTTACTACTCCGTGCCGCCAGCTGATTTCTAATGGGAATAGGGTGGTTGGTATTGGCCATTTTTGACAAATACCGGTTTTCGGTATTTGGTGGAGTCAATACCGGTAATACCGGTAAAATAAATGTTAAAAAAACTTTTATTTTGACTTTTGTGTGAAAAATAATATTTTTTGACAATCTTTAAATATCAAAGTCATTGCTTTTTGGGCTTGAAAAAAGAAAATTCAAGAAGACATAACATACTGTGTGATTCATTTCCCAACCCGCATTAGACGAGTTGTCAAGCACCCTTAAGGACAAGCCTCCCGGAATCCAAAACTAAATACACTCGCGTTTTCAAGAGAACCCCATTCAAGACGGAAGCCACACAAAACTGTCAAGCAAAGCTGTAATAATAAATTTGAATGGTTTGTCCTTGAAAATGGGGTACCCTTGAAAATGCAAGTGCATTTAGTTATGGATTCTGGAAGGCTTGTCCTTAACCATAGCAGAATAATTCTTCACGGATTGCTTGCCAGAATCCTAGCGTCAACGTAGCAGCCACCGGCAACGCAAGTGTTTTGCTCTGCTGCAGTCTTATCACGAGTTGTTCTTAAACCGACAAACCAGAAAAATCAATCATAGAGATATCTTTTTCATAGCGATCGTCAGGTATGGTGGTTGTCTCAGTTCAACGTGGCATCAGGAATAATTTAGTTTCAAGTTTCAAGATCTTGTCTGCTTGCTCTGGATGTCTTGAAGAAAATGCCCAAATTGTTTCTGATCAATTGCTTTACGGCAGCATTATTCGAAAAAGCAAAAATATCGACGTATTCTCATCGTCTCCCTTGGATTAGTTCTTTGTGAACATAGAATCAGTTTACGGCCATTTCTGTGGCTTGGTTTGAAAGTTGCTCCAACATAAATTGGAGCGCCACGTCGGCTTCACGGCAGAGCAGTTTCACAGCAGCTGAACAAGTTCGAGGGCTTGAATTGCTTCAGCTATCTCGTCATCGTCAACATCGTCATCAGTGAAGTTGAATTTGGATTGAAGTTCCAAATCGTTCAGAGTTTTCAACGAACCTCTCAACACATAGAACTGCTTGAGCATGGATAACATGCTATTCTAGCATGTCCTGTTTTGGTATCAGCGAATTCAGATGGCACATATTTTTGCAGCAAATCATTTTCACAAGTGTTCTGCGTTAGACAACTGCTACAACACCTACTTTTTGACGTAGGATATGTCCTTCGGGAAAACATAGGGGGGTCATTCCGCAGAATCAAATTTGAGACTGTCACGAAAAGTGGCCAGGAAGTATGAACTAATAACTCAGCCATCTTCCAACCGATTTTTTCACAATTTCGACTATTCTCGACAATGTAAACAATGTTCGTTGAAGAAAAAAGTCATTGACAATTTGACAGATGCCTAAGAGAATGAACAGTACGATGATGACCAAATTTTGCTGTAGCGTGGACGTCTTCAATGATGCTTACTTGAACAAAGCTTCATTCATGCGCGCATTCAATTGTTGTAAGTGTTTGTTGCAGTTTTTAACTGATGCATTTTGGGTTCTGACTATTCAAGATTTTTTATATTGACAAATTTTAAATACCGGAAATACCGGTATTTTTCGTCACTAATACCGGTATTTTCGGTACTCAAAATTGGCCGGTAATACCGGTATTACCGGTTTCGGTACTACCGGTTAGATCACCCTAAGTGGGAACTACATGGTGTTGCCCCAGCCCGTATGAAACGGTATGATTACCGGGTGTTCCACTTGCTACAAACTCTCCGATGTCACCATCGTATTTTCCGTCACTTCTGTAGTCTTCCTCTTGGTCATCATCATCACTTGAACTTGAATGGACTGATATTTGCGCTTTTCCTCTGGCATACGTGTTGACACCATCTTCTGTCAGAATAATTTGTCGTGTGCTGGCTAAAGCTTTCTGGCGGGAATTTTCTTCATGGCGAAAGGAGCGAGTTGATATACCTCTTCTGATTTCCTATGTTTCTTCATATTGAGCATCTCCTGATCTAGTCCATCCATGCACTTTTGGTATGAAAATCGCATCGTCTTCATCGGAGCAATCTTTCTTTTTCAATCTCTTCCATTTGCTTCTCATATTCCTCTTCCATGATCTTTATCTTTTTTTTTCAGGATTACCTGCACTTCATTTGATTTCTTGGCGGCTCGGGCAGGATTCTTCTTACCACCGGACTTGGGGTTTTAGCCACTTCTTCAAAAACGGACTCCGGATAAAACCAACGCTTCTCCCTTTTAACGGTTTCCGTGGCTCCGACATATCGATAGTGAACCCATTGGTTATACGCATCGCAACCGACCATAGGTTCGTTTGTTATTGATGTCTGGTTGCAGGCCGAACAAGGAGTCATTGCGAGGTTCAGCTCTTCATGATCCTCGGAGAGATTTGAAGTTATATCTGACTGACTCATACTTTTTGAATTTTGTTCGGAATTAAAAAACAAATTTGTAGCAAACCTGTTTGTTTTTGGTTACCTCAACTAAAATGGTTTGCATTCCATTATTATTAGATACAATTTGCAGTTCATGTGGTACTTACAAAGTGGTTTCTTTTTTATTCCTCGTGCACACCCTTTCAATCCCGATTCGCTTTTCCACATAATACGTAGTACTAAATTTCTCTGCTAGATTTAGTCAATTAACTGTATCTCTCTACTTTCGTTTTACTCAATATATTCCGGTTCTAAATTATTTTAATTTTTTAAATATAGATTTCCAAACAATCCGCTGATTTAGAATAATCTCATTTCAGTGCGATCAATCTGTTTAAACGTTTAAATTAACTAATTCAATAATTTCCTTTTAATTTCAAGTTAAGACAAGAATGATTGATCTTAACTTCAATAAATCTATGCTGCGTTGGTGGTGTCTTGAGTAACAAAATCGAATAAGCTTACCAGCTTCAACACGAGCTGGAAACAGCTTTCATAGTGATGGGCGATATGCAGTGACGCGTGATCGGGTTATCACCGATCAGTAAGAGAATTTACAAGTTGATGATCAAATTCCGAGTCTTTCACGTTAGCATAATCAACGTCCATAGCCAACACTTCGGAAGCATTGATGATTATTCTACGCGCAGCTCGAACGTGAGTACAACAGTAGCCACGACGTTAAAACCTCCCAGTACAATTAAACGCTAGGTTGGCCAGAAAGAGTTTGGGCCAACGATTGGAAAATTCAGCGCCTCGGTTTATTTGAGACTGCTTGGGACTAAGCATATGCGGTATTTCGAAAAATTTCGTTCCAGGTTCTTCGAAACGAAATTCCGCGGAATTCCGCGGAATTTGAGCATGGCGAAATCTGAATTCTTAATTTCGTTTCGTTTCGTAAAATTACAAAAATTTCGCTAGAAAAAACTAGCTTATAACGAAATTTAAGGGAATTCCGCGGAATTTCGAAACAAATTGAGACCTAAACCATACTGTCTCGTGTGGTCGTGTATTATCAAAAAATTGTGGCTGCGCCGCTGAACAAAATCATAAAGCTGTTTTCAAAACCTAATGTTATACAATTTTTGCCTTTCTCGTACAACAAAGTTGTACCAGAAGGCTATAATTTCACTCCAAAAGTCAAATTTTGATAGAAGGCTCGGAGACCCATAGTGTTATATACCAATCGACTCAGCTCGAAAAACTGAGCACATGTCTGACTGTGTGTGTGTGTGTGTGTGTGTGTGTGTGTGTGTGTGTGTGTGTAGCCCCGGGATTTTTTTTTATTGTTAAACACGTTTCATATAGAAGGACTTGACCGATTCGAGTGCAACTAGTTTCATTCGACGGAGAAACTTTCCTAGTTGGACACTATTGTTTTTGTTTGCTAATAACTCATTCGATTTGAATAATATTTCTATTTTTCTTTCAACAAATACGCTGTTTACATGCACACTTTAAGTCATTAATCAATTTAGCCATGACGCAATCCATTACTCTCATAATAATTGCTTAAAAATTACTCAATTATTGAGTAATTTATAAGCAGCGTGATAGAGTTGCATTAAATATTTTAACCGCCAAGATGTAGGCAATTAGCACAGCATTTACAACATTAATTCGAATCCAACATATCGAATCGAGAAAGGCATAATCACCACTTGGGGATAAATTTGGGTTTTTCTATAAACGCCTACTAATCAATCCCATTTAGAACCGACAAATACGTATTTCGTTTTTTTTGCCTTTCTCGTACAACAAAGTTGTACCAGAAGGCTATAATTTCACTCCAAAAGCTAAATTTTGATAGAAGGCTCGGAGACCCATAGTGTTATATACCAATCGACTCAGCTCGAAAAACTGAGCACATGTCTGACTGTGTGTGTGTGTGTGTGTGTGTGTGTAGCCCCGGGAAATTTTTTATTGTTAAACACGTTTTATATAGAAGGACTTGACCGATTCGAGTGCAACTAGTTTCATTCGACGGAGAAACTTTCCTAGTTGGACACTATTGTTTTTGTTTGCTAATATCTCATGCGGTTTGAATAATATTTCTATTTTTCTTTTATCAAATACGCTGTGTACATGCACATTTTAAATCATTAATCAATTTAGCCGTGACGCAATCCATTACTCTCATAGTTGAGTTATTTTTAAGCAGCGTGATATAATCGCATCAAAGCTATTAACCGCCTAAATGTAGGCAATTTACGTTGCATTTACCATACTAATTCGAATTCAACACACTGAATCGAGAAAGGCATAATCACCACTGGGGGATAAATTTGGGTTTTTTCTATAAAACGTCTTCGGTGTTTTGTTAGAAATGTCCACCAGAAAACGAAAAATATCTATCCCATTTTTTTCGAAAAGTGGTCCGGCCTAATATTTAAGATGCAGGCTCAGAGTGTAAATGTAATCAGATATGAATCAGATCAGTACAACTTTGTCAAAGAGGCAAAGTCGTGGCGCGGATTCCTGAGGCCCTTGTAAAGTATTTTTAGAGCGTCTCTTTTTTATTAAAGGCCAACTTCTTCACCTCTTATGTCTCAAACCAGCATTCCTCTTATAATCTTATAATAATGAGTATCAAACTAATTTTCCTCTCCTAATCCTAAATTGACTGTAAGGACGTGACCGGCTCATACTGTCCATAGCAGCTGTTTCTTGCACTCAATTGATGTCGGTTGAGGATGAAAATTTGACAAAGATTTTTGCATGCCTCATATGCACAAACACATATACAAGGGCAAACAGACAATAGCTTAGGTAGGTTCGTCGAGTTGATTGTATATAAGACTATGGGTCTTCGAGTCTTTTTTTTTAAAGGTTGAATTTGGAAGGAAATTATATCCTTTTGTTACAAGTTTTTGTATGGGAAAGGAAAAATATTTCGTCATACCTGGCAAACTGCGGTAGTACAAACTTTGCGATCACATTTCTGAAACAAAATCTGAAAGACTAATTGTTGTACATTCTAGAAAAGTGCAGAGGATTCGTCTAGCGATCAAATGTTATTTGTTATTAGTTATTAGCAGTTATTTGACTTTGAGAAAATTAATTCAGAATTGCGTACATAATGTACATAACGTAAAAAATATTCCGCGGAAAAAAAATATCGTTTCGTTTCGAAAAATTTCGAATTAAATGGACATTGATTTCGTATCGTTTCGAAGTCTCGAAAGTTAATATATATATTTCGTTTCGTTTCGAATCAACACAAACATTTTAAATTTGGTTTCGTTTCGTTTCGTTAGTAAAAAGTGTCTTATCGCATACCCTTACTTGGGACTATCTTCGGCGGTTTGCAAGAGGACGGTGTGTGACGGCGAAAGATGAATCACGAGCTCGCCTAATTCTACGGCGATCCTAGTATTCAGGAGGTAGCTAAAGCTGGAATGGTATAATGGGCAGGGCATGTTGCAAGAATGCTGGACAGCAACCAGGCAAAAATCGTGTTCACATTCGACCCGGTAGGTACAAGAAGGCGGGCAGTGCAGTGAGCTAGATGGACAACCATGTTCGAAACGATTTAGCGAGCATGGAGCGCAACCGAGAATGGAGAGATGTGGCTTCAAACCGTGTATTATGGTGATTAATTATTTTAGAGCGTCTTAGGGGAAATGCTACAAGGTTAAAAGACTATTATTCTTCCATTTACCTCCACTATTCACTTTTTACGTATCAACAAACAGATACGTATTTCGTTTCCTACTTGGAAACTTCTTCAGTGTTTGTTATCGACTGTCGATAACAAACACTGAAGAAGTTTCCAAGTAGGAAACGAAATACGTATCTGTTTGTTGATACATAAAAAGTGAATAGTGGAAGTAAATGGAAGAATAATAGTCTTTTAACCTCGTGTATTATGGGGTCAAATTGTTGATTCAGTGTTATCTGTTTAGATGTAAGCTAAATAAGTTAAAAATGGAAGTCGCATAAATTAATTAATTTTCTTAAAAAAGTGAATGTGTTAAAATGGTAAATAGAATGAATTTTATTAAGATCGTTTAAGACCATCTGCAAATCACTTTTCAAGCCGATGCAGACATGAGATCTTTCTTCCGTTAAGCGGTAAGATGCGCAACTACAAAACAAGACCACGCTGAAGGTGGCTGGGTTTGATTTCCGGTTAGATCGAGAATTTTATTTTCCACTTCCTTTTTTTTACGCACGCATTTCCACACATTACGCTTAGAGAATATGATTCCTTTTTTTAATCTTTCGTTTATTTGGAAGGCTCACAGATGCTTCCTTTTCTATTAACCATTATCCAGCTTTCCATGCTAGCTATAATGGCGGCTGCTATATACAATTCTGACAGTAACTGCTTCCGACGCTGATCTGTTATTGGCGCCTTATGGATGCTGAAGTAGTTTCTTAGCAACCATTTTGTTGTTTATTTACTTGCATATAGAAGAAAAAACATCTATGAAAAAGTTCACCAGAGTTTAAGCATAACCATTTTTTCCGTTTTCAGGGCATATTGAATCCTTATCAGGCCAATGGTCAAGGATTACGGACGTCTGCCCCATAATTGGTACCAGGCCAATTAGTGATTTTTATTATCGTTGAGGTTCATCGGACATGGAGACACTTGGCTCTCGCGTTCATCTCTGGTCAAACAGTCGATAAAAGTGACGTCTTTGAAACCGATGGTGATTGCTCCAGAAACCAATGGTTCTCTGTTGCTTAATATCGCGGCCAATTGGTATGTTGTGGCTTTATCACAGTCGTGATTACATCAAACTAAAAAAAAACTTAATTTTTTATACTATAATTAATTCTATACTTCAGATTGAATTTCCAAACATCTAATCTGTTTCCGAAGTAGGTATACCTAGACTCTTAACCAACAGACTTCAATAAAATTTAATGATCTGACAAAGTTGAATCGAAGTACTTCGAGGTGCAATATTTCAAAATTTGTTAATGCCATAAGGAAGCACCTGAAAAATGTGTATGGAAAACGTTTCGTGACAAGTTTTCAAACCATAGAACAGAAGTTTTCAATGGAGCTATTCATTTTAAACTTAATAAGCTTAATAAGTCTATTTTGCTTTTTTATCACGTAGATGGGATAATGAATAGATTTCAACAAACAAGCCTGAAACCCAAATAGTAGTGAAATAGATTTTTTCCATTTCAAAATCTTTACATTTTTGTGCTTATTCTACATCTCGCACGAGGTGAGGTGAGGCGTCTCGAATGAAGCGGAAATTATTTTTGCCTCCCATTTGAATTAAACGGTCGCCTCACGTGAGATGAGTCGAAATCGACAATTCTCGAGCCATAGAAGTAGACTTGAATATCTCACATGAGAAGTTATAATAGTATTTGAACGATGCTTTTTTTATAAATGATCGCAGCTTAACTTATTCCTGGTACTGATTCTCACTTCATTCAACTTATCTTCATGCATATTATATCGATATTCATCAGAGATGATAATCGGTAATTGCTTTCAGAGGTGATAGTGGGTAATTGCTTTCACTGACAATCTGGAGATCAAATAAAACAAATCTCCTGTATTTCAATTTAATGTACTTGGATACATGAGGCCGAGCATATGGTGCGAGCATTGGTTCTGTATTTGTTAAACACACTTTTAATGATTTGTATTTTGAAACTGTTAATATAATTGTTTAACGGTAGCTAAAATATGAACACAATTGTTTTTAACAAATTAAACTGTAAATAATTAATTCCAATATTGGATTTTGCCGAGATATTTCCTTGAGGATCATATTTTCCACAGTCCTCATTCAACTGAGTTATTTTTTACACGATATAATCAGGGTATGAGGTTTTTGAAAATAGTCCTCCACCGAAAAAAAGGAAGCCAACAACGATACGACGATGTTTCGGAAGTCTTGGTCATCTCTGAAAATTGGGGTGAGAATGCAGAGCTAATTGGACATGAGAAGCTTATTTACCGAAGCTATCCGTATCCACATTACTCGTCGGCTGCCACTACTTCTTATAGATGATGGAAAATGTCCTAAAATGAAGAAATAGTTGAATGAAATCAAACTAATTTTTTTTAAAGGTTCTTTCCTGAGAGTTTTTCTTGGTTTTGCAGTAAACAAACTAAACCAATTGGTTGCTCGGATACCATGATATCGTCGAATAGCGTCGAAAGCAACTTGGCGTCGGAAGCAGTTACTGTCAAATTATTTTATGGTAGCCGCCATTATGGCGAGCGTGGAAAGCTGGATACTACAGATTATGAAAGGAATCATGGCGCCGGGCAAAACGCTTATACAGCCAAAAATAGGCTTCTTCAGCTTACAAACTAGCTTGGTGCGAGCAAATACAAAACATGAGAAAAGCTTTAATTCATTTTTATAATGCCAATTAACTTTATGATGAACTTATCTGTACTTTATATTGGACATATTGTATAAATGTGTTTATGTGCGTGTGTGCCCAAGTAACATTTTAAGTTTTATAACGCTCTTGAAGACCATAATTCACTCTTCACGAGTGTTATAAATCCATCATAAAACCAAAATGTCACTGGGGTGTAAACAATAATAAAAATGTTAGCCAATTTTCCATGTAGTCTCCAAGAGGTGGATCGATTTCCTTTGGTTCTGATAATAAAGTAGGTCCAGACGATGTCCGTATATTCTGTATTTCATGCCATGTAACGATCCTAGTTATATAGCAAATTAGATCAAAATCCAAAATCCAAAGCATAGTGTATCCATTGTACTTGCCACAGAAGATGGCGGGCATAGAAAAGCTTTCAATTATTAACTGAGGGAATGCTAACAGTATACTAAGTTGAAAAACAGGCCAAGTTCCCTTGGAATGTAAAGCCATAGAAGAAGAAGAAGATTCAATATCCAGTTCTCAGATATGACAATCATGTGATATATAACAAGGCATCCTACTGATAACTATTGAAGCTTTTAAATCACTACTAGAGATGGTCGGGTTTCGGGTTTTCAAACCCGAAACCCGACCCGAACCCGAACCCGACGGGTTCGGGTCGGGTTCGGGCTTGGAAAATTAGAACAATGTCGGGTTCGGGTCGGGTACGGGTTTGTGAAATGATAAAATGTCGGGTCTGGGTCGGGTACGAGTTTGAGAAATAAAGTATTGAAATTTTTTTTTTCGTTTCTGATTAATTCAAGGCTTGTTCGTTGTTTGGGCCTATACCCTTTTGGGTGTAAAGAGAAATATAAAATATCTAGTTTGAGTTTTCCGCCAAAAAATTAATTCGGGTCCAGCTCGGGTTTAAGACTACAAAAATTGTCGGGTACGGGTCGGGTTCGGGTTTGATAAGATTTTTCATTCCGGGTTTGAAATGAATTTCTAAATCGGGTTCGGGTTTACAAAATGTGAAACCCGACCATCTCTAATCACTACAAAGTCATTATAAGAGTAAAGGCTCTCACAGGCCTAAGCGATTTCACCGCCGCAGCGGCGACAACTACCCGAGTAGACGAAAACAGCTCAATAATATCAAATGCTGATTAGATGGCAAAATGAGATATGGATATGATTGATATAAGGACAAAAGATAAGACGACAATATCAATATTCTGCACTAAAATATCATAACAAGAACCACTTAGAATATTATTCCATTGGATTTACCATGCGTCTCCATCATAGTGATACCACCCAAGTAACATTTTAGGTTTTATAACGCTCGTGCAGGGAAATTTTGCTGCTGTGATTGCTTTTCCGTCCTTAGAAATTGTTACAACACCCGTGTTCTTTCCGTTAATTGCCGGTTTTCTATTAGTTGTTAGGTTACTTAAGTTTATGAACGAGATTCCATGCTCCTTCATACAGGTTTTAACAACTACCCTCAGGTCTTTTCCGGTAGTCGTTCCCATCATTGGGATAAAAGCTGCCGATTCTTCCGTAATTTGTAATGGGCATCATTCCTTTTTAAGAACAGTTACCTGTAACATGTTTTCACATCAGTAATTCATTTTCATCGATTGCGAGATACTAGAATCTGAAGCAAGCGGCTTTTATACGTAACGTAGTTTTCAAATCTGCTGTGAGCATTTTTACTCTTCATAGTGTTCCACGACAAACTATTGCTACTGTAGGAGGCCTTTTCTTTAACGATGCCAACAACAGCAAATATGCATTCCTAAATCAGTTTTACTCCCTGGAAAGATTTCATCCGTATCTCACTAGCAGCAAAATTAATCCGTACCTACTGCACTTTCCGACTTCGTGTTTTCTCGATTGAAAAGAAATGGTTGCTTCGATACTGTTTCACCAATAATTTTAAATAATAATGTAAATTTAAATTAAATGACCACCTTACCCGAAGGTAAGTGTTTCAAAGGTTTTTTTCTTCCTGATCCAGTGTGAATATCATATTTCGTAGAATTCTTGGTCTCGTAATGACGTTTCAGATGATATTCCTTCAACACAACAACACTTTCCCAGCAAATTTAGGAAACCGGCATTTCTTCGGCCAACATGATTTTTTTTTCTTACCGATCGTCACTGTTTCACATCGACTTTTGTTTCTAGAGGTCACGTTACCTATGCAGCTGTAAGAAATTATGTCATTTTTCGTTTCTATACTGACCTACAGTATTTAACAACGTCAACGACTAATAAAAAGGAGCTTATCGAGTCAGATTAGAAGGCATACGGGCCAGTTATGAAGCATTTATTCTCACATGTCGCGGGCCACAAAGATGGAGCCAAGGGCCGCATCCGCATCCGCTGACCGTACGTTGGGTAGCCATGCATTAGAAAGTCCTTCTAAATTTGGTTTTAATTTGACTTTGAACACAACATTGGAAGATTGTATAGGATTACTAGGGAAATAATCACAAGCTAATTTTCAATAGAAAATAAATGGAACAGAAATCCCCGTTCAATGCAACTTATTGCGAGTCAATCGGATAAGGACAAGTATGAAAAACTTAACAGAGATCAAAATAATTAACTGAGTTGATTGAAACATGATAATATGGATTTTTATGCACTTTATGCACTCCACGATCTTAGCGAAGCATGATTTGTTCTTCAACTAAGTATTCTTGACAGCATTTCCACGGTAAACTTGAGAACCCAACGCTCTTCTGAGTATGGTCTGATTCGGAGATTATAAAACCTTCTCTATAAATGTTCATGAAATAGTTCAACAACCTAATTGATGGTAATTTTGTAAATATAGGACTCTACATAAATTGCATTTGAAATTCACTGTTGCATTGCTAAATAACGGGGTTTCTGTTAAACAAGAAGTCATAAATAATGCCTTTCAACTTCCATGACATCAATGGCACTTAATCTTTTGAAGGTTTGACATGGAATTCCCAACGCTAACGCAATCATCAAGAACGAACGATATTCCTGGGAAACCACAAATTCTTCTCACGTTGTTGAGAGAAAAAATATTTCTGCAAGTTAGCTGTGCGAAACAAAAAAAAACTTCATAAATACCGTAAAAACGCAAATTTGCCATATTTGAACGGCAATGAATCTTCTCGCACTATTTACTGCACACACTACTGCATTGTGGGGCTTTGCTTGTCAGGAAACTCACACACTTCCCCGATGATGAACCACGAAGGCATCCTTTTATGCAACAACGAAAAACCAAACCATCGAACCGACACAATGCAGGTGGGTGGTTTATCAGCGAAGCTAAATTTGCAATCACTTTTTCACCTTTTTCTTGTAAAATTATCCTTATCGTGCTCTGCTACTGCTGCTGTTGCTGCTCGTTTTTCCTCCAGCCGGTAACAGTCGCGGGGGGTGGGGCCAACCACACTAATTTCGAAATAATCAACCGGATGTACCTGCGGATGTACGCACTTCACGGAAAAGGCTTCAACACACACCTCCCACACAATTCGAGCTTGCTTTCGCGAACACGAAGGCCACGCAGGTTTCCAACAGGCTACAAATGGTCACTTTTTCGTCCCCTAGATCTTAGTGGCTGTCTGCGAAAAGCTGCGAAATAAGTGACAACGGCAACGACGACGGCGACGACGACAGCAGCGGTGGCGACGGCGGCGAGACGACACGGTGCACCACCCCCTTCTCGCTGCTGGGCAGGGATTCGAAGGCAAAAGCAAGGGCGGTTAGCTTCCACGAGTCGAGCTTATTTTCCACGGCAACTCTGCGTCCAACGCGTACCAGTACTCACGATCTACTGAACCAGTTAAAATGAAAGTCGGTCCTCGGTGGTCTCCCCACATTCGGCGATGATCGCCACAGTCATATGCCAAATGGACCAAACAACGGCACGGATGATGGTGATGACGATGATGGTTGGTTACACGAACAGAGGAGTGGCTGCACCAATACAAACGGGCACGGGAAAACAGATGCAGAGGAAAAACACAGCTGACTGAGCGATCGGCGAGAGTCGGAGAGTTTTGATGCGTGTGGGGTGGAACATCAGCCGGGAAACTTTAGCGTTTAGCAGAGATGAGAGATCAAGAGAAAATCTAAAATTGGAGCCAATGCTAAGGATAATGGGATGGATTTCTGATGAGAATTGTTTATCATTCATGTTTACGTGTGGAATATTTTTCTATTAGGATACACTGGGAGAAATATCAACAGTCCACAGGATAACAGCTTTTAGCTGGTTAAACTGTTTTTTTTAAATCACTTGTCATAAGATGAGTATGTTTTATCACATTTGATTCCACAACTTAATTGGCCGTCTTCAGTGATTCGTACCTGACTATCGCGAATTAGTTGGAATATGATATGGAAATGCTAATATCATCTTCCAAACTTAGACGTACATGTTCATGATAGAATTAGAGTCGAAAGTATAGAATTAATAGTTCCGTTAGGATACGGCAGGCATGAAGAATGTTTTTATACCTTCATACGTCGAGTTTGAAAGCGAAGAACAATATTTGTGATGGCACATATTGCCCTCCTTCTGCTTTCAAATCGACTTCTAGGTATAAAAACATTCTTCATGCCTGCCGTATCCTAACGGAACTATCAATTCTATACTTTCGCCTCTAATTCTATCATGAACATGTACGCCTAAGTTTGGAAGATGATATTAGCATTTCCATATCATTGTAAATCGTTTAACTTCACGTAGAAGTAATACACTCAAATCATTAATTAGTATACATTTTATATTATTTTTCCTACACGGAATGAGCCAGCCTAGGGTTGAACATCGTGTCTCGCGCTTAGGATCATAGCGGGGCGTAACTGTATTGATCGATTTCTCTTCATCGACTTTTTCTTTCGTTAATAACTCAACTGAATTAATAGTTACAGCCATGACAGTTGCTTGTGGTACATGCTGCAACTATACTTTATCGGCCCGGGCCATAAAATCGAAAGTTGACTTTGGCAATTCGTTGCATTGTTGAGAAGCAACCAAGGATGTTATCGATCATTTAGTAATTTGCGTTCGATCATTTAGTAGTTTGACAACAACTCATTCCAGAAGCTGAATATCAAAATTTGTTGTATGATGGACTTCTAGCCTAATGGTTCGTTGTTAGAATTCAACTATAACGGAGTCACACTAGTGCTAGTTGCAGTAACTTAAACTAAATGATTGGAATTTTGTTATCATTTAGTCTAAGTTACTGAAACTATAGCTATTACTCCGTTACTAGTGGAATTCAAACAACGAACCATTAGGCAGAGTTGTAGAAAAACCTTCGCACTAGAAGTCCACCATACAAAACATTTTGAAATTCGGCTTTTGGAAGCCAAACATTTTGAAATTCAGCTTAAATAGCCTGGTGTTGGAAGTTCGATCTCATCAGTAGCAGTGTTGGTAGAATCATGCTCAAATCTCACTCACCGAAGCCTACTGCGCGAGCTGACTCGCTTGCGATTCTGCATGGAGAGCATCGCGCATGAGTTTCTCACGCAGAATCGCATCGTTTCGCTCATTCGCCGAAATATGATTTCGCTCCAAAAAGTGTCAAAACCCAATCGAAGCAGAATTTCATGTTTACGTATGGATTTATTATCCATTGTTTTAAGCAAAGAAAGTTATTCCGATCAATATAACGAAAAAGAACACACATTAATCACGCAATGATGCAAATCGCGAGTCGAGTCATGGACGATTCTCTGGGCCACGAGTCGGGTGAGGTTTGCCTCGCGCTTGATTTGAATCGTGGATAAGATTTGAGAATTTGAGTTTTTACCAACACTGATCAGTAGCCTTCTGAGCTGCGGAGGTCGATGGAGGTCCTTCGAAGCTTAGTAGGGAAAGCATCTATCTAGCATATTGGTTTCGTGGGATCAAACCCTACCGAAGGAAGTGATTACCCTCCAATTCTTTTTTCGAGCTAAATCTTTCACATTTTGTGCAATTGCACAAATCGAGTTTCAGACATAGTAAATAATTTCCACTCCGGGTGACTCCGGAATGAAGGAAATTAACTTTGATTGTACTAACACAAATTTTCCTTCCAAAGACATCGTTGAAGGTAGTATGGGTTCCCTGCATTTACACTAGTAGTTCTTGAACTAACATCCCTTCTCTTGCTTCCGTTATTGTAAGGGCATGATCAGGTATACAACTGCTACTGTATAGGAGAAGGTAGTAATCCCAAGTACCAATTTGCGGCAATATACAGTAGATTGTTCAGTTAAGCATTGTTTAGCCATCCACGATTTGTACAATCACCTATGCTATGCTATGCCGTGGTAAGAAGTAAGTTTGGTCATAACAGAAAATAGGAAGTAGACTAAAACAATAATGGAATATCGACGGTCTTGGTAAACTTATTGGATCTTGTATATTCGTGTAATTTATTCCATGAATATGGAACCACTTTTGGGAGGTTATGGAAATAAGGAAAAGTTTTGTTACTGATTGCGTGTTTTGGCAAGTGAGGAATTTGATTATAAGTTTCTGTGTCAAGCTGAGTAAATGTTTAAAATATGACGGTAAAGATTATTTTTTTTACTTATGGATCCTGTACACCTCCGGTGGTGCAAAGGGCCGACTTGAACGATCTCCATCCTGAGCGATGCCCAGGTATAGCATTAACCTGTTGCCAGGTTAGATTTCGGTCCACTTCTTTTATTTCTTTATTGAGGCTTCGCCACCATGAGCCTCTGGGTCTGCCTCTGCTGCGATGTCCCGCTGGGTTCCAGTCTAATGCTTGTTTACAGATTTCGTTTCCGCCCCTACGTAGAGTGTGGCCGACCCACCTCCACTTCAGATCCCGAATTTCTGTTGCTAACGACCTCTGGTGACAACGTTACTGTTAATGAACACCTGCAGCCGTTGAGTGTTCTCCACTGATACACACCATGTTTCGCTAGCGTATAACAGCACAGATTTCACGTTTGAGTTGAAAATTCGTATTTTGGTGCGTTCACTTATCTGCCTGTTTTTTCAGATATTTCTTAAACTCGCAAAGGCAGCCCTTGCTTTCTTGATCCGTGCGCCTATGTCGATCTTGGTACCGCCGTCTGACGCCATTTGGCTACCAAGATATTGGAAGCTTTCAACATTCTCCACTGGTTGCCCGGCTACTGTGAAACTGGAAGAAGTCACCGTGTTTACATCCAACGATTTGGTTTTGTTGACGTTGATGACTAAACCTGCCGAAGAGGAGCGCTCGGCAAGGTCGTTGAGCTTACTCTGCATATCAGAGCGCCGTTGCGCGAGGAGTGCAACGTCATCAGCCAATTCGAAGTCGTTTGAGTGCTCCATGATTATAGGCTGTCATAACAGCCCACGGTTTGGTTCAAGGTCAATCGCATCTACCAGAATCCCGTCGATTACGATAAGAATAGTAACGATAATAGAATACATCCTTGCCTCACACCAGCTACGACCCGGATAGGGTCGGAAAGGACCCCATTGTGCAGCACTCTACACGAAAAGGCCTCGTACTGTACTTCGATGAGGCCGATGATTTTCTCAGGAACCCCCTTGCGTCTCAGGGCGCCCCACATATTCTCGTGATTGAGACGGTCGAACGCTTTTTAGTAGTCAATGAATACCAAGTAAAGGGACTCTTGGAATTCGTTGACCTGGTCCAGAATGATACGGAGCGTGACAATGAGTCGCATCGATCTTCTCCTGAATTCGGGCTAGGATAATTTTGCATAGAGCTTTGAGAACGGTACACAGCAACATAATACCTCGCCAGTTATTGCATACAGTCAAGTCACCCTTTTTGGGTACCTTCACTAAGATACCTTGCATCCAGTCGACCGGGAAAGTTGCGGTGTCCCAGATATTACGAAATAAACGATGCAGCAGTTGAGCGGATGTCATGGGGTCAGCTTTGAGCATCTCGGCTGATATGCGATCGACCCCTGGGGCTTTATTCGATTTCATGCTTTGGATGGCTGTTTGAATCTCTAGCAGTAATGGAGCTGCGAACAGCTCTCCGTTTGCGCTCATTTCTTCGAGACCATGGCGTCCCATAATGCGCTCATGGTTCGAGTTGTCGGATCCGATCTTCGCATTGAAGTCGCTCACACAGATCTTGATATCACCCTTCGGAATTCTATCTACGACGTCATTGAGTTGACTGTAGAAGTTCTCTTTGTCTTGCAGATCGGCAGCATCGGTTGGCGTATAACATTGGATTAGAGTAAGGTTTCGGACCCGTGTTCTAAATCTGGCAACGATTATCCTTTCACTTATAGGTTCCCACTTCATAAGCGCAGAGTGTGCCTGAGCGCTTAGTAGGAAACCAACTCCGCGATGCGTGCTTACCTCGTAAACCAGAGTATAGCAGAAATTGTCCCGACGGCGTTCTGTGTTCTCCAAAGTTTGGCCAACGGACTTCACTCAGTCCCAGGATCTCAAGCTTCATGCGGCGGGCCTCATTGGCAAGTTGTGCCAATTTACCCTGCTGGGCTAGGGTTAAAACGTTCCATGTTCCTATCCGTGTCCGTTGTTTCGCACTAAGAGTCGTCGCCGTATTATCAGTCCGAATTCAAATTGATGTTTCGTAGGTAGGTTTCGTGGCCCAAGGTTCCCTATCCACCGGGATGGGGCTGCCATCTTAGGTATAGCTTCCGGGGAATAGCATTTCATATTCAGCCGCTGGATGCCAGAACAGTCGCTGTTGGAGCCGTACCTCCTTGGTGAACAGACGCTCGATCAGTCGGGTCACATTTGTTTAAAGTCACACACAACACCACACATGCAGCTTTTTCTAGAAGTTCAACAGAGCCCACTGTCGAACCCCACCACATCCTAGGCACACCCCACAGGACGCATCCTCTCACTCTAGCTGATGTCACAAGGACAACAGGGTCCATCCAGGCAACACTACCAGCTAAGTACGCAACCATTAAGAAGCGGTCTATTGCCATCAGCAGACCCATAGAGGTGTGAGAATTGGAACTTGTGAGGACCAGAGCTATGTTAGGCGCCCCTTCCCGGATGTCAACTCACCATTTCGTAGCCCAAGATTGTTTTATTATAAGTGAATCGTTGAAACGAGGTTTTTTGGAAGAACTGTGCTACAACAGAATTGTAGTTGTAGTTTCTGCCAACTCTGAATATAGGTTTGCCGTAGAGTTGGGCGGGATCGTGGTACATTATCCGCCAAAAATGGTCTAAAGCATGCGTGTCATGCAGAAATCGCTCTTTATAGCAATCAGGGTTCACTCTGCTTTCACTCTGCTTTCAAGTCGCTGGGATGGAGGAGAGAAAGTATCAAAGCCTTCCATGCAGTGTATCACTTAATTTTCTTAATGTCTGAAAAGATTTTTCTAAGAGCATGTGGTAACAACACTCATTGTTAGGTTACCAAGTGATTTGCCTCAGTTGTCTCCCATAGATGAGCGATGAAGATCTTTAAAGATTGAATCACGGAACAACAAATTTCATCGATCTAGAAAGCATCCGACGCAGTAGAGCATCAAGTTGGCATGAATTTAGCCGATTTTTACTCATGATCTAATTTTTTTTCAATGCCTAACCTGGAGAGTGATAGCCATTTCTCGTTCAGTTCGATTGCTGCCAATCATTGGTTTGCTCTTTTTCTTTCGTATTCGAGTATTTTCGTGGCATTATAAATGCAAATGGTAGTAGCTTATGTGGAACAAATAACTTAACGCTTTCATACTGATAGCGTGGTGGTGTGGTTAGAGTAAGCGCATCCCCACACTTATTATTGTTACTATTCTGGGTTCGAATCCCATACAATTTTGCCATACAATTTTGTAATTGTTCTGCGATAGTTCTCGCGAAAAGTGAGTGAGAGGTAAAAGTGATGAAACGAAAAAAGATTGTCATGTAATATGCAAGATTTTCGTTTATCTTCCAAGACTAATTCTAGAGGAAAGATTGATGGGTGAAAGATGATCCTCAACATAAACAACGAAAAAATATTTTCCATTGGCTCGAAAAATGCTTGCTTTGGTCTATTTGAAACGAAAAGTTTGAAACGAAAAGTAATAAACAACGTTAAAAGACAGGCAAAACAATCTTCGAATCATAACAAGCCATGAAAAAAAATTATCAAACTTGTAAACAAGTGCGAAAAAATGTTGTATAGTCCCTTCTGATAGTATTTGCGTGTTTCTTGTGAAAGGCATAGCTGTTTGATTTCCTCGTGGGGGCGTTTTTGTTTCTGAAAGAGGCGGGTCTGCAGTTTTCGTTTTCATCTATAGCGTTCTACCAACAATCGCAATATGAAACTGGATATTTCATTGTAGATCCAGTTGCGCACGTTATCAACCAATCTGTATCCACAAATGTCATGGCATTGCGCAATTTATTACCGACACTCTGTACAATTATAATAACTGATAGATTATTGATCAACAATTCGAAAATATATTTTTAGGAGAAATCACCGTTAAAGCAAGAGGTTTGCCTAGGGGGCGCATATTGTCCAAATTTTCCCTACATCAGTTCGTGCGATGTTTGCGAGTTCTCTTGCAGTGAATCGACGTCAACCCTGAGAGATTTCATTTCTGACTAGTCGAGTATTATCCAAAATTTGATTTCTGTGAATGAACTCAGATAAAGCCTAAAAAAGGAAAAGAATAAGTAAATACAAAATAAATGAATGGAATGATTCTTCAAATCTAAGAACATCATTGATTACAACCAGAAAATAAGAAATGAACCAATACGATGATTCCTATGACTATTCCTATGACGAGGGGCTTACTTAGTTTTACAGGGTTCCACTTCGAACCGAAATCTTACTCACTCACTCTTACGTCCTGAGCCCGCTGGGGGTATACAGGGCCAACGTACGAGATTTTCATCTTCGGCGGCTGCGCGCTTTAGCCTTAACCTGGGCCCAGCTCAGCTTCCTGTAAATTTTCTTTATTCCTTTGTTCAGGCCACGTTGCCGCGAGTCACATGGGTCTGCCTCTGCTGCGATGTCGTGCCGGATTCCAGTCCAGTACTTGCTCGCTCTTTCGTAATGTGTGGCCGTCCCACCTCCATTTATGCTTTCGAATGTTTGTTCATATCGGTTTTTGATAGCATCAAAAGTATCCCTGTCTATCGTAACACTGATTTCATCTGTCTAAAACGAGTTTAGTACTTTCTATTTAATTCCACTACGTTTTGTTATCGTTCCAGATACGTCTCCAGTGTCTCGTACTCGACTCGACTTAAGTCAGTCAACCTGCGACTGACTTAAGTCGAGCCAAATTGTAAGATCTCATACAATATTTGCATAAGAATCTAGCATTTCGGTAGGTTCCTATACAGAATTGTTAGGAAATCTAACATTCACCGGTTGGGAACAAGATGAAGATTTTTTAGTCTTAATTGTGATATTTTTGCAGTCCAGTTCTTCACTGTATTTAAAGTTGACCCTTTGCACTATCTTGGCATAAAAGTACCATTGTGTTAGCCTCATGGTTAATGAATGCAAAAATGGAAATTTGGCTTAGAAACCTCGCAGTTAACAACTGTAGAAGCGCTGAATGAACGCTAATGTGCAGGGCGGCTATGTTCATCTGGAGGATGCAATGCCAATAAGAATATAAGAACTTACTTCTTGAATTTCATTCTCCATCCTAGGTATGTTACGGAATTAGGAGAGCTTGAAAAGTATTTCAAATAATAGCGTTTTAAAGCCTTGGCAAGAGGCCATTGTTACAGTTTTGGAATGTGCTTTTGATGTTACTGAGAGAAAGGTGTCGTACCATGCGTCTCCATCACGTATTTTGCCGCCTAATCTTTTTCCAAAAATATGTGTTCTAGAGAAACACACCCAATTAGATAATTACTGATTTAACTGTAATACAAATTCTACGTTTGTTGGAGAAATTGAATATTTTGTCTTATTTTTTGTATCAATAAATCAAAAGTTTATGTACTACTGAGTATAAAACATTTGTTCTGTATTTTTTTCAAACTTATGTGAAACTAAAATGTTTTTTTTTATAAATGGCTTTAGCCTTCAAAGGTTCTCTAATCTCTCAAGACTTGGGAAAGTCAAAATGATTTCCTTTAATTATATAAAAGCAAAATTATTTAGATATTCCTTTTAACGAGAAAGAGAAAATCAGAACAGGACTTCTTGATAAAATCAGCTCTTGACATCAGTGTGATGCTCTCAAAACGATCTGCACTAATTAAATGCTGTTAGATTCCATTGACTACAAAAACATCTGAATCAAAACAAAACATCCTTCATAAAAAGGATTCCTGCCACTTATTTTCTTCGTCATTTATGTAATACAACATTGTTACGTGAGCATAATTGATGCCACAGAACGCTGATCTTCGTAAGAGTCTAGAAGTCACATCTCTCACTGCTCAATAATAATACTCCTTATCCCTATACCAAACCCAAACCAAGGTATGAGCACCCGATGTCACATATGCTGCACAAAAGCATACATTTCCTCCTCTGAGTGCTGATTTATTATTAACCACCTGTTTCAGCACGCTAACACCGTCCAAAGTTTTTCCACATGTTCTGAGAGCTCCGCTTGTAGCACGTTGTCACTCATGCTCTCGCTGTTTACGGAAGGATAATTATGGTCGTTTACTCTCGCTCGCTCCGTCCGACTAGCGCAAAAAAAAAGGTTCCTAAAATATTCCAAATGAATAAAGGAGCGTCGCCGGGTTGACATTAGATTGTCGCTCAATTTCCTGCCGACGCTACGCGTGCTACCCGATCATCGTCATCATCCGTACCATCATCAATGCCTGTCAGTGCCAACACCCACCGCCCACCACCTGCTGCTTCAGTCGATGTTATTGCTGAGAGCAAGAGAGAATTCAATCCAAATTGAAGTTACGATAATCAATGTGGTAGTGTCGGTGATGGTTATTGTCAACGAGAGAGATGAAAGCATCATCCACATTATGCTTCAGATGCGAATTTGTAAAGCTATGGGATGAGAGTTCACCTTATATTAACACGGTGTTCACTTTTTCTAAAAAAGTTTATTATAACAAATAGTGCAAATCGTATCGTAGAAACACACATGAATACTTTTTTTCAACTAGCAATAATCGCATCTCGGTTGACTCTAATTGCTTACGGCTTACGATATCTCGCGCTTAGCACTGCAAAAACTAAACTTTTTCTTTGATGTGATGTAAATAAAATACAAGGATAAATTTCTCATACATTGAATTACAATCCGAATAACTCTTAGAAATAAATTAAGAGTTCCCAAGGATCTTCAAAATTTATCAGAATTTTAAAATCTGTGTTAATTAGAGACATCATTTGGAGCCTCAAACAGCTGTGCAGAATTTTGGTCCGATTGGTTGCTTCCTCGTTTTCCGCATCGCGTTGGAAGTTTGTATGGAAATAAGTAATGGGAAAACGTATATTTATGCATTTTTACTTCTAGAGGTTTCAGTTCATCGCAAACCGAGTGGCACATGGAGTTAAAGTATAACCCGAAGGATGCCGAAAAACTTTTTCTGAAGAAGGTACGTTGCTGGAATGTCTACAAAAAGTGATGCTAATTGGAGTTTCTCAGAATCATTTCTCAACGTAAAACTCCGGACAAGAAGGAAGAAGGGTTTTGCCCACAAACCAGTAGTTCTAACAGAAACATTGATTTCTTTCGTATGATTCAAACAATCAATCTTTGTAGCGTTATAAAAAAAGTAGATTACCTGCAACGTCCTTCTGTGTTTCGGCATCTTTCAGACTATATATACTCAATTAAGTTGAAAACCGGAATGTGGGACTATCGAAGTTGGATTTGTTTCGCAATCTGTACGTTAAACCCAACTTCGCTAGTTGCGCGTTAGTCTAATTAGGGCCTAATTTCAACTTGACTATAGCGATACTAACGTAATGAGTCACGTGATTGACGATAAATTGAAGCCGCTTGGAGCAGAAATGCAAAAACGTACATTTTTCCACATTAATTTCGATATAAATTTCAAACGCGATGCGGGGATGCAACCATTCGAACCCATCTTTTGCAAAGTTAATTGGGGTCTCAAAACTATCCAGAAAAACCTTTATTTCACTTGATTTGATGAAGTTTGCTTTTTTTTATTTAACTGCGCCCTACACTAATTTTCATATTTCAGCGTTCATTAGAATTTGAATATTGACCATTAGAACCAAATCGACGGTAAATTCTTCTCCAACATTACGAACGTTCGCACTTACCGCAGTGCGAATATTTTATCTTACCACTACCTCGTTGCAGTATGTCTGCGCTCAAAACTCTCAACGGTGTATAACACGTGTCGGAGTCGTCCACCGCGGCTAAACATAGGGCGGCAACAAGATGGTAGACTAGCCGAATACTACGCGCAGCAGCTGGAAGTGGCACTCCCAACGGAAGATCAGCTAGCCGCAGCCTCTCTTGAAGATGGCTGGAGAGATATTCGATCCGCCATTGGTAGCACCGCAACCGCTGCATTAGGCACAGAGAAACGACCAATATGACGACGAATGTGAGCAATTAGTTGAGGAGAAGAATGCAGAGATTCTATGAGAAGTTAAACCGTTCACGTATGGGTCACGTGCCACAGCCCGATATGTGTAAGGACATAAACGGGAACCTTCTTACGTGACGTGATCCAAAGGTGGCGGCAGCACTACGAAGAGCACCTGAATGACAATGTGACAGCCAACGGTAGCGGTATGGTGATGAACCTAAAAGTACGCGCGCAGGACATACGACTTCCGGCTCTGAATCTCCAGGAAATACAGAAGGAGATCGGCCAGCTGAAAAACAACAAAGCCCCTGGGGGTGACCAACTACCAGGAGAGCTGTTTAAACACGGTGGTGAGGCACTGGCTAGTGCACTGCACTGGGTAATTACCATGGTGTCGTGTGTCCTATCTACAAAAAGGGCGATAAGCTGGATTGTAGCAACTACCGCGCAATCACATTGCTGAACGCCAGCTACAAGGTACTCTCCCAAATATTATGCCGCCGACTAACACCAATTGCAAGAGCGTTCGTTAGGCAGTACCAGGCGGGATTTATGGGTGAACGCTCTACCACAGATCAGGTGTTCGCCATACGTCAGGTATTGCAGAAATGCCGCGAATACAACGTGCTCACACATCATCTATTTATCGACCTCAGGGCCGCATATGATACAATCGATCGGGACCAGCTATGGCAGCTAATGCACGAAAACGGATTTCCGGATAAACTGATACGGTTGATCAAGGCGACGATGGATCGGATGATGTGCGTAGTTCGAGTTTCAGGGGCATTCTCGAGTCCCTTCGAAACGCGTTAAGGGTTACAGCAAGGTGATGGTCTTTCGTGTCTGCTGTTCAACATTGCTTTGGAGGGAGTAATGCGAAGGGCAGGGATTGACACGAGTGGTACGATTTTCATGAAGTCCGTCCAGTTATTTGGTTTCGCCGACGACATTGAGATTCTGCCGCAGGAGTGGATGGATGGTGTCGTGTGTCCCATCTACAAAAAGGGCGATAAGCTGGACTGTAGCAACTACCGCGCAATCGCATTGCTGAAAGCCACATACAAGGTACTCTCTTAAATATTATGGCACGTAACTTTGAGAGTATGGAGGAAGCCTACATCAGACTGAAAGGCGAAGCTGAACGGATTGGACTAGTCGTTAACACGTCGAAGACGAAGTACAAGAGAAGGAGGCTCAAGAGAGGACAACTTAAGCCACCACGAGTTTGTATTGGTGGTGACGAAATCGAGGTGGTTGAAGAATTCATGTACTTGGGCTCATTGGTGACCTCCGATAATGATACCAGCAGGGAAATTCGGAGACGCATCATGGCAGGAAATCTTACGTACTGCAAAACGCTCCGATAGAATATAGTTCGCCGCCGTACCAAACTGACTATCTACAAAACGCTTATTAGACCGGTAGTTCTCTACGGACACGAGACCTGGACGATGCTCGTGGAGGACCAACGCTCACTGGGATTTTTCGAAAGGAATGTGCTGCGTACCATCTATGGTGGGGTGCAGATGGCGGACGGTACGTGGAGGAGGCGAATGAACCACGAGTTGCATCAGCTGTTGGGAGAACCATCCATCGTTCACACCGCGAAAATTGGAAGACTGCGGTGGGCCGGGCACGTAGCCAGAATGTCGGACAGAAATCCGGTGAAAATATTTCTCGACAACGATCTGACGGGAACAAGAAGGCGAGGTGCATAGCGGGCAAGGTGGATCGATCAAGTGGAGGACGATTTGCGGACTCTTGCGTGGTTGACGACGTGCAGCCAAGGACCGTGTTGAATGGAGAAGACTTTTGTGTACTGCACAGGCCACTCCGGCCTTAGTCTGGTAATAAACAAATAAATAAATGAATAAGAATTTGAATATTCAGCTTTATCAGAATAGACCATATATATAAAAAACCCAAATTTATCCACCAGTGGTGATTATGCCTTTCTCGATTCAGTGTGTTGAATTCGAATTGGTATGGTAAATGCAACTTAAATTGCCTACATTTTGGCGGTTAAAAGCTTTGATGCGATTATATTTATCACGCTACTTAAGAATTACTCAACTATCAGAGTAATGGATTGCGTTACGGCTAAATTCTCGCTTAACTTTTCAAAAGGTCCTAAGTAAAATTTTTTTCATGAATTAATTTGAATACAGCAATCAAAAGCTTTCATGTTGTTCTGTTGATTGCGCTATTCAAATTAATTCATGAAAAAACCTTTTGAAAAGTTATGCGAGAATTGATTAATGACTTAAAGTGTGCATGTAAACAGCGTATTTGTTAGAAGAAAAATAGAAATATTATTCAAACCGAATGAGCTATTAACAAACAAAAACAATAGTGTCCAACTAGGAAAGTTTCTCCGTCGAATGAAACTAGTTGCACTCGAATCGGTCAAGTCCTTCTATATGAAACGTGTTTAACATTAAAAAATTCCCGGGGCTACACACATCCACACACACAGACGGACATTTACTCAGTTTTTCGAGCTGAGTCGATTGGTATATAACACTATGGGTCTCCGAGCCTTCTATCAAAATTTGGCTTTTGGAGTGAAATTATAGCCTTCTGGTACAACTTTGTTGTACGAGAAAGGCAAAAACTAATAGAGTCATTCCGAATTGGAAAACACTTCGGCATCCTAAAATTCTCTTCAATTCACACCATCATTGAAAATCAATTGATTTCTTCGCTAATTTTATAACACGCCGCAATGAATGGGAACTGTAAAGCGATTTAGCGATTGAGTGCTGAATCTACAGACACCGTGGAATACAACTTAATGCGCCACCATGGCAAATTGCGATTATAAGTCTGGATACATATTCGGAAAGCCTGATGGCAGAAAACACATAGGGTAAATCCGCGTGAGATGCCACACCTTTTAAAATATTGATATTTTTTCATAATGATTGTTATTGAATTGAAACTCTTCTAATTGTTTTTGATAGTTTAGGGATCCTAGAACATTGTATAGAAGTCATTTTCAAATTTAAAATCGGGCTGTGTTATTTACCTACATTTAAAAAAAGTCAAATCCCGAAAACTCGGAAGCAGACCTGTGGTAGTGGGGGGTCGCAGTTAGTCGACGACTAACAAGCTGTTCCGGGATGATTTTTATGTTCAAGATACTACATTTTTACAGAAATTCTTTTCTAGTTATTTCCCTTGAAGAAGACGAAAAAAGTAAATTCTTTTGCAAATTGATTTGAAAATTCCATTATGAAAACTTACGGAAAATGTGTTTTTCTTACAAAAAATGATTCAGGAATTCCTTCAGATTGTTTTTGAGGAATTCATTCAGCGATTGTTCAAGAAATTAAAAAAAAAGTCCTCCAGTTATTCCTCGAGCAGTTCCTTAAAAATCTAGGAAGAAGTTCTAAGAACTTATTTAAAATTTCTCTTGAGAATTTCTACAGAACTTCGTCAAGGAATTTTATCAGGCTTCCTCCATGACCTCCAAATTCTTTCGGGCATTTTTTCTCATTCGGATTGCTTTGGGAATTCTATTTAGGAAATTCTTTGGATTTTGCGTTGGAAGCTCCTCTGGAAATTCCATTGGTATTTCCATTGGAGAGTATGTTGTTCTGTAATGAATTCTCCGAAAAAAAAAACCTTTAGGGGTGATTCAACTATGATGTCCACTACTTTTTGGAATTTCTATACCCCCTCCCTTTGGGGGCAGCAGGGACCATGTCCAAGGGCTTGACGACCCTCCCCAGCTGTCTGCGAGTCAGGGAGAACTGCCTAGGGCGTGGTGGGATTCAGCAGTGGGCTCTGCTAAAATCCCTCCCAAAAACCACAAGTGCCCGTAAGCGGACTCTATCAAAGCGACTGTGTGCCGCTTCAAAAGCACAAGCCCAGGGAGGGAGTGCCAACTGGCATGTGGAGTGTCCCTACTTCGGTAGGGTAGTGCGTGAGCTGCTTTGGCAGGGAGTGAGTGATCTGTTTGTGCTGAGGCGGGGGGGTCGTAGCGAGTGGCCGCCGCTCTGGCAGCCTCGAAGCGCAGCAGAAGTCTGAGTATGGACTGCACATGCTAAGGTAAGAGTGTCGTAGCGTTGCTACCGCTATCGACACCTCGAGGCATGGCAGTGGAGTGTTAGAATAAGTTGTGGAGTGTACCTACTTCGGTAGGGTAGCGCGTGAGCTGCTTCGGCAGGGAGTGAGTGATCTGGTTGTGCTGGGGGAGGAGTGTCGTAGCGTGTCTCCGCCGCTATGGTCGCCTCAAAGCGCAGCAGAAGTCTGAGTATGGACTGCACATGCTGAGGCAGGAGTCGAGGTATCCCATCGACACCTCGAGGCATTGCAGTGGAGTGTTAGAGTGAGCACCCGAAAAAGGGTCACATGGAGCGAATGGTCTTTGGAGAAGCTGCTTCGGCGGCAGGGTAGCAGTAGGTTGTACCCACACACACACACCTACAGTTGTGCACATGTGGTGCATGGGGAGTGTCCCTGCTTCGGCAGGGTAGCGTATGGTCTGCTTCGGCAGTGGTGTGATTGATCTGCTCGTGCTGAGGCAGAGTGTCGTAGCGCAATATCTGTAGGCCCAGGCAGTTACCGCTATTGACACCTCGAGGCATGGCAGCGGAGCGTCCGGGAGAGCATCCAAGTAAGACTCAAATGGAGTGAATGGGGTGCGAGTCAGTCTCGCGTGGGACGAGTGCCTGTGTGAGCGATAATGAGTGAGTACGCTTAGTACTGCCGTCCCCCCAGAAGTAGTACTGCGAGGTAGTTCCTGGGGGAAACGATGGTGGAGCCCAAGGGAGTTTAGTCGGTATTACCGGTATGGTCGAGTCCGACACTCCAGTACACTTCCGTGTGGTAGTTTGGCAACTACAATGCACGTGTACTGGGTTAGTGTGTAAATGCATTCTCCCTTGTAAAAAAAAAAAAAAAAAAAAAAAAATACCCCCCTCCCCCCCCCCAAAAGTAAAACTGCGAGGAAGTTCCTGGGGGAAACAATGGAGGAGCCCAAGGGAGTTTAGTCGGTATTACCGGAATGGTCGAGTCCGACACTCCAGTACACTTCCGTGTGGTAGTTTGGCAACTACAATGCGCGTGTGCTGGGTTAGTGTGTAAATGCATTCTCCTTTGTAAAAAAAAAAAAAAAAAATACCCCCCTCCCCGCTCTGTCATGTGTTTTTGTATACCTAGCATATATAATGTCACAAAATCGTATACCCCCCCCCCTAAAACCTGTGACATCATTATTGAACGACCTCTTTAAAAAACCAAAATTACTTCTGCATGAATTCCGGAAATAATTTCTTAGGAAATGTTGTATAGTTTACTAAAGTAATTTTCGAAAGATTTTCTGATGAGACAAGAATTTTTCAAGGAATTTTATATTCGATGAAGTTAACCTTGCGAGTTAAGGCGTAGCACAGTGGGAAAAATGGGACCCAATATTGCACCTATTTAAGGGCCGCTACAGTAGAGCCCTGCAATATACCTTTTTTTACATTTCATTTATTTGGTAGGCTCAGTCGTGTGTGACACTTTGCGGAGCCGCAATTCTTAAGTATGATATCTTAATAATTTGTATTATCTTATCATTAACAGTTAGTAGGGAAGGGAAGGGGCCCTCCTTAGCCGTGCGGTAAGACGCGCGGCTACAAAGCAAAACCATGCTGAGGGTGGCTGGGTTCGATTCCCGGTGCCGGTCTAGGCAGCTTTCGGATTGGAAACTGTCTCGACTTTCCTGGGCATAAAAGTATCATCGTGCTAGCCTCATGATATACGAATGCAAAAATGGTAGCCTGGCTTAAAAACCACACAGCTAATAACTGTGGAAGTGCTTAATGAACACTAAGCTACCAGGCGGCTCTGTCCCAGTGTGGGGATGTAATGCCAATAAGAAGAAGAAGAAGAAGGGAAGGGACATAGACATAGATTTGCCCTATGGTAATGCAGAAACCAAATATTTTCAGCATTTTTATATCAATGTGAATTAAAATAAATATAACTCAAACATAAACATTACCATCCTGTAAAAATATTAGTAAATTGGATAAAAAACCTCTAAACAAATAACAGTGGACCATTTTGCCCCGATTACCCCATGTGTTGGAGGGAAAAACTCTATGTGAAACCGATATACACTGAAAAAAACTTTGTAGTAGAAATTACAATTTTATGGTAAAATTAAGAACAGTACCGACGTTTTTCAACTGAAGGGACAAATCGCTTAATTTTACCATAAATGTAGTAAATCTGATTGATATTATTTTCAATTTCACCACAAAAATTGTTGTTTAGCATAGACTCAAACAAAATAGTTGATTTTACTACACAACTTTACTATATTTTCAGTAAGAATAACCATGTAAGTGGTTGAATATAATATGTTTATAGTAAGATAGACCATATTTTAGTTATTTTAAGACGATTGGCACTTCGGTTGAAAAACGTCGGTACTGTTCTCAATTTTACCCCTTAAATGGTAGTTTCTACTATAAAATTTTTCTCAGTGTACGATCTCTAAAATTTTAGAAATATTCTACACGGTTAGAAAAAAGTACCTAATATTAGGTACTTTTCACTCAAATCGGGGGTTTATTGTGGGAACCCAAAATTAGGTAATTTTTTCTTAAAGTTGAGTAAGGCCGATACAAATATTTAAAAACAATTATGTCTCTCCCCCCTCGGTTTTTTTTGCCCAAAAATTATATTTCGAGGGAGCAAAAAAAATCGGACTATTTTGAGGATTTTCAAAACATTCTTTAACAAATCCGAGGAGTTTTATTGATTTTTTCCATTTTAATATTATTTTTTTATACCCCCCCCCCCACTTGTCCTTTCAGAGACCAGTAGGACATAATTTAAATTAAATATTTGTAACGGCCTAAAATTTACGTAATATTATGTAAAATATACTTAATATTAAATAGAAACTAACCGAAAGTTTGGTAAATTTTACTTAACTTTTGTAAACATGAGATTACCTAACGTTGGGTTCCCACACTTTAATGCCCTTGTTGAGTAGTTTTGCTCTTCATTTTATGACAACAAAGGGAAGAGGGAGGGAGATGCAAGAGAAAAAAAGTACCTAATATTAGGTACTTTTTTCTAACCGTGTACAGAATCGTTTCTTCCTGGAAGTATACTCAGAAATAGAATAATCCCAAGAAAGGTTTCAAATTAAGCTTTTGTATCATTTTTTAATGTTATACTGCTTCAGTTTGAAATGTATACTATCTATGGGATTATAATTTAACCTAAGTCAGAATAACTCAAACATTTTTTTCATTAGCATTCTGTCTTGAGATAAAGTTGATTTTTGCTTCACCACGTGGGGTTCTTGTAAACTATGTGACGTGCCGCGATTTTCAATAGTCTTATTATTTAAATAAAATCCCATCGCAAATATAACTAACATAATATATTTATTCCAACAAAGGTAAGGACCTGGGAAGCCTAATGTAAAATATGAGGGTATTTAATTTCGATTGTTTTTTTTATGTAGACCTGACGCTGATATCCCATAACATGCACGCCTGGACACAATCTGAGAGACACAATCAAGTGTATCGGAGGTGATTCCACGGTTGCGTTCAAACCACGGAAGGGAATTAGGGACGTTCGTCAGTTACCCGCCCCGTCGACTCCAATCGTATGACTTAAGCTATACTCTGTGTCATCATCCTGGGCAGTGTTCCATAACCAGAGAAAATGTCTGGGGGCAGTCCCAAGGCAGTCAGTTTATATACGGTACGATAATTCTATCGCTTTTTTAGATGAAACTATAATCAATTTATTTCATTTTTTCTTTCAGATGAACTGGCAAAAGTATCCTCAAAATGTTCGATATTTAACGATTCTTCTGACTGTTCATCGCTGCCACCGAAAAGCACATCTTTGGCAACGCTCTCGGCGGAAAGTTTGGAAGCTACCATTTTAATTTTATTATTGTTAAATATGATTTGGAATAAATTATTTTTATGTAGTTTAAAAAGAATCAGGTTTGTTTATTTATATTTTTTGACAGGCTGAATAGAAGATAAACAAAGCAATGAATCATTTCTTGCAAAGTATTCTATTTGCATATATTTCAAAGTTATACTAAATACAGTATAAACCAAAGTTATACATTGGCCGTATTGTTGCGAGTTAAACAAGTATGGGGTCAACCAGGCGAATAGTCATTTAGTATGACTTTTAATCTATTTAGTATAGATTTATTTCAGAGTGTAGTTATATTCGCATTATTTAAGCTATCAGTACACTGTTTGACATAATGACAAATATTTGTCAAGTCAGCCTGATATCCATGTCGATTTCTAATCGGTTTGATAGATGTCCGGATAAACTTGACAAATATTTGTCATTATGACAAACAGTGGACTGCGGGCTTTAGTTTTTCAATTAGGGTGACTAAATTTAAAATAGGGTGGTCAAGAAAATCGACACTTTTTAAAAATCCCCATCTTTAAAAAAAATCACAACTTTGAACTACTTAACCAATTAATTATGGAGTGAAAGCAAAAGAATGGTACTTTCAATAAAGTACGAAACCCAAAAATCTATATCAATTATTAGGGAAAAAATCACAAAACAATTGGTTTTCGTTGATTTCTACTGCAATGATCTGCAGCAACTTACTTACTTACTTATGGATCCTGTACACCTCCGGTGGTGCAAAGGGCCGACTTGAAAGATCTCCATCCTGAGCGATGCCCGGCTATCGCTTTAACCTGTTGCCAGGTTAGATTTCGGTCGACTTCTTTTATTTCTTTATTGAGGCTTCGCCGCCATGAGCCTCTGGGTCTGCCTCTGCTGCGATGTCCCGCTGGGTTCCAGTCTAATGCTTGCTTACAGATTTCGTTTCCGCCCCTACGTAGAGTGTGGCCGACCCAGCCCCACTTCCGATCCCGAATTTCTGTTGTTATCGGCCTCTGGTGACAACGACGATGGAGCTCGTTGTTTGAGATCCAGTTGTGAGGCCACCAGGCCCGAATTATATACCGTAGGCATCTGTTAATGAACACCTGCAGCCGTTGAGTGTTCTCCACTGATACACACCATGTTTCGCTAGCGTATAACAGCACAGATTTCACGTTAGAGTTGAAAATTCGTATTTTGGTGCGTTCACTTATCTGCCTGTTTTTCCAGATATTTCTTAAACTCGCAAAGGCAGCCCTTGCTTTCTTGATCCGTGCGCCTATGTTCATCTTGGTACCGCCGTCTGACGCCATTTGGCTACCAAGATATTGGAAGCTTTCAACATTCTCCACTGGTTGCCCGGCTACTGTGAAACTGGAAGGAGTCACCGTGTTTACATCCAACGATTTGGTTTTGTTGACGTTGATGACTAAACCTGCCGAGGAGGAGCGATCGGCAAGGTCGTTGAGCTTACTCTGCATATCAGAGCGCCGTTGCGCGAGGAGTGCAACGTCATCCGCCAATTCGAAGTCGTTTAGGTGCTCCATGGTTATAGGCTGCCATAACAGCCCGCGGTTTGGTTCACGGTCAATCGCATCTACCAGAATCTCATCGATTACGATGAGGAACAGTAACGGTGATAGAATACATCCTTGCCTCACACCAGCTACGACCCGGATAGGGTCGGACAGGACCCCATTGTGCAGCACTCTACACGAAAAGGCCTCGTACTGTGCTTCGATGAGGCCGATGATTTTCTCAGGACCCCCTTGCGTCTCAGGGCGCCCCACATATTCTCGTGATTGAGACGGTCGAAAGCTTTTTCGTAGTCAATGAATACCAAGTAAAGGGACTCTTGGAATTCGTTGACCTGCTCCAAAATGATGCGCAGCGTGACAATATGGTCCACACAGGATCTTCCGGCACGGAATCCGGCTTGCTGCCGCCGGAGAGTCGCATCGATCTTCTCCTGAATCCGGGCTAGGATAATTTTGCACAGAACTTTGAGAACGGTACACAGCAACATAATGCCTCGCCAGTTATCGCATACAGTCAGGTCACCCTTTTTGGGCACCTTCACTAAGATACCTTGCATCCAGTCGACCGGGAAAGTTGCGGTGTCCCAGATTTTACGAAATAAACGATGCAGTAGTTGAGCGGATGTCATGGGGTCAGCTTTGAGCATCTCGGCTGATATGCGGTCGACCCCTGGGGCTTTATTCGATTTCATGCTTTGGATGGCTGTTTGAATCTCTAGCAGTGATGGAGCTTCGGTATTGACGCGTGTTATACGTCGGATCCTAGGCAGGTCATGCCGAGGTGGTGATGGCCTGGCTGGCAAAGTTGTTCGAACCACTCGAACCAGCGTTTCAGCTGGTCAGTTGGGTCGGTCAATAACTGATCATTCGCGTCTTTCACAGGCATCGTTGCATTCATCTTCGCCCCGCTTGAGCGGCGGCTCTCTCCTTCGTCGGCCAGAGAGTCTGCCAACGCTCGCTTGTCCCGTCGACATGAGCGTTTTACTTCCTTCTCAAGAGCCGTGTATCGTTGACGGGCTAAGACTTTGGCTCCTCTGGTTTTCGATCGCTCTATCGCGGCTTTGGCTTCTCTTCGCTCCTCTATCTTCCTCCAGGTCTCATCGGTGATCCATTGTTTTCTCTGGGTGCGTAGTTCGCCCAGATTGTTCTCGCTGGTGGCGATGAAGGCATTCTTGATGGCGGTCCATTGGTCTTCCACGCTGCCACCTTCCGGAATATCTGCAGCACGCGTCTCCAGTTCTTCAACGAAGGACCGTTTCACCGTGGCATCTTCCAGTCGGCGTGTGTTGAATCGTCGTCCAACTCTTTCCTCCTGCCGACGAATCCGCGCAATGCGCAGGCGTATTTCGCCGACGAGGAGGTGATGATCAGACGCGATATCGGCACTACGTTTATTCCGTACATCAAGAAGGCTCCGTTTCCATTTTCGGCTGATGCAGATGTGGTCGATTTGATTTTCTGTAAAGCCGTCACGGGAGACCCACGTGACCTTGTGAACCGGTCGATGAGGGAAGAGAGATCACCCGATCACCATGTCGTTATTACCAGAAAATTCTGCGAACATCTCTCCGTTTTCGCTCATACCTCCGAGACCATGGCGTACCATAATGCGCTCATGGTTCGAGTTGTCGGATCGGATCTTCGCATTGAAGTCGCCCAAACAGATCTTGATATCACCCTTCGGAATTCTATCTACGACCGCATTGAGTTGACTGTGGAGTTCTCTTTGTCTTGCAGATCGGCAGCATCGGTTGGCGCATAACATTGGATTATAGTAAGGTTTTGGACCCGTGTCCTAAATCTGACAACGATTATCTTTTTACTTATAGGTTCCCACTTCATAGGCGCTGATTGTGCCTGGGCGCTTAGTAGGAAGCCAACTCCGCGATGCCGGGGAGCGTGTTTACCTCGTAAACCAGAGTATAGCAGAACTTGTCCCGATGGCGTTCTGTGTTCTCCAAAGTTTGGCCAACGGACTTCACTCAGTCCCAGGATCTCAAGCTTCATGCGGCGTGCCTCATTGGCAAGTTGTGCCAATTTACCCTGCTGGGCTAGGGTTAAAACGTTCCATGTTCCTATTCGTGTCCGTTGTTTCGCGCTAAGAGTCGTCGCCGTAAAATCAGTCCGTATTCTTTCATTATCGGATTCTCGAACAAATTGATGTTTCGGGAACAGTAGGTTGTTGGCCCAAGGTTCCCTATCCACCGGGATGGGGCTGCCATCTTAGGTATAGCTTCCGGGAATAGCATTTCATACTCAGCCGCTGGATGCCAGAACAGACGCTGTTGGAGCCGCACCTCCTTGGTGGACAGACGCTCGATCAGTCGGGTCAAATTTGTTTAAAGTCCCACCCAACACCGGGACTAGGCTAGTGCGCTTTGAGCGGCACACGGTCGCTTTGATAGGGCCTGCTTGGGGACACATGCAGCTTTTTATAGAAGTTCAACAGAGCCCACTGTCGAACCCCACCACATCCTAGGCAGACCCCACAGTACGCACCCTCTCACTCTAGCTGATGTCAGAAGGACAACAGTGCCCAGGCTGCACTACCAGCTAAGTACGCAACCCTTAGCTGGCGGTCAATTGTCATCGGAAGACCCGTGGAAGCGTGAGTATTGGAACTGCAGCAACTCCTTGTATATTATTAGTTTTGTATATGAAACCACCTTATCTCAACTTTGGCCATTCTAATAGAAAATAGGAAATGGTCAAATGTTTTTCGAAAATAATCGATTATACCAAAAATTTCTGATCATACAGTGGGTTGGCATTGAATTGCCGTGGTTTTATTTAATAGAAATTAATATTATTGAAATAAATTCAGGTGTACTGCGTTTTGGTAAAATAATTAGGATAGTGTACTACAGTGGCGTAGCCACGGGGGTGGTTTTGGGCATAAAACCTCCCCCCAGAGACAACATTTTTAGAAGAATTTTTTTTTTCGAAAAATAAATTGTTCAAAAAATTCCCCCCAGACCAATTTTTTGGATACGCCACTGGTGTACTATGATGTAAAATCCATATTAAAGTAAAATTCCTCTTTTCCATTATTCAAATAGAGTAGACAACCAAATATATAAAGAATGTAAAGCATAAAAATAGATTTGTAAGCATTTTAGAGTTCGTGTTCATTTATAGATCCCAATTTGTCCGACATAATATGCATGGTAGGTTAAAAATAGAAATATGATGCTCTCGATGATGCCGAGTATAAAACAGTTTTAGAATAAAATGGATTCCAATTATTCAAAATTAATTATTTATTTTATTAGAGGTTTCGCTATGGAAGTTCGAAGGAGGCCATGATCGTGAAAAGTGGTGTTTTCATTTTTGTGACAAGATTTTTCTTTTGTGGTTTCGGCTGGTGATTTGGCTTGTACTCCCAGATGTTGATTAGGTGGATGCATATTTGATAATAGTATTTCTTTAAAACAATAAAATTGCTAATGTGAATCTCCTTTACTGCCCATGATCGCATATTTGTAACATTTGCATTTTGGTTGATTTTGTAAATCGTTTGTCAATCCTCCCCACAAAATCAATCATTTCCAGCGATTGTGCCACGTTTGGCCTAATGGTCGTTTGGCATAATAGGTACATATAGGCGTAAACGATTGAAATATATTGTTATATGAAATTATTTTTGTAGGTGCAAAATAAAGCCATGTGCATGTGATCAAAAAGCGAAATACAAACTAACGTTAAAATATTACAAATCACTTTTATAATATAGTAAAACCAGGAATTTATAAAAAGGAAGGTATAAAAAACAATGAATCAGATATGTTTTGGCATTGTCGACATATGAAAACAGTAAAACTTGAAAGAACTGATCATGCTTCAAAGAAGGCATCAACATTTTTGGAAAATGCAACCAACCAAAGCAACATGCAGTAAAACTCGAAAGAACATATCGTATGTGACTGACGATGACTATCGGATAATGTTGTTATACACCAATAATAGTAATGTGGATTTCCAAATGTAGCATTAAATAAAATATTAACATTTTCACATATTTTACTATAAAGAATAATTTACGTTTTTCAAATAATGCCAAACGACCATTAGGCCAAACGACTTAAGGCCAAATGAACGGCCTTATACCAAACGTCATTAGGCCAAATGGCCTACAACCATTTCCAGCTTACCACATATAAACGAGATAGTAAAGCTTTTTTACTGTTGTGGGATTAGATTCAGTTATAATATGTAGTCATAATAGATAGCGATACATTTACATGATAATAGCAACAAAAATGTACTGTACGAATCACTCAAGTATTCAGCTTTTTGTAACATGTCTTCAACGTCAGCAGGACCAGGGGGTTTAGTGTCAATGGGAACAGCCCCTATCATGAAACGTGTTGTGTATAGGCAAAGATAACGCAGATGATGTCTAAAATGTATGATTCGGACGACCTTACAGGTAGATATCGTGTGCCGTGCAACATAAAAGCCACCAAATACCGATATCAATAGATGTTCGAAAACGTAGATGGAAGTAGGTCGGCCACATATTGCAAGGGAGCTTAGGCAGAATTTGTAAGCAAGAGTCCCCATTCGTGATCAGATAGGATAGAGAATATATATGTATTTCCAACTAAGTTAAAAACAATGATGCATAAATGTTCAAAATTAAAAAAAAAAGAAAAATCCTTTAACAACTTTTTTTTTTCGCCTCCTCAATATATTTAGGAAATTGAAGGGGTGACATAAAATAAATTTAATATTTTTACCGGCCTAATTACCGTGAAGTAGCCTAATTTCGCGCACTTAAGATCTGACAAAGTTAAAACGTTCATTAAAAAACATGTAGTGGCCATTTGGAAACATTTGCTACTGCATCACATAGTAGAAGGATTCTAGGTTCTCAAAAAAATGTTACTTGGAGTATGAATCCGAGACCGTTGTATGCTCCTTATTTCGCGCAAGAAAATAGGATAGTTCCTAATTTCGCGCAAAAGTGTTCCTAACTTCGCTCTTGTTTGGAATTGAATATCGTTATTGGTTTGATGAAATATAATCAATTAACCAATAGAAGCATGCATCCATTGTTCAAAATATGCAGATAATGGTATCAGACAGTCGTCAGTGACCCATTCTTTAATCGAAATGGTATGTGCCTATATTTCGACCCTGGAGCTTTGCTTAGATTTTACTTCATGCATTTTAGTTGACACAAGTCATAACTCCTAAAATATCGTTTGCTTCTGAAATATGTACCATATTTTAAGAAAAAAGGCATTGTGTAAGCAATGTTCAGCTGGTGTATGAAAAAAGTTTAAATTTTCGAGACGTCATGAAAGAAAGTCTTAAATTCCGCTATCTCTTACATAGGACATCTTCAAATATGTGTTTTATTCAAGACATTTTCAATATTATATACATTATCGAAAAAGCTGCTGTAGTTTTATCTTAAGTTTAGCATCATTTTACACATCGCACATTTTAGCATCATTTCACACATCAGATTAGATAGCTATTGCAGGCACTGATCTATAAGATTTTTCAAGTCAACATGTCGGTGGTTATCCGCCTGAAAATTAGATAAAAAGGTATGGGAATGAACTTTTCGGGTTCTATTCAGTGTGAAACTGTCCTGTGTATTATATTGCTTTTGTTTGATTAGAATGTTGCAAATGAAACTACGCAACAACAATAAACGAAATTAGGCACCATAATTACTCTCATATACCTAATTTCGTTCGGAAAGGGGAAGTGTAGATAAACACAAAATACATAAAATTTTACACTTTTCAATAGTAATGACGAATAAACATATCTAACAGAGCATAATGGATACAAATATTTCAAAAAATAGCCAGTTTTGTACAAAAAAATCATTTGCTTACTTGGGTCATGTTCTACGTCGCTGTGCTAAGCACAAGCAAATATGGCGGTAGATGAGAGGATCAAATTGAAATAATTTTATTTGGTGTACTAAACCAAGTTTGTTTTTCAATTTTTTTCGTGAAAAACATTCAACAACAATGATATTTTGTAATCCTCCAGATTTTTCAATTTTGACTGGTACCTAAAAATTTAAAACAATAAATGATTTTATAATGCGCGAAATTAGGGCACATCACGGTAGAAGGACGAAAATTTGTTTCAATCAATTTGTACAATTGATTCAAAAGTATAACATTGCTAATGTCGCTTCAAATCGCGTGATCAACATCTAATTTGCCGCGGCATGGCAGCCAAAGTACCGGTACTTAAATGACAAACTAATGTGGATGACAAAACAAAACATTCTCTTCAACATGATACACAAATAATGGTCATATTTAACCATATTGAAGTCAGTATAGGGAAACATGTTTAATGCTAGCAGCCTCATCGCATTCTAGTACTTATGCTTCTACAATTGTGTTGTCCTATCTTGATATTTATTCGCATAACAGCCACATCAGATTTTGATACCCTTTTACCAAAATTATAATCTATTTAATAGTACCAAAGCAATGTATAGGTACAAAAAAATTATATGTTAAATTTTCAGAAAGATTTCAGAATTGATTAATTTTATTTGAATTTTTTGTATTGCTCCTTGTGAAACAAATTTAGAAAAAAACAACAGCATATTACTCAATTTGGAGAAAACTGACATGGGACGATTATGCAAATAGGAGCATTATAGAAGTGTGTCAAGTTTGGACCCGCGTTGAATAAGAATATGCTCCTACAGCAAATACATATGGTCGGGGTTCTGCCAAATCACACCAAGCGCCAACGAAAAATTTCCAATTTTTTCGACAAAGTTTTCGTTTAACAGATTCAAATTAATCACAAATCGCATCGGACATCGTTCAACACTATAAATGAGGATATCCCACAACAAATGTACGCATGATTTGACATAAAATACTTTCCGTTTTCCTTTTGCGAGCAAAATATCACAAGTCAGTCAAAAAGCCGCTTGGTGCAATTTGGCTGAACCCCGACCATATATGCATAAAACAAGAAAAAAAACTAGCACACAAACAAAAATACCAATGTATTAAAGATTTTTCACAACATTCTGGCGAATAAAAGTTAGAAACAAAAAGCTTCTTGGAAGAAGAATACATCATCATTATTCGTTTATTTTACACAATACTAATTACAGATACTTTGCACAAAATTATTTACGGTGACAAACAAGTGCAAACCGAAGTAGAGAAACATAAAGAAAACTTAGGATCTAATTTCGAAGATGCTGCTCCTATGCGGCAACGGAAGTGAAAACTGCTGCGCGCTAATTTGAACCCAAACTCAATAAACCACGGCGAATTAATCGGAGGTATCGTGGATCTGATTCTAAGATGCTTCATCCAATCGAAAGATTCTCGAATGCGATTCTATTTTCTGCGTATGGTTTTATTTGTTATTACGAACTGCTAATTCAATCGTCGATTAAATGATTCGGATTCGAAATAAATGGTGAAAAAGTTCCATGATGCTTTTCAATTATTCAGACAGAAACGAAAATAAATGACCCAGCATTTATTGAACAATATTTAACACCCCTTTCCCTAGTTCTCTAAATCTACTTTGGGCTGTCATGAAGTCTAAAAAGGTTTTCTATTGGTCGGAACGCTGTGTCATTCATAGATGTTCCTTTCTTGGATTGGTTGGCATTGATTTTTTTTCACGCGACATTTTGTTTCACTGGCAGATACGAGAAACGGTAGAAAGACAGAAGTGGTTGTAGGTTTACGTGTTGTTGTTTTCCCGGGGTTCCAGGCGGGGTCGTTTCCTGAGGGTATCGTTGGAGCCATCGTTTCCGTGTTCCCGCTTTTTGGGCGCATTCTGTAAAGTATAAAAATGAATGTTTAATTGAATGTATATTGTTTTAGCAAACATATTTAAAATAATGATTACTTTTTTGTCCCATTGTTGATGAAGATAACGTAGAAGAATATTCTTTTTTTCAGTCACTATCACTGTAGAAGAGAAAATGAAAAAAAAAACGTTAGTACTCTCATATGATTTTAGTCGGGGCAAGATGGGTTACGGGGTAAGATGGTCAGGGCCGTTTTTGAGCATCGTATACATTTTAATGTTAATTTGGTTCTACTTTATTGTCACTCGATTTGATGATGAAATTTCATTATGGAAGAGTATGACAAGGTAAATTATTTTTCAGCATTGTTTCTTTTGCGAAACATAAAACTTTTGCTTTCTATAAAACGTATAATCTCGTCGAGCAATCTAAAATTAAAACATTTTAAGTAATATAGTGAAAGTATTATAAGGGGCAGCAGGGACTATGTCCAAGGGCTTGACGATCCCTCCCCAGGCCATCTGCGAGTTGTGGCGCCTGCCTAGGATGTGGTGGGGTTTGACAGTGGGCCCTGTTAAACCTCTATAAAAAGCTGCATGTATCCGCAAGTAGGCTCCGCCAAAGCGACAGTGTGCCGCTCAAAGCGCACAAGCCCAAGTCCTGGTGTTAGGTGGGACGCTAAACAGCCCTAACACGACGGCCCTCCGACGAGACAGGAGGTTTGCGCAGGCCCAATAAGCCGCCTTTAATAACGACTATTACGAACGACATAGAAGATAATACGACTCGATACAATCGGCAACGACCTGGGCGACGAATAAAGGATCACGATGGGAAGCTTGGAACATGGAACTGCAAGTTGCTAGGCTTCGCAGGTTGCGACAGGATAATCTACGATGAATTACATCCCCGAAACTTCGATGTCGTAGCGCTGCAGGAAATCTGCTGGACAGGACAGAAAGTGTGGAAAAGCGGGCATCGAGCGGCTACCTTCTACCAAAGCTGTGGCACCACCAACGAGCTGGGAACCGGCTTCATAGTGCTGGGAAAGATGCGCCAACGCGTGATTGGGTGGCAGCCAATCAACGCAAGGATGTGCAAGCTGAGGATAAAAGGCCGTTTCTTCAACTATAGCATCATCAACGTGCACTGCCCATAGATCGGTCATCGGACCTGATAGTCTGCATACCGCATCGAACGACAATGACCAACGATGCATAAACTTTGCAGCCTCCCGCGGAATGGTAGTCCGAAGCACTTTCTTCCCTCGCAAGAATATCCACAAGGCCATATAGAAATCACCTAATCAAGTAACGGAAAACCAAATCGACCACGTTCTAATCGATGGTAAATTCTCCTCCGACATCACGAACGTACGCACTTACCGCAGTGCGAATATTGAATCCGACCACTACCTCGTTGCAGTATGCCTGCGCTCAAAACTCTCGACGGTGTACAACACGCGTCGAAGTCGGACGCCGCGGCTTAACATTGGGCGGCTACAAGACGGTAGACTAGCCCAAGAATACGTGCAGCAGCTGAAAGTGGCACTTCCAACGGAAGAGCAGCTAGGCGCAGCATTTCTTGAAGATGGATGGAGAGATATTCGATCCGCCATTGAAAGCACCGCAACCGCTGCACTAGGCACGGTGGCTCCGGATCAGAAAAACGACTGGTATGACGACGAATGTGAGCAGTTAGTTGAGGAGAAGAATGCAGCATGGGCGAGATTGCTGCAACACCGCACGAGGGCGAACGAGGCACGATACAAACGGGCGCGGAACAGACAAAACTCGATTTTCCGGAGGAAAAGCGCCAGCAGGAAGATCGAGACCGTGAAGAGACGGAGGAACTGTATAGCACTAATAACGCACGAAAGTTCTATGAAAAGTTGAACCGTTCACGTAAGGGCCACGTGCCACAGCCCGATATGTGTAAGGACATAAACGGGAACCTACGAACGAGCGTGAGGTGATCCAAAGGTGGCGGCAGCACTACGAAGAGCACCTGAATGGCGATATGGCAGACAACGGTGGCGGTATGGTAATGAACCTAGGAGCACGCGCGCAGGACATGCGACTTCCGGCTCCGAATCTCCAGGAAATCCATGAGGAGATCGGCCGGCTGAAAAACAACAAAGCCCCTGGAGTTGACCAACTACCAGGAGAGCTGTTTAAACACGGTGGTGAAGCACTGGCTAGAGCGCTGCACTGGGTGATTACCAAGGTTTGGGAGGATAAGGTTCTGCCGCAGGAGTGGATGGACGGTGTCGTGTGTCCCATCTACAAAAAGGGCGATAAGCTGGATTGTAGCAACTACCGCGCAATCACATTGCTGAACGCCGCCTACAAGGTACTCTCCCAAATTTTATGCCGTCGACTAACACCAATTGCAAGAGAGTTCGTGGGGCAGTACCAGGCGGGATTTATGGGTGAACGCTCTACCACAGACCAGGTGTTCGCCATACGTCAGGTATTGCAGAAATGCCGCGAATACAACGTGCCCACACATCATCTATTTATCGACTTCAAAGCCGCATATGATACAATCGATCGGGACCAGCTATGGCAGCTAATGCACGAAAACGGATTTCCGGATAAACTGATACGGTTGATCAAGGCGACGATGGATCGGGTGATGTGCGTAGTTCGAGTTTCATGGGCATTCTCGAGTCCCTTCGAAACGCGTAGAGGGTTACGGCAAGGTGATGGTCTTTCGTGTCTGCTATTCAACATCGCTTTGGAGGGAGTAATACGAAGGGCAGGGATTGACACGAGTGGTACGATTTTCACGAAGTCCGTCCAGTTATTTGGTTTCGCCGACGACATTGATATCATGGCACGTAGCTTTGAGAAGATGGAGGAAGCCTACATCAGACTGAAAAGCGAAGCTAAACGGATTGGACTAGTCATCAACACGTCGAAGACGAAGTACATGATAGGAAGAGGCTTAAGAGAGGTCAATGTGAGCCACCCACCACGAGTTTCTATCGGTGGTGACGAAATCGAGGTGGTTGAAGAATTCGTGTACTTGGGCTCACTGGTGACCGCCGATAACGATACCAGCAGAAAAATTCGGAGACGCATAGTGGCTGGAAATCGTACGTACTTTGGACTCCGCAAGACGCTCCGATCGAATAGAGTTCGCCGCCGTACCAAACTGACTATCTACAAAACGCTTATTAGACCGGTAGTTCTCTACGGACACGAGACCTGGACGATGCTCGTGGAGGACCAACGCGCACTGGGAGTTTTCGAAAGGAAAGTGTTGCGTACCATCTATGGTGGGGTGCAGATGGCGGACGGTACGTGGAGGAGGCGAATGAACCACGAGTTGCATCAGCTGTTGGGAGAACCATCCATCGTTCTCACCGCGAAAATCGGAAGACTGCGGTGGGCCGGGCACGTAGCCAGAATGTCGGACAGTAATCCGGTGAAAATGGTTCTCGACAACGATCCGACGGGAACAAGAAGGCGAGGTGCACAGCGGGCAAGGTGGATCGATGAGGTGGAGGACGACTTGCGGACCCTCCGCAGACTGCGTGGTTGGCGAAGTGCAGCCATGAACCGAGCTGAATGGAGATGAGCGATTCCAAGCAACAGCATCAAAATTTAAGAAAATTTTTAATTCATGATTTTCTATTGAGTTGAAACTTTGCACAGTTTTTCAATTTCATCTAAATCGTCATTTTTCGATATCAAATCTTCATATTGAGTCACGACTAACTTTTCAAAAGGGTGTATGTGAAAATGGTTCAAAAATATTTAAAAAGCTGCACAGCAAAAACGGAATGTTCGATTGTTATGATTTTTTCAGCAAAGTTAGACAACTAAATGGTGATTCTTAAGAAAATGCGCACAGTAAAAAAAATTTTTTTTTGCCTTTAAAAATATCATTTTTGTCACAAAAACTCAAATATCTCAAAACCCTATCTTTTTTCGAACGTAATTTTTTTAGGGAAAACGGTCCATTATATTAGCTATCTACCATAAAAATTTGGTGATGGTAAACTAATAAACAAAAAAGTTATGACATTTCAAACATTTCACAATTTTCACATATAGTAAACAAAAAAAATTTTTTTCAAGAATCGCAGTTTGATGCTGATTTTATTGTTAAGGGCCTTGCGTGAGTTAAACAAGTTGTTTGTATGATATTCCATATTTATGTATTCATCGATATTATGTATATTATATGTATAAATATTATATGTATAAATAAAAAAAAATGAAAATCCTAAGTATTAAATTAAATGTGGCAGTTACACAATGTTGTTATAGAAACTCTAAGAGTTTTGGGTTTGAATTTTGGTATGGGTTATGATATCATGAAAACAGTTTATTAATACTTATTTTTTATTTATTTTTATTCAAATTTTTTAAAATATCGAACACTTTTGAATTATTATCAGCACAGTTTGAGTATAGTTTTGCTTTAATTTTATTTTCCGACAATGGAATGAAACAGTGAAATTTTTGGGTTCCTTGGATCGTTTTCGCGTTATTAAATTGCTCGCTGAGCTCTGAAGCCTTTATTTCGTACTCTTCAGTAGTAGTAAAACAAAATGATAATTTGGTTAAATCTTTTCTTTTCTACGATTTGCCCAATCAAAAAGTTCTTTCGCAGTTTTAATTGGATGCTCACGTTCTTTGGCTAAACTTGCTCTTGTGGCCATGCGCTTTATTGTTCCTCCAATAGCATCACAAGGACCTTTGCCATGTGATGTAGCAAAAATGCCATTCTGCATCAATTCCGTACATTGATTTAAATTGACATAGGCTCGAAAAATTCTTACGATTTTTGTACTGCGACGCTGCTCCATCAGACATGAAATATATCTTTTTGACTTCTTTATGCTTATCAACGCGTAAAAGTTAATCATTTTTTCAATGAACAAGTTTACGGATACTGAATCGTGTCTTAAATCTTCGGAAATTATAATAAAACTTAAGTGTTCAATTTGCGTACTTCCATTAAAATAAATAACGAATGGATGAATTGTAGCTTGTTGTACGTTCCAGTGATGGGACTGCACTTCATCTTGCAATACAAAGCTGTAATTTTCAGAAAAATCACAAATGACTAAAAATTCACCATTTTGTAATGTATTTTTCGTATTTTTTAAAAAGCTGGATTGTTCTGTTTTAATGAAATCGTGAGGGATTAAACTTTCTAATTTCAAGGGATGACACAAACTCATCTACAGGTTTTACAATAGTTTCTATGTCACACCTATCCGTGGTCACCCATTGCTCAAATGATAACTGATCAATATATTTTTCTTCAAACTCAGCGAATAAAGTATTTTCCAATGATGAAGAATCTGGACAATCCGAACAAGATCGTAGATAGCAATTTGATGTTGTATTTTCACACAAAAGACTACCAGTTAACATTTTAATATCCTTTGTTAAATTGATTCTTTTCAAACTATGTAAAATAAGATTAATATTCTCATGGGTTGTGCACACACACACATTATGTGTTCCTGAATTGGAAAGAAGCTTACATTGCCTTGGCCGAAGGCTTGCAAATGAGGAAAACCTATTTTAATATTATCGTGAATTTCCTTGAAGCGTGTGTACGCTTCTTTCAAAATCGTCATCATTAATCGTTTTTGGATTGCTTGACGCTTTCCATCTTTTTTACTGATACATAATCTTTTTGACCAGGCATAGCTCGACTTACTTCATCATCTTCAAAATATTGAACTACTATTTCTTTTGTCTCATCTGTTAATGCAGTACTAGACCTAGTATTTTTGGTTGAAAGACAGTTATTCTTCAATTGTTTTGCCTCTTTTACTGTATTTCTATTGGTTTTGAACTCATCAATGGCACCACGAACTTGGCAGCATCGACAAAATCAATAATTTTTCTTTCCTTGTCGTGGCTGCATTCGAGAACCTTTCCTTCATATTTATAATTACCTCATCGTAGTCTGTATTTTCCACATCATCAGGTCCCTAATTTGAAGAGGTTTCTTCGTACAGCTTCGTTTATTTCACGGTATTTTTCTCCGGGTAATAAACGTAGTCCATCTTACTCCATTTAATCAGAGTCACTTTTATCCCAGCTATGCCCTCGTTAAAGCGTTCGATGTTGACCTTTTGGATACACTCATCTTCCGATTGATTTGTTGAAACAGATTTCGCTGATGGTACGGTGGCAAGGCTCTCAGCACTTAATACTTCTGGTAATTCCTCAGTTGTTGTCGATACATCTGGCAATTCCTCAGTTGCTGTCGTTTTCGAACTTCCTGCGCTCTGCTCAACCGATGATATACAGATTGCTCTTTTGTCAACGTTTAGACGGCAGGACGTGCAAATGCGTAAATTTGTATTCAATGTGGACATTGGAGCATAACCAGTCGCTTTCAGTTTATCTATGGTGCTTTCGGTGAGATTTCGTAACTCTTTTGAACACTTTTTTCCATCAAACGGCCTACAACAGTTGAGAAAGCGGCTACTCATGTTGTTCGTAATATTTCAATAAACAAAATCACTTTTAAGTTTTTACTGACTAGTTTGGTGTCATTTGCTTGACTGAAGAAAAAATTACTATAAGATCTTTAACAACCTTAGTAGTAGTAATTTTTTGCTTTTCGTGAAACATTGTCATGGTATGTACCTATCATGCATTTGTTGTTGTTGAAGATACCCGTTTCCTCCCGATCATAAAGTCTATTCTCTAAGAGGTATATTTTTGCAGGTAAACTATAGACGTACACGTGTATATAAATCTTTGATTTTGCAGCTTTTGTCTTAAAAATAACATTTCTGATATGTTTCTATCAACGTTATTATCAACAGGTTTCAACACTATTAAAAGAATTTTTCGCCAGTCACGTGCAATGAAAATTATGACACTATCAATACTTTTGATCACAACACTGGATCGTGTCTAAGTTTCTTATAGATGCTATGAATAATTAAATCAAAATATCATGAAAACAACTTGTTTAAATCACGTCCCTTAACAATAAAATCTGCATCAAACTGCAATTCTCGAAATAACTTACACAGAAAATTTTTTTTACTAAATGTGAAAATTGTGAAATGTTTGAAATGTCATAACGTTTTTGTTTATTAGTTTACCATCACCAAATTTTTATGGTAGATAGCTAATATAATGGACCGTTTTCCTAAAAAATTACGTTCGAAAAGATAGGGTTTTGAGATATTTGAGTTTTGTGACAAAAATGATATTTTTAAAGGCAAAAAATTTTTTTTACTGTGCACATTTTCTTAAGAATCACCATTTAGTTGTCTAACTTTGCTGAAAAATCATAACAATCGAACATTCCGTTTTTGCTGTGCAGCTTTTAAATATTTTTGAACCATTTTCACATACACCCTTTTGAAAAGTTAGTCATGACTCAATATGAAGATTTGATATCGAAAATGACGATTTACATGAAATTGAAAAACTGTGCAGAGTTTCAAATATTTTCGAAATGGTCGCTCAGGATCGACTGACATGCCCCGTGGAATGCCTCGTCTTTTATGTGCAGCACAGGCCACTCCGGCCTTAGTCTGATGATAAATAAATAAATAAGGTTAGAACCCCCTGCTAATAATAGAACAAAACCTGCCAAAGCCGTCTTTCCCCCTATGTCGTTCAACCGAAAAACTATTTGATAGAAGCCTACCCGAGCAAAGCTTAAGAGCAAGTCGATAACTCGTTTTAATGCTGTGAAATCATCGATTATGTTTACTTAATTGGATATCTTTTTTGTCGTTTTAACGGTTACAATAACAAACCGTAATATCAGAAACATCTTACTGTGACATCAAATCAAAAACTATTCTTGCTGTCGATGAGAACAAAACGAAAACTAATTTTCATATTGGTTTTCGATAACAAAATAAGTATACAGTTTGATGTCATATCATTCAATTTAGTAATATACAGCAAAATGAGATCAAAATATGTGATGATTTATACATATTTGAAAACAAATTATTAGTTAATTTGATGTTAAAACCAAAATATGTTTTCTATATTTCTATAAAGGGGAAAAGACGGCTTTGGCATGTTTGGTTCTATTATTGTCAGGGGGGTTTCTGTCGACCAAATTTTATGAAATTTGGCCACAATATTCTTTGATATGCAAAGAATATTTAGGCCACATTTGAGCAAAATCAGTCATAAAAAAAACCCCTGACAATAATAGAACAAAACCTGTCAAAGCCGTAATTCCCCTATCTCATTATGTTTTCAGAATTAGCTAGGATATCTAGCCTAAAGTTATTTGGCCGAGAATGTCATTTGGTCTAAGAGTTCCTTTGGGTGGAAAATCGAGAATATTTCCTTCGGCCGAAATGGTCTTTTGGTAGAAAGGGCCATTTGGCCGAAATGGACATTAGGCCGAAAGTGTCGTTCGGCTGAATTTATCATTTTGAATATTTTCAAGATAATAATGGCAGAATCGTTTGAATTTTGCCTCAAAATTTTGATGAAAGATTTCCAGTTTTTCCAGAATATTCATTGAAAATTATTGTTAGATTTTCCACGGAAACTGCTTTCAAGTTTCGAGAACTCTTTGGAATTACCAAGAGGAGCTCTTTGGATATACCAAAAAAAATTGTTTGAAATTTACATGAGAATCTTCTTACAAGCATCTCTTCAGAGTTTTCATGGGAAGTTGTTCCAAATTTCTACAGGAAAATATTCGAAATATCCACGGAAAGTTCCTATTGAGTTTCTGTTGAGTATTCTTTGAAATTCATACAGAAAATTGTGAATGGTAAAAGAGATGCTTCAATGTTGACTTTCTCAATCTAGATTAACCCTTAAAAGACTGGGACGACACTTCGACCATACTTTTGGTCATAACTTATGATGCCGTGGGCCGATTTTCGGAATTTATATAGTTTTACAAAGGGGAATAGCAGCACTTTCAAATGCCGTTACGAAATTCCGGTTCGTAGATTCCCGTCCGGAGAAATAACCGGAAATGTAGGGGACACCTCGCATATTTCCATATATCAAAGGTCATATTTTAATTGTAGTCAATAGTATTCTAATAAAAATAGATCAAATCGACAATTATATTAATATATGATTGCCGGGAATCGATATTTGTGAATCAATAGACTTATATTGACAACTACGTCCACTATTCCGGGACCGGAATCACCGGTATGTGGTTCCGGAGGACCAAATCAAAATTTCAGAGAACCATACCATGCGACACATCAAATTACATTGCCGCAACGAGATATGACCAACGAAAGTGTAATCGGACCGTTTTGGACACATGTGACCACTCTGGCACAGGTTCCGGTAAGCCACTATCCGGTTCCAGAGGACCAAATCAAAATATCTGAGAACCATACTATGCGACACATCAAATTACACTGCCGCGACGAGATATGGCCAACGAAAGTGTAATCGGACCGTTTTGGACACATGTGACCACTCTGGAACAGGTTCCGGTACGCCACTATCCGGTTCCGGAGGACCAAATCAAAATTTCAGAGAACCATACCATGCGACACATCAAATTACACTGCCGCGACGAGATATGGCCAACGAAAGTGTAATCGGACCGTTTTGGACACATGTGACCACTCTGGAACAGGTTCCGGTACGCCACTATCCGGTTCCGGAGGACCAAATCAAAATTTCAGAGAACCATACCATGCGACACATCAAATTACACTGCCGCGACGAGATACGGCCAACGAAAGTATAATCGGACCGTTTTGGACACATGTGACCACTCTGGCACAGGTTCCGGTAAGCCACTATCCGGTTCCAGAGGACCAAATCAAAATTTCAGAGAACCATACCATGCGACACATCAAATTACATTGCCGCAACGAGATATGACCAACGAAAGTGTAATCGGACCGTTTTGGACACATGTGACCACTCTGGCACAGGTTCCGATACGCCACTATCCGGTTCCGTAGGACCAATTAAAAATTTCAGAGAACCATACCATGCGACACATCAAATTACACTGCCGCGACGAGATACGGCTAACGAAAGTATAATCGGACCGTTTTGGACACATGTGACCACTCTGGCACAGGTTCCGGTACGCCACTATCCGGTTCCGGAAGACCAAATCAAAATTCCAGAGAACCATACCATGCGACACATCAAATTACACTGCCACGACGAGATATGACCAACAAAAGTGTAATCGGACCGTTTTGGACACATGTGACCACTCTGGCACAGGTTCCGGTACGCCACTATCCGGTTCCGGAGGACCAAATCAAAATTCCAGAGAACCATACCATTCGACACATCAAATTACACTGCCGCGACGAGATATGACCAACGAAAGTGTAATCGGACCGTTTTGGACACATGTGACCACTCTGGCACAGGTTCCGGTACGCCACTATCCGGTTCCGGAGGACCAAATCAAAATTCCAGAGAACCATACCATTCGACACATCAAATTACACTGCCGCGACGAGATATGGCCAACGAAAGTGTAATCGGACCGTTTTGGACACATGTGACCACTCTGGCACAGGTTGCGGTACGCCACTATCCGGTTCCGGAGGACAAAATCAAAATTTCAGAGAACCATACCATGCGACACATCAATTACACTGCCGCGACGAGATATGGCCAACAAAAGTGTAATCGGACTAATAAGAATAAGAATTTGAGGGAGCAACCGTATAATTTCCGGAATATTTTGAGGATTTTCAAAACATTCTTTTATAAATCTGTGGAGTTTTTTATTTTTTTACGGACACTTGTTCTCTCTTTACCTTTCGGAGACCAGTAAGATATAGTGTTTATTAAATATTTGTAACGGCCACTGACTTACTAAGTCAATGCCACAATGCATTGAAATTCCAAAACATGGATAGCTAAAAATTCAAGCTTTATTCACTTGGTGGTCAATACAATTTCTCATGTACTAGTCATTCACTAAGTAGCAGCTACAAGTTGTACGGTTACCCTGCTCATGCTCATGATATGTTGTTTCATTGTCCCTGTATCTTTGATACACTACCATCTGGTGGGTTCCATACTACAGCTCATCCATATTTTGATATTGTCTTCCAGATCTCGAGCTAGTATGTGCATTTTGGCTACATTGAAAGGTCAAATGAGCCCAAAACGCTTCAATTGCAATTCCTGAAATTTCGATTCGATGGTTCTCAGCACTTTTTATTTGGTCCTCTGGATAGTGGCATACCGGAACCTGTGCCAGAGTGGTCACATGAGTCCAAAACGGTCCGATTACAATTTCGTTGGCCATATCTTGCTGCGGCAGTGTAATTTGATGTGTGGCATGGTATGGTTCTCTGAAATTTTGATTTGGTCCCCCGAAACCGGATAGTGGCGCACCGGAACCTGTGCCAGAGTGGTCACATGTGCTCAAAACAGTCCGATTACTCTTTCGTTGGCCATATCTTGTCGCGGCATTGTAATTTGATATGTCGCATGGTATGGTTCTCTAAAATTTTGATTTGGTCCCCCGAAACCGGATAGTGGCGCACCGGAACCTGTGCCAGAGTGGTCACATGTGCTCAAAACGGTCCCATTACAATTTCGTTGGCCATATCTCGTCGCGGCAGTGTAATTTGATGTGTCACATGGTATGGTTCTCTAATATTTTGATTTGGTTCTCCGGAACCGGATAGTGGCGTACCGGAACCTGTGCCAGAGTGGTGACATGGGTCCAAAACGGTCCGATTACAATTTCATTGGCCATATCTTGTCGCGGCAGTGTAATTTGATGTGTCGCATGGTATGGTTCTCTTAAAACTTTGATTTTGTGGCGTACCGGAATTTGTGCCGGAGTGGTCACATGTGTCCAAAACGGTCCGATTACACTTTCGTTGGCCGTATCTCGTCGCGGCAGTGTAATTTGATGTGTCGCATGGTATGGTTCTCTGAAATTTTGATTTTGCCCTCCGGAACCGGATAGTGGCGTACCGGAACCTGTGCCAGAGTGCTCACATGTGACCAAAACGGTCCGATTACACTTTCGTTGGTCATATCTCGTTGCGGCAGTGTAATTTGATGTGTCGCATGGTATGGTTCTCTGATATTTTGATTTGGTCCTCCGGAACCGGATAGTGGCGTACTGGAACCTGTGCCAGAGTGGTTACATGTGTACAAAACGGTCCGATTACACTTTCGTTGGCCATATCTTGTCGCGGCAGTGTAATTTGATGTGTCGCATGGTATGGTTCTCAGAAATTTTGATTTGGTCCTCTGGAAACGGATAGTGGCTTACCGGAACCTGTTCCAGAGTGGTCACATGTGTCCAAAACGGTCTGATTGCACTTTCGTTGGCCATATCTCGTCGCGGCAGTGTAATTTGATGTGTCGCATGGTATGGTTCTCTGAAATTTTGATTTGGTCCTCCGGAACCGGATAGTATCGTACCGGAACCTGTGCCAGAGTGGTCACATGTGACCAAAACGGTCCGATTACACTTTCGATGGTCATATCTCGTTGCGGCAGTGTAATTTGATGTGTCGCATGGTATGGTTCTCTGATATTTTGATTTGGTCCTCCGGAACCGTATAGTATCGTACCGGAACCTGTGCCAGAGTGGTCACATGTGTCCAAAACGGTCCGATTACACTTTCGTTGGCCATATCTCGTCGCGACAGTGTAATTTGATGTGTCGCATGGTGTGGTTCTCTGAAATTTTGATTTGGTCCCCCGGAACCGGATAGTGGCGTACTGGAACCTGTTCCAGAGTGGTCACATGTGTCCAAAACGGTCCGATTACACTTTCGTTAGCCATATCTTGTCGCGACAGTGTAATTTGATGTGTCGCATGGTGTGGTTCTCTGAAATTTTGATTTGGTCCTTCGGAACCGGATAGTGGCGTACTGGAACCTGTTCCAGAGTGGTCACATGTGTCCAAAACGGTCCGATTACACTTTCGTTGGCCATATTTCGTCGCGGCAGTGTAATTTGATGTGTCGCATGGTGTGGTTCTCTGAAATTTTGATTTGGTCCTCTGGAACCGGATAGTGGCTTACCGGAACCTGTGCCAGAGTGGTCACATGTGTTCAAAACGGTCCGATTATACTTTCGTTGGTCATATCTCGTTGCGGCAATGTAATTTGATGTGTCGCATGGTATGGTTCTCGGAAATTTTGATTTGGTCCTCCGGAACCACATACCGGTGATTCCGGTCCCGGAATAGTGGACGTAGTTGTCAATATAAGTCTATTGATTCACAGATATCGATTCCTGGCAACGGTCCGATTACACTTTCGTTGGCCGTATCTCGTCGCGGCAGTGTAATTTGATGTGTCGCATGGTATGGTTCTCTGATATTTTGATTTGGTCCTCCGGAACCGGATAGTGGCGTACTGGAACCTGTGCCAGAGTGGTTACATGTGTCCAAAACGGTCCGATTACACTTTCGTTGGCCATATCTTGTCGCGGCAGTGTAATTTGATGTGTCGCATGGTATGGTTCTCAGAAATTTTGATTTGGTCCTCTGGAAACGGATAGTGGCTTACCGGAACCTGTTCCAGAGTGGTCACATGTGTCCAAAACGGTCTGATTGCACTTTCGTTGGCCATATCTCGTCGCGGCAGTGTAATTTGATGTGTCGCATGGTATGGTTCTCTGAAATTTTGATTTGGTCCTCCGGAACCGGATAGTATCGTACCGGAACCTGTGCCAGAGTGGTCACATGTGTCCAAAACGGTCCGATTACACTTTCGTTGGCCATATCTCGTCGCGACAGTGTAATTTGATGTGTCGCATGGTGTGGTTCTCTGAAATTTTGATTTGGTCCCCCGGAACCGGATAGTGGCGTACTGGAACCTGTTCCAGAGTGGTCACATGTGTCCAAAACGGTCCGATTACACTTTCGTTGGCCATATCTTGTCGCGACAGTGTAATTTGATGTGTCGCATGGTGTGGTTCTCTGAAATTTTGATTTGGTCCCCCGGAACCGGATAGTGGCGTACTGGAACCTGTTCCAGAGTGGTCACATGTGTCCAAAACGGTCCGATTACACTTTCGTTGGCCATATCTCGTCGCGGCAGTGTAATTTGATGTGTCGCATGGTATGGTTCTCTGAAATTTTGATTTGGTCCTCTGGAACCGGATAGTGGCTTACCGGAACCTGTGCCAGAGTGGTCACATGTGTCCAAAACGGTCCGATTATACTTTCGTTGGTCATATCTCGTTGCGGCAATGTAATTTGATGTGTCGCATGGTATGGTTCTCGGAAATTTTGATTTGGTCCTCCGGAACCACATACCGGTGATTCCGGTCCCGGAATAGTGGACGTAGTTGTCAATATAAGTCTATTGATTCACAGATATCGATTCCTGGCAACGGTCCGATTACACTTTCGTTGGCCGTATCTCGTCGCGGCAGTGTAATTTGATGTGTCGCATGGTATGGTTCTCTGATATTTTGATTTGGTCCTCCGGAACCGGATAGTGGCGTACTGGAACCTGTGCCAGAGTGGTCACATGTGTCCAAAACGGTCCGATTACTCTTTCGTTGGCCATATCTTGTCGCGGCAGTGTAATTTGATGTGTCGCATGGTATGGTTCTCAGAAATTTTGATTTGGTCCTCTGGAAACGGATAGTGGCTTACCGGAACCTGTTCCAGAGTGGTCACATGTGTCCAAAACGGTCTGATTGCACTTTCGTTGGCCATATCTCGTCGCGGCAGTGTAATTTGATGTGTCGCATGGTATGGTTCTCTGAAATTTTGATTTGGTCCTCCGGAACCGGATAGTATCGTACCGGAACCTGTGCCAGAGTGGTCACATGTGTCCAAAACGGTCCGATTACACTTTCGTTGGCCATATCTCGTCGCGACAGTGTAATTTGATGTGTCGCATGGTGTGGTTCTCTGAAATTTTGATTTGGTCCTCCGGAACCGGATAGTGGCGTACTGGAACCTGTTCCAGAGTGGTCACATGTGTCCAAAACGGTCCGATTACACTTTCGTTGGCCATATCTCGTCGCGGCAGTGTAATTTGATGTGTCGCATGGTGTGGTTCTCTGAAATTTTGATTTGGTCCTCCGGAACCGGATAGTGGCGTACTGGAACCTGTTCCAGAGTGGTCACATGTGTCCAAAAGGTCCGATTACACTTTCGTTGGCCATATTTCGTCGCGGCAGTGTAATTTGATGTGTCGCATGGTGTGGTTCTCTGAAATTTTGATTTGGTCCTCTGGAACCGGATAGTGGCTTACCGGAACCTGTGCCAGAGTGGTCACATGTGTCCAAAACGGTCCGATTATACTTTCGTTGGTCATATCTCGTTGCGGCAATGTAATTTGATGTGTCGCATGGTATGGTTCTCGGAAATTTTGATTTGGTCCTCCGGAACCACATACCGGTGATTCCGGTCCCGGAATAGTGGACGTAGTTGTCAATATAAGTCTATTGATTCACAGATATCGATTCCTGGAAACGGTCCGATTGCACTTTCGTTGGCCATATCTCGTCGCGGCAGTGTAATTTGATGTGTCGCATGGTATGGTTCTCTGATATTTTGATTTGGTCCTCCGGAACCGGATAGTGGCGTACTGGAACCTGTGCCAGAGTGGTTACATGTGTCCAAAACGGTCCGATTACACTTTCGTTGGCCATATCTTGTCGCGGCAGTGTAATTTGATGTGTCGCATGGTATGGTTCTCAGAAATTTTGATTTGGTCCTCTGGAAACGGATAGTGGCTTACCGGAACCTGTTCCAGAGTGGTCACATGTGTCCAAAACGGTCTGATTGCACTTTCGTTGGCCATATCTCGTCGCGGCAGTGTAATTTGATGTGTCGCATGGTATGGTTCTCTGAAATTTTGATTTGGTCCTCCGGAACCGGATAGTATCGTACCGGAACCTGTGCCAGAGTGGTCACATGTGTCCAAAACGGTCCGATTACACTTTCGTTGGCCATATCTCGTCGCGACAGTGTAATTTGATGTGTCGCATGGTGTGGTTCTCTGAAATTTTGATTTGGTCCCCCGGAACCGGATAGTGGCGTACTGGAACCTGTTCCAGAGTGGTCACATGTGTCCAAAACGGTCCGATTACACTTTCGTTGGCCATATCTCGTCGCGGCAGTGTAATTTGATGTGTCGCATGGTATGGTTCTCTGAAATTTTGATTTGGTCCTCTGGAACCGGATAGTGGCTTACCGGAACCTGTGCCAGAGTGGTCACATATGTCCAAAACGGTCCGATTATACTTTCGTTGGTCATATCTCGTTGCGGCAATGTAATTTGATGTGTCGCATGGTATGGTTCTCTGAAATTTTGATTTGGTCCTCCGGAACCACATACCGGTGATTCCGGTCCCGGAATAGTGGACGTAGTTGTCAATATAAGTCTATTGATTCACAGATATCGATTCCTGGCAATCATATATTAATATAATTGTCGATTTGAGCTATTTTTATTAGAATACTATTAACTAGAATTAAAATTTGACCTTCGATACATGGAAATATGCGAGGTGTCCCCTACATTTCCGGTTATTCCTCCGGACGGGAATCTACGAACCGGAATTTCGTAACGGCATTTGAAAGTGCTGCTATTCCCCTTTGTAAAACTATATAAATTCCGAAAATCGGCCCACGGCGTCATGAGCTATGACCAAAAGTATGGTCAAAGTGTCGTCCCAGTCTTTTAAGGGTTAATTAAGACGATAAGTTTTTTGTATCCTTTATTAGAGTGATTTTATTGCAGGGAGAGATCATCACTAAACGGTTAGTGTGGCATAGCCAACTTTAAAACATCGGAAAAAATGCTCGGAATTTTCGAATTTTTTTTTTATTTCTTCAGAAATTTTTTTCTATTTTCGATTAGAAGTTCTTGGTAAGTTACATGGACCAAAAGCGACAGACGGCTGAACTGGTAATATGGCCGTAAAAGCCGTTTGCCCTAACAAGTTGTCCAGCCGAAATGATTGTTGACCAAAAATGCCATTTGCAATAAATATTTTTTTCACGGAATGGACCATTTGGCCGAAAATGTCATTTGGTCCAACGGGTATATGACCAAATTTCAATTACTGAACCGCGTACTGGACGGGTGATATAATCAGAAATGGCCATTTGTTTGGTGAAATGGTCTTTTTGTATATTGCCCATTGAACAAAATTCCGTGGCCTCTCTCAGGGTGGCCACTGAAACTCGATTTTCAAATTCCCGGTTTTTTCCCGCTTTTCCCGGTAATTTTTGTCAAATTTTCCCGGTTTTAATTTAACTTGAAAAAAATCAGGGTAAGAGTTTTTATACCTTTATACTTAAATTATTAATAAACTAATTTGAACAAAGATTTAACCCGAAGACAATTTTCGTTTCCGACCGAAATAATGATTCAGTTTTCTAAAAAAAAAAGATTTAAACACATTTTAGGCAATCAAAACATTCGATTCGTAATTTATTCAATTTTACTTTTTTAATTTCTAGAATTATTGTCTAGAAAGTAAATCCTGGATTTTTTATTGAAAACTTTGAACGTTCCCATTCAATATTAGTATATTGAAATGTTCTAAGCTATGGAACCTATTCATTATTCCCCGTGTAACAAATTAGGAAACTATCTTTTTCACTTTTTCATATTAGGTTAGTTGTGGAAAAATACTAAACTATGACGAGCTCGGTGGTCTAGTGACTACCGCTTCGCCTTATAAGCAGGTGGTCGAAGGTTCAATTCCAGACTCGTCCCTTTCCTAATTTGTATTTCTATCTTAGTTATTTCTGTGTTTTACGTTCCACCAAAACGATTCCTACTGTTAAATCCTTCCACACTAACAATTCCAAAACCTCCCGTGGTACCTATGAGAGGTCGTAGAGTTCTCTGCATCTTTCTTAAGTAGGTGTCCAACTAGCCTTCCTTCCCCCTCCTCAGGATTCACAAAGGCGTGGCTAGGACAGATCTCGTCTATTGGAGAGTACATTGCTTTCATCTAACAGATGGTGATTAGTCCCAAATCAATATCTGTGGTAACGGATGAAAGTGATGCTACTCTCATACAGTAGTCTTGGCTTGTACCAGCTACGATTTGTGCGAATTGTTCAATGCTAATGCTAGTTGTGAAAAAATACAAAACTAAATATATTTTACTCTTTAGAATATTACAAACATATTCACGAAGTATTAAAAAATTACCATTTTGAATGATTTGTAGAATTTTCAAATATAATTCCAAACAACTCTTGAGCATGTGTGAAAATATATATTATTTACCATATTCATTTTTTTCGAATTCTGTGCAATTGGAAATTACATACAAATAACAGAAGTACATACAAAGGCAAACTTGGACATTAGAAAAATAACTTAAAATTGAAAACATTCATTTGAAAAAATGAATATTTCGATATTCGATTCTATGCTTTTATGTCTTATAATATTTATTGTATATGGCCGGGGTAAATTACTCATATTTTTGCCCAAGTTTTTGTTTAACTGATTTAATTAATTACAAGTCGTTTAGGTCCTATTCTAAAGGATATCCCTCAACCCCATAACTGAGGATATCCTACAACAAATGTACGCATACGTATAAAATATCGCAAGTCAGTCAAAAAGCCGATTACTCGAAATTGGAATCAAAATGATCTAGAGGCAAATGGATCTGGAAAAAACTACTAATTTTTTATACCTCACACATTATGTACTAAAATAAAATAACTCAGTTAGAATGCGATTGAATAGTGAAATCTGAAGAGTAAATCATTCCCTTTATATCATCTTCATTAAAAACTTTGAAGAATTTTGAATGTAAGTTGTCCAAAATTTATTTTTTCCCGGTTCATGTTCTGAATTCCCGGTTTTTCCCGCTTTTTTTCCCGGTGTCTTCAATTTCCCGTCTTTTTCCCGCTTTTCCCGTTTTTCCCGGTTCAGTGGCCACCCTGCTCTCTATTTTAAAGTCAATATTGACCTTTAAGCCAAAAGACATCTAATCAGGTACCATTTAGCAAAACTAAACGTTTCACGGAAACTGTTATCAGGTCAAAACTGGTTTGACCTAAACTATAATTTGGCCGAAAGCAATGTACAGTCAAAAAAAAATTTGGTCGGACTTATAAAAAGTTGTTTATCGTAACAGGTCATTTGGATCAAAAGTCGATTGACCGAATGCGCACGGATACAAATTTCATTCAATTGGTTCAAAAATATACATGTTTATTTCCAAAATGGTAATGTTATGCGTTGCTTCCGTATTGAGTGGTGTGCCCTTGAAAACGCGAGTACTTTTAAATTTGGATTCCGTGAGCATTGTCCTTAACAGCATTCAATGTTTGTTGGGATTGGTCACTCGTTATTATTATCAAGAAACTGATCAAAGTAGCCAGGATTCCCATCGAGGAATTTTCAGGAATTTAGTTGGCCATTACAAATCTCGCACTTAGTTTCATAGGGGCGTAACTGTATTGATCGATTTCTCTTAATCGATTTTATATTTTGTTAATAATTTAATTGTTTCAAAAGCTACAATCGTGAGTATTGATTCTGATGCAATATACAATCATCCTTTATCACACCAAATCATAAAATCGGCGCCGAGCTAGCAAAATTTGCTGCAATAATAAAAAGAAAGGATCGACGAAGAGAAATTGATCAATTCAGTTACGCCCCTATGATACTAAGCGCGAGAAATAAATCATCCTTTGCGAATAACTTAAGTTAGACGAAGTATTGATTTGGTATCTGTTATTTAATATCTTCAGAATAGCTAGGACGAACTATCTAAAATGACCATTTTACGGACGTTCCGGATTATCCGGAAGGCCGTCTGGTGGCCACCTGCAGTCATAGCAGAGTAAGAACTGTGTATTATCTGATATCACCATCAGAAATGGTTTAGAAAAAAATGCGCTGGTCTTGGACAAATTTTCAATGAAATAAATTAATAATTCCACGGTGTGCCTGTGACCGTTATTAACGAAAAAAATGTCCATCCATTCTGAACTCGTCTTTCGAAAGATATAATATCCGAGCGTCTGATATGAAAATTTCAAAATATTTCAGCTAGGGAATCGAAAGTTATAGCAGTTACAAATTTAATGATTTTTGCGTTCGATATTTCCCTAATATGCAACCATATATACCGTGAATTTCCTCCTGACTACATCCAAATAAATTATCACTTTGCACTTTAATCTCCTAATCATACCAAAGTGAGAATATTGTCTATGACAAACAAGTAACTACACTCAGTATGATGATTCTGCTTTTATTAGAATACCGCGCTGAAACAGTTTTGTCTTTCATGGGTACTGAGTAGTTAGTAAGACTAGTAACCAACATTTAAACAACAATTTATCATTTGTTGTCAGTTCAGTGGCGTAGCCAGGGGGGTGGTTTTGGGCATAAAACCCCCCCCAGAGACAACATTTTTAGAAGAAATTTTTTTTTTCGAAAAAAAAAATGTTCAGAAAACCCCCCCCAGACCAATTTTCTGGCTACGCCACTGTGTCAGTTATACAACCATCATCCAGTTCGATTCAAGCAGTGGTACGAAAACGAGTTCCATTTGGAAAAAAATGGGAAATGCTAGATCACAAGAGGAAAACCGCCTTTTCCGAGAACGGTAGACGTAAAAAGTATATATGCACCACTTCGGAACGTCTCAACAATTTAACTGACTTGCTGAACTACGATGCATTTACTTCATAAATTAACTGCCACAGGGAATACTAGTATCCGACTTATGGAACGTACACACGGTCAAGCAGTTTGACCAACATTGACTCCACCTTTCGTTTATTCCAACATCCATCAAGTTTTACCAACAACGGCACGAACAATCAATTTATTAGACCAACAATATCACACACGAACGACCGAAAGGCAAACTTGAACACCAACCACCAAAAAATATATGGGGGTTTGTGCACTACTTCACTACAAATGCTCAAACATGTTCGGCGAACCTTGACTCCGCCCTAGAGATGTTTTCAAACCCGAAACCAGACCCAAACCCGACGGGATCGGGTCGGTTTGAGTTTGCACTTAACTTTCACTTACTCAGAGATTGAGTAAAATTGTTGCTATCTCTTTTTTCTCATGGAAATTTTACTCAGTTTCCGTCAAAAGCGGGACTACTCATAGCTATGAGTTATCCTGCTTTTGGCGAAAACTGAGTAAAATTTCCGTGAGAAAAAAAGAGACGGCAATACAATTTTACTCAGTCACTGAGTAAGTGAAATTTAGCGTGTGGGAAATTAGTACAATGTCGGGTTCGGGTCGGGTACGGGTTTCAGAAATTATATCTTTCGGAAGACGAGTTCAGAATGGATGGACATTTTTTTCGTTAATAACGGTCACAGGCACATCGTGATTCATTATTGGTCACTTTTCCCCGAGCACCTTAGTCTTTTATTTAGTTATATTTACCCAAACCTTCCATTGAGTCAGTATCATTATCTTCTCAATTGATAAGGAACTATTTTTTTTGCTATTTGGTCAACTGACTGAAATGATAAAATGATATCAAGTTTTTACTCAATGTGTTGTACTTTTTACAACAATGCTAGTCTAGGAAGATTAAAAGAAAACTTTGACTCACGCAGCGGAGGAAGTTAAATAGAGCAATTTGATCTGTACTAATTTTACATTTGAAAAGTTGCTCGGCGGTACGATTTGTTCTCATCAACAATTTCACGTTATCTAAATACAAAAAAAAAAATAGTAAAACCACAGATAACAGACATTGAAGCTAGAACAAATTTTATTGAAAATCCTGTGTAAACTTTTAAATTGATATACGTTGGCCCACTACTGCCATCTACTCAACTGATTGCGGCAGTACCTAAGGATGCAGCTGAATTACAACCGTCGAACGCAGCCAATGCATTTGACAGCCGCAATCGGGCTGCGTTTTCAATAACAATGATTCTTGCGCCATCTCCAATCGATTGCCAAACGCGGTCCCAATTTAAAATACATTTGAATTAACGGTTGAGGATGTTTACACACGTACGGGATGCCAGCCTCAACATCTGTTATCTGTGGTAAAACTATGGCTTATGGTGGTCAAACGGTGTTAACTAAACAAAAAGAACCAACTCTGATGGATGGTTTGCTGCTTGCAGTTGAGTGGGGAATTGCTTTTCAAAAGATTTTTTTCTATTCTATTCTAAGTTCATCACGTATTTTTAAAAGAATAATCTCAAAGTAATCGTTAGGATAGCAGCGAAAGAAAGGAGAACATTTTCCAGAACCAATATCCAGGAAAAGACTGATGATATACATCTTTCTTAAACCGACATAAAGCTCTTTCGATTGTCTGAAAATTTCAAACGATTCTTTTAAATCCCAAAAACGAATTAGGAGATTATGCGACTCCCCCAACTAAGACCCCTGAATTCACAGCGTTGCAAAATGACCCAGGATCAAAAATCACTATGATTAAGGCCGGAACAAATATTATTTTCTTCGTCTGTCACCGCCCCCTTGATTTTTTGTGGCTTTATTTTATTATTTGAGTCCAAATTTGATTGGAAAAATAAATAAAATATTGGGCATTCCTAGAAAATTCTTTAAGAAAACTGATGAGTTTTACGATTTTATCAATTTTTCCATTTATTTTTTATTTACCACCCACTTCGCTATTCAAAGACCAATATGACAAAAAAAGGAAATTCATATTTGTTCTGGCCTAAGTTGTTCAAAACTTGTTATGATTGAACTCGATAAAGTGTTGCAAGTCACCCCTTCTGCGGGATAACTTGCAGCACTCATCATTTTAATTTTTTTTTAATATTTTAATATTTTTGTTGTACATCTTGTTATACGTCTAATCCCTAGTATGAGGACACAATCAAAGTATCATATACTATTAGAATGAATATATCCTTTTATATTAGAATTATGGCGAAAGAAACCTGAAAAGTGTCGCAAGGAGTGACTTGCGATACTTGGGCTCACTGGTTTAACCTTTTGTCTGTGCTCTGGGGTCAATATGACCCCAGGCCACTTTGAGTGGCTGCCATTTTTTTAATTTTCAACCGATTCTCCTAATTTTTGGTAGTTTGGTAAAACTCGCCGAGATCTGTCTCCTAGGTGCAAATTCACTTAAAAAATCTTGAAAATATGCGCTACAGTGTACTTTTTTTCAAAAAAACTTACGTTGTCTGTGTTCTGGGGTCAAATTGACCCCAAATTGAAATTGCTATAACTTTTTTATTGTTTAGCCAATTTAGGATTTTTGGGGCTGTGTCGAAAGATAATTTAATCATCTTTCAGGTCGTAATCCAAGTGTGACTATAGGTGGGTGGCTACATCGCGGGGAGGGGTTTTCGTGAAAAGGGTACAAAAAAAGTGATTTTTCATGCATATTTTACTTATATCTGAGAATACTACCCATTTTGAACTGCACCTTTTCAAAAAGGTTATGCAGGAAGGCGTGTGCTTTGATATGAGGCATTGGTTAGTTTGAAGCTTGGTCGCTAGGTGGCGGTATATTTGAATTCATTACTTTAGACTACTCAAGTAATTCCGATATATGGAATTTTCCTCATTGTAAATATTCTTATCGCACAAATTTGAAATTTGTAAAGATGACGTCTTTAATAAAGTTCGTCTGGTGGGAATGGACTGTCATGTGACGAAATGAATAATTAGGAAATTTACAAATAGGAGGCGCTAGCGGACTTGCAATATTCTTGCATATATGAAATATTGCTTTAGCTTGAGATCCCTCATACCTACACTCAAGTTGTATTCGGCAACATTGTTCAGGATGCCTAGCACTACAAAGCGGTGCTCAATATAATGAGTACGTCTTCCAATTTTTGAATTTGTGCGATAAGAATATTTACACTGAGGAGAATTCTATATATCGGAATACCTTAAGTAGTCCAAAATAATGAATTCAAATATACCACCACCTGGCGGCCGAGTTCTAAACTTATCAACGCCTCATGCCAGAGCACATGCCTTCCTGCATAACCTTTTTAAAAAAGGTGCAGTTCAAAATGGGTAGGATTTTCGGATATAAGTAAAATAATCATGAAAAATCACTGGTTTTATACCCTTGTTCATTAAAACCCCTCCCCAAGATGTACCCGCCCACCAATAGTTAATATTTTAGAACGACCTGAAAGATGATTAAATCATCTTTCGAAACAGCCCCAAAATCCAAAATTGGCCAAGCATTAAAAGTTATAGTATTTCAATTTGGGGTCAATTTGACCCCAGAGCACAGACAACGTAAGTTTTTTGAGCACAGACAGAAGGTTAAAGATAACGATGAACCGTGCTGAATGAAGACAACTGTTAGGGACCTTTCACAAATTACGTAACGCTAAAGGGAGAAGGAGGGATCAAGCCGAACGTTACGATCCATACAAAAAAAATTAAACCTTCCATAACAAAAAGTGTTCCGAGGGGGAGGGTGGCGGTCCAATTTTTTTGTCTTTATTAGCGAGACTTCGGTCCAAAATCATTAAATTAAGTGTTACGTAATTTTAGAAAGAACCCTTATGTACTGCAGATTCCAGCATTAGGCTGATAATGGATAAGGAGGCTTTTTGGATTTGTATTGGATGAGCCACCCTTCGATACATGAGAATCTCATCTGATAATAGAATATTAAGGACATATAGCCTAATGATTAAACTATTTCACCGAAGACTTTGCGAGGCATTATGACCTACCTACCAGTCTAGGGCGGTTCATGGTACACTGAGAGGTTTATCACAAAGACCTACACTGAACATCTAACGGTCTAACGGTAGATTGGCCGAGGCCCGTGGGTAGGTTGATAATAACAGAATAATGATGACATAGTCTTAGTAATACCAATCCTAAACACAAGCGAAAGACTGCTTGGAGCTTGAAAGTCAAATGATAATACAGCGGAGCCTTTTACAGTCAACAGTGATCTGCGAACCAAAAATGATGACTGCTACAATGCTTTCATTTTGGCGAAATAAATCATTTTCGATTTACCTATTGTCTTCTACATAAAACAACAAACGAAGTATAAAAATATTTAATGAAAAGGCTCACCTTAAAAAAAACAAAATAAATTTATAGGTGTACCAATATTTTACTCCTGCAGAACTATTGAACTGTCCTGAGAATACTAAAGACTATTGAGATAGGAATATATCAAAAAAAGGATAAAGATTAAAATGTGAATTTACTAGATCAAACATAACGATAACAAAACACATGTCTTTTCCTGATCTCGATTTGCTTGTTATTTTTCATGCAATTAATAACCAAAATCATACAGAGGCAGAGGGCCATGAAGCAGTCTACGACTTTTTGTCTGATCACGTAAGGACACGACAAACTTTTAGAGAATGAAATGGCAGAATATATATTCAGTAGTACTACCTGAAGTAATTGCAATGTAATCTATACATAAATACATACGTATACATAAATGATATGTATTCCAAAAAAGGATTGCGAAACATGCGTAGCAATCATATTATTAATACACATAGAAAGCAAATTTAAAAGAAATAATTTCGGACATTGCTTACCCTGTTCCGAAGGAATGTCCACCGTCGGGATGTACACCGAAGGTCTCTTGGAGGATGTCTTCACGCCGTTTTCCGTGTTAAACAGCGAAAAGTTTTCCTCATTGTGGCAGGGGAGATCTTTCAGGAAATCGGTTATCGACTGGAATGCAAACAAAGGTTATAAATGCTTCAGATTACATTGAGTTACCCTTAATAGAAAGCTTCCTGGATGGAATGGGGAGTTCATAAATGAAACTCAGCTCTCCTCATTGTCCAGTCAGCATAGATTTTTGTCTCAAATGAAGGTAATTGCGACTCGCTGTTTCGGGTTATTGTGACCGTCTGGCACCGCCACTGAACTCTTACCATATTATCCTAAGGCTGTGGATGACACTGGTTTCGGCCGCAAGCGTATCTGGTCCACGAATATACAATAATTAAATCCAAAAAATAGATGTTAATGAGCTGCTACTTTGTTGACGATTTTCACGTTTGATGGCAGCGCAGGAAGCACACACATAAACGAAAATGAAGAAGAAAGGGAAATGTTTTTGACCCGATGACAGCTGCCGGTCAGTGTTGCCAAATAATTTCAGCATGGATTCTTTTTCAATTTTTGTAATAGTAATTGTAAAATCAATAAATTAAAGGCAGCGGCTGATAGGCAAGCATCCATGGTTAATTTATCAAAAACAAATATAGTTACACGTCACAGAAAAAAATATGATAGACGTATTCTATAGATGAACACTTTTCTGCATAACACTGGTGCATTTATTATCCTTTGCCCTGCAAAATCGAGTGAAAAATGGCTCTGATTAAAAAATCATCATTCATTCAATGGTTTATTATAACTCATGGAATTGATTAAACAATAACGCATCTTATATTGAATTATAAAATGTATTTAAAGGAGTAGGAAAATAAAAATGAAGCTTTAAATTATATTCAGTATAAAAGTTGTGCAGTAACATGGTAACAGCTCTTTCAACTTGCCTTTCAAAACCAAAAAAAAATATTTATATTAATAATTCAATCATTCTATGTTAACACGGCCATATATGTGGAAGAGGAAGTAAATTAAGGGAGCAATGTTTTATGAAATCTAAAGGTATTTTATAAAGTTTCTTAAAGATGTATAATAGTTTCAATATTAGGTTAATAATTTTTAATCTCGTAATCTCATGCATAAATAAAATCATCATCAAGATTAAACTATAAAACTATAAACTGTAAAAATAATTACTATAATTATATGAACCACATATATCAGCAAATGTGGCAACACTTCCTGCTACAAATCAGGCGAGGATGAGAAAAGGAAACAAAAGGGAAATAAAACCATGCCTTCAGAAACGTATGTTTGTAAGTGTGCTGCGGTAGGGCTACATTTAGGCGATTATTATAGTTTTGTGTTAGACAATGTTCAGACTACGATCTATATCAAGTGATAAAGAAAACAGTCATAATTACCAAAAGCCCCAAAAGTACAACCATCATTCCAACCCAGGAGGGTGAAACGCCTGGTACAGGTTCACCATTTTCCTGTTAAACAGTTCGATGAGTACTACTGCTTTATTTTAACACAATTTTTGGATAATGGTGTATAGTGGTGTATATGTCACTTTTTCAGATTACGGCAGTGTAGGTGTCTGGGTATCCCACAAAAAGTTTGTATTAGGAGCGAATATATAGCATTTACGGACTTTTTAGTGTACGAGAAAGGAAAATATGATTTGGATACTAATAAGAGTTTTTTGTTAATTCACTATAAATATTTGCCCAACTAGTCATATACATGCTTGAACACCTGCTACCAGTATTCTTCTAAGAATCTTGATAGTACCACATTGAATGATGTGTATTTCCTACACTTGGCTTAGAAATCACGAATAAAGAAAAAACTTCAAATTAATAGAAAGTGTTCAACGTTTCCTCCCCCATGTGCTTTATCATCGTGGTCATTTTCCTAGCCCTCTCCACAAGGTTGCCGGATGTCCCAAGCCAAGGCGTCAAGCGTAGACGGCAGATGGATTAGCTTATATTAAATAAGCTCCTCGTAGAAAAGTCGCATCAACGGCACACTGTCAAACGTCTCACCCAGAGCGATTGATTTCAAAAATATGTCGCCGATATGTGATGTTATGTTTGCTTCTATCGGGTATGTTAGTCACATATTAAATCACAATAAGCGCATGGCTTAGTGCGTAAGCCAAACTATGTATGTGCCATTACTTTCGATTGTGATGATGATGCAATCGCATTAGCTTTCTTTAACTTATTTAAACGGATGTCTGTAACGTGCATCTATTGATAATCCATAGCAATGTACCTAATGAAGGTATCACTAATCACTTTTGTGCTCTGTGCTGATCGGGAAACGCGTGGATCGTGGATATTGATATTTGCCTTCCAACCGGGATCATGTTTGAAAATGTCCATTAATTGTAAAGGATGCAATTTTTAACCCTTATGCGGCCAACAAAAAACACGTGGGTACCCGTTTTCCCATAAATTGATATTTTAATAACTTCAACCATTTTCAACCAAATTAAGTAAATTTGACAGCTTTGCAACCAGAAACTCATATAGGGGAACTGTTCCGATCTCCATCTCACTGTACATATATCCATCTCATCGCTAAACAAAGAAATAAGGCACCAAATTCGTCGCTTCTTTTTGTCAACATGCGTGCTCACTGCTGAAAAAAATCACAAAAATAATAAACAAACCAAATTCCTTTCCATTGCTTTGTTTTTGATGGAATGGAAATAGGAGCTATGAGATGAAGTTGCAAACCGTTCCCCTACTTTCTGTCCGCTCTCAAGATTTACAGCTTTTGTTCATGGTTTAAAAAGAAATTTTTGAAGTAAGGCCTAAGCTGCCGCTAACCGCAAGTCGAGCACATCTGGAAAAACGTGCAAATGAGAAAACTGCTTGCAAAGTTTTTGTAATTTTTCTCGTCAAAAATTGTGTATAAGCAATTTTGATCAGCTCTAAACGTCACCTACCAAAGATTGTTTGAATATTTAATGGATCATAGTGGCTACAAAGTGAAAAACTCACTTGCCGTGTTGGAAATCGCAATGTGACTGACTTGCGATTATTTTTCATCTCAATTTTAAAAGTAACTGCAAGTCAGTCACATTCCGTCGAGCAAAACTCAAATTTGTAAAAAAAATATAATGCTCTAATAACAAACATGGTGAAGCATGCAATCTGAACATTTTGAAACTCTTGGATGCTTTGAAAGCCCACATCGCAGATTTTCGTGATATCGTGATGGTAGTCCGTTTTAGCCATAATATATAGTCGGTAATGTAGTATCGATGTCAAAACTCAACAAGTATGAATATATTTCATTTCCCGTTTAAAAATTAAGGAAAACATATATGCTACACATCTTTGAAATCCATTAAGTTTTACTACTAACAAATTTATTCAAACTAATTATTTTAAAATTAAATTAAGGTTAAACTGATAATCGTGAAGGTATCCGGGATTTTAAAGAAAGTATTGTTTTCCAAAAGTCTCCTGACAGTCCGGAAGGATTTTTAATCCAAAAAGTTTTCTAAGTATTTTTAATCCAAGAATGTCCACACACTTAAATTATTTTCTAGACCTCGGTAAAATTTTTGCCGAGATTCCAACAACCGAGATCTCGGTAATATGTTTTACTGAAATTTAGTAATTCCTTTACAGAAATTCCGTCAATATTTTGCCGAAATTGCCGAGATCTCAGTAACGATTACCGATGACTCGGTAAAGTTTACCGGAGTCTCGGTAAAATTTTTACCGAAATTCGTCGAAATTATTACCAATATCTCGGCTGTTGGATTTTCGGCAATCGGTAAACTTAGAATTTTAAGTGTGCAGAGTTGAAATCTGCTAATATGATTAATTATAAGTTTATAAAAAGTCATAGTTATAAATTCTAATAAGTTTAGAAAAATTGTTGGAAGTCCATTGTAAAACCATAATCATCCCTAATTCCACATATCTTGTCCGAAATAAGACCCGGAACTTGAGAGCATTCTTGAACAGTCATAAGATTTCTAAGTATGTAATTCGTAGCGATCCATATAAATTTCTGAGGATTTAATGTTAATGATCATTTCTTGAAATTAGTGGCTTTGAATTTCTCTGGTTCATGATAATAGCTTGCAGGATGTATCTCATGCTTCTTAAGAATCCCGCTTCATTATTTCTGCTACTCGCCATTTTGTCCCAAGGCCCACCCATGCTTTGGCATGTGGACGTGTCTGTAAGCATGACTATCACTGGTTTTTGCCCTCATTGGGAACCATGCTGAGAATACAAATAGTAGCAATTTTATTGTAAATGATTTTATTAACTGATGAATCTGTTGATAAAATCATTCTCAGAATTCAAAAATGCGCTCACCGAGCAACCTCGCTTGTGATTTTGAAGGATAGCATCGCGACTCATATGAATAACATTCAGAAATAGGTTGATTACGCCTTATTCTCATTATTTAATTTTATTGATTAAATGGTAAAAAAACAAGGCGTAAATGTATCAAATCCCTGAAATAAATCAGTTTAAAATCCAACTCATTCTCTGGGTGAGAAATTAGAATGATTTCACAGTAGTAAGTTTGTTGTTTATTAAGTAAAATGGGAAGTAAACAAAACCTTCAAAAATCTTTATTATCATAAACTTAAACATATTCCAAAGAACTTTTGCTATCCTGACCCAACATATATGGATCACTTTGTAACAATAATTAGTCACTCAAATTTGCATGTTGGTTAGAAATTGGATTTTGGGGTCAGTGTATATGTAACGTGCAAGTATCAACACATTATATTGGAATTTACTGATGCAACGTATATTCCTCTATGTATCAATCTTAAGTTCAACCTAACTTCCAACCACAACATAAACTAAAATTCCAAGTGTTTACACAATTTTCTTCCGCATTTTTCTTTCGAAATGATTTGTTTTTGTATTTGAGAGGTGTTCTGAGCACATGTATTGAACAAATATGATAAATTTGTATGCCATTCTACGAAGTGTCTCGATGTGACTGACTTGCGATTACTTTTCCATATGGGACAATTTGACTTGGTATTTTTTCCCACTTTTCTAGAACAAACTTCTCGCATAGAATAGCCTAACGCATAGTACATGTGAAAATAAAGTGAAATATGATAATTACTCAAAATGGCCGAAAGTTCAGATGTGCTCGACTTGCTGTTAGCGGCAGTAAGAGTCCACACGCGTAACCAAAGGCCATTCAACCAGTTTAAAATATACTACATACTCTTTGCGCTTCTTAGAACTGAAGGTGTTCACAGTATATGCTTCGGGTCATGCGAAAAATCCCTGAAGTGAGGTCTTAGTCATCCAAGAAATCTCTGGAGTAAAGCCTTAGGATCTACTCGCGTAACCAAAGGCCTTTTATCCAAATTCAAATACGGTACATGCTCTTTGTGGTACTTAGCATAGAATACGTTCACAGTACATATATGTTCCGGAGGGTCCCTCCTTAGTCGTGCGTTAAGACGCGCGGCTACAAAGCAAAACCATACTGAGGGTGGCTGGGTTCGATTCCCGGTGCCGGTCTAGGCAATTTTCGAATTGGAAATTGTCTCGACTTCCCTGGGCATAAAAGTATCATCGTGTTAGCCTCATGATATACGGATGCAAAAAGGGTAACTTGCTTAGAAACCTCGCAGTTAATAACTGTTGAAGTGCTTAATGAACACTAAGCTGCAAGGTGGCTCTGTCCCAGTGTGGGGATGTAATACAGATAAGAAGAAAAAGAAGAAGATATGTTCCGGATCATCCAAGAAATCTCTGGCCTTAGGTCTACACTTGTAACCATGGGTCTATTGACTTGTTTCAAAATTGGTACATGCTCTTTGTGCTCCTTGAAATCGAATGTGATCACTACATATGTTCTGCGCTATCCAAGAAATCTCTCGGATAAGTCCTCAGTCATACGAGAAATCCCTGGAGAAAGGCTAACACGCGTAACTGAAAGTTTGTCAATTGGTTTCAAAAGTGGTACATGCTCTTTGTGGTCCATAGTAAATAATACGATCACAACATATGTACTGCGTTATCCAAAAAATCTTTGGAACAAGGCCTTAAGGTCTACATTCCTAACCATTTGTCTATCAATTGGTTTCAAAAGAGGCACAAGCTCTTTGAGATCTTTAGAATGAAATGTGATCACTACATATGTTCTGCTTAATCCAAGAAATATCTCGGATAAGGTATCAATCATACAAGATGATATCCATGGAGCAAAGTATAAGGGTCTTTACGCGTAACCAAAGGTGGTTCGAATTGTTTCAAAAGAGTAACATGCTGTTTGTGGTCCTTACAATAAAATGTGATCCCAACATGTGTTCTGCTTTATGCAAGAAATTTTAGAAGTAAGGCCTTAGAGTCTACACTCGTAACCAGAGGTCTATCGACAGTTTTCAAAAGTGATAAATGCTCTTTGTGGTCTTTAGAATAAAAACTGATCACTACATATGTTCTGTGCTATCCCCGAAATCTCTAGGATAAGGCCTCAGTTATATAAGAAATCACTGGAGAAAGGCCATACGGTCTCCACGCGTAACCGAAGGTGTGACGACTTTTTTTTTCAAAAGAGGTGCATGCTTTTTGTGGTCCTTAGAATAGAATGCGATCACAACATATATTCTGCGTTATCCAAGAAATCTTTGGAGTAAGGCCCTAGGATCTACACAGTACACACGTTAAACCAGAATGTGACATTGCCATTTTTTCCCCCCAAGTTCAATGTGACATTGCCATTTCTTAGACTAATCGGAAAATATTCCCTAAACACAGTCTGTTCCAAGTACCACAGGAAAAATCTTCCATATTTCAAGCAAGCTAGTAGACCATCAGTTACGAGTGTAATATTTGAACTCTTGAACATCATGGATTTCTTGAACATTATGGAACATATGATGAGAATACATTCAATCTAATCCAGGCATGACGCGCAATATCTTTTAAATAACCGCTTGTTTCTAACCGCTCTTTGATTGTATTGGATACTTTGAAATTACACCAAGTTACTTCTCAGGTTCAGAGACACACTAGGTTTCATTTTCGTTCCTTTGACGTTGCATCGCATAATTATGGGTTGTTGCATGTCAGAAACAAAACAAATTGGTTGCACTAATAGATATTTGAATAATTACTGTTTGCTAAAAGGTTTACGATCGGTGGTAAAACACTTCGTGCTCTACTGAGTGGCATTTTATATTTCCTAAAAGGTATTTCCACTTTCGAACCTATTTGATAGATCTTTGGTTACGCGTATAGACTCCAAGGCATTACTTCTGAGGTTTCTTGCATAATGCAGAACATATGTTGCGTGATTTTTGTTGGTTCTGGAATATGTTTTTTATGATCAAATGTAAGCCAAGTTCAATTAAAAGCAAATTAATTAAAGAAATATTAAATACGTTTCAAAACCAAAAATGTATTTTATTTAATAACAATCATTGAAAGCATTCAATATTTATATTTTTATTTTTTTGTCAAAATATCAAAGTACCGAAACGTTCGGTAGTTTTTGTTTTGAAATTACCGAACTGTACGGTATATTTTGACAGATAACCACAAAATCAAACTACCAAACGATCTGTAAACGTTTTGGTTTACCGAACTGATTACCGAACGTTCAGCCGTTGAAAGTTCGGTAAAAAATTACCGTATACTGTAAAATATTTTAAGTGTGTATATATAGGCAACAGGACAACTTTTAGAAAATATGTTAAAAGTGATATTATCGGTTTACATCGTAATGGGTAGAGTGAATTATCACATAACAGGTAAAATGAGCTTATGTATCGAACGGGGAAGGGCCGTTTGGCCGAATACCGTTCGGCCGAATGCCACTAGGCCGAAAGTTGTTTGGCCGAATATACCATTTGGTCGAATAGACCTTTAGGCCGAAAGGGTCGTTTGGCCAAAAGGGTCATTTGGCCGAAAAGCTCATTTGGCCGAATATGACATTTGGCCGAAAGGGTCGTTTGGCCCAATAGGACATTTGGGCTACTAGGTCATTTTAAATGTGATAAATTAGGAGTGAGACGTCTCAATTCTCATTCCTCATTTCTCACTTCTCTCTGTAAAAAATAACACTTCGCACTACTCACTTTTCACAGTGAAAAGTAAGAAATAACGTCTCAATTCCCATTCCTTATTTCTCACTTCTCACCGTGAAAAATAAGAAGCGCGAAGTGAGTAGTGAGATATCTCACTATACACTTCGGGCTTCTCACTTTCTACAGTTAGAAAAGAAAAATGAAAAGTAAGAATTGAGAAGTCTTACTACTCACTTCACTGTGAAAAGTTAGTAGTGCGAAGTTGGTAGTGAGACATCTCACTACTCACTTCGCGCTTCTTACTTTCTACTGTGAGAAGAGAAAAATGAAGAAAAAGAAGTGAGACGTCTTACTACTCACTTCTCATTTCTCACTGCTCATTGTACAAAGCGAGAAATGAGACGTCTCACTTCTTTCGGCCAAATGACCCTTTTGGTCAAATGAACCTTTCGGTCAAATAACCCTTTCGGCCAAATGACCCTTTCAGCCAAATGACTCTTTCGGCTAAATGGCTTTCAGCCGAATGGGTTTCGGCCAAACGACCCTTCCCACTCCAAAAAAGAAATTTTGATAGAAGGCCCGTAGACCCATAGTGTTATATGCCGATCGACTCAGCTCGACGAACTGAGGTGATGTCTGTATGATTGTATGTATGTATGCGTGTGTGTGTGTATGTGTATAAAATTTATAGACAATATCGAAACTTCCGTTTCATACCCTGTATCCGAGTCCGACACATGAATTCAAGATTTTCTTCGAAAATTCTATCAGAAATTTCTTTAAAGCTTTTTGCCTTTCTCGTACAACAAAGTTGTACCCAAAGGCTATCATTTTACTGTTCACTCCGAAAACGTACTTTTTATAGAGGCCTCTGAGACCCATAGTGTTAAATACCAATCGACTCAGCTCGACGAGCTGAGCAAATGTCTGTCTGTCCGTGCGTATGTGTGTGTATGTGTGTGCGTATGTGTGCATAAGTAAAAGATAAGAAAAACATTAGACAACTTTTCATATAGTAATCCTTATCTGATTTTCTCTCAACAAGTGGCATTCGACAGGTAACAAACCCTTGTTGTCGAAATCGGCAATAATTCACCGAGTAGTGATACTGCCTTTTTCGCATTTAGTCAAGACTCCAACCTTATATGGGGCTTATATGGTTCAATGTACCATTTTCTTCATAACTTTGAAACGCAAAGGTCGATCGTTATCAAATCCAATAGTGATCAACAAGGCTTTGTCCCCTGTCGAATAAAACTTGTTGCGAGAAAATCGATTAGATTATTATATGAAAAGTTGTCTAATGTTTTTCTTAGCTTTTGTGCACACACATACACACACATACATACACACGGACAGACATGGGGCAGCAGGGACTTTGTCCAAGGGCTTGACGACCCCTCCCCATGGCCACTGCGAGTTAGACCGGGACCATCGTCCCTAACCCCTAATCCCAAGGCGTCAAGCGACCCGTGCCGAGGGGATGCATGGCCAGGGGGGTGAAATAATAAGCTAGGCCTTTAACGGAGCCTGTGAGGTACCTGGGCACCCTCCACAGTAATTGTCCCTTACCACGTCATGCTGGGCTCTGGCGTGGTGGACCTCTTTTCCCGAGCAACTCGTGGGACCAAAATGGAAAACCAAGTCAATTCTTCAATTAGTGGTAGTATTGTAGGCGACAACCCCTTCGCAAGAGGTGGGTTGTTCAGGTCTCCGCCTAGGAGGCCAGAGGCAATAGTCGGCAGCTCAGTGCGCAGCCCCAGCGTGGGTCACTCAACCTTCCTCTCGGCTAGAAAAACGCCGGTAGGGGTTATTGACGGCCCATGGCTTGTGGAGGCGATGAACCGTAAACGCGATGGGCTTTCGGCCTTCGAGGTGGCGACGGAACAGCTGGACGCCATCATCGACTTTGCGTCATCGAAGCATAATATCAGCAAGGACCTCAAGAGGAGCTTGCAGAAACTTCGAAAGTCGATGCTGGACGCCAAGCTGGAGAGGGCGGTCGGGACGGCCAAATGTAAACACGCGAAATCGGTGGAGTCGAGGTCTACCCAGACTGAGGCCCAAGGATTCGCGGACTCGGGCAAGGTCGAATCGACCGAATGCGTGCCAGCGAAGACGGTGGTGCCAAAGTCTACCCAGACTGAGGCTCAAGTATTTGCTGGGACGTCGGGGGTGACTGCTGCAACGGAGCAGTCACAAAAACGGGGGAGACAGTCTCCAGGGGATGAGCTCTCTGGGGGCCGCTCCAAAACGCGGAGGGTTACTACCCCGAACAAGGGTAGTGGGGCTGGGAAGCTGAACTCCGGTCAGGTACCTCCAAAACCGGGGAGGAAGGACCTGGAAAGGTCCGTCCACTCAGGCAAGACGGTGGCAAGGGATTACGGCAGGATGAAAGTTCTCAGCCGCACCAGACCAGGGAAACAGAGGGGGAAGACGCCTCCTGGACCCTGGTCAAGAATAAGAGGAAACTGAAGACGTCAAGAGCCGAAAAGAAGGCCCAGGCGAATGAGGGTAGCAAGAAGTCTAGGGTAGGCGCCAATCGCTCCAGGGCGATGCCCTAGTCATCACGGCGGACGAGGCTAAGTACTCGGATGTTTTGAAGGCGATGAGGAGTGACGTCAAGCTCGGTGAACTCGGCGCCGACGTACGTCGAATAAGACGTACCCGGATGGGCGAGATGATACTCGAGCTGAAGCGGGGCGTCTCGCAAAAGGGCGCCGCCTACAAGAAGTTGGCGGAGGAGGTCCCTAGGCGAGACGGTCAAGGTGAGGGCACTCACGACGGAGGTGAATCTAAGGGTTAAAGACCTGGACGAGATCACTGAAGTCGAAGAGCTCGTCACGGCACTGCGGCGACAGTGTGAAGTGGAGACGCCCACCGCAGCCGTTAGGCTACGGAAAGGTCCGGCAGGGACGCAGGTAGCATTGGTTCGGCTATCTGCAGCGGACGCCTCCAAGGTAGTCAAGTTAGGGAGCGTCAAGGTGGGATGGTCGGTATGCCCTGTGCGCATATACGAGCAACCCGAAGTTTGCTTCAAGTGCCTGGAACCAGGGCACAAGCAATGGGACTGCAAAGGCCCTGACAGAAGGAATCTTTGCCGGCGCTGCGGATTGGAGGGACATAAGGCACAATGCTGCACGAACCCTCCCAATTGTTTGATTTGTTCCAGCAAAGCTGTAAACAGCAAGCACCCCATAGGGGGTTCGCTGTGCCCGGCGTTTAAGCGTGCTGCAAAATCAAAGTGCAGGTAACGCAGCTGGCTTGCTCGGCCTCGCCCGAGTGTTTGGTGTGCGCAGGTTTAGAGGAAACGGCGGAACACGTGTTGTTCGTGTGCTCACGTTTTCGCGCAATGCGTGACCACATGCTTGCCACATGTGGTCTGGACACTACCCCGGAAAACCTAGTTCGGAGGATGTGTAAAGATGAAGTTGGCTGGAACGCCGTTTTATCGGCTATCGCCCAAATCGTCTCGGAGCTACACAGAAGGTGGCGCGTGGACTCAAGGACGGCTAGTTCAGGCGGAAATAAGAGGGGGTCCAAGGGATCGGAGTCGGCTTCATGGGTCATACCGGTGGTCATGCTCTGTGGTCGAACTCGATCTGGTATCGTCGCTTTCGCGGCGTCGGTCAACCGGGCGGGTTCCGAGCCCGAGGACGGAAAGGGGTCCTCGTCAAGGCTGGGGCAAGCGTAGGCCTCGCGTCAGCAAGTCCCTCTGTGTGCTGGCGAATAGGCCCTATCGCAGAAAAGTCAATTTGGGGTGCACGCGGCATCATCATTCTTGATACCAGTCGTGCAGAAAGAAGCAAGCGCGAAGTCGACCCTTCCCACCTTCCGAGGACATAGGGCGTGGTAAGGCCACCTGGAAAGCCGGCAACGCGCTGGCACGATACCATGGTGTTCTTCTAAAAAAGCGAGTTACGATGTTCGGTGCTGCAAGGACACGCAGCCAACCTCGAGGGTGCGTTGTGCACTGGCCCCCCTTTGAAGCATTACTTTCTGGTTGTACCGAAGGGACTATGGGCTTGGCGGCAATGGAAACGGTTTAGCGGGTCGGGAATGTAGTCCTGCCTCCCTCGGTGATCCCTAACCCCGTACTTCCTGGTCAACCCAGGATGTCTGTTGAGCAGATTCCCCCTCCATTGTTTAGGAAGAAAAAAAAACACGGACAGACAGACATGCGCTCAGTTCGTCGACCTGAGTCGATTGGTATATAACGTGATATAACACTATGGGCACAGACAAACAGACATAACATTCGTCAAATTTCCATCGTTCAATGATTTACTGGTCAATTCAAATAATCATTAGTTGGCCAATCGATCACTCGTGGCGCGCGCATCGTTTTTGCTCGAGTTTGACGTTTGCTCACTACCGCTATCTGGTTTGTGATTTGCCCAACTAACCGAAATCAGTGTTTGAACGACGATGAATTTGATGAGTAAATGTCATAGGCGTAACTAGAGTCTCGGTCTAGGGGGAGCCATGGCACCAGCTGGTGGGATGTAATTTTCAAAGGCGATTTAAAGCACTGTGCGCATGGATTGCAATAGAAATTGTTTGACTAAGTTTATCGCTCATTCGTCCTAGAACTAACATAAATCGCGAATAATACAATTGATTTCCAATGATGCTGTGACTGCTTCAAAACGCTGTGTCGCTGACGCTCAAAACTTGTCTTCTCCATGTTACTAAATGTGGATAAGTGTGTAATCTAAGATTCAAGAATCTTCTTCGAATTATCTATAAATGAAATTCGATATGAGTATATTTCTGAAAGTTTTCAAGCATTTCCATGATTACTTAATGCATAAAGATCTCGATTTTTTTGAAACTTGAAATTTTTTAAACTCTTTAGATGTGGAATAAATTCCACGAAATTTTGTCATAATCAATATAAGTATTCATGCAATTCCAAAATGTATGCTATGTGCTGAAATAGTTAAGTACCGATGAACACAAATTTGGAATCCTAAAGTGTTTTTTATGAGTCATAAATTCCATGAGTCATAAATCAAATTCCAGAATAACATAAGGTTTTTGTAGTTATTGACGGTAGAAAGAGGCTTTATTATGGTTTTCTCAATAGGTGAGAGATTTCTCTGCAAAAATCAAAGAGACTTGAGAAGCAACCAAATCGATCTGAATTGTGCTGCAAAAGAAATGTTTTCTGATACGAACTGGTTTCTAAATCTATTTTTTTTATCCTAAAAAAACAAATTCTAACTAAAGCAGGCACAAAAGAGTTAAATAGAACAAGATCTTTTGAGGATTATAAAAATATTTCTTTAATGCAATCTCTGTTGTGAGTGCGAAGGTTGCCTAAGTTTTTTCCTAATACTTTCAATGGAATGCGTTGTTGATTTTTCTGTCATTGTAACAAAGATTCTTAAGTTTTATAATTTTATATCTTTCTGTGCCAGAATTATATAGCGAGAGCAAAAAGCTCCATAGGAATTTGATCAACTGTTTTGCGACATACCTTGCGATTAACTCGAAGATTTTCGAAAGAATGGTCGTTCGAAATTTCATTGACCGGATTTGTGTACATGTGCTCATTTTGATGTAGTTGCTTTAGTCTTTTTTGAAGCGGATGATAGTTTAATAGAACAGAAATATTTATATCTTAATACAATTATGTTTTTATGTTTCTGCGACCAGGATACTAGTCAAACAAATGCAGAACAAATTTATTATTTTAGGCTAGCAACTGAATTAGAAGCGGCATTGATTTTAGCTTAAAAATCGAGAAAATGTTCCCGGGGTCCAACTTAAATATTTCGTGGCTTTGCTGAACAAATGGTCATAGATGTGATAACGCAACAAAAAATATGTTTATAGAATTCATAATCAAAATTAAGAAATATGTAGGAAATATGTAAATGAAATAAAAACTGACTAAGTTGGAATTACTTTTCAAAATTTTCTGGGGGGGGGGGGCACAAGTAGGTCTGGAGGGGGCCGGCCCCCCCCTTATTTACGCCAATGGTAAATGTTCAATGTGTTATGTCTGTTTGTCTGTGCTATGGGTATCCGAGGCTTCTATATAAAAAGTTCGTTTTCGGAGTGCAATGATAGCCTTTCGGTGCAACTTCGTTGTACGAGAAAGGCAAAAACTTTTTTCATGCCTCTAATTCTATCAACTTCTACGTCTTAGTTTGAAAGATGATATTAGCATTTCCATATCATTGTAAATCGTTTAACTTCACGTAGAAGTAATACACTCATATCATTGATAGGCCTAATAGTTAGAAACAACGCAATTCTGATTATCTATTTAATTATTAGTTTTATTTTCGGAAGTTTTCAATAAACAAATTGCTAATAATTCTACACAGCATGGATTGTTTTCAATATCAATACCATAAACCCTCAAAAGTTAAATATAAATACGTTACGTTTATATAGGTCCTACGTCTACTCGCGGTTATGTTTAAAACAATACCAATTGCTCGTTTTTCTAGAAGACAAATCTGTTCTTCTGAATGATCTCTCCTTTTTGTTACAACTTTGTTTTAAATAATTACCAAAATTGTACAAAAAGCCAATTCACAGAAAAAATTGAGTTGATTTTCAAAACATTCCGATTTCATTTAAGGTGAAGGTGGGTTGAGTACCAAAACAAAGCTTTGAAAGTATTGGTACTATAAAAACTGTCATATACTGTAGTAGTATTGATGTCGTATTTATAAAATAACAAAGAATATTAGTAGGGTGGTTCAAAAAACGCCCCAGCTCCACTACGCTTACTCGATTCCGTCCCATGCCCCGAGTGTCCCGATTTGAACAAAAACTGGTTGAGCGCAAGCCGGCGCCTCCCTCCAAAAGCTGGCGAAAAGAGAACCCACATAGCTGAAAGCAACATTCCAGAGACTTCACATAACGAACCGCAGGAAGATCCATTGATTACGAATCGCAAATATAGCATTTTATACCCCACTCATCCTTATGTCACACTTTTTGTATGAAGCATCTGCCCCTGGTGCGGTAGTGTAGACTAGACTAGACTAGAAATGATGCGATAGATATCACTGACAAATTCTGAGTATTTTGTTGAATTGCACGTTTCACTGATGCCTTATGAGAAGCCTAATTATTATGCGAAAGATTCGCAACCTCGATTAAAATCGACTCCTAACTATTGGAACGACCATTCAATATGGATTGTCTATGGAGTTGAAGCTCTTGAATATTTCATCCAGTCATATGGTCTCCCCCCTCGCTAGCGCCCAATGACGGAGTGCCAGAATCAGAATAATGTAAAATTCAACCTCGCCATATCAACTGTCATACAAACCTGAAACGACTTGTGCACGGTAAGCCTCTATTCAAACCAGCCCAAACCATTGGATGACACCCAAATTATAAATCATAATCGACTGAGCGTGGCGGAGCAAAATTATTTTTTGAACCACCCTACTTATTAGTTTGCTGCTGCCGGTGCCGGTGCACCGCGGTGTTTACATTCGCTCCGCGATCAGTTTTTAATCGTTTTTTTTCGGGCAAAAATAGCAGTTTATATTAAGTTTTCGGTTTAAACAAGTGCCTGATTTCGAAAAGTGATGTTTAATTTGCATTCCATCAACATTTCGGGCTGCTCATGTGCGGATAAGTGAGTAAAACCTTGTTTTTTTACGTGCCCTTTGAGAAGAAGTGAAATGCAGTGATAAACCTACCAAATCGCGAACGGCTATTAAATTGGCAGAAAACTGCTGATTTATGATAATATTCGAGCCGAAATACATAGGACTCTTTGGATAAACATGTTCATTATTACGGGAAGTGAATAAATATGCTGTGAACAGGTTAGTAATTTCAATATTAGACTTTTGTTCGATGCTGTTCGCTGCATCCGAATGTTGGTGGGAGAGGAGTGCGGGAGATGTGGGGTTGACCCGTGGAAGGTCCGGTGCCATATTGACTGCCATCGTGGTACTCCTCCAACTATGTCCTTAAAACATTTAGATTCGTTCGAACAAAAAAGTGACATGATGTGATGTGCATCAATTTGGGAAAAAGAAGTCTAACATTGGATATTACATTATCAATAATAACATAATCGAGAAGTACATAACCACCAAATGTTACTTTTATACCATTAGAGTGTTCATATCTAGTGTCTTTGTCGAAATACTTCATTTTAGACAAACGATTGCAATCTAATATTCTTACCGGCTCAATAGTTTTATTTTTTTAAATTTCTGAACCATGATTTCCAAGAATTTTCTTCACCTGGATCAGTTTCTCCCCCATTAGTTTCCATAACGGAAAATTAATGGGGATTAAAAAGAGAAAGACAGTGAACATTTATTTGAAAATTTCGGGTCAAAATCTGAAATAGCAAAAGTGATGTTTAATCGTTCACTTGGATGACGATATCGGCTCATGGGCAGACCGCGCTCTCACTGGCCTTGCGTTATCGAAGAAAGACGCGCGTGCGGCTGGTATGCTTGAAGGCTGGCGATTATTGGTGACCAAAGAACAAGCAACCTAGAATGGTACATTAGGTTTTGCCTCGATCTATACGAGGTGTATGACCATCATAGGTACATAGGTAGGTTGTATTTCATGTGAGGTTTGTCAATTACCTCCAATTTTCCAGGTTTTCTCAAACAGTTTTTGCAACTTTATCAAGCAATTACAAATAATTTGGAATCTGAAAACCTCGTTGGGGTTTCCATTGATCGATGCCACGGGGACAATCAATGAATGAGCTTGTTTCGCAGGAGCACAAACTGTGCCATGGTTTGACATTGCGCACAATAACGAAATCATCGCTGCGGCGCCGGGTGATTAACGATTGCCGAACGCTTTTTTTTTTCCACCCATCTGATGCACTCATTCACCCACATGTTGCACCACTGAGTTTCATAATGTATGAATTGCATTATGAATTTTGCGCTTTCGCTGATCGCGGGAGCACCTAATTTTGCATGATGGCGATCGACTGCCTTAGCTAGATGATACTATTTTTAGCTTCCCTCAACGTGGATCACCACCAATCATTCGGACACGGTGCTTTTCAATCACAAGACACGTTATGGTAAAAGTGATAGTCGAAGAAGGAAAACATAAAATTAATGAACATCAACTGTTTGAAATGGAGTTTGTAGTACGTGTGAAAGTATTAAATTTGAATAATTATGTATTTCAGTATGTGGGCGGAGGTGCACTTCCAATGTGGCATGCAGTTTTGGATTGGTTTAGCAGCTATAATCATGTGGCGTGATGTTTATTAGAAAACTGTGTTCGTATTGACACCTCAACAATGTTTTACTTCCTGGTCAATATGTGAGGAAACGAAGCTGAAATTTAGACTATTGGCTTCATAACAGAAAATTTAGGGAACAATTGTATGCGAACGAGACCATTTGTTTTGCCTATTAAAACTGGAAAACCGCAAATCAAGTTTCACTTTCCATCATTAGTGCAAGGCGGAGGAATATTAATTACGATATGAAAAAGGATTTTGAAGGTATCGCAATAAACACTTACCGATTATAACTACTACGAGCTACACAATCGCAGTGATGCGAAGAAAACGCGATGAGATCACATAGCAAATGGGCAGATGTTTTCCATCTGAGCAATTTCCAGTAGTTGTCGAAGAGAAAGGATGCAGCAGATGCTGCAAAGCTATGTATGCGCCGGTAGGTACTTTTGCAAGACTTTCGAACATTTTCTTTTAATCAGTCATCAATTTATCGAAGCTTACTAGTGCGGATGGTTGAAGTTTACTTTCATTGATAACATTATTTACTACTGATGTTATTTGCACGTCAGATTCATTTTTGATAATATCATTGCATTCAAGAATTTACGCACTAGTAAGAGTGCCTCATTCTTCAAGATTATATATTTTCTCAACTTTACTTTTTTTGCTAATCTTAAAAAAAAACGTTTATAGGAAAGTTTTTTGACCAGATCACTAATACCAAAACTAATAGGGGCCTTTTTCAAATTACGTAACACTGTAGGGGGAGGGAGGGGGTCATGTCGAGCGTTACGATCCATACAAAAAAAAATTAAACCTTCCATACAAAAAGTATTACGTAGGGGAGGGTGGGGGTCAAAAATCATCAAAATTAGCGTTACGTAATTTTTGCTTTGTTTTTGATGGGATGGAAATGGAGATGAATTGCCGAACCGTTCCCCTAGACGGTGGCGGGTTTGAAAATTACCCCCCCCCCTGAAAGTAAATGTATTGGAGGGTAGCTACTTCCTTCGGTGGGGTTTGATCCCACAAAACCAGTTCGTTCGACAGATGCCTTCTTTTCTAGAATTGTACAAACAACACATGAGAGAGAGTTAGTTCTAAAAATAGATTGCAAGAGTTCGGCTAAGTGACTGGTGCTGGGAATTTGGTTTCATCAGTGCCCGCTAAGTTGCGAAGGACAACGGAGGTCCTTTGTAGCTTAGTATGGAAAGCACCTATCTAGCATAAGGTACACCGGGTCAAGATGAAATGCGGGGATAGTTGAAACCAAGATGAATACACCACTAGGTGTTCCGATCTGCCAAATTCATGATTCAGCCATCTTGGATTTTAGTATGGGAGAGCCAGCCGGTTTGTTGTCGTTTTGCACTGAAAATGAATTTTTCACCCCGCCTTCTTCTCTCCCATAAACTTGTCAGATTGGAGCACCTACTAGTGTATTCATCTTGGTTGAAAGTTCGGAGACGAGCCAGCCTCGGGCTGAAAGTCTTTTTAATAAAGACACAAAAAAAAAAAATCTTGGTTGAAACGAAAGCTGCATATTAGGCCGGAAATAACCGAATGCTCTGATTATTTTTTTTTAACAAACTACTCACCCAAGCGCACAATTTGACTGTTATTCCAGAAAGATTGAAGACTAAGGCCGGAGTGGCCTGTGCAGTGCATAGAAGTCTTCTTCATCCCTCCCCAGGCCATCTGCGAGTTGTGGTGGGAAGATGGGCCAACGCGTGATTGGGTGGCAACCAATCAACGCAAGGATGTGCAAGCTGAGGATAAAAGACCGTTTCTTCAACTATAGTATCATCAACGTGCACTGCCTACACGAAGGGAGACCCGACGACGGGAAAGAAAGGTTCTATGCACAGGTCTCCCAAATTTTATGCCGTCGACTAGCACCAACTGCAAGGGAGTTCGTGGGGCAGTACCAGGCGGGCTTTATGGGTGAACGCTCCACCACGGACCAGGTGTTCACCATTCGCCAAGTACTGCAGAAATGCCGCGAATACAACGTGCCCACACATCATCTATTTATCGACTTCAAAGCCGCATATGATACAATCGATCGGCTATTCTCGAGTCCCGAGAAACGCGCAAAGGGTTACGGCAAGGTGATGATCTTTCGTGTCTGCTATTCAACATCGCTTTGGAGGGAGTAATACGAAGGGCAGTGATTGACACGAGTGGTACGATTTTCACGAAGTCCGTCCAGTTATTTGGTTTCGCCGACGACATTTATATCATGGCACGTAACTTAGAGAAGATGGAGGAAGCCTACACCAGACTGAAGAGGGAGGCTAAGCGGATCGGACTAGTCATCAACACGTCGAAGACGAAGTACATGATAGTAAGAGGTTCAAGAGAAGACAATGTAAGCCATCCATCTCGAGTTTGCATCGATGGTGACAAAATCGAGTTGGTTAAAGAATTTGTGTACTTGGGCTCAATGGTGACTGTCGAAAATGATACCAGCAGAGAAATTCGGAGACGCATAGTAGCTGAAAATCGTACGTACTTTGGATGATCCGATCGAATAGAGTTCACCGTCGTACCAAACTGACAATCTACAAAACGCTCATTAGACCGGTAGTCCTCTACGGACACGAGACCTGGACGATGCTCGTGGAGGACCAACGCGCACTGGGAGTTTTCGAGAGGAAAGTGCTGCGTACCATCTATGGTGGGGTGCAGATGGTGGGCGGTACGTGGAGGAGGCGAATGAACCACGAGTTGCATCTGCAGTTGTGAGAACCATCCATCGTTCACACCGCGAAAATTGGAAGACTGCGGTGGGCCGGGCACGTAGCCAGAATATTGGAAAATAACCAGGTTAAAATGGTTCTCGACAACGATCCGACGGGCACAAAAAGGCGAGGTGAGCAGCGGGCAAGGTGGATCAATCAGGTGGAAGATGACTTGCGGACTCTCCGTAGACTGCGTGGTTGGCGACGTGTAGCCATGGACCGAGCCGAATGGAGTAGACTCTTATATTCCGCACAGGTCACTTCGGCCTTAGTCTGAATAAATAATAAATAAATGGTCAAACCAATGGCAGTTCATTATTGACTAAAGCATGGTGAAACTAACAACAAATCGCAGTTGTTTCTAATAGAAGCTGCGTTCTGCACAAATCAAGTGGTAAAATGTTTGTTTCCCCGATATAGTGAGCGTTACTATGGTGTTGTTCTCAGTGTACATTTTAATCCCTAATTGATCCACCAAGCTAGCCATGATTGAGCTTTTCTCGAGCATTTTCTGGGATTTTCTTAGTATGTTTTGTTATATACAAATCGTCCAGAGGTCGTACAGACTGAACACTTAACACGTAGTACGAGAAAACGGACAGGACATATAAAACCAGTGGACCAGTGGAAAATTTTTTGATTAGGAAAAGTTTTCTCTTTACCGAGGCGGGAATCGAACCCACACTCCATAGCACATGCGTCTAGACGATTGACGTCGCTATCCGCACGGCCACGAAGCCCACAAAATTATGAACCAATAACTTGATTGAGGAACCAGATATCCGAAGTCTTTCAAGGAAAAATCTTGAATCCTGAAAGGATGGGGAAAAGTGGATGGCAGTATCAAACATAATAACAAGCATCAAATGTACATATATTAAAATAAAATAATGAATGATAATAAAAAAAAATGTATATAAGAAAAATGTTAGTTTTGTTTGTTTTCTTTTAATAACATATAGCCATGGGGTATGAACTATTTAGCTTAACAAAAACCGTTACTAGCTGGCAACAGCAGGCAAAAGTGAGATCAACTACCATTCGAGCTTTTAATTCACAGAGCTCATCGTTAATAAGCTCAAGGAAGTTTTGTGGTTTCTCTCATATTTACCGTCATTAAGATGTCCGTAACAAAACTAAATCTAAAATTATGTAGGTTAAGCGAAAAAAGTTCCAAAATAGTGTATGGGAAGGTCGGAAAAACCGAAAATTTCCACATTTTGAAGAAACATCTAACATTTTGACGAGGCAAAACGCCCTAGTGGCACTAACCTACAAAGTACTTGCGTCTCCACCCACTATCCATACCAGAATGCTAATTCGCCGACGCGTGGTGTTTTGTTCCCTAGGAGCTGCCAGCTAAAAGGCGTTTTGCCACTTTTTTGAAATGTGAATATTATCAATATGATTAAGGTTTTTAATTCAACATATTGCTGTATGAAGGGCCAAAAATGGGGGTGGTGGACCTGTAAGCAGAGACACTTACACGAAACCCATGGGAAAATATGAATCTCGTTCCAGCAGAATGATCCAACAAGTCGAGTCAAGTACGAGACACTGAAGACGGCCTTACTCAAAGATCCGGTAACTTTCTATTATATTTCTTGCGCGGCTTTTTTTGCACAGTTTCTCGAAATAACACGGATTATTTTTACACGGATTTTTTTCACACGGTACGCATCCCCTGTGTAAAAAAAGAATCGGGTGTAATGAAATTTGCAATACTTGTCAAACTTTCTACGGGATGGTTAGTTTGAAGAAGGGTGAGTCAACTGGTTAACAACTGATGGAGATAAAAGTAATAGACGCAAACGACTAAAACTTTCCTTCCTTGACTCCGATTGACTACCACTTCATTGTCCAGTTGTAACTTCATTGATGCCTTGATGCACCCTCCCAACCCCATCTCATATATTTACAGTCAAATCAGTAATATTGTAAGGCAAATTTAGGGATGTGAAGAGGATAAATGAAATATTGATCTGGTAGAGAAACCTATAGAGTAGAGTGGGGCAAGAGTACGCACTTAGTTTTCAATCGATCATGTGGCCCTTATGAAGCAAGCTTCTGCATATCAAATCAGTGTCGATGATTCGTATACTCTTCCTTTATGTTACCCAGTGGAAAAAATATTGAAATTATTGAGATTCGTTTTAGTAGAACCCTTATTGCGAGACAAGTGAAAAACGCACTCTTACCCCACCGGTGGGGTAAAAGTGCGCATCGGGTGGGGTAAGAGTACGCATTTATCCAATCATGTGCTTTAAGTATATATTAACACAAATAAGAGTTATTAACATTTAATTGATGTTTAATGAGCATATATTAGGGAATGTTTAAAGATTACGTAACTCTTAAAGAGGGAGGGGGTCCTAAAAATGTGCACTTTCATACGAAAAACCATTGTTTTTTATATATACAAAAAACTACAGAGGTAAAAATAAACATCAGGTTTCGCGTGGCGTATACAAAGGCATTTTCCTTAAAGAAAGTCCACCAATCACGTAACGTAAAATTTGGCTATTTCATCGCCCCTCCCCCCCTATCTTACACTATTTGTATGAATCCTCTAAAAATTATATGGATCGTTACACATCTCACAACCCCTCCCAGCTAAACGTTGCGTAATTTATGAATGTTTCTTTTGATTAAATGAAATTATCATTCACATGAAATTGTGTTTTCGTACTATGTTTAGGTGTACAACAAGTCCTAATACAATTTCATAATTTCGCTTCAGTGCTTCGTTCGCTAAGTCCTTTCTAACACCGAGAATTACTTCAACTTATCCTAAAAACTTGTGATAATTTCAAATTCTGTCCCTTTTTTCTTAGTTGTGGATCTTTGCGCTTTGGAAGAAGTCTTATTTCGGCCGGAGATACGGGTTTGACATCATAACTTGAAGATTCATATGCGTACTCTTGCCCCACAGGTTCCTGCGTACTTTTACCCCACAGTCCCAAAAATTATTCAAGTAATGGATTTGACTTCTTGGAAAACCAATCGGATTGGTGTTCTGTACCATAAAGTACTCTATACAATAGGTTATCGAAATGGTATAATGTTCACCTGATTGAACGTATATATGGTAATGAAATACTAGTTGCGGAAATCCAATTATTTTTAGCAAAATGACCAAAAAGTTATCTAACTTCATATCTCCCTTGTTGTTTATTCAAATCGTTTACAATTACACATGATAATAGTTGGCCAGAATACCTGTCAAACTGATGCAGTGCTGCTAGTTTATCTTTTTTCATTACTTCAAAAAATCCAAAACGTACTCTTACCCCACGCGCACTCTTACCCCACTCTACTCTAAGCTACGGTGCTCCAATACCTTGCCACAATGTATACAGTTAATATGATGAAATATTGTTTCCAATTTTCATCTGGCGAATACCTTGGAGATTAGGTGAAACAAATATTTTGGAGATTGAACCGTAAATATATCTAGCAGTTTTTTGCACTGCTGAATGAAGGGCCAAAAATGGGGCTGGCGGACCCGTAAGCAGAGACACTTAGCGAAAGAATCTCCTTCCAACAGTGTAAACCAACAGACTAACAATTAGCTTTAAAATACTTGACGGGCCCGTCAAATCTATAACAACTGTGGGGAGAAGTATAGATGGATATTTATTACAAGTTTCACTTCGACTCCGATAGGCACACTAATTCCATTGACTTTCAGTTTCAACTACAATGATGCCCTGATGCTCCCTCCCAACCAGTTTATATTATATAATTTTTATGTATGAAAATGAGTGATGTACAATAATAAAGTGTAAAATATGGGATAATAAAAAATCATAAATATAATAGCCCTGTTTGTCTGTCCGGTGACTAGCCAACCAGACGCAGCACGTGGGGAAATTCTCACAAAAAATAAAATATTTGACGCTTCAATTCTTTTTTACTATCAGATGCAGAAAACAAAACCAGTGACAAGCTTAGACAACCAGACACAGCATTTGATGAAAAAAATCACAGACGTTGAACATTTTGATTGAAAAAAAAACAGTTATTATGGGCGCTACTGCGTCCACAAATAAACTAGTATAATATAAAATATAATTGTAATGAAAACAAACTATTTTTTATGATTAATGCAATATATACGATAATCGATTATCCTACGTTGCTCTGTTTTCTCCCTTTCCGGAATGAATTCAAAGGCTGGAAACTAAAATTTTGATTAGTATTGGATTTCCTCATAAGTATAATAACATTGCTAGAAACAAATGAATATGTTATTATCATTATTATTATCAAACATCATAAAAAAAATGGGACGAATAACTAACGATACTTTACATTGCGTGAGAACTTAGAGGGTTGTTGCAGGAAGTATAACTCAGTAAGAAAGGCTATCGAGTATATTGTGTCCTGATGTATGCTTTAGCTAATTCAACTTATCTAGTTTGCTGCTGCTGCTCCAATAAAATTATTGATATCGTGCACCGACAGTTGGTATTGAAGCACAACTTCATAGACGAATATTATGTCCATTACGAATATTATGAAAATGATAGCAAGCTGCATAATGAAGAAGAAACAGCTTGTTTACAATAGTTTAATGCGCTTTCATGTAATAAAAATCCGTGAAAATTTGTCAGAATTCCTTTCATGGTTTATGTTTTCTATGAAGCGGGAGAGAATAAAATGTAAATATCGCATGACCTCTCTCAAATAAAATGAAAATCTCAGTACTGGCTCTGGGTATTTCTTCATGATCAGCAATTCAATTTTTTTTCAAGTTCGTTTATTTGGTAGGCTCAGGCGTGCATAACACTTTACGGAGCCACGTTTCTTTGTGATATGTACAAGCGACATAATCTTATTATTAAATTAGTAAAAGAGGGAAATAAGCCAACCTACTCGTGGTGACTCGAGGTTAGGTTTACAATGTTTAAGGATAGATAGGGATTAGGATTCGGAAAACAGGGAATCATCATAATCAAGGAATTTCAGCAGCTCATCCGGTCATTTGGCGTCGGGGACGATGTGGTGTGTGCTCGAAGAATGGTTCGCATGGGAGCATCTTCCGGACGGCCAGAGCTACGGCGCTCTAAGGGACAGAAAGGCAGAGACAAAAAAAAAACAAAAGTATTAGACTTTTATGTCAGAGGAACAAAGAAAACTATAAATGGATTGCATATAGACCACATCACGATCCCCCAAAACACCTCTTATCTCCTGGAAGGGTTGTTTACCTTGGGCCACAAGGGTATCCAATAATTGGTCTCTGGAGACGTCGATTTCCGAGCAGAACCAAACTACACGGCTTGAAAAAAGTATCTAATATTAGGTACTTTTCCCTCAAATCGAGGTTCAGTGTGGGAACCCAAAATTAAATATTTTTTTCTTGGAATTAAGTAAAATTCACTTATTATTACGCAAAGTATACTTAATTTTAAATAGAAACTAACCAAAGTTAGGTAAATTTCACTCAACTTTTGTAAACATGAGATTACTCAACGTTGGGTTCCCACACTTTAATGCCCTTGTTGAGTGGTTTTGCTCTTCATTTTATGACAACAAAGGGAAGAGGGAGGGAGATGCATGAGAAAAAAGTACCTAAAATTAGGTACTTTTTTCTAACCGTGTACGTGATCGATGTCATCATAACCGTGAACTACATAAGTTGCTATCGAAAAGGTTTTTTCTGTACAGATGTGCGTTTAGTGAATAGTGATTGGACATAAGTCTCGACATCACGCGAATGAAGCTTCGACTTAAGTCCTCACCTCTGAACCACGCTCGCCCCACACTCTGACGGACTAATGGGAAAAACTCGTTGCTCGAGAATCGTCTACCATAAACCTCACCTTTCTGTGCGCCCACCTTTGCCAACGTTTGAGCGGGTCGCATAATGAACGCAAAATGAACTTTTGTTCGAGAAGACGACCCGATGAACCGCTGCACAGGTCTATGGTGGAAGGTTGTATGGATCACGCCGGGGTAAATTTCGCAATGCTATCATGATGAACTTACGTTGCACTCTCTCCATTCTCAAACTCCATGTTACCTGATAAGGCATCCAAACAAACTAATTTTCCAAAATTGGACGTACGAGAGAGCAGTACAGAGCTTTCAAGCAATGAGCAATACATACACACACAGACAGACATCATCTCAATTCGTCGAGCTAAGTCGATTGGTATATAACACTATGGGTCTCCGGGCCTTCTATTACAAAATCGTCATTGGAGTGAATATATAGTAGGGTGCCCCAAAATTGGACGAAGTCTGGAATGTTGGAGGTTCAACTTGCAAATAAAAGCTTAGTGTATGCTGTATAAACAAAATTGTTCTACAAAAAATCTGGAAAATAACGTTTCCTGATCTAGTTGTATTTACTTCCCATGATCGTTCTTGCCAAAAATCAAGCTGGTACAGAAAACATTACACAGCTCGGAAAACTATGAATGGATAACTAAACCTACATATGGGTAGTTTAGAAGTCATATCGATCAAACTATTTTTTGTATAGTGAGAAGACTGGGAAACGAAAATGAGTAGTGAAATGTGTGCAGTAACATGTGAGTAGTGGAAAGTGAGAAATTATAACATAAGTGAGAAGTGAGTTGTGAGAAGTGAGATGTGATAGTTGAAAAAGTGCGAAGCAGGATGTTAGTAGTGAGACAAACAGAAGCAATGAGTGAGAAGAGAGAGATGATAATTGGGAAGAGCGAAGTGAGATGTTGAGTAGTGAGAAGTGAGTGGAGAAATATAAGAGAGGAAGAAGAAGGAAGTAGAAGGAAGAAAGAAGACAGAAGAAGAAACAAGAAAGAGGAGAAGAGAAAGAATCTCATTTCTTCTCGTTCTCCAATTCTTACTTCTCACTTCTTACTACTCCCTTCTCACAACTCACATCTCACTCCTCATTGCCCACTTCTTTCTTCTTTCTTCGCGTATCTTGCTTCTTATTTTTCACTTCTCACTATTCACTTCTCACTTTGAATTCCTTACTTTTTACTTCTCACTATTCATTTCTCACTCCTCACTTCGTATTTCTCTCTCCTCACTTATTATTTTTAACCTTTCACTTCTCACTTATAACATCTTATATCTCATTTCTGACTTCCCATTTCTCACTTATCACTTGTATCTTCTTACTTTTTACTGCTCACTTCTTACTTTTTACTTTTCACTACTCACTCCGTACTTCGAATTTCTCACTTCTAACTTCTCACTTTCCATTTCTCACTTCCCACTACTTATTACTTCGCACTTCTTACTTCTCACTTCTCACTTATCACTTCTCACTTCTCACATCTCACTTCAAATTTCCCATTTCTCACTTCAAACTTTTCACTTCTCACTTCTCATTTCTCACTTCTAACTTGTTATTTCTCACACCTCAATTTTTTCCAACTTCTAACTTGTTATTTCTCACTTCTCACTTCTCATTTCTCACTTCTAACTTTTAACTATATCGTGCATGTCACTGTTTTTGATTCGAGTTAGTAAGGTGAAAATGCATTGGAAAATTACTTCAACTTAAGGTGACTCGGGAAGCACTAACAATCATCAAATCGTCATCATTTTCATCATTGAATGCACAACTTTTTTTCTATAACAAATATTATTTAAAAAAAAGTATCACCGGCGCGTGCTTACTCGCAATCTATATGCTGATACATTTACAGTTACATCAAACAACTGAAAACCGAAATACGCCGCTCTAAAGTTGCGAGGTGATAATGCTAGAAAGAGACGAAAGATAGGAAAAATAACACGGTGTTTAGTGCCTCCCCGAGTAACCTTAAAGAATATCGTTTAAAGGGAGATATCTACTTACGGAGGGAACGCAGTATGCTAGATTCAAGGGACTTTGAATTTCGTCGAGTAAGAGAAAGTATCGAGTTACAGAACATATAGTTAAAGATAGTTCACTTTATAGCCTTTTCATTACACCTTGGTGTACCAAGAAAGGCAAACACATTTTGGCTGAATAGAACATATAATAAATACATAATTCTTCCTTACTCAAAATTCAAGAGAGAAACGAGTACAGACTTCCAATTACAAAATACGGAAATACTTTAAGCATTTTTTTAAAGGTGCAGGCATTTCATTGACTTTTAGTGGGCAAATGCATGCATCTTCATTTCCTTAATATTCCCCATGCAAATTGATAAGCGAACAGGACTGATACCAGAGTGGCGGATAACTCACGACATCCAAGAAAAGCCAAAATTTCAAGTATTCATGCATTCATCGAGTTTATCTAAAAGTGATAATAAAATTTTACATACTCTGAATCATTGTCCAGAATCAGCGAAAGCAGATGACAATTGGTTTTTATACTTTTATCAAGTCGAGTCTAGTACGAGACGCTGAAGACGACCTTACTGTTGAGGTCGAAATACGTATCTATCGAGATACAATCAAGTGGTGGAATTAAATGGGGTGGTACAAACTCGTCTTATGACAAGTGATATTTCTCTGATTTGTTGGAAAACATTTCAAAAATAGGCAACTGTAGTTTTTCTGTAAAAAAAAATCAATATGTTCATCACATTGAAACAACAAATGACCCATTTTCCAGAATAAAAGGAGGTAATATTAAGTGATTTATTTAAAGCTATCTAATAAAACGACGATGAAAACCAACATTTTACCGGACCAGTTTGTTCTAAATATTCGGGAGAACAGGAACAGCCCGTTATTTTCCTTGCTAGAAAAAAAGGTCCTTCTGACAAGCTCGGTGGTCTACTGGCTACCACTTCTGCCTTATAAGCAGGAGGCCGTGGGTTCAATTCCAGGCTCGTCCCTTTCCTACTTTGTATTCCTATCTTAGTTATTTCTGTGTTTCACGTTCTACCAGAACGATTCCTACTGTTATAACCTTCAATACTAACAATCCAAAAACCTCTCGTGGCAGCTATGAGAGGTCGTAGAGTTCTCTGCATCTTTCTTAAGTAGGTGTCCAACTAACCATCCTTTCCCTTCCTCAGCATTCGCAAGGACGTAGCCAGGACAGATCTCGACTATTGGAGAGTGCATTGCTACCATCTAAGAGATAGCGATTAGTCCCTAATCAATATCTGTGGTAAAGGATGAAAGTGTTGCTACTCTCATACAATAGTCTTGGCTTGTACCACCTACGAATTTGTGCGAAATGCTCAATGCTAATGCTAATGCTAGAAAAAAAAGGTCCTTCTGGGTGATCTCCAACCTATAGTTTTGATCTTATCCTTAAGAGCAACTATGGAGTCAACCTGCCAATTCCGGACAAGGCCAGTACACAGCTAGTTAATATTAAATGTGATATTTAAACAGGAATAAGTAATTTTTCAAACTTTTATACATACGATTTGCACCCCTTTTTTAGAACTATTGTTATGTGAAAACCAATAAATGTGAATTTATTTGGAAAAAACAAATTAACATGGGGAATTTTGGAACATGATCTGTACCACAAAGAATACGTCGGTATCGTGTACGATGCACATTAGGATTATTTTTTTACTGAACTATACATTAAATCCGTTTGTGCGTGACATGATATAATTGCATCACATTTAACATGCACTCTGATATTCCTAATAGGATGCGTTCAAAGACCAATTAATCACCTGCACAACGAAATGATTTCACAAGCTATGCCATCAACGATACATTCCTACACAGCTCACTTAACCCGAAATGAATAGCACTAAATCCGTATCGTTAACATGCAAAATTTGCTTTTGGGCCTTTGGACAGGCACTTGCCCGTCCTCCCAAAGTCTAAGCCCCGATGAGGCAATCGAACCGTACCAAATGGAAATAGAAAATCGCCATTAGGTGGAACATTGAGGTGCTTGTTTTGCTGAGCCTCCTCTCCAGTGTGTGAGCCGAATGAGCGTGAAATGTTTCACACCTCATCGAAATTCACTGCACATTATCACTTTTCCTTTCCGTCTTTTTATATCTTATTATTTGTATGCACTAGAAGTGCCTGGACGACGAAGACGCATCGGTAAACCGCAAATGATACGCGGCTAACGATGGCGGGCACGGAAAACAACCGTAAAGGCCACAAATCAATATTCGATAGATGAGTTCGGTATCACTTTTACTTTTCAATTATGCGAGTTGTTTGATGACAAAATACATTGTGAGTAGCTTGTAGAAACTGTTGCGATGCCGGAAATGAGTGCTCCGGGTAAACAAATCGATATCGATTTTGGTGCAATTAGGAAAGTTACGTAAAACTGATTGCAGAATATCGCCAAATCGATTGCAGTTTCCTGCAATTTTCGATCAATCTCAAACGCACTACATCCTAATGCTAGTGATGAAATATAATCAGACAGTAAAACTGCTCAACATATTTAACTACTTTTTCAACTAATGCACAGTGCTCTAAGACCACCAAATCGCAATCGACCTGATTTCGAAACTTCGCAAGTATTGTTTCCATAGCCTTATTACCCTAACCCCCCGAGTAGCGCGAAAAAGCACCATTCAAAAATAATTATTGCACCTTTTTGAAGGTTACTTGCCGTTCCCGCTTCTCTCGTATTCATCGTGAACCAAAAACTATGATAATGGTCGCACTCCAAGCAGATGCCAATTTAGGCAATACGAGCCATCTTTCTCCGCGGTGGAGATCATCTTTTTCTATTGACTGACTGACTGGCTGGCTGACTGATTGCTTCGGTTATTTTTGCTGCTCATACCTACGCCCACCTGAGCCGCACAATGCGCTCCATCACGTGATGGCATTTAAAACGTTTTTCAATGGAAACTTTCTTTCAAAGTTGCCAAGGCGCAATTTAAAACAATCGCGTTTTGCACATATCTTTGCACAAGTAGTGGCACTTGGTGGTATGATCGACGCGATTGACGTCATAAATAGTTTAACTGAAGGGATTCATGAGGTGACTGTGCCTTTTTAGTGAGCCTTTTAATGACGTCTTTTCTGACTGTGTCTGCTGATTTTATTTTATATTTCTGATTGCAATGACAATTAGTTCACTTTTATTCATCCAATTATTTATTATTATACTAAATGACCAATGCAGAAAATCCATGCATCATTTCAGTCTATGCATCATAACTGATCATCGCCATCAGTACGAAAATGTTCTTTGATTTCGTCATTACTTTTGTCTCAATCTTGTCAATTCCGTTTCAAACTCGAGTTGTGATTGTTTTATTAAGTCTTATGACGGTATTCTTGAAAGTTTATAGTTTTATTTTGCTTCTACGCAGTTGTCATTCAGATAGGTCTGCAAGAGTACTAGAGAAATGCTTATGTTTGTATAAGGACTAACCTGTTTATAAAGACGACAAATTGAACAGCTTTAAACTGTCTTTTAACTTTAATCTAATTAGAAATCGTTTTTTATGGCGATTATATCATCTGACTTTCGAAAAATGAAATCCAATTTTTACCAAAACATTCCTAGTTAATAAAATTGCGATCCTTATCTTATCCTTACTTAGTAAAATAATATAAAATTTGGCCACGATTTTATTCATAATTGAATGTAAAATTCGTGACTAAATCTGGCCACAAATGAGTTGCAGTAACCTATGTGCAATATGTGTGCTGCTAGAGTAGGGTGAGCGAGCACGTGGCGGTCAAAACAAATCAAGACAAACTTCATTGCATTTCATGCAAACCACAACTGGCACCTATTTATTCATATAAGCATCAACCAAAATGGAACTTCCCAAGTAATCAATAAGCCATATATTTTGCCAAATCAGGCAATTAATACCAAATTTTCAAAACGACTTATCTGCTTTTGTAAACAAAGATTCAAACGTCGATTTGACGAATCTGATTGCACTCCCACGCAAACCAATACCATCAACAGTAATGTGACCAGATAAATTTTGTGTGAACGCGGGACAAAAAAAGTTCATAGTTTAATATGTTTTAGTAATTCGCTTAATCAAATTTTTCAATTTTTAATTTTTACCAAGGTTTAGTTTGCTAACTGTTCGATAAACGTCAACTCATTTTAAAAGTCAAAGCTTCCTTCAAACGTTAAATATGCAGCTTCAAGTAGCTGTCATGGAGTTTCGTATAATTTTGAAGTTTATCGATTCCCTGTCCGATAACTGAAAAACCATAGTTGCAACAGTTCTTACAGTTAAAAAGCATTGCAGTTAAATTACTTTCAACTGTTGAACGTCTAGTGTATAGAATTTTGTTAAAATATTATTTTTTGTAGCGATAGAAGCAATGATATCGAATCTCGAAAATTATTTTCAGAATAACCTTAAAAACTCTTTCTAAAATACCTAACAAAAGTAGATACTGTGATTATGAATAAATTAGAACATATTTTTCAAAAGTTCTGGTCGAAGTTTCCGCCTTCAGGAATATGGTTGCTCAGAAAATAAAATATCCCGTCAAATTTCAGATAGCTGGAGAATCCGGCCTAAAATTTTCCAGGAATGTAAACACAATATTCACATTTTTAGATCACTTTTTAGCACCAAGTTATTCAACGTAACTGTTGGATCTATTACTATCGATATCCAATATCAACACTGTAAAGGTCGTCTTCCAACTGGGCTAAATTTTCCGCAAGATTTTGGTCCGCATCGAATTTAAATGGAGTGGAATTTTGGACGTTTCGTGTCGTCCAATTACGTTCCAATTTAGGTACGCAGCAGGAAATACATGGAAGCAAAATCTGCTTATAAGATTCCCAGGGTATAAAGGCTTGGGTGAAACAAACTATAGAGATAATTTAGTCTGAGTCACAGGAGCACATTTTAATCTTGATTTCTATAATCCATATCCCGAGCAGCACAAGTCAGACAAAATTGGTTGCAGCAACTTGATTGTGACTAAATTCAGTCACACATGATTTGCGGTAATCTATGTAGCATGTGTGCTACTAGGAATGATTGCCTTGCAAAACATTTGTCTTAGTCAAAATTATAAATTTTCAAAATCTAATCTAATAATGTATTCTATTTTTCTGTATTTCGCGGGACATAACCTAGAAATAAGTTGAACGCGGACGTTTCGCGGGACGCTTTTCAGCGCGGGACAAATAATGAAAATGCGGGACTGTCCCGCGAAACGCGGGACGTCTGGTCACATTAATCAACAGGTAGCAGAAGCCTTCAATAAAGTGCCTGCATTATACAAGTGGCGCAATATTCCTACCTTTCAGAACCTTGTGCTCGATTGGAATAATTGATTTGACAGCAAGCGCGCCGTTCCAATTTTAACACTGCGTCTCTTTGTTATGAGTGCAGCCTCTTTAGCCTTCACCTAAGCATTGATAGTGTTGGTTTGGTTTGCCTGGGAGTGCTACGTCAATCGTCAAATCGAAGCGCACCCAAGTAGCGGAAGGTTACTTGAGTTACCCTCAGTGTTGTGTTGAATTATTATCATACGATAATGATTGCAATTTTCATGTGAAACCAGTAGGCCGGCGACAACTTCTCAAATTTTGTACTCAAACGATAATAAACACAGAATTTTAATTCAAACAATAATATTTACTAGTATCAGCTAATTGTGTACAGTCCCGTTATATCTTCTATTTGGCGTTATGGTTTCATGGTAGTAAGGAAAAAGAGTTCAAAAGGTGACGGTAAATGCTTCAAATCAAGATACGATATTCAAACGATTCTTAATCGCTGGCGATTTTTTATCACTTAATAATTTAAAAGTAAGATCGCTAATGAGTTTTGATCTCCCTCGTTTTTTTGAAAATTTGATTTTACCTATCCTTGGTTACCCTCTTTGCTAATATCCTGATTCCTTTAGGAACTGCCTCCCATTTTTTGTTTAATCTTTATTTAGGTGTTTTTTAAAATCTAGATTAAGTTCAACACCGGAGACTGGCTCCCAGCATTACATCTTAATGTACTTGCTCACACAGGCACTCATCCCGTATGAGGCTTACTTAGGTGCTCTATCTAACACTCCCTCTAACACACCCTGACACTCTCTCTGACGCACTATATCAGGCTTTCTTTATTGCACACTAACATACCATGTGAGTCTCACTTGGGTGCTCACCCTTTACGCACCATCTGAGACTAATTTGGATGCTCACCCTGCCACCTGATTCATGCTCTAGCACACCAATTTGAGGCATATTTGGCACTGCTCACTCTAGCACATCCTGCCTCTCCTCCTGACACACCATGTGGCACTCACTTAAATTCTCACTTCTGACATGCTATGAGAGGCTGACTTGGGTGGGCGCCTCTAACATACCTTGTGAGGCTGACTTGGATGCTCATTCTACTCTCCTCTGTCATGCCTCGATAGGTACCAACAGTTCTACGCTACGACTCTCCTACCTTGACATGTGCAGCCCATACTCACACCTATGCACCCATTCTTCTGTCATACCTCGAGGTGACGATTGCGGTTATCACCTGCTTCGACACTCTTACCTCAACATGCGAAAACCTCTCATTCACTTCCCCGCTCTCAGCCAGTTTTCGCTCTAACTAACCAATCACAAGTTAGTCCTGATTGTCGACTGTTTCTCGGCGCGCCAGATTCTCTGCAAGCTGCAGGCAATCTGAGTGGTTGCAGTCGAAACTGCTTGCCACATCCTCTGGATAAGGGTATCCGGCTGGGGTTGTGTTCCGACCGCAAACGTCTAGCATAGCTCTTCTTTCGACATCGAAATGAGGACATACGAATAGTACTTATGTGCTCTGCAGTTTTGTCAGCACCTGGTCAGTCAGGGCAGACGGGGCCCTCCGCGTGCCCAAACCTGTGGAGGTACTGCCGGAAGCAGCAATGGCCTGACAGGAATTGTGTCAGATGGAAGTGAACTTCCCCATGGGGTCTCTCCACCCAGCTCGATTTGTTAGGGATCAGCCAGTGGCTATCCCAGAAGAGCTATCCCACTCACACTGCCATCTGGCAACCGAAGTCACCCTGATGCGTACGCGGGTTCCTCTGGCGCCACGTAGCTCGAAACACTCCTCGTCTTCCCGGATGACTAGCCCGACTGGAATCATGCATGAGAAATGTTGGACATCATCCTCGATAATGCCGCAACAGTAGTCGAAGCCCTCTTGTACGCATAGTCGAAATGGTTGGCGAAGGTCAACTTGTCGTTTATTACGACCCCAAAGAGCTTTAAACTCCGCTATGAAGTGATCGCAACTTCACCCACATGAATCACTACATGTTGAACCGACTTGCGGTTGTTGACGATAACCACCTCCGTTTTATGTTGAGCTCCAGGCCTCTAGCGCTCATACAATCCTCCACCGTGCTGGTCGCGTGTGCTGCGGTCCGTTCAACCTCGGGAATTGACTACCAATAGACCTCAAAGGTTATGTCATCGGCGAAGCAGACAATCTTAACACCAGGAGGGAACTTTAGCTTGCGCTTTAATCTGAGGATCCAAGGACTCGTTCACTTTGGTCTGGTCTACGGAAGACACAAGAGCATTTCGGACTCACGGATAAAGCGATTAATGCACGTTTCAAGGCCCGACACACCAACCCCACAGTTAGTGACTGCTTTTGACCCCGCTTACCTGCTACAAAGGACGTCCCGACGGTACACGTGGGCCAGACAGGGTAGCGCACGTTTTTTTCCGCGCCCTTGGCAGAGCGGCAACAGCCGGACCGGTTAGGAACCGGTAATCAAGATTTCAACATCGTTCTCGTGAGTGACGGCGTGCAAAGCGTGCACGGTCGCGTATTCGAACCGACCAGATTCGAACGGACGAACTTTGAATCGGGAGGCGCACACTATAGCTCGACGCCACCGACGGCTGTACCCCGTCCACATTGGCAACGGCAACACCGATGATCAACGCGTGTCGGTGAATAATCCTTTTCGGTGACCGTGGGAGAGACCACGCGTGGCGAGCAAACCAGTAGCAGCAGAGAACCGCCAAGGTCTCGAAGTTGGTAGTTCACAGACAAGTGAGTAACATGCATGTTCCATTATCTTCCCCATGCGCATGGCGAATGAGAGCCCCTTGCCTTAGCCAATCCGCTAGCATGGCGAAGCCGATAGTTCTACCGTCCCTTCCGTACGCACCAGCGAGGTAGTTGGCTTTTTTATAGTTGAGAAAGAGTGAAGACCGCACCATAGAGTGAACACCGCACCAGTTTAAGTTGCACCGCCAATTCAAGTCGAGGAGTCAGTCAGAATAGAGGGAAACGAGTTAAATAGCTAGGCCTAGTTGTAAGCAGTATTGAAATTATGTCGATAAAGTAGAGAAATAGAGCAAATGAATTGAATATAAATAAATGGATTTTCAGTACACTGTAGCTCGATTATTTTTGAATAATGGGTAAAATTTGAAGAGGTGAAGTAGGAGTACTTTCACGTTTTGGTGTTTTTTAGTCTTCCGACGATGAAAACAAACGCGAATATTGCTTCATCGCCGGTGGAAATCGTCTCTGTCACACCAATCTCTCTATTTGCTAAACCTCATGGTCTAAACGCATTCAATTTTCCCCTAAAGATTTATTATTATTATAGAGTTTTGGCACTTCCTCAGCAAGCGTGCTGGGAATTTTCACCTACCCGGGCAATCTGAATGCCAAAGGGGATTAGGCTCTGTGGATCTCATTCGCCGGTTGACTTAAAATCCTATAATAAACGTTTGCACCGGATGTATTAGTTATGGTGGTTCAGGAATCTTCTTACGATGCTGCAAGTTCCAAGAACCACTGTCTTTTGGATGCTATGGAGGTTATAGAGATAGTTTCAGCTCTCCTAAGGATCTCAGAAGAGATTTCAGGACGATTCCGGTTGCTGAGATAACAACCGGAATTATACGCACGTCCTCCAGGTGCCACATCTGCTTCAACTCCTCCGCCAAGTCGTGGTACTTCGTTATCTTGTTGGAGAATGTTGTTTGGACATTATGGTCTAGCGGTACAGCAATGTCGATGAGGGTTACCCGCTTCATCATTTTGTCGTAGACCACAATATCGGGCCGATTGGCACGAATGAGGACATCCGTTATGATCTCGCGATCCCAGTACAGCTTCACGAAACTATTTTCCAGAACCGGGACAGGCACATATTTGTAGTAGGCGACAAACTGGTTAACCAAGTTGTGCTTTAAAGCAAGCTGTTGGTGCACAATCTTGGCTACTTCGTTATGACGACCGAGATAGGCTGAATCAGCTAAGGCTGAACACCCGGACACGATATGTTCGATCGTCTCTCCTACTGTATTGCATTTCCTGCAGGGGTCCTCCAGGTTTTCGTGCAATATATAGTGCCGATAGTTCTTCGTCGCAATTACCCGGTCCTGGATGGCTACCATGAATCATTCTGTTTCTGAGAAGAGTTCACCCCGCACCAGCCACGTATTCGACGCCGCTTTGTCGATATATTCCAGCTCCAGTAGATGGGGTGCGTCCCATGTAACTCCTTCTGCTTCCACGATGCGATCATCTCGTCGACAGATTTGATGTCGCAATTCAGCTGATAGTCCTCCTGCGCCAGATGCAGGGCACTGAATCCGTGGTCAGCTTCACACACAGCGCGATAGATTTCGTGGCGGTTCTGGCTTTCCACGAAGTATCTTCGCAACTGCTGGATCTGGGAAACACATAGTGTTTGTATATCGGTGACGCCTCTTCCTCCTACTGTACGTGGCAGGGTGACTCTCTCAATGGACGATTTTGGATGACGCATGCGATGCTTAGTGAACGCCACTCGTACTGCTCGTTCTAACGCCTCCAAGTCAGTCTTGGTCCACTTCACTACCCCGAAACTGTATGTCAACAAGGGCACAGCAAACGTGTTTATCGCCTTCACCTTGTTGCCGGCCGACAAGAGGCTATTATTATTATTATTATTATTATTATTATCTTTATTAATAAGGTTTTCGGCCCTGGGCCGGTTCCCCTCGTAGCTTTCCCTAAAGAGCCCACTTGTCTCACGATATTTAACATTTAACATTTTAAGTTTTATTACGCTCTTGAAGAGCATAATTTACTCTACAAGAGTGTTATAAAACCATCATAGAACCAAAATGATACTAGGGATCTCTTTGGGAAAAATATTACCCTCCACTGGCATTTCAACTAAAAGCGGGAAACTCGTTCGGCTGGCAGGTTTCAACCGAGCGCAAAATACTGAATACCGGTTCTACAAAGGGCCGACTTGAAAGATCTCCATCCTGAGCGATGTTCAGCTATCACTTTAGCCTGTTGCCAGGTTAGATTTCGGTCGACTTCTTTTACTGCCTTATTGAGGCTTCGCCGCCATGAGCCTCTGGGTCTGCCTCAGCTGCAATGTCCCACTGGGATCCAGGCTAATGCTCAGCTATCTAAGATCTAAATTCATAATTTAACCCCTTATCAGTTTCCCTCTTAGCCTTACTTACTTCTGCAATAGGTTATTTGAACCTTCTATCTAAATATCTTTTTGTTTGACCTACTTATACTTTATCACACTATGAACAATTAATTTCGGGAACCCCTGCCTTATTCAACAAAGTCTTAAGTAGTTGCTGTTGCTGTAGAAAACTAAATCGCTGCCAAATTTCCTTAGTCGATGGCGTAGTTGGTTAGTGATGTGTTGAGCGGTCCATCGATCGGTGTTAGTTTTGCTAGTTTGTTTATCCGTAGGTTCCTTTTCTTCTTGTTGATGATTGCTTATAGGGACACGGCTGGTATTTTCGTCTGTTCGTCATAGTCTCGAAAACCAATAAAAGAGACGCTTTATTGTAAAACTCATACGTACCAAATCGTAAGCTCAGGATAAACGTTCTGCTATAGTGGAGTTCTAGCAAATGTACGTTGCTTTCGTTGGTTTTAGCCCCTATGACGATGGACGGAAATACCTGCCGTGTCCCTATTGCCCTCTCCTTATATCAGTTGATCTTCGCTGTTTCCAAAATGTGTTGTAACGCCTTCGTTTTTCCTTCTTTGCTTAGGGGCATCGTCTGCATCTTTTGGATGACATGATGAAATGCTGTCATTTTATGTTTATACGAATGATTCGAATTGGGCTTTCTGTAGATCTTGAAGTCTAATGTTGCATTTGTTCCTTTGATGACCAGTAAATCCATGAAAGGTAATTTACCTTCCTTTTCTTCCTTCTTGGTGAATTTGATGACCTTAGGCAGGTTCCCAAAATCATGGGTAGATCCCTCCGGTTGATGATGCCGAAAATGTCGTCGAGATACGTCGTCCACAATTTCTCTCGCCATGAATAGTTCGCACAAAAACGGTGATAGCGGATTTCCTATCGGTGCACACTTCGCCTGTTTATAGAAGCTTCCACGGAATGTGAAGTAACTCTCCGTCATGCATAGCCTTGCCAGCTTTAGGTACGTCTTCACTTTTCCTCGCCATGCTGTTTCCGTCCTTTGTGTAAGCAGCCAATCCTCCAGAAGATTCAGAGCGCCTTTGACTGGAACGCTTGGAAGCAATGCCGCTACACCGAATGATATGTCCATCTTCTGCGATGTGTCCTGACTCCAACAGCATTTGGGCGAACTCCTGGTTGTTGATAACTGACGTGCTAAGGAATGGTTCCAGCATACTTTGGAACTCCTTCACTGACCATTTGCCCAGGTTTTGTGTAGGTGAGTCAACTGATGAAACTATCTCTCGCATCTCCTTTCCGGGTTTTTGGATCTTTGGTAATCCTTGGTAGAAACGAATTTACTGCCTTCACTCGAGCATCTTCGATGATGCACTACTTTCAGGTTCACGCCCAAAGAAGAAGTGTTTTCGTAAAACCAATTATTAATTAGGATTAATGAATTGCAAGATTATCAAATTTATCACGCCTATCGGCTCTGTAGAGTTTTTCTTTAAGCAAATGAGCCTAATTAAAACATATATGAAAATAAGAAAAGAATAAAAACATAACAACTGCTCGTCGCTTCAATATTGAAAGTGAAACGCGAGGTGGAACAACATTGGATTCCAAAAAGTTCGTCTTTAATTTGATCAAACACTTTTCTGAAGCAGTGGTAATAATGCTTTTCATATAATCTCTGTGTTTATGATTTATTTGCGTGATGAGCCCCAATATTTCATCCTATGCTATTATTACCTCCCGTGGCCTTATCTCGACTTATATTTTCTTGGAACAATAAGCAATAACTTCTTTTCAATCGAACTTAAAAAAACTGTTTGGTTTCTCAAATCTTGTTCTTGAGCCGGGATTGTGAAAAGTCCAGAAAAAATGTAAATCCCGTTTTTTTTGTTCCGAGATGAATTCTTTACTTCTTGGTTATTATTCATTACTTATTGATAATTACTAACTGCATATTGCTTAGTCTAAATTGCTTATGTTACAAGTCACCCGGATGGGCTATGATCGAAGTGGTCGCTCTCATTCATACACGATCAAACGTTATGTGAAATTTCAATTTCTCCACAGTCGACTGACGATCGATCATTATGAGCAACCGCCCAGACCAGTCAACACCAAAGCCGCCCGAAACACCAATTATTATGCACAACGCGCACGGGCCGAGGGGAACCCACCCCACTTATCCCATTTTGTTTTCGTTCAGTCACACGAAGTAGTCGCAATTTGGATACCATCACACTACATCATCATCACCGGCGTATTGAAAACTGCCTGCTACCGAATTGAATACACATTGCACAATACCTACGTTACTGCTTCGGACTCCGTGGAGGTCTTATGACGAGCGACGAGACGACAATGAACGCGAAACTACTCTCGATTTCATTCGATTGTTTCTCAGTCCGCCGGCCGGTGACAAATGCTATGATAAAATGATCGAAGATGGGTTGTTGGGTAAGGGATAAGCTCGCAGAGATCTGGTGTACTCATTTTAGTTTAAAAGTACTTGTAGGAAAGGTGTTGGAAGGTTTTATTTGTAGTTATGCTGTCTGATGCATTATACGATAAAAACAAATTTCTTAATTTCTTAAAAAACTTTATCTTTAATATCAACACATTTAAATTTTGTATAAGCACAGTATGTAGAAATTAGGGGGCCTTCCTTAGCCGTGCGGTAAGATGCGCGGCTACAAAGCAAGACCATGCTGAAGGTGAGCGGGTTCGACTCCCGTTCGGTCTAGGAAATTATCGGGTTGCAAATTTTCTCGACTTCCCTGGGCTTAGAAGCATCATCGTGTTAGCCTCATGATATACGAATGCATATGTAAATGGTAACTTGGCTTAGAAACCTCGTAGTTAGTAATTGTGGAAGTGCGGAATGAACACTAAGCAGCGTGGCGGCAATAAGAAGAAGAAGATGTAGAAACTAGATAGCCATGCCAAAGAACCTCGACGTATAACTGGACATCAATGACACAAACGAAGGTTGCTGGTAACAGTGTCGTTAATTAATTCAGCACCATCTAAATGCATGTAATATCGACCACCTCAATCAAAAGTAAGATAATGAGAAAGTCAATTGAACTTGCATGTTACCTTCACAGCCTCATCACTTCTCGTGCGTTGCACCTCGGTATGTGCTTTGCATGACCACGGTCAGCGAGCACACCAACTACCCACCTGCTATTAATCTGTACGAAACCCGCAAACCTTACGTCGGACGAGCTGTTCCCGACTAGAAGGTCATATTAAAATTATATCATCATATGTTATTATGTTATACAAAAATTTTATAACAAAATTTGTTAGGAATATGGTGCAGGATGTTGTTAAAACATCTAAATTTCTATCAAGAATTACACTACTCGAAACAAAAAACTATCAAATTTTGTTACAACTTTATCATAAAAATAACATATTTTGTTAGAAAATTAAAACAGAATCAGATACAAAATATATTGTTTACTGTGCAGTTACAGGTCGTGATAGGTCTCCAGATTGTGATCGAGATTCAGAAGTATTAGTTTTTTTATGAACAATAATATTTTTCAAGAACATGAGACTAAGAACATTACAAATTAGACAACTTTTTCAAATTATATCAGCGTTTGTGATATCTATGGCAGGAGAATTTGTTACATCTATTTTAATTGCCTACTGTTGGGCAATTCGGTATTAAGCATTTTTTAAATCCTATTATGCTAGAATCCTGTTACAACATTTGAAAGATAATGGCTACTAAGAACAAAATTGTATCAAAATAAGTTATAAAGATCACAATATGTTAAAATTGTTTTAAGTTTTAGTTATGCTCTTCTAGTCGGGTTCACTTTCTTTACATACCACCCAGAGCATGGAGCATAAGCGACGAGAATTGTTTACGTTGTCTCTGCACGCATCGACTTCACGCATCGGCCAGACGCAAGCATAAAGCCACCAATGAGGCTCGACTTGTAGTTAATATATTTTACAGCACCTAGTTATGTTGCGACTCGAATGGTCCATACATGGTTACGACTATTTACAACCATACACTCGCTTTTTGTTTGGTTCCTACAAAATCTGGTTTTATTGGCAGCAGAATTGGAGAAAATTCCTCACCGGACGATGCCTTACACATGCTGTGCTGACCGCCTCTCATCCCATTCATGTGATCGGTCGGTTTTGATGTGATAGTAAATGGTCCGCAGCAAGTTGCAGTGAAGCACGCCGTGCTGCGAAAAACCTGCTGAAAATTCAACAACACGTTAGAAAGTGAATTTACAGAATCTGTAGCGCAGGTGGGATTTGCTGCGAGTAAGTATCATATTTACGCCGAACCGAACGCAAATGGACCGTGCCGAAATGAACTCTTATTTTCAATTGCTACCCATTATCGGCAGCATGGATAATTATGAAAATTTATTGACCTTCGGAGGAATCGGTTACGGCTTGTAATAATGGTGCTTTTCTTATCCAATACGCATCGAGCAGGTCGGTTGGGTGTCATTTATCGCGCTTCAAAAATGAAATACCATCAGAGTCAATGAAACGAAATGGTCCGTTCAAAGCGATAATTGCACGTCTGGGTCATTTATTATTTCACTATTGTTGATGATTTTGCTAATGTCTCATTGAAACATGAAACCTGCTCATGCCGATTTGCAATCAGCAAAGCGCTGAATTATTTATTGTACCAGATCTAATAAAAATACGTATGAAAATTTTAATACTTTTAAACACAAGTAGTTAGAAAAGGCCAATCTAGAAATTTGTGTTTGGCGTAACCGAGCAAACGTGTGTGACCTCAACGATCCTCCAGCTTGCGATGGGTTTAAGAGGCTGTTCTCGTTGACATTCTACGACCTGAACCTTCTGACGTTGATGGTAAGACCCGCTGTACATACTAATATAGCGCATCATCACCATCCTCATAAACCAAATAGGAGTTATCTACATGCTCCACAGCAATAAACATTCATAGCACCCCATGGCTTAGTCCATGGCCAATGGCATCCACCATGATCTTATCGATTACGCTGAGAAGCGTCAATGGAGATAAAATGCATTCTTACCTCACATCAGCGACTAGTTCCGCTATGCAGGACCCCATGACGACCCTATCTGGAAGTTCATTGTATTACAGTTTGCCATGAAGACTCCCGTGATTTAAACAACAGTGAACGTTTCCGTAGTCAATGAATAGCAAATACCGGGGATAGACGAGATACCCAAGGAATTTTTCATAGCGGCGTTCAACGAGATTCATAGTCAATTGAATTTAATACTTAATAAAGCCTTACGAGGAGACATACCTCGTAAATTTGTGGAACGAGTTGTAGTGCTGGCTAAGAAGAAAGGAGACAACAATAGTATTGAAGGATATCGGCCACTCACAATGCTAAACTACGACTACAAACTGTTCAGTAGGATTTTGAAATTGAGAATAGCTGGAGTTATAGATGAATAGGTATAGTTTACTAACACCATCGCAGAAATGCTCTAACTCGAAGAGATCAATTTTTTTAGCTCTACACGCAATAAAGGACCGCATTGCAGAAATACGAAGCAAGTAGAAGGTGGCAAGAGTTGTCTCACTGGACCTTGATCAGATCATGCTTTTGACAGGGTTGAGCATCGTTATTTATTTCGAGTAATGAGTGACATGGGTTTCAACAGCGATCTAATACTAATTCTACGAAAAATTATGCAGAACTCACACTCTCGTATTCTACTGAACGGCCATTTGTCTCCTGAGTTTCAAATTGGTCGTTCAGTGAGACAGGGCGACCCGTTGAGCATGTTCTTATTTGTAATATATTTGCACCCATTAATTGAGAAATTGCACACAATATGCAACGATTCGCTTGAGCTGGTGGTGGCCTACGCTGACGATGTTACAGTGGTTGTGTTAGAAGATACGAAGTTGGGAGAGATCAAACGAACTTTCGACGAATATGGGCAACAGTCTGGAGCTATTCTTAGCCTCACGAAATCGAGTGCAATAAATATTGGAGATTTATCCCAGCGACAGCCAGCTATCAACTGGCCATCAGTCAATGACCATATTAGAATTCTGGGAATAACGATTTTCAATGATCACGGTATGAGAAGTTGAACCGTTCACGTAAGGGCCACGTGCCACAGCCCGATATGTGTAAGGACATAAACGGGAACCTTCTTACGAACGAGCGTGAGGTGATCCAAAGGTGGCGGCAGCACTACGAAGAGCACCTGAATGGCGATATGGTAGACAACGGTGGCGGTATGGTAATGAACCTAGGAGCACGCGCGCAGGACATGCGACTTCCGGCTCCGAATCTCCAGGAAATCCAGGAGGAGATCGGCCGGCTGAAAAACAACAAAGCCCCTGGAGTTGACCAACTACCAGGAGAGCTGTTTAAACACGGTGGTGAAGCACTGGCTAGAGCGCTGCACTGGGTGATTACCAAGGTTTGGGAGGATGAGGTTCTGCCGCAGGAGTGGATGGAAGGTGTCGTGTGTCCCATCTACAAAAGGGCGATAAGCTGGATTGTAGCAACTACCGCGCAATCACATTGCTGAACGCCGCCTACAAGATACTCTCCCAAATTTTATGCCGTCGACTAACACCAATTGCAAGAGAGATCGTGGGGCAGTACCAGGCGGGATTTATGGGTGAACGCTCTACCACAGACCAGGTGTTCGCCATACGTCAGGTATTGCAGAAATGCCGCGAATACAACGTGCCCACACATCATCTATTTATCGACTTCAAAGCCGCATATGATACAATCGATCAGGACCAGCTATGGCAGCTAATGCACGAAAACGGATTTCCGGATAAACTGATACGGTTGATCAAGGCGACGATGGATCGGGTGATGTGCGTAGTTCGAGTTTCAGGGGCATTCTCGAGTCCCTTCGAAACCCGTAGAGGGTTACGGCAAGGTGATGGTCTTTCGTGTCTGCTATTCAACATCGCTTTGGAGGGAGTAATACGAAGGGCAGGGATTGACACGAGTGGTACGATTTTCACGAAGTCCGTCCAGTTATTTGGTTTCGCCGACGACATTGATATCATGGCACGTAACTTTGAGAGGATGGAGGAAGCCTACATCAGACTGAAAAGCGAAGCTAAACGGATTGGACTAGTCATCAACACGTCGAAGACGAAGTACATGATAGGAAGAGGCTCAAGAGAGGTCAATGTGAGCCACCCACCACGAGTTTGTTTTGGTGGTGACGAAATCAAGGAATTCGTGTACTTGGGCTCACTGGTGACCGCCGATAACGATACCAGCAGAGAAATTCGGAGACGCATAGTGGCTGGAAATCGTACGTACTTTGGACTCCGCAAGACGCTCCGATCGAATAGAGTTCGCCGCCGTACCAAACTGACTATCTACAAAACGCTTATAAGACCGGTAGTTCTCTACGGACACGAGACCTGGACGATGCTCGTGGAGGACCAACGCGCACTGGGAGTTTTCGAAAGGAAAGTGTTGCGTACCATCTATGGTGGGTTGCAGATGGCGGACGGTACGTGGAGGAGGCGAATGAACCACGAGTTGCATCAGCTGTTGGGAGAACCATCCATCGTTCACACCGCGAAAATCGGAAGACTGCGGTGGGCCGGGCACGTAGTCAGAATGTCGGACAGTAATCCGGTGAAAATGGTTCTCGACAACGATCCGACGGGAACAAGAAGGCGAGGTGCACAGCGGGCAAGGTGGATCGATCAGGTGGAGGACGACTTGCGGACCCTCCGCAGACTGCGTGGTTGGCGAAGTGCAGCCATGAACCGAGCTGAATGGAGAAGTCTTTTATGTGCAGCACAGGCCACTCCGGCCTTAGTCTGATGATAAATAAATAAATGATTACGGTACCATGATCGATTTTAATTGGAAACAAACCATTCGGAAAATGACACAACTAATGTGGCTGTTCAAGCCACGAAGTACTACATTACACCAAAAAGTAAATCTTTGGAATGAATTCATAACATCTAAACTTTGGTTTGTGGCCTCAGTTCGTTCAATTAGAAATCAAGATGTAGCAAAACTTACAAAGCATATTGGAAACTTTATTTGGGGAAGACAACCTAGGGTGGCAATGGCACAGATCATTCAGTCATTAGTCGAGTGTCGCTTGAACCAACATTCACCTATGTACAAGTGTAAAGCTCTCCTAACGAATCGAATTGTGGAAGTTCGTGATATTATGCCGTATGGAAATAGCCTACTGAATGCAGCAAACGGAGTAAACATCACGAGGATTATTGCTTCCTATCCATGCATAAAAGTGGCGTGGAACGGTCCAAAATTCACCCCTGGGGCAAAATGGCCTCAATCATAAAATCACCCATATAATCTGTTGTAGTACATTTATGAACGAATATTACCATTACAATTCATAATTAGTTATCCATCATTGAGCGCCATTGGAAAAATTTAGCAAATCCCTTCATATTCACTCAAATTTAACAATTTGTTATTCTTCCACCACATCCGTAAGATTGTAGCTCAATCCATTGAGAGAAAAGAAACAACCATGCGTTTATCATCATTTTACATGCAATTGAGTCATTTTACATCACCATTCGGGCGTTTTGTCCCAGGCCTATTTTTGAAACAATTTCAAATGCGTTAGAAAGACATGAAAACCTTATTGTTTTGAATAGGAGATCATTGTGTAATGTAGCTGTGTTTGTAAATTTTGCACCTATACGATGAAATGGTTGGGTATTTTTGTTTATATAGGCGAAAACATCGAAAAAGCTTAAGGGGTGCATTTTGGACCGTTCTCCCCTATCCTTACAAAGCTGTTGCAAGCAAGTTTTTCGTTAAGCTATATTCCATCAGTTTGGCAACAAGTACGGGTGACATTTTTCCCCTAGACAAATAAAAAGGATAAAACGTAAAAAAAAAATATTTTAAGGATCCTTCCTCCCCCAAAAGTTATCGACCCATCAGCCTTCTCTCAGGGTTATCCAAGCTATTCGAAAAACCTATTCATCACCGGTTACTTGATTCTGCCGAAAATCTCAACATCTTTCTCGAGGAACAGTTTGGTTTCCGACGCGATCGGTCAACTGTACACCAACTGACTCGAGTTACCAACGTCCTCAGACGGAACAAGTTTGTCTCAAAAACATTATGGCGGATGCCTTACTGTCGAGAAGGCATTTGACAATGTATGGCATGATTGCCTGGTGTACAAACTACAACGCTACCAACTTCCCAGCTACCTGGTGAAAATCATCAACAATTACCTTTCTGCAAGGACATTCCGGGACTCAATCAGCGGAGCGAGTTCCAATGCGCACAACATCGTCGCAGGCGTCCCCCAGGCTCGGGCCCCTGCTTTTCAATCTGATCACTTCCGACATCCCAGAACCTCCAGAAGGCGGCATTCTGTCTCTGTTCGCAGATGACTAAACAATGAAGTAGTACTAAACTAAAGACTGTACTAGTACTAAACAATGAAGACTGGATGGAGAAAAAGTACAATTTCAATCGACTGTTCAGATAGCTAAAGACGATACGATACTGGGCGCAATACATGGTTAAATGGAGAAACTTCGCTCAGGATCAATTACGTTTTATACTGACGGTTCAAAAAACAACCAAGTAGGAGCAGGAGTTACTGGCCCTGGGGTAGACATATATGTCATGTTTAAAAACTATAAGTGTATTCATATTTTATTTTGTTACACAAATATTTTCATTCAAAATGGAAAAAAGTACCGAAACGTTCGGTAATATTAATTTTCGAATTACCGAACAGTACGGTTGTCTTTGACAGATCATCACAAAATAAAACTACCGAACGTTCTGTAATTTTTTCGTTTACCGAACTGATTACCGTACGTTCAGCTGTTGAAAGTTCGGTAAAAAATTACCGTATACTGTAAAATATTCTAAGTGTGTATCGATTCCCTTGGAAAGTTGGCTATCCGTATGCCAAGCGAAAGTTCACGCAATTCTAGAGTGTTCTATAATATGTTTGCGTAGATACTCAAATATATGCACAATGTCAGCTTTGAATGCTCTAAAGTCGGCAACATGCACTTCAAAACAAAATCGGATCATCAAATCGGTTTACAGGACCGGATCTTTTTTGCAGCTTGCCAACTTCTTCATATGGTGCTGAAGGTATGGGAATCTATGAAAATAGAAACCAATTTTAGGAACACAACCAATGCCAGGCGTGAAACGCTTCATAACTTCAAATGTTTCCATGAGTCGCAACATTTTAGAATTATCTAAAAGAGACCTAAGCACTTATACGGGTCTCATCATAGGTCATTGTCCGAGTCGATATCATTTGAAGCTTCTAGGGAAACTTCAAAATGATCTGTGTCGCTTCTGTGACATAGAAAAAGGAGATTCGGAGAATCTGTTATGCCGTTGTTCGGCAATTTTTCGAACTAGACGAAAATTCTTATAGAACCACTGTTGGTGCATTTCATTCGAAAAGCTGAGCCGTGTTGGCGAGCAGCTGTTAGTCAAACAATGGCGATCACTTCCAATAGCGATACGCCATAATGACATAGCTAGAAAAAAGTTAGAATAGAATCCGGAATCATCTATTGTATTGCAGCGGCTCGGAAAGTGACCGCTGTAAGAATTATTTTACAGCGGTATGACTATCTAGGCGCCCAGTTTCTGTGGTATAAATTTCATGGTGTTTCGTGCAGCGAGTCAAAAATTATTGCAGATTCCAGCCGAGAGGAGAGAAAAAATTTTGCACACCCCCGTTGATAATCCTACTCATCGACGGTGGAACCTACGTCAAAATGAATTTAGCACAGCTTTCTGGCCAAAAATTCTGCATGTCGACGGCACGAGAAGCTGTTCCTGCGAGATTAAGTTTGCTTTTATGGACAAATTTGCCAAAAAAACTGATGATTTGGCGAGAGATATGCAGCTGCAGAGCAAAGACCGAAGTGTTCGTGACGAATAAGACGATGGACTCTAAGCTGTTCAAGGAAGATTGTCTCAAAAACCGCGTACTAAGTTTCATGAAAACCCATGAAAGTTCCGTGAAGTTTTGGCCAGATTTGGCGAGTTGCCACTACAGCCGGGAAGTCATCCAGTTGTACCGCGATAATAACGTAGATTTCAACAATAAAAACATAATCCACCCAACTGCCCGCAGTACCGGCCCATCAAGACATTTTGGGCTACAATGAAGCGGAAGTGTAATAAAAGTTTATAAACAGCTCGGGACGCGACTCAGATGACCAAAATGTGGAACAAATGTGCCAAGGAAGTTGTCTCCGGAGGTGTGCAGCGTTTGATGAGAGGGATAAAGAAGAAAGTGCGAATTGTCACTATAAAACTAAAATTGCATTTATATTTTTTCCTTAAAGTACAGTAAATTACCTTTGTTTTGATGTATTAACCTTATTTGTATGTCAATCCGTTACCTAGATGCTAGATGCAGATGTTTTATTATTCCGGATTCTAAATGGACATAGCTTTACTACAATAGATAAAAAATGGACGCAGTGATAAAAATACCCGACAAGGAAAAAAAACATAAAAAACAACATTTTTAGAAGAAAATTTTTTATTTAGAAAGCCAGCCCCCAGACACTGATATATACCATCACAAATATTGCCCTCCGCTCGCTTTCAAATCGACTTCTATAAAAATATTCTTCATGCCTGCCGTATCCTAACGGAACTATCAATTCTATGCGAAGTGCCAAAAAGGAAGATGAAGTAAGCGAAGAAGGAAAATGGAAGAATGAAGAAGGAAGAAAGAAGAGGGAACAAGAAGAGGGAAGAAAGAAGGAACAAGGCTGAGGGAAGGAGCAAGAAAGAAGAAAGAAGAAGGAAGAAGGAAAAATTAAGGAGGAAGAAATAAAAAAGGAAAAAGGAAGAAGAAAGAAGGTGGAAAAAAGAAAGCTAAGGGATGGAAGAAGAAAAAAGAAGGAAGAAGGAAGAAAGAAGAAGGAAGGAGAAAGAAGGAATAATTGAGAAGGAAGAAGAAAAAAGGAAGAAACAAGAAAAAGGAAAAAAAGCAACAGAAAGAAAGCAAAAGAAAGAAGGATAAAAGAAGAAGGAAGAAGGAAGAAAGGAAAAGAAAGTAGGAAGAAGAGGGTGGGGAAAAGAAGAAAAAGAAAGAAAGAAGAGATAAAAGGATGAGGTAAGAAGGAAGAAGGAAAGAAATTAGGAAGAGGAAGAAGAATGCAGAAAGAAGAAGGAAGAAGGGAGAAGAAATAAGTAACAAAGAAGAAAGAAGGAAGAGCGAAAAAGAAGAAAAAAGATGAAGAAGGAAAATGAAGACAGATAGAAGAAAGGAGAATGAAGAAGGGGTAAGGTGAAAAAAGAACTTCTCATTTTCACTTTTGCTTATTTTTGCTAATTCGGCCTAATGGCCTTTCGGCCCAATGACCGTTCGATCTAATGACCATTCGGCCTAATGACCTTCGTCGAAATGAATTTAAAGAAATGAAATTAAATGAATTTGCTTTTTGCGGTGATCATATACTACTCAAAGCGAAAGGGAGTAGATGAAAGTAATGAAGATACAGACTCGATTGACACCGCAGCGAGCGGCAAGTGTGAAATGAATAGAAACTGAAGAATAACAGAGGGCCATATGAGAGAACAAGCATTGTTGAAATCGCTGTTATTCTGCCTAACGTCCACCCAGGAATGACTTGGATAGTGCACCACATCATTATCCAAGTCGTTCCTGGGTGGACGTTAGGCAGAATAACTGTACCAAGACGAATCTGTATTTTCATTACTTTCATTCACTCCCTTTCACTTTGAGTAGTATAATTATCACTGAAAAAGCCAATAAATTAATTTCGATATAGTCACGCGGTGATCAAAGCTTTCCTAACTAATGACCTTCGGCTAAATGGCCTTCGGCCTAATGGCCTGACACCGAGGAGTACTACACAGCAAATAATTTTGAATATTAATATTTGAATAATAATATTTGAAATGAGTTTTATTAGCAACCATCGTTTAAATTTATTTTGATTATTGATTACTAGACGGCGTACGATTCAGTGGAACGGAATGAACTAAGTATGGCAAATTATGCTAGAACATGGTTTACCGGCGAAACTGATACGGCTGATTTGTGTAACGTTGGACTGGTTGCGGATGATTTTTGCCTTTCTTATATCACACTTAAATTAGTTTGCCGATCTCAGCAAAATTTTTGACGAGATTCCAACAGCCGAGATCTCGGTAATTTTTTTACCGAAATTCGGCAATTCTTTTACCGATTTCGTTATAATTTTACCGAAATTCGGCAAAGTTGGCTTTTTACCGTAAACTCGGTAAAAATTTTACCGAGATTCGTCGAAATTATTGCCGATATCCCGGCTGTTGGATTCTCGTCAATCGTAAATTTCGAATTTTAAGTGTGTACAAAGTATACGTAAAGGCTATATGTTCGCTCCAAAACCAAACTATTTATAATAGGACCGAAGACCCTAGTGTTATATACCAATTAACTCAGTTCGACGAATTGAGATGATGTCTGTGTGTATGTGTGTATGTATATGTGTGAGCAAAAAGTCCCGCTCATTTTTTAGGCACTCTCCACCAATCGATGTGCTCGCAACAAGTTGCCTTCGACGCAGAATCCTGTCTCATTGTTTCCTATTGAAAAATTGCCAGGTCGGACTATGGGAACAGGAATTGTAGACAAAATAAAAAGTAAAAAAGTCTCGCCCACTTTTCAGGCACTTACCTTCAACCAATTTACTCGCAACAAGTTGCATTTGGCGCAGAATACTGTCCAATTGTTTCCTATTGAAAATCAACCGGATCGATCAATGGGATCAGAAGTTATGGCCAAAATACATTTTTTTCGACAAAAACGCGTAAAAAAAAGTCTCGCCCATTATTCAGGCACTTACCCCCAACCGATTTGCTTGCAACATGTTGCATTCGGGGCAGAATTCTGTACCATTGTTTCCTATTGAAAAATAGTCAGGTCGGACTTACTGATACGTATTTTGATCTCAACTTAAGTCGAGTCGAGTATGAGGCACTGAAGACGGCGTCACAGTTAAGGTCGAAATATGGATTTGTCTTAGTTTTGGCATTAGACGGGTTTTCTCGAGATTTGTGTAGCCAGTTACAAAACACCGGTTTAAAATATTTTTTTTTGTATTGTGTACTCTAGATTACTCAAAATATCTATGCTATACACGTTTGCACTTTGAAGTCGATTTGTTATTTATTGGCCTTTTAATAAAATTGTTCTATTTCTCATAGCGCTACTCTCGATTTCAGCACCCCCTGAAGGCTGGCGCCCCTCGCGGGGGCAACCCTGCCAACCACACGCTACGGCGTTGACCTCACGAAACCTGAAGGATTTTGATCAACATAGTTGAAAATAGTGACTTTAATGACTTGAGCTTTAAAAAAGAATCTTTGACTTACACTGACCCGTAAAAAGCGACCAAGAATCCTGCTTCCAGGACTGCTGATACCATATCGGAATTCACAAAAATTAAGAGCATAATTCATAAAGTGATTCAGTATGGGAAATAGCAATCTGTGCAAAGCACAAACGACGTAAGAATCATATCGAAAGCTTTTGGGAAGCATGCTGTACACCATGTTGTGTGTGCGTAAAGAAATTTGCTATCCACTGAGCTACATGGACAGATTCCAGATAAATCTAATAAATCAACACAACCAAACATTGAAGTTCATCGTATGATACCTGCAAAGAACTTTAAGATACTGCTTTCAATACAGAAGCGATAAAAAAGCAACTTCATTGATCGGGTTCACTGAAGGTCTAGTGATTACATATTTAAAGTGTTTAGCGTCTGATTTCCAGATTTAAACCTAAACTAATGCTAAAGTGGCAGAACTAAAATTAAAAAAGACTCTCTCATAGGAATTGTTGATGCTTTTTAATAAAACATATAATTATAACACATTCACCAAAAATTATTCGATGTTTATCAAAGGCAATCTTGCTCTGAGTAACCACTGAGTGCCACTTTTTATATCTGGCTGACAAAGTCCTAATATGTTTACTATCCTTCTCACTGTGCCAAAATAACAGCAAACATATTTTAATTCTATGCAAATTTAATTTGTGGAGTGATTCTAAAGCCCGCAAAAAAAACCCAAAACGCAGCCATCAATCTACCGGCTTCGCATTGCATTCTGGTGTTACCCAATCCAACCCAATTGCGGAATGCACTTGTTCGGAGTCATTACTGAGAGCTCATTTCTCCTGGCGGTAAAATGCAATGCACTATTGGCCGGTGCGGCGCGACGTGCAACATACTTCTCTCATCTCGCAGATATCGAAATCCGCACGCGCGCTCCCCAACGAAAGCCACTCCACTAACAGCGCGGCGGCATTGGGGGTCCATCAGCCAGCACCAACCGTTCCGTGGTCGCCAGTTAAACTTGAACTTCGAAGCCGTACGGTTGCTGTAGGGAACCGATCAGTACGAAACCGTGAAGATCTTTTCGCTGCAGTCCCACTTGCCAGTGGTGGTGGGCCGTGGGCTTTCTTTCGAGTCAGTCGCGTAAGTCACGGTTCGATTGGGGCGTCGTCGTTTGTACTTACCCACTCCTGAGCGGTGCTCGTCGTCGTGATATGGGCAATCGGTGGAATGGACGTTTGATCGGAGTGTGTACAACTCCACCGTTCCATACATATGCTCATAGTTCACTCCGAAAGGAGGTGGAACAAATGGCTTAGCATAGTTTTTGCCTACTCACATGGTACCTACTCTGCATGCTCTCGAGTTTCGATTCAGTTTTTATAAATTATTAAGCGGTCTCGAAGAAAGCAGGTACAACTTGTTCCCGGTACGATCAATGCAACAAGTTTTGCTATACGTGTTTACGTTTTTTCTATTAAGTCGGTAGTTCGAAAAGTGCGCGATTTTCCCCGCAGAAGCGACGACGCGTTTCTTCATCGGAAAGTGTGTGTTTATGTCAGTGTGCCCCTTGGAAATCTTTCTTTCAGCTTTCTTGTTTTCCGATCAAACTTGATTTCTCGGCTCGCGCTGCTCCAGTCAGTGATTAAATTAGTTCAAACAGATCGTTCAAAGACGCCTTGAGACGGGGCCTTGGAATGTTCAATTTTCGTGTTTATTGAGACGTTTTCTGTGTTGTGCTTTGACGCCCAATTTCTGGAGCTGATGAATTTTAAATTAATGTGAGAAGTTCCGTTGCATTTTATTTCTCCGGAAAGACGACTGTGAGTGTGTGGTGCGATGCTTTTTGGTACAACTGCTTGATATGTGATAAATGCGTGTTTAAATTGCCATGACGAGTGGAGGATGAGAAGAGACCTGGACACGAAAAGCGGTACTTATCTGTCCGGAAAATGACCACACTGTTTGGCCTTTCGACGGTTTGATAGAGAAAGACGAATGTGAGAAAAAACGGATTTAAAGGAAAATAGACTTTGGTCGTACTTTTTTGAATCGAGAACAGGCCAAACATATGGCACTCCAAATCGAGTGCATGATCAACAGTGTTGATAAAGTGTGGTGTGTGATATCGCATTACACTTTTTTTCTTCCGAACCAAGTCATTTACTTAGTACGGAACGAAAAAAAATCTGGTATAAAGCGTGATTCTTTATGGATGTGTTTTCTACTAAGAGGTATAATACGATAGTGATTTGATAATAACAGTGAAACCTCTTACATCTCCAGTTCATGATCTTGTAACTGATAAAACAAACCAGGTGTTGGTAAACTTCACAAAGTATTTATGATCTAGCGAGCCATTGTAGTGTGTGTTTGATTAATTGGGCATCAAGGAATCAGAAGGTGTGACTGTCCGAAGTAAAAAAAACAGTGCTGCATGTTAAACGCAGAAGAAGAGACAAGAAAGCGTAATTAGAAGTGATATCTGGAGCATTCACTGCGGAATCCGTGCCGTTTAGTTTGCTGTTTAGGACCTGTGTGGCTGTAAATGAATAATTAATCGACATGATGAGGCGCCTCGTCGACTTAGGTCTTATTATCCGTGAGTATTTTTCATGAGGTCTTCATTAGGATATAAGTTTAAAATATGACGTTGTTTCAAATTCACTGTGTCCACTATAAAGATTTTTAGGTATGCTAGTCTCAACAGTTAAACAGTATTACGAGATTTGCATTAATACAAATTGTCTATGTTACTTAACTACCATGAGAGCGAGACTTATCCATTCAACTTATTTTGTATTATCCTATATGCCTCAGGTGGCTACCGCGCGCCTTATGAGCAAGTGATCGTTGGTTCAATCCCAGGTTCGCACCTTTCCTTCTTTGTATCTCTATCTTAGTTCTTTTTGTGTTGCAAAATCTAATAAAAATATTCCTACTATTACAACTTTGACTGATGGGCCAAAATCTTATAAGGAGACCTCGTCATATCTCGCAATGGGCAAACACCTTGGATGCTTCTCTCGGGGCACAGAGAGGTCGTCAGGTCAGTCATTTAATTTGTTGAATGTGTGATAATTGTTTATTTTTGAATGTTTGTAAAATAATTTTATTGTAATATGGCTCCTCGACGAAAACCTTGTAACTAAGGTGTTGAGGACAAGATTCTACACTTACCTAGATATAAGATAAGTAATTTAAGGGGGGTCTTGTAGCGTAGTTGGCTACACGTTCGCCTTATAAGCGAATGGTCATGGGTTCGATCCCCAGCCCCTACACCAAGCCCTCGTCAGTCGCCGGATGCGCAGCCCATGCGGTAGCGTATTGAGGAACGGGCATTATCGTCACAGCTGCCTGATGACGACTGACAACTTGTTTTTCTCGGAGGCTTTCCTCCAACGTTACCTGGATTAAATGGCAACCAAACAATGCAACGATCATTGGATACACAGAGACGGACAAACGGACACAATGGACTCACGAGGAAGATGAACTGGCAACGACAACAATAACGAATAATGGATATCTAAAAATAGATTCTGTGTGGATTCTGTACAGCAGGGAAATACCCCATAGTAGATCACGGCACAGTAGCGGTTAAGAACACAGAGTGCCTACCAAATAAAATATACGAATAAAAAAAAAAGATAAGTAATTTTAAGTTCTGTCACCATGTATGGTGTTTTTCCTGTTTTCTGGCATCTGTAAGTGATACGTGAGGAACTAATTTTCGTTTACCGTTTTTGTTATCGTTACTGTACCGATTGCAATTCTCGAAGTTCCATCATTGTATGGATTGATTTGTTTGAGATTGTGTAATTTAAGTTAGATTAGGAAGTAATCGTCCTCCTCATCACCTTTCCTCCAATCAAATTGACGACATTTTTCTGGATGCTTCTAGACCATCCACAAAAATTTCGATTCCGTTGATTGAAGCTTGTGTTATAAAAGATCGAAGGGACAAAATGTCGAAGGGCCAAAAGGTCGACGGGACAAAAGGTCGAAGGGCCAAAAGGTCGACGGGACAAAAGGTCGACGGGACAAAAGGTCGAATGGACAAAAGGTGGAAAGCCCAAAATTAAAAATCCATAATTCTTTACAAAATATACGACAACAAGTTTTAAAACATGTTCCCGAAGAAAAATCAAAAATCAAAAGAATGAACAAAGCCTTCTGACTCAGAATTATTGAGAGAGAAACCTGAAAAGTGTTGCAAGTCACCCCGTTTGACAGTATTCGATAAGTTCTAAACCAACATTTGAAGGGCGTAACAGCCAAAATTTATTTGTCTACATATATAGTAGAGTGGGGCGTCATGGTCATTTTTTCAAATCAAGGGTTTTTCGAAGCCTACTAGAGGTTTCAGTTCATCGTAAACCAAGTGGCACATTGCGTTAAAGTATAACCCAAAGGATACCGAAAAACTTTGCTGAAGAGGGCACGTTGCTGGAACGTCCACGAAAAAAGTTATGAAGCTTCGAAAATGGAGTGTTTAAACCATATGCAAAAAATCGTTTATTCTGCCAGCACTGCCGAACTAACGTAGTTTAATTATTTAACTGAGTGTTATTTCAAAATAATTGATATTTTAGGGCTTTAGAGCTAATGGGAGCTATCCGGAATCATTTCACAAAGAAAAAAAATACGACAAGAAGGAAAATGGGTTTTGCCCTTCGATAACCATAGGTTGTCAGGTAGTGCTGGCAGAAACATTGATTTCTTGCATATGGTTTGAACAATCAATTTTCGAAACGTAATAACATTTTTTGTAGACCTCCCAGCTACGTACCTTTTTCGGCAAAGTCATTCGGCATCTTGCAGACTATATGCTAACGCATTGAGTCACGTGATTAATGATAAATTGAAGCCGCTAAGAGCAAAAATGTAAAAAGTACGTTTTTCCATACTAATCTCCATGTAAATTTAAAACGCGATGCGGCATGCGAGGTCACAACCAATCGAGCCCATATTTTGCATAATGGATTGGGGTCACAAATCGATTCAGAAAAACCTTGATCTCACTTGATCGGACGAGGTTTGAGTTTTTCCATACAACTGCGCCCCACTCTAATATAGCTATATATATGGACGAAGAATCAGAAGGAATAAATTTTGGCTGTTACGCCCTTTTCAAATGTTGGTCTAGAGTTAATCACATTCCTTGAATACATCGAATTGAAAGTGGTAATGAACATAAAAATAAAACAAATATTGCGCAATTTCACGCCCTGTCACGGAATAAAAATTGTTGAGATTTTTGTAACATGCCTTTCCTCCTGCGCGTTTTTAAAAAGATTGGGAGGGGCAAAAATGTAAACAGCGCAGGTCATCTTTCATTAAAATTGAAAAATTGCAGTACTGCTTCTAGGTGGATGACCCAAGACGAAAATCAGCTGTCAAAAATCAGCTTTAAGAGATAGAGTCTTACTTTTTTCAGCAAAAATGTTCAACATTACCTGTTCCATCCAGGAAAATATTGAACAGGTCAGGTTATGGACACTAGGAAGATCTAGAGCATACAAACTATCCTTGAGTTGAAATTTTGATGTTCTGAGGACACTATTCTTTACCATATTCTGATTAAATAATTGAAATTAAATTACGTAAAAATAAAACCCTAGCGGTATAACAATTCTCTTTCAATATCTACGATCCTCAAAACAGTCCTTAAATTCAGGTCTTAAAACTCAAATCGATCAACAAGAATATATACGATGTCCCCACTATTTTTATGATTTAGAATAGCTCCCCGACTAGGAAGGCAAAACAAGATTATAACATGATTGTAACAACATTCGTTATTTATAACAACTATTGATATAATCGAGTTATGATACATCATTATCACATTTTTTCTTAACAAAATTATAACAGAATTAGTTATGCTTCATTGTTCTGTTAGAAAATTTAGTTATTTTAACAACATCCTGAACCAAAATTATAACAGCCTATGCTAGAAAAACTGTTGAACTTAGTAGCACAATATGATATAAATTTGTTATTCTCTCCTGAAAGGGTCCTCGGGACTTCGTTATACCATTATAGACACACCACAGAATTCGTTCGACATCTACGACACTTCAAACTATTCTTGAGCTCAGATCTTAATATTCAAATCGATCGACAAAAAGATCTACGATATCCCCACTATTTTTATTAGTTGGAATAGCTCCACGGGACTTCGTTACACAATTATAGACACATCACAGAATTCGTTGAACTTCTACGACACTTCAAACTGTCTTTGAGTTCAGATCCTAATATTCAAATTCAAAACAAGACGATCCTTGATGTCCCCTTTATTTTTATGAGTTAGAAGAGCTCCACGGGGATTCGTTACACCATTATAGATACATCACAGAATTCGTTCAACATCTACGACACTCCAAACTGCCTTTGAGCGCATATTTTTCTATTTAAAACGATCAACATGAAGATCTTCGATGTCTCAACCATTTTTATGAGTTGGAATAGCTCCACGGTACTTCGTCAAACTATTCCAGATACATTACAGAATTTGCTGAACTTCTACGACACTCCAAACTGTCCTTGAGCTCAGATCCCTATATTCAAATCGATCAACAAGAAGAACTTCGATGTCTTCACTATTTTTATAAGTTGGAATAGCTACACGGGACTTCTTTGCATCATTATAAACACATTACAGAATTCGTTGAATATCTACGACACTCCAAACTGTCCATGAGTACAGATGTTAATATTCAAAACGATCAACAAGATGATATACAATACCCCAGCAACTTTTATGAGTTGCAATAGCTCCACGGAACCTCATTACATCATTGTAGACACATTACAGAATTCGTTGAACATCGACGACATTTCAAACCGTTCATGAGTTCAGATTTTAGTATTTAAATCGATCAACATGAAGATCTTCGATGTCCCAACTATTTTTATGAGTTGGAATAGCTCCACGGGACTTCATAACACCATTATAGATACATTACAGAATTCGTTGAACTTGTGCGACAATCCAAACTGTCCTTGAGTTCATTTCTTTGTATTCAAATCGATCAGAAAGAAGATCTACGAGAGTCTAGCATGACTTTACCGTCAAATAATTTGTATGGCGAAGGACATCGGGGGTAGATCCATAAAATACGCCATGCAAAACAATTACCTTTTTCAATACAGGAACCAATTAAACTGTCTATTGAATGTGCTCAGAGCTTGATTTAGTTCAAAGTACGCAATCCTCATCAATCATAATAACTTTTTTTTTTCGTGCGTACGTTGTAGCGGCCAGGAAATTTGCAAGTAATTTAGTAATATTAAACATACTAAATTCTGTAAATATTGGAAATAGATGTGAATTGATCGGTGGCATAAACTACAGATCGCCATTAATTTAGAATAGCATATCCCTTAACATAGGCAAGCGGGCATTTAACCAATTAGCCAAGCTCTTCAAGGTCGAGGCCATTTGTTTTTCGGATAAGGTGGAGAGGGAAAGCAGCACAACTTTCGTGTCAATTATCCATCGTGCCAATGAGGTCACGATCGTACACGAAGGGAGTCGGGAAATTACGTGTTTCCGGTTGTGTCCGAGCCCACCTTCCTTGATCTGAGGACTCACGGGCTCAATCATTTCGTCCGTGATCATCCAATAAGTTGGAAGTGTCCGCGTTTGTCAGTTATTATTGCGATTGTTTTAAAGTGTGTGCTACTGTGGCTTTAAATGTAATTATTTAATTAATTATTGTTCGTTCTAAATAGCAAGTAGGCAGAAAGTGTGCATTTAGATTTTGTGTGCGACAGTAGCCAGAGGGAACCTATAGCAAAGGTAAAGTTTCGCTCTAAATGTGATAATGTGCTCGTGCTCAAGTGTTTGTTCGGCCAGATTGGCTTGATATTTCCCACCCGCAGCAAACTATCGCACCCAAGCGCGACGCCAAACCACCCCGCCCCCCTCTAACGGACGGAATATTCCTGGCGATCGTCACCTGCCAGAAGCGGACCGATCCGTCGCCATATCGGTCCGAGGGAAGGCCAGGGAACCTCCACGTGGACGAGATCCAACCGCCGACTAGCAACCACCATCGCGATCACGTCTCGTCAGCTTCATTAAGAAGCGTCATCGCCGGCGTCAACAAGCCGGGAGCGTCGACCCCACCGGCAGGTCATCGACTGGGTCAAGTTACGTAAGCCCAAACAAACCGGTGAGTCATCAAACCCTTTTTTGATTGGAGTGCGGCGTCCGAGGGAGGGCGCCGCGGAGGAAGTTTTTTGTGCCAGTCGTAGACTGATGACCCAAATGTGCTGCTAAAGCCGAACCAATTTTCGCGAGTCGCAATCCACCGACGACCGCTTGGGTCCGCCATCACGGACCCGTGAAACATGCGTGCGTGAGCCGTTTCCGCCACCACCAAAATCCCGTCGAGTAGTAGGAGCGCAGACTAGTCAGCAGCTGCGCTGCGAGAAAGAGTGACGTCACATTAAGACCTACAGCACAGAGCATAAACGAAAGAGAGAGCTAGGGAAGAGAAACCACACAAGTTAGGAGACAGAAATCATGAACGAACACAAACACAAAAACCGAAAAGCCGGAGACAACTCTGTTGCACATGCCATCCTGTTAGAATTAAGACAATAAATGTGCCATTCGTTAATCATAAATAAAATGTTTCTCTGTAGTCCCCCTAGCCATTTGATTGACTAATTGTGTTTAACGTCACAGCGCGATATTGTTTATTAGTTTTTGAGTCCCGTCCTCCAAATGTTGAGTTTGACTGTGGGTTTATTTATGTTTCTTCCAGCTCATTGATGGTTGTTGGTGAGAAGAGAAGTCTGCCGATGATGAGAGGCGCCTCCCCCTTAGAGTGTATTAGGTTCTGGTGGGCTCTCATCGACTCTTCGAGTGTATGGTGTGGCTGTATGGTATAGAGGGAAGATAGGGTGGACCCAATTTGGCACGTTTCGTTGTTGCTGGCTGGACCGATCCATAAATCCTTATCAGGAAAAATTTAAATGGAGTGAATGAGAAAGTCTCATCCGGGCAAATTAAATTGGGCCGTGGTCTCCCTTGTGGAGTGGCGCTTAAGCCACGCGCTTTTATGAACGGATCGCTCCGTGCCGGCTACAACGTACTGTTTAATGATGTCCATTAGATCAGTTCCAACTAACAAGTAAGTTTTGGAACCTATGCATCACTCTGTTATAGTATTCTGGAGTTCTGTAATTGGTCTGGGAATACTGTGGTATAATGTGTACAGATGTGTAATGATGTTCCATGGGACTTCTCCAATGAATTCATCTGTTGGTCTTATAGACCTGGGAATGTTGTGATTTGTATATACTGGTGTAATTATGTTCCATGGGGTTTTTCCAACTAACATACATGCTCGGGAACCTATGAATAACTCTGTTGATCTTGTTGACCTCCAATATCTGAAGTCAAAAATAGTTTGGAGTACCGTTGATGTTCTAGTAACGCTGCGATTTGATAAAAATAGTTTGATTATGTCTCAAGTAGCATTGCCAACTTCAAATTAGGATTGATGCTCCGTAAAACTCTTTGTTGTTAATGTAGATCATCAAGATCTAAAGTGACCAGATATATTTTGTGCCAGCGCGGGATATTTTTTTTAAAATCCTTGTTTATATTCAAAAAACGTGCTTAAGTCAAAACTTTAAAATTTGATAAACCCCTGGGACTCACTTGGCCTGGATCAATCACATAATCCCACCTCTATTGTGAATTAATCTGTCCAATTTTTTACAACGGTTCCAATTCCTGAAGGTGAAACTTATTTATACTGGTTACATGATTCATTTGCTAACATTCCATAATGATCGTATTATTCGATTTATGCAATTACAAATTTTTAGCTAACGCTCAAATTTACTTAATATTCTGCATCTTACTCAGGTTTTTTATATAAAATCGGCTACGCTTCGAGCCTTATTTCAAAATTTCATTTTCATGTGAGATACAATTCGGTTTTTATTTTTCCCCGTAAACTGACAGACGATTTATTATATTTTTGTCTATAAGCTTGAAACAAAAAACCCCGAGCTACCCAAAACTCATCGAACTTGCTCATATTTCAAGTGAAGTTTTACTAGAATTATAACGATATACGAACACGATATGTAAGTTGAAATTGCTGAACTAGGGATCCTACATTCAGAGATGTTGAGCCAATTGAGCATTGATAACTGTCAGAATCTCAGCCAAATGAGCGTTGTTATTTTTTTTCATTATTTCTAGTTGTTGAATTCTACTGTAGATTTTTCGGCTATGTTGCCGTCTGATTTATTAGAACATATTTTTAAATTTTGTCCAACGTTTCGGCATCGGGTTCGATGTCTTATTCAGGGAAAAAAAAAAAAGATTGTCAAGTGTGATGGGTGTTCCGTTACAAAGAGCAAACAAATGATTTCAGTTCTTCAGTTTAAAAGCATTGTTATTGTTTTTATCGCTAGAGTTTAGGACGAAATAAAATTGGAAACCTAGAAGACCTCAAAAAATATTTTCCCCATATTTCTACTTTTTTATGGTTTGCATCCGGTTTTAAAAGCAGCATGTCCAACATTTATGTTGAAATACGACGAAAAACAATCCCAGTTAAATCGGTTTAAAATAATTAGTGATCATTCGAATGTGCTTGTTTAAAATCAATCAAACTACACGCTATACACGGCATTCCGTTTACCAAAACGAACCCTGCCACACTTCCTACCTCATATATCCAACATCCCAGAGATTTATCGTGGATAATAAAATTGGTGCGAGTGAATATGCTGAGTTTAGCTCCACACAAACATTGTCCGATTTGGATAAAATTATGTCCAGAGCATCAGCGCAGCACCAAATAGAATGAATAAGCTGGCCGCCCGCCCATCCAAAAAAAGGTTTTTGTGTGCCATCCTTAAATCCAACTCGAAATGTAAGTTTGAGAATTTCTCATAACTATGTAGGGAAAGACGGTATAAACTGCCACTCCTGGCCAAACCACCCTTTTGTGATTTCTAGGAAACTACAACAAGCTAAGATTAAAAATCCGTTGGTACCTTTAAATATTCGTAAAACCATCATACTATGCGAATGTAGAAGTATTTTTATATTACTTAACTAGTCGACCCGGCAGTTGTCCTGCATAGTAGGCGAAAATGCGTGCTGTGAAGTGCCCATGCAAAATTTCCATACGATACTTAATTTTAGTTTTTCATTGTTTAGTCAACTTTACCCGTGATTTTATCATGAGGAAATAATATATAAACCCGTCGGAAAGGATTACGAACATATTTGCTGGAGAAATGAAGAAAATCCATCCAGCCGTTTTTGAGTTATGCGGATACGAACACAGACCATTTCATTTTTATATATAAAGAGATGGAAAAATAGCAAAATTCAAAAAGTTAAAGTTTCGATCTTACTTTCGATGTTTGGCAACAAAATAACTTTCCTCAATTGTTAATATGATATAAAATGGCTTCCCTCTTCAAAAATGTTGCGTTTTTCGAAAATATGTTTCACTGGCCAAATCGCCCCAGTATAGGCAGGACGATGTGCCCTTACCAACTGGACACAAGCGCGGCGAACCCAGCAGCAGTGTCTTCCGAATGGGATGGAAATTATTGCAATACAATTCTAACCTGCTTAAATGGATTTAGACTGTTTTTTTTTAATGACAAGCGCATAGTGGCTTGTAACCTTTTTATTATGTGGTAGATAGAATGCTAATGAAAGGGTACAAATCGTCTTTGGTTAAGGTGAGGCGTTTTGCCCAGACGCTTGTTGAATTCCTTTTTTCCGTGACTTTTCGAAAAAGCTTTGTTACGTGTTCTCCGTAATATTTTCATATAAATACTCACATGCAATTCGTTTACGATTTTTTAGACTACCAAATAACACAAAGTTTGCATAAATTGCGTTGAAAAGCAATAAGTTATTTGAGTATTGCATTAAGAGGGGGGGCATATTATACCGTCTTACCCTTTCTATATTTCATGCTTTATTTCCAGCATTGGCGTAACTAGCCCCGATACCTAGGGGGGCGTGTGGGGGGCTATAGCCCCTTCATCCATTTTCTCTATTTTGAGCTTCTTTTCTAAAATTCTCAAACATTTTAGCACCTCAATAAGCTATCTTAGTGGTAATGTGATAAATACGGTCCAACCAACTAAGGCAATGGTATCGGAGGTGAACTAGCTGTCGTAACCGAAAACGCTCCTAAACAGGCACTCGCCAACATGCCTTGGGCTAAAAACCTCTTTAATAAAGATTATAATAATAACTAAGGCAATTGCTCATCCATATTATCTTTTCTCAAGCACTTTCTTTGTGTTGTAGTCCACAGTGTCGAAGTGTGTTTGTTTACCAGCTGATGACTGCTACAACGAGTCAAATTGATGCCTATTGGCTATTGCGCCTAAGTGTAGTAGCGCTCGGCTTGGTCCCGCACACTGTGAGCCTCCAGGGATTCTGAAGGCAATCGATCAGGGCTTCCGACAGGAATGTTCCAGTGAGTCCGGAAGGAATGTTTCAGGGATTCCAAATCCTTCCAGGATATCGAATGTTCAGGTATTTCGTAGGTTATGTTCCAGGGTTGAAGGGAGGTTATGTTCGAGGGATTCAGAAGTAAATTTTCGAGGGACTCCGAACTAAATCTTCGAGGAATTCCTAATCAAACCGTCGATGTATTTCAAAGCGAATCGTCGAATCATTCCCAAGCAAGTCGTCGAGGAATTTCAAAGCAACTCGTCAGAGGGATTCTGATCGTCGAGGGTTTCCGAAGCAAATCATTGAATGATTCCGAGGCAAATCGTCGAAAGACTCTGAATTAAATATTCAAAGAAATCCGAAGCAAATCTCCCAACAATTCCGAAACAAATCTTCGAATTACTCCGGAGGAATTCCGAAGGAAATAACGACAGATTATGAAGCAAATCCTCCATTGATTATGAAGGGAATCCCCCACAGATTCCCGAGGGTAGCCTTCAACGATGCCGAAAGGAATCCAGTGTGGATTCTTCTGAATTCCGGTTGGAATAATTCGTTGATTCTGAAAGGAATTCCTTAGAAATTCCAATGAGGTTTCTTCTTCTTGGATTCCGATGGGACTTCCTCTCGGATGCTGATGAGAATCCTTCTCGTATGCTGATGGGAATCGTGGAGATTATCATGCTGCTATGTAAGCGGAAATATGCTGGAAAACTGTAACTCCAGTCCGTGATGGTTGACCAAATGTCTTTGACTGCTCTCCGTTGATGTTAATATCAAGCTTACTTTGATGCTTTCAAATGAATTAGATATTGCCTTTTCATAATTAACAACAAATGCAATTTCACTGCCACACATGAACCTTTCAGAAAAGAAAAACAAGCTCATTTGTCTTCCACTCATTGCATTATGACATACAGGGTGAATAACCCAAGTAACAATTTCCATGCTTCTTGGATTTATTTAATTCTTATAGCAGATTTATAATAGCAATCACCATAGCTAGTTGCTCGGTTTTATTATCGCTCTTATTGCTATCAATAAACCTTGCATAAACATACTGAAGAAAAAAGCTTTAAATGTCAAACGCCTATTGACCTTATGAGCTGCTTTTGCAGTTGTGATGAAGACCGTAATAAATCCCATTTGCAAACTCACATCGTACAAATCCACATTTTCTGGTCGTAATATGGTCAAATGTATAATTCCAATAAAGAATATTTGCATTGCAAAAGTTTATAACGGTGTTTTGATAAGAGCAAGATTTTTATGATCCAAAATTTATGATGGCCCATATTGGAAACGAAAAAGCTTTTTCATATCAATGAAATTTATCACTGAAAATTATGATTAGACGATGTTTTTACCAAGCAAAATACTTGTTTGGCAATTTATTTACATAACAAATATTGGTATGGAATATCTATATAATCAGAGAAGATTTACGAGAATTCCGTAATAATTATTTAAAATTTATTGTCCAAAACTACGTTATTTTGAGGGCGCGTGCTGTTCAATGTTATTTTTTCACTAACTTTCACCATGAAATCGATCGCGCACCTCATTTCGATGGAAGTAAAATGAAAAAAAAACAATCCTGAAAAAAATATTATTTTGCAGTCAACCTCAACATGATTTTCATCAACAGTTTATTTTGTTATTATTTTACTTCTGTTTTGTTTCTCTTTTTTCATTGCGACATTTTTTGACAGCCGCCGCAGCCAAATTCCCTTTTTGCGGGTGTCTAAATACTCTTATAATAGGTTTATAGTGGTTATTCAGAGAGGGCCACTTGGCCATATCCTGGGACATATCTTACTCTTATAGTGGTCATTAGAAGGTTGTCGTGTGATAGTGGGTTTTATTGTTAGATCTTAAAATTTGATCTAGAGAACTGTTCCTAGAGCGGAATAAAACTTGAAATGTTACTTGGGATGGGAGATAACTCTTTTGTCTTCAATCTTTTTCAGTAATTCATCATGCTATATTTTGAAAATTTATATCAGTACTAACTAACTAATCAAATCCTATAAGGGACTAATTTTTTTTCAAGGGAGTGTTAAGACCCCCCCTCTCCCTTGACCCCTTATTTACGCCAATGTTCTCCATTCATTTGTCTTCACAAGCTCTATTTCATCAATTTGCAACCGTTATAAGTAATCTGATCATGGGAACTACCGTCAAGTTTAATTCTTCATCATTGATGAACATTCTTTGGAAGTTTGTTCGGGTTTAATTGATCATAATGTCTACATTTATACCGTTAGTACTACCCTGGTTATGCTCGGCGACGTAGCCATGTCAATTGCTCTGAGGTCTGTTAATTTTTTGTTCAAGCTACAGCTATCCATGATCTTTATGGGTTGTTCCTGTCACTGGAACAAACAATCCATCAAGAACCGTTTCTGCTGGGTCACGTCACCTGTCAGCATGTGCATAATGCATTTCAACTTCTTTGGTAAATAACTGCAAAAGATTTGTTCATAACTGATTCATTCCATTAGCAGTTTTTCTAGCCCATGGCTTTCCGAATACATTTTCCCATTTCACACTCAACTTAAGTTAATCATCACCCTTCCGTCTCGGAAGCATGCGGTTCCCAAGTACAAGCGTCAAATATGGAAACAAACCGGACCGGAATGTTGGTCAAGGTCACGTGTCTCGCTAGGTTTTCCTTCGCTTTCTTTCGCTTTTCTAGGCGGACGGGGCCGGCCAACGACACGGGTATCATCATCTGAGATTTCAATTGTATGATAATATGCACACATCTTCGAAAACTTGAACTACAGTTAGGTATCTGCTGTTGCTGTGCGATGGCTTTTCTCACGTGTGTGGTGGCTTACATACGTCGTTTTCCTCGCTTTTCTTCGCGTCACAGCGAAGCATCAGTATCTCGTTGCCTTACTTTACGCAGAGCACTATCCACACCGAACGGTATCTAAATTAAGGGTATGCAGCACGGACACTTATGAGTGTTGAGAATATGAATTGACACTGTTGAGAATATGAATTGCTAAGCATTAAGTTCATACTAAATATTCTTATTGTAAATATGAGTAACTATTTGATCCACATGAAGAATGCACGAGCATTCAACAATAGGTGAAATCTTTAGCTGTTAAATATTTGGCGATTTCCTCTAAATATAAAAACTTGAGATCGAAAGGATTTATATTTAGGATATTTTTTTTTATTTTCAATGCTTGTTTAGTGGAATGCCTTCACTGACCATAAATTGGATGGGCGAATAGAATATAATATTTTGTTCCTGAATCCATTCTTTAATGAACGTAAAGTCTATATGGTGTACCCTCAACAAGAATGCTTTCATCCCAAGAGTTGAATTCGATGCTGGATGATTCGTATATATAAATACTTCACTCATATCAGACGCGACTCGCTATCGTTTGGCCCAGTCTCGAGAACTGGTTACCGATTGGCGAGTCATCGCCACCGCCATCGTCATGTTATCGTCGCCGTGGTGGTTCAGAGACGCGAAGAAGAACCCCGAATGCAGTGCAAATGTATCTGAGGGGCGGGCGGCTGCCTTCCTCTCGTGAGAAGAAAAGGTCCCAGAGGAAACGATCACATCTCATCTGACCACATAACAAACTATAACAATTTGCCGTATTGTGGAGCATTGGATTCCATTAATGAGAACTAACTGTTGTGATCATTGTGGGAGAATTTTTCAATGGGATGCCAGTGATTTGCTCTTGTGAGCATGGATCTGGGAGGAGGGAAGCGCGTGGACCCATTACTTTTATGATGCTTGACGAATTTAATTCGTTGGAATAATTTTCTGGTTTATTTGAATTTTGGATGATGAGTTGTACACTAATGAGCTTGACGGTCAGATTAACGGATTATTTCGTCTTATTCTTTAATGGCCCTACGTTCATGAGACGTTCTTATCAAAGTGTTTGATTAGCATTTACACAGTTATTAGTTAAAGGCAGCCTATGCTTGCCGTTGCATGAATACGCATCTTATTTGGCAAGCACAATATACATATGCACAAACTGAATTATTTTGTATACATCTGTCCTTGTTTGTTTTCCATTCATTCCCATTGACAATGATTATATCACAGACAAACAGACGTAACTCTTCATACAAACAGTTCGAAAAATTATCGTCATTCGTTTTTCAGACAATACTGCCATCTGTTATCAGAATCGCGAGAAACACAGCCGGCCATGATTATTTTCCATTTGACGTTGGCTCCTAACGCATACATCTATATCAATCATCATCATCATCGTCATCAACACATAAAACATTCAGCAGCATATACACTAATCAAATGTCAAAGCGATTGAACACTAGCGCCTCTCTTGGCACAATCGCGTAGCACAGATGTTTTTCAAATCAACCGTTGAACACGTGAACGATGTTGAAATGAGAAGTGTTACGTCTGTTTGTCTGTGATTATATTGCGTGTTTTGTGCCATAAAAGAGTACTGTGAGAATAATTTTCGGTCTATTATTTATCTATTTGATGCAAAATCACTTCATTAGTTTTGAGAAATTGACTTAATGTTATAGGGGAACGGTTTGGCACTTCATCACAAAGCTCCTATTTCCATCTCATGAAAAACAAAAATATGAAAAGGAATTTAGTTTGTTTCTCATTTTTGTGATTTTTTCACCAGTGAGCACGCGTGTTAGCAAAAAAAAAGCGGCGAGATTGGTGCTGTATTTCTTTGTTTTGCGATGAGATGAATATACATTCAGTGAGATGAAAAACGGAACAGTTCTCCTACTATGATGTTGAAAAAACAGAAATTTTGTTTTCCAATCCTTTTTTTCTATCAAAGCCCTATTCATTATCCAAAACATTGCAAATTATGTCGTTGGATATAAGGAATGCATATGTCTAATTATCAGCAATTAAAATTATATAATTAAAAGTATACACATTGAAATTTTGAAAAAAATATCGTTTCGGGTAAAATCGACAAAATTATTCCCCTTGAATCTATGACGAAAAGTCGAATGTACATTTGATCAATACACCTTGCCTTCCTTGTTGAGCACCTTTTCTAACCCGTTAAGGTGAAGGTGGGTTGAGTACCAAAACAAAGCTTTGAAAGTATTGGTACAATAAAAACTGTCATATACTGTAGTAGTATTGGTGTCGTATTTAGAAAAAAAAAACAAAGAATATTAGTAGGGTGGTTCAAAACACGACCCAGCACCACCACGCTCACTCGATTCCGTCCCATGCTCCGAGTGTCCTCCAAAAACCGATTTGAACAAAAACTGGTTGAGCGCAAACCGGTTCAAGTTCGTATGAAATCTAGTATGGGAAACTGAACCTTTTATTACATTGGCTACAGCGCCTCCCCTCCAAACGCTGCACAATTAAAATAAATCGCCGAATTCGGTAAAATTTTACCGAAATCTCAACAGCAGAACTGTTCGGTAAATAATTTAACTGATTTTCGGTGATTTTGACATTTGAGCAATGGAAAAAATTCCAAAAAATCTGTAAAATAAATTACCGAACAGTTCTGCTGTTGAGATTTCGGTAAAAACAAAAAGCAACATTCCTGAGATTTCACTGAAAATCGCACCGCAGGAAAGATCCATTGATTACGTAACGCAAAAATAGCATTTTATAACCCACTCACCCCCACGTCACACTTCTTGTACGAAGCATTTGCCCCTTGCGCGATTGTGTAGACTAGACTAGACTAGAAGTATTTGCCCCTGGTGCGATAGATATCACAGACAAATTCTGGGTATTTTGTTGAATTGCACGTTTCACTGATGTCTTCTGAGAAGCCTAATGATCATGCTAAAGATTCGCAATCTCGCTTAAAATCGACTCCCAACTATTGGAACGACCATTCTATATGGATTGTCTATGGAGTTGAAGCTCTTGAATATTTCATCCAGTCATATGGTCTCCCCCCTCGCCATCGCCCAATGACGGAGTGCCAGAATCAGAATAATGTTAAATTCAACCTCGTCATATTAACTGTCATACAAACTAGCCCAATCCATCGGATAACACCCAAATTATAAATCATAATCGACTGAGCGTGGCGGAGCAAAATTATTTTTTAAACCATCCTGTTTATTAGTTTGCTGCTGCCGGTGCCGTTGTTTACATTCGCTCCGCGATCAATTTTTATTTGTTTTTTTCGGGCAAAAATAGCAGTTTATATTAAGTTTTCGGTTTAAACAAGTGACTGATTTCGAAAATTTATGTTTAATTTGCATTACATCAACATTTCGGGGTGTTTATGTGCGGAGAAGTGAGTAAAAACTTGATATTTTCAGTGCCTTTGAGAAGAATTAAGTGCAGTGATAAACCCACCAAATCGCGAACAGTTAATAAATTGGCACGAAACAGCTGATTCATGATATTATTCGAGCTGAAATACATAGGACTCTTTGGATAAACATATTCATTATCACGAGAAGTGAATAAATATGCTGTGAACAGGCTAGTAGTGGAAATGTTCCGATCTCAATCTCACTGTACATATATCCATCTCATCGCTAAACAAAGAAATACAGCACCGAATTCGTCGCTTCTTTTTGTCAACATGCGTGCTCACTGCTGAAAAAAATCACAAAAATAATAAACAAACCAAATTCCTTTCCATTTCTTTGTTTTTGATGGGATGGAAATAGGAGCTATGAGATGAAGTTGCGAACCGTTCTCCTAATTTGAATATTAAACTTTTGTTCGATGCTGTTCGAAGCATTCGAATGCTGGTGGGAGAGGGGTGCGGGAGGTGTGGAGTTGACCCGTGGAAGGTCCGGTGCCATCTTGACTACCATCGTGGTACTCTTCCAACTATGTCCTTAACCCATTAACGCCCGAATAAACTCATTCTCATAATAATCACTTGATTCACGGTTAGAAAAAAGTACCTAATTTTAGGTACTTTTTTTCTCTTGCATCTCCTTCTCTCTTCCCTTTGTTGTCATAAAATGAAGAGCAAAACCACTCAACAAGGGCATTAAAGTGTGGGAACCCAACGTTGAGTAATCTCATGTTTACAAAAGTTGAGTGAAATTTACCTAAGTTTTGGCTAGTTTCTATTTAAAATTAAGTAAATTTTATTTAATATTAAGTGAATTTTACTTAATTTCGAGAAAAAGTTACTTAATATTAGGTTCCCGTACAGAACCCCCGATTTGAGTGAAAAGTACCTAATATTAGGTACTTTTTTTTTAACCGTGTTGTTTCAAGGTTGATCTCAATATACTGAAATAATATACTTAAAATAATAAAATTTTAAATCCACAGTCACATTTTCTTTAACACGGTGGGCCATATGTGCGTAAAATGATTAAAAATGATTTTACCCATTGAGTACTATAATCGATACTCAATGTCGATCGATGTCAAAAATTCGCTTCTGGTGACTAATGAGCACGTGCACACCATATTTGAGATCGATAAGCATCATCGTCAGTATGCAATTGGCCCTGACGAAAGCGAGAAAACAATATGGGAGCCGGGTGATGTTTTTTTATTTCACCCGGCAAGGGATATAGGGAGTCAGTTTAAAAATGCTTATTAAGCGTTTTTTGGGTTAGAAATTTAATTTACTTTTATATTGGTAACACAAAATTTGAGTTATTTTGATTCAAAAAACATGTGTAGATAAGGAGCCTAACATGTAGTTTTACAAAATTCTAACTAAACATATTAAAAAGTTTTCAACATATCACTGTTAATAATATTTTAAACGCATTTTAAAATATACTTATTATACCTCACCGTGATTTCACGCACACGTCCGCCACCACTAGATGGGAACAGCGCTGTTGCGTCAAAGCGAATACTTTTGCGTTCTACATCACACGTTTAATGATATATGTGATATGTGTGAGTGATTTCGCCTCGAACTGTCAGAGTCCCTTCGAATAGCCATGATCGCGAACGTTTCCAGCATGAGCCGCAACAATACTTACTTTTTCGGAGGATTTTCCTCTTGTTTCGAATGCGAAACAATAAAAATTCATCGAAACAATTGGAGAAGCCTCCCAAGAAGCATTGGAAAGTTGGCTTACTTTAACATAGACTTGAAAACATACAATTGAGGTTAGGTCCGATTTTCGACTGCTCTCTCACTGTGTGAAATGAACTCATCAAAAAACATTAGCCGTCAGTTACACTAATATGAGTAACATGCCAGTTACTCAAAATATGAGTTGTTCCAGTTTTGTGTGAATGGAACACAAAATTGTGTTAATCACTTCAAGCGTGTACGTTAGAGTGGGGCACAGGCTTGTAAAATGTCATCTGCATGTCATTTGACTAATTTGTTCATAACTTTCTCTAGAAGCCAAATTTATTCCATAATTTTAGATGTACTCATAACGCTTGAGTAGGGCTATATTTTTGTCCAAGGGTGCATTGCTCTAAATATAACATCTGAGGCTGGAGAGTGAAAACTCTCCAAAATGTCACGTGTCATTTGACATAATGTCATTTGAATGACATTTTGCCTCCCACGCCCCAGATTACAAATTTACAGCAATGTATTGTTAGAAAAAGTTGTTGGCACATCTAAGCGCTATAAGTTCGTCATACATCATGATTTGATAGCTACCTTCTGAAAAAAGTTCTGGGAAAATTATACAAACGAATGCAAATGACATTTTACAACACTGGTGGGGCATCATGGTATTTTTTTTCAAATCAATGGTTTTTCGATTCCATTAGGGGTCCCAAACAACTGTGCAGAGTTTGGGCCCGATTGGTTGCTTCCTCGCTTTCCGCTTTGTTAGAATTTAATGTTATTTCAAAATTATTGATCTCATACGGCTGGGATGCTGATTGGAGTTATTCGGAATCATTTTTCAACGTAAAAATCAGGACAAGAAAGAAGAAGGTTTTTGCCCACACACAACTATAGATAGGTTGCCCGGTAGTGTTGGCAGGAACATTGATTTCTTCCATATGATTCGAACAATCAATCTTCGAAGCGTTATAACATTAGACGTAAACGTTCCAGCAAAGTACCATCTTCAGCAAAGTGTTTCGGCATCTTTCAGACTATATGCGAACGTAATGAGGCACGTGATTGACGATAAATTTCCATACAAATTTCAAACGCGATGCGGATAGCAGGGACGCAATCAATCGAGCCCATCTTTTGCACAGTTGATTGGGGTCCCAAAACGATTAAAAAAAACCTTGATTGGATGATGTTTACGATTTTCCATATAACTGCGCTCACTTTAGTGTACGTCCAAATCTAATACAGGTTAAGAAGAGAAAAATAATTTTGACACTCATTACTTCAAGAGACTGACAATCTTCTGATCAACATTCAAAAATATTTTTTTTAGTAATGTATAGGACGTCGCCTTGGTTAGCGCGAAATATTTCATTGTACTACTTTTTTTTCCTGTTCGGGTGTGCCACTGCGACCAATTATTAGATCTATTGTAGCGTTACCCGTATCCTTAGTGTTTAAGTGCATGTCGAATTACTCCAGTGCTATTGAGAAGCAATGCAGTATCGGTTTCGATACAGTTGTTTTCTCAAAACCACCATGTCAAGGTCCCGCTATTTAGACCCTTCATAGAGAGCAATCCCATTGAAGGTGCGTCCCTTATCAATAGGAAATCAATCCTTTCTTGAGAAAACAGAACAGTAATACTATTTTTGGCCATGCATCGGAGCCCTAGCCACATCCTTGTCTTGCTTCTAGAATATCACCAGTGAAACTCTTAAAACCCGGGATTTAGCTCTGTCTACAAGACCATTTCAAGCAAGAGAATTTGTTCAGTAATAAGAACTTCCGTTGTACTACATTAGTTCAAGAACACCAAAACTAACACCGTGTTTCACTCCAAAACGGATCCAATGTGGATTTAAAAATTCTATATCGTGCGCCCTAGAGGTGCAAGAAAAATTTGACGAAGGAAAAATCTTTCCGACCGATTCATCATTGGTGGTGTATTGTTTGTCTCTTTTTGCCTTCCGCTAAATGATTACTGTGGTAGTGCGGCAGCACAAAACTCAGTTAAGGTCAGTTATTATTTCACGCATGCTGCGACGCAGCAAAGCTAAGTCAATAAAAATGACAGTTGTGCGTTGCCTCCGTATCGAGTGGTGTGTCCCCGAAAAAGCGAGCACTTTGAAACTTGGATTCCGTCAGAAGTGATCTTAAAACACGTAGTTGTTGATTGCTAATTTTACTTCCTCTTTAATGAGCAATGCACTCATACGCGATTGCATATTTTATCGCACATTCTACATAATTCTCGCCCGGTGGTTCCTGCACATTATGGTAGATTGTATTTATTTTGACAGAAGCAACGTGTGCTACAAGTGCACTATCTATCAAGTACTTATAAATTAGCTTATAAATTATACAATTTTCGCCGGGTTACTGCTGCATGCTCACTGTAAATTTGTTAAAGTCTTCTTCTTCTTCTTATTGGCATTATATCCCCACACTGGGACAGAGCCGCCTCGCAGCTTAGTGTTTATTACGCACTTCCACAGTTATTAACTGCGAGGTTTCTTAGCCAAGTTACCATTTTTGCATTCGTATATCAAGAGGCTAACACGATGATACTTTTATGCCCAGGGAAGTCGAGACAATTTCCAATCTGAAAATTGCCTAATTTGTTAAAGTGCTGCCCATGAAATGAAGAAGGCGAAATCTCTGGAAATGTTATAAGCTAGATTTTGCATTAGAAGCATATTTTCAATCTTGTTGTCGTTATTTATGTTTCGTCCATGTTTATAGAACTTAATATTTTGTTCATTTGACCTTTTGTTCCTTCGACCTTTTGTCTCTTCGACCTTTTGCCCCTTCGACCTTTTGTCTTTTCGACATTTTGTCCGTCGACCTTTTGTCCTTCGACTTTTTGTCTTTTGGCCTTCTGTCCCAATGTCTTATTTCCATCGCTGATCCGAATGGTTATGTGCTAGACACGATCGCTCGACGTAAACTGCGTAAAACAGATTATACGATTGAGAGGGTCCCGTAGCGTAGATGGCTACACGATCGCCTTACAAGCGGGTGGCCATGGGTTCGATTCCCAGCCCCTCTGTGTCTGAATGCTGGTCAATTGTGGAATGGGTAGAACAAACTAACGCGAGTCTGGAGACCGTTCTGCACATTCAAATCTTTTCGATCGCGCACCAATTACTTAACTTCTCGACCGCTCACAGCAAAACAAAATTATGTGAGTCTCGAGACCGTTCTGCACATCCAAATAATGTTCGATCGCGTGCCAGTTCTTTGATTACCTACATATGTAACTGATTTCGAACAAAACTGGCGTAGCTCAAAATATAGAAATTGTTTGGCACGACAATTTAAAATTTTCACTTTAAAACCCCAACTGTATTGCCCATTGGTGACAATGCCTTTCTCTGACTGCTTAATTCGACTTAGAGTGGTTAATGCAACTCAAGGTGAATTGCCCATTAAATGGCGATTAAATGCTTTAAAGTGTTTCATGCAAATTCAAGGGGTGCTGCTCAAATGGTCCGATAACCTTGTTTACTGTTGATAATAAAAAGTTTTTAAAAAAATGGCAAATTGGCGCTAGTTTCCGATTCCGTTTCGCGATATATAAATCTCAAAAATTCTTTTAAAAAATAAAGGCGCAGATGATTTCACACATGATTTCATGACGGCCCTTAGAATTTTTTTATTTTACATCCTATATGGTGCGTAAGAAAATGACAGACCACCCGACCCTATTGTTCTCCTTTTTGTGCGAATCACCGCACAAAAGTAGAGCGCAAGGATCAACCGCACCAGACAGCGTTCGTAACGAGACTCTGAAAGTTTTACTGGGTTTGTAAAGAATTTGAATTTTCAATGGTTTTTTCGTTGATAATCAATGGACTTGAGAAAATGATGGACAGTTTCCGAGTCGATTGATAAGAAAATCTTGAAAATCCACCAAAAGATGAAGGAGTTATACGCGTATGAAATCTCGCCTAATTTCGTGACGGTTTTGAATTTGGAAATTTTTGTTCCACACACTGTATCCGAACTGTCGACCTATGTAAAAACCTTCAAAAATATGAATGCTCCAGGATCAGGCATTGAAAGCGTGAGTGAAGTGGACGAACATTGATCTAATTGAATCATAGCATCCTATGCTATTGAGTGAACAGCCTTGCTCAGATGGATACCAAACAATGATTATGAGCGATCGTTGCTGCGTAAACAACGAGCAACAGAGTTCGCCAAACCATACTTGGTATGGTATCCAGGGAAGCTACGATTGGAGCATTTGTGTTAGGCTCGCTCTACTAGAGTAAAACCAAAACACATCAGGTGTTCTGCTTTATTCACTCTGCTTTCAAGTAGCTGGAATGGAGGAGAGAAAGTATCAAAGCCTCCTTTGCAGTGTATCAGAGTTCCATTCTTGTAGCGGACTTAATTTTCCTAATGTCTGAAAAGATTTTTCTAACAGTGGTAACAACACTCATTGTTAGGTTACCAAGTGATTTGCCTCACTCAGTTGTCTCCCATTGGTGAGCAATGAAGATCTTTAAACATTGAATCAACGAACGCCAAATTTCAACGGTCTAGAAAGCATCAGCGATTAGGCCGCAGTAGAGCATCAAGTTGGTATGAATTTAGCCGATTTTTACTCATGATCTGATTTTTTTTCAATGCCTGCCCAGGATTCGACAATATCTGCAACTTGGAGCTTAAGCACACGAAGTCAACCAAAGTGATCCTTATCCGGAAACCTAGAAACGACCCAACCTCATCAAAAAGCTATCAACCCCTTAGCCTACTGTCAGTGTAATCAAAGTTTTTTAAATCCGAATTAACGCCGTCTCCACTAATCTTTCGATCAAAACAATATTTTGCCCAAGGAACAGTTTGGTTTCCGCCGAGGTCGGTCAATCGTGCATCAGCAAACCCGAGTCGAAAACATTCTTATTCGGAACAAGTCTGGAAGTTCTTCGCCAGCTGGAAGATCATATTCCCTCACTACCGATTCCGTAGAACTCGTCAAATTTAATATATTAATAATTTCACATTTTACGTTTATACAAGTTCGATGCCTACCCTTAACCGATTTGCTTTCAAATCTTTACATAATAACTGATATAAAATCAGGATTTAATACACATAACATTTATATTGGTTTATTTGCCGTTTTACGGTATGCCAAGTTTATTATACATTTCCTGTTTCTTATATAATTCGTTTCTGAGCGTTTACTGCATTGCTCTCTCTATAGTGACTGACAAGCTCGTGGTCCAATTATGTTCGAACTAAAGAAGAAAGCTAATAATATTCTATACCGATCCAGAGCATAAAAATCATATTTCCAATAGAACTGCAGAAATAGCCACATTGGAGTGGATCTATCATTTCCACCTATAGCAATTACTGAATAGAACCCGAGAAGTACACAAAAATAAACAAATTAGGAAAGATTGCACCCAAGATCTGCTGCGTATAATTAAAACGAGAGCTGTCAGAGCTATTAGTAGTTTTTTTATAACTCTATTTGGGTGACTTTTGGTTCAGGTGCTGTCTCGCCACCGGAAACCAGTAGCTGTTCTATTAGCAATCATTATATAGGGTAGTGAGCTAATTCCCGTCGTAGTAGGTAGTGCTTGGTTTTCAAATCTAATTTATACGCCAGCCCAACTACTTACTCTAACTAAGTTGTATGCAACACGTATTTTAGAGTTCCTAGTTTTCATTGTGTACTATTAGCGCATTGAACAAATCATAGTTTATTGAGAATCGGCAATCAAAAATACCCTTCAAATTTTTCAAATTTGTCTTATGAAAATCTGTTTACGTCCATGAGAATTTTCATTCGTCCAGTCTAAAACTCGATGGATTGCTGTCAAATAAATCTGTTGGTATTGGTGTGCGATTTCTACAAGTACACCAAATTAGTTTTTTATGCGGTATCATACCGTGTTAAATAAAAATAACATAAATTCAATTAATATTGGCCTGTTCTGAATATGATATGTGTACATTGTGAAACATTGAATAGAATATGTGTACGGAGGATGTTCGCGGCTATCCAAGAAATACCTGAAGTGGAGGTCTTCAGATCTACACGCGTATCCAATGATATACAGGCCTGTTTTGTAAATGTAATATACCCATTGTGGTACATATAACAGAATCTGCGTATGGACGATCTTCACGGTTATCCAAGAAATTCCTGAAGTGAAGGCCTTCAGGTCTACACGCATAACCAATGATCTACAGGCCTGTTTTGTAAATGTAATGTACCCATTGTAGTACATATAACAGCATCTGCGTATGGAAGACGTTCGCGGTTAACCAAAAAATACCGGCAGTGAAGGCCTTCAGATCTACACGCGTAACCAATGATCTACAGGCCTATTTTGTTAATGTAATGTACCCATTGTGGTACATATAACAGAATCTGCGTATCGAAGACGTTCGCGGTTATCCAAGAAATACCTGAAGTGGAGGTCTTCAGATCTACACGCGTATCCAATGATCTACAGGCCTGTTTTGTAAATGTAATATACCCATTGCGGTACATATAACAGAATCTGCGTATGGAAGATATTCACGGTTATCCAAGAAATCCCTGAAGTGAAGGCCTTCAGGTCTACACGCGTAACTGATGATCTACAGGCATGTTTTGTAAATGTAGTTTACCCATTGTGGTACATATAACAGAATCTGCGTATGGAAGATCTTCACGGTTATCCAAGAAATCCCTGAAGTGAAGGCCTTCAGGTCTACACGCGTAACCAATGATCTACAGGCCTGTTTTGTAAATGTAATATATCCATTGTGGTACATATGATATAATCTGCGTATCGAAGACGTTCGCGGTTATCCAAGAAATACCTGAAGTGGAGGTCTTCAGATCTACACGCGTAACCAATGATCTACAGGCCTGCTTTGTAAATGTAATGTACCTATTGTAGTACATATAACAAAATCTGCGTATGGAAGACGTTCGCGGTTATCCAAGAAATACCGGAAGTGAAGGCCTTCAGATCTACACGCGTAACCAATGATCTACAGGCCTGTTTTGTAAATGCAATATACCCATAGTGGTACCTATGATAGAATCTGCGTATGGAAGATCTTCACGGTTATCAAGAAAAACCTGAAGTGGAGGCCTTCAGATCTACACGCGTAACCAATGATCTACAGGCCTGTTTTGTAAATGCAATATACCCATTGTGGTACATATAATAAAATCTGCGTATGGAAGATCTTCACGGTTATCCACAAAATACCTGAAGTGAAGGCCTTCAGGTCTACACGCGTAACCAATGATCTACAGGCTTGTTTTTTAAATGTTATGTACCCATTGTAGTACATATAACAGAATCTGCGTATGGAAGACGTTCGCGGTTATCCAAGAAATACCTGAAGTGGAGGCCTTCAGATCTACATGCATAACCAATGATCTACAAGATGGTTTTGTAAATGTAAGGTCCCTTTAATATCGACTCATGGAGGTTTCACAGTAACAGAATCTGCGTATGAAAGCCGTTCGCGGATATCCAAGAAATACCTGAAGTGGATCATTTCAGATCAACACGCTTGTTTTGGCTTATATATACTTTTGGCTTATAAGGTTTGTTTTGAATATATAATGTACCCATTATTCTTGCCTTTCTCGTACAACAAAGTTGTACCGAAAGGCTATCATTTCACTCCAAGAACGAACTTTTTATAGAAGGCCCGGAGACCCATAGTGTTATACAGTCAAACCTCCATGAATCGATATTGAAGGGACCATCGACTCATGGAAATATCGAGATGGGGAATAGGAAATCTTTGGAATTCTGTTTGAAGGGACCATCACAGTAACCCAGAAAATATTTTTGAATATGGGATAATTTGCTTCCATGAGTCGATATCGAGTCATAGAACATCGACTCATGGAGGTTTGACTGTATATGTACCAATCTACTCGACTCAACGAACTGTATGCATGTGTGTATGTGTGTGTATGTGTTTGTGTATGTGTGTGTATGTGTGCACAAAAGCTAAGAAAAACATTAGACAACTTTTCTTATAGCAATCCTTAGCCGATTTTCTCGCAACAAGTTTTATTCGATAGAAGGCAAAGCCTAGTTGATCGCGTTTGAAAGTTATTACGAAAATGGTACATTAAACTGAGCCATATAAGCGACATATAAGGTTACCCAAGTAACATTTTTAATTTTATTTGGATTTATTCAAGTTTTATTGCAGTTTTATCAAGGATTCGCATAAAATGTAGAGTTTTATCATAGTTTTCATATAGTCCAAGTTACCTCAAAGCTAAATTCTCTTATAATAGTTTTATGATATGCTCCAGGTCCATCTTAAGCTGTTTATTTTGATAAATTATGCAGCAAGAGCACTCTATCCCAATTGAAACCAAAAAGTTTTGAGAAAGTTTTATGGTACTCTTCATTAAGAAACGACGATCTTGAAAATGCCCTTTTAAAACTATGTGGTTTTGATTGGGAGAAAGTGCTCTTGTTGAAGAATATATCAAAACAAACAAAACATAATGTCAAATTGCACGCAAACAAGTGTATAAATTAAAAACAAGTGGATCAAAGGCAAAAATAATGTAAATTTATCCCATATGTGGAAACTCCATTTGCGCAAGCATCTGTTTTTTTTTCTATCGGAGTTTTCTTTCTATCAGATCATCAGCTGCAGTTTTCTTTCTATCGGATCAAATTTACCACCAGCTGTCTTGATCTTCCAATACCAGACAGATTTCATATCCTCCCATTTATCATATGATCGATCAATTTTCCTCAAAATACATATTTTCTCGATTTTTTGAGCATTCGTAATCATAACCAACTGGGTACAATACACAGGCGAATTTCTCCAGTTTTCAACGGACGGTTGAGCTACGCAACAAATACTGGCAAGTTAAGTATTTATAAGATAGATTTTTGAAATCTTTAACATATTGTTGCAAAATCGCGACCAAAAATCATTATCGAACTATCAACTCTACTCGTATTTCGAAGCTGGTTTATTTTTAATAAAGAAGTATTAACTATTTACTTTTTGACTAAAAATAACCCTATAGATGTTTAACTAACAGGTAAACAAATAAGTTATATGAATTTCTTTTTCAGTTGAATTGCATGTTATTATATGACAATATTCGCAAAATGGATGATTTCGGCTCAATATGTGTCGTTTTTTTATTGCAATCATGCGTGCCCACTACTGAAAACCATCACAAACATGGAAATCAAAACATTTTGCGCTCCAATTCTTTGTTCTCGATTGTTATTGATATAGATAGATAGATATTATGAACCCGAGGAGCAGTAACCCTATTGAGGTTTAATTTAATTCAACATTTTGTGCAGATAAGTTTAGACAGACAGACATACACAGTTTAGTAAATATTTAACGGTGAACTCTTCCCAAATGAACGACTTGTTTTCAATGGATATGTAAACAACATGTTATAATGAAAGCACCAAACTTATAACGCTCTTCAATAAAACTTCTTAGTTTTGACCAGTACTAGTTAGTTTTATTCAAGACAAACTAAGCTTCGTCAAGATTGCGATAAATCTAGTTCAGTTTATCATGCTCCTGCATAAACCTAACAGGTTTTGTATGAGATAAAGTGGATTTAATCCAATCTTATGATGGTTTTCGATAAAACTATTGAAATCATGGCGGATTATCGTCTGCGTCAAATTTCTTGATGGAAGCCATTTCTATATGAACGCTGAAAACCTTGCTGAAAACTATTTGTTTTCATTTTACATGCATGAGTCATTATAAATATAAACAAGTATTAACATCAGCGGATCTAGATAACGAAAACACATGCTGTCAAATTCCTTAGTAATCCTAACAGGGTTTTATGCTGATCTTTCATGCCATCATAAGTTCACTTTGATAAAACTAACAAGTTTTAAGCGAACCTTGAAAAATGGTCTTGAACACCTTCTCAAGAGTGGGCCTCTTTCGTCTTATAGTGGTTTTATGGCTGTCTTGGAGCAAGCTTGTAGGACAATTGGTTTTAAATGTGGTTTTAATACACAAGTCTAGAAGAGTGCTTCAGGTGCATCATAAAATCAATTTTGCTACTTGGGTAGTGTCTTGACTAAATGCGAGAAAGGCAGTATCACTATTCGGTGAACTAAGTTGGGGTTTTTTCCTTTGAGGTCGTTCAACAATGATGTCACAGGTTTTAGGAGAGGAGGGGTTTGTAAGATTTTGTGACACTGCATATACAAGGTATACAAAAAAGCGTGACAGACGAGGGAGGGGGTCTAGAAATCTCAAAAAATAGTGGACGTCATATTTAATTCATCCCTTTATTTGTGTGTTTTTAAGTTTAAAATCAAGTTCAACACAAATGTATTCAATATGAAGAGAGCATGAACCATATTTAAAATCGGAACATTGATCTTCATCTACGCGTGAAGATCAAATTGCTTTACTCCAGGGATTTCTTGAATGACCAAGAACATATGCTGTGAGGGCATTCTGTTATTCGTACTACAGAGAGCATGTACTATATTTGAAACCGGAAAATTGATCTTCAGTTACACGTGTAGATCGAAAGGCCTTACTCCAGGGATTTCTTGGATGACCAAGAACATATGCAGTGAACGCATTCTGTTCTTTGTACTACAGAGAGCATGTACCATATTTGAAACCGGAAAATTGATCTTCAGTTACGCGTGTAGATCGAAAGGCCTTACTCCAGGGATTTCTTGGATGACCAAGAACATATGCAGTGAACGCATTCTGTTCTTTGTACTACAGAGAGCATGTACCATATTTGAAACCGGAAAATTGATCTTCAGTTACACGTGTAGATCGAAAGGCCTACTCCAGGGATTTCTTGGATGACCAAGAACATATGCAGTGAACGCATTCTGTTCTTTGTACTACAGAGAGCATGTACCATATTTGAAATCGGAAAATTGATCTTCAGTTACGCGTGTAGATCGAAAGGCCTTACTCCAGGGATTTCTTGGATGACCAAGAACATATGCAGTGAACGCATTCTGTTCTTTGTATTACAGAGAGCATGTACCATATTTGAAACCGGAAAATTGATCTTCAGTTACGCGTGTAGATCGAAAGGCCTTACTCCAGGGATTTCTTGGATGACCAAGAACATATGCAGTGAACGCATTCTGTTCTTTGTACTACAGAGAGCATGTACCACATTTGAAACCAGGAAAATTGATCTTCAGTTACACGTGTAGATCGAAAGGCCTTACTCCAGGGATTTCTTGGATGACCAAGAACATATGCAGTGAACGCATTCTGTTCTTTGTACTACAGAGAGCATGTACCATATTTGAAATCGGAAAATTGATCTTCAGTTACGCGTGTAGATCGAAAGGCCTTACTCCAGGGATTTCTTGGATGACCAAGAACATATGCAGTGAACGCATTCTGTTCTTTGTACTACAGAGAGCATGTACCATATTTGAAACCGGAAAATTGATCTTCAGTTACGCGTGTAGATCGAAAGGCCTTACTCCAGGGATTTCTTGGATGACCAAGAACATATGCAGTGAACGCCTTCTGTTCTTTGTACTACAGAGAGCATGTACCATATTTGAAACCGGAAAATTGATCTTTAGTTACACGTGTAGATCGAAAGGCCTTACTCCAGGGATTTCTTGGATGACCAAGAACATATGCAGTGAACGCATTCTGTTCTTTGTACTACAGAGAGCATGTACCATATTTGAAACCGGAAAATTGATCTTCAGTTACGCGTGTAGATCGAAAGGCCTTACTCCAGGGATTTCTTGGATGACCAAGAACATATGCAGTGAACGCATTATGTTGTTTGTACTACAGAGAGCATGTACCATATTTGAAACCGGAAAATTGATCTTCAGTTACACGTGTAGATCGAAAGGCCTTACTCCAGGGATTTCTTGGATGACCAAGAACATATGCAGTGAACGCATTCTGTTATTTGTACTACAGAGAGCATGTACCATATTTGAAACCGGAAAATTGATCTTCAGTTACGCGTGTAGATCGAAAGGCCTTACTCCAGGGATTTCTTGGATGACCAAGAACATATGCAGTGAACGCATTCTGTTATTTGTACTACAGAGAGCATGTACCATATTTGAAACCGGAAAATTGATCTTCAGTTACGCGTGTAGATCGAAAGGCCTTACTCCAGGGATTTCTTGGATGACCAAGAACATATGCAGTGAACGCATTCTGTTCTTTGTACTACAGAGAGCATGTACCATATTTGAAACCGGAAAATTGATCTTCAGTTACACGTGTAGATCGAAAGGCCTTGCTCCAGGGATTTCTTGGATGACCAAGAACATATGCAGTGAACGCATTCTGTTCTTTGTACTACAGAGAGCATGTACCATATTTGAAACCGGAAAAGTGATCTCCAGTTACACGTGTAGATCGAAAGGCCTTACTCCAGGGATTTCTTGGATGACCAAGAACATATGCAGTGAACGCATTCTGTTCTTTGTACTACAGAGAGCATGTACCATATTTGAAACCGGAAAATTGATCTTCAGTTACGCGTGTAGATCTAAAGGCCTTACTCCATGGATTTCTTGGATGACCAAGAACATATGCAGTGAACGCATTCTGTTCTTTGTACTACAGAGAGCATGTACCATATTTGAAACCGGAAAATTGATCTTCAGTTACGCGTGTAGATCGAAAGGCCTTACTCCAGGGATTTCTTGGATGACCAAGAACATATGCAGTGAACGCCTTATGTTCTTTGTACTACAGAGAGCATGTACCATATTTGAAACTGGAAAATTGATCTTCAGTTACACGTGTAGATCGAAAGGCCTTGCTCCAGGGATTTCTTGGATGACCAAGAACATATGCAGTGTACGCATTCTGTTCTTTGTACTACAGAGAGCATGTACCATATTTGAAACTGGAAAATTGATCTTCAGTTACACGTGTAGATCGAAAGGCCTTGCTCCAGGGATTTCTTGGATGACCAAGAACATATGCAGTGAACGCATTCTGTTCTTTGTACTACAGAGAGCATGTACCATATTTGAAACCGGAAAATTGATCTTCAGTTACGCGTGTAGATCGGAAGGCCTTTCTCCAGGGATTTCTTGGATGACCAAGAACATATACAGTGAACGATGTTCTTTGTACTACAGAGAGCATGTACCATATTTGAAACCGGAAAATTGATCTTCAGTTACACGTGTAGATCGGAAGGCCTTACTCCAGGGATTTCTTGGATGACCAAGAACATATGCAGTGAACGCATTCTGTTCTTTGTACTACAGAGAGCATGTACCATATTTGAAACCGGAAAATTGAACTTCAGTTACGCGTGTAGATCGAAAGGCCTTACTCCAGGGATTTCTTGTATGACCAAGAACATATGCAGTGAACGCATTCTGTTCTTTGTACTACAGAGAGCATGTACCATATTTGAAACCGGAAAATTGATCATCTACGTATTCTTTCTTTGTGCCACAAGGAGCATGTACCATACTTGAAACAGGACTGCAAATCTTTGTTCCTGAGCTCAAGCCATTTCTTGGATAACTGAACGACTTATCTGTGACTTTATGCAGAATAACTATCATTTCGGCCAATTTTGAAAGTCAAACTTAAAAGTTTACTTTCGGTTCCAGTTAACAAAAATTTCCTATTGGAATCCCATTTCGACCGCATAAAAATGGTTTCGATTGTGCTGCCATTCAGTTAAATGCCTCAGTCTGTCAAACAACTAACACACATGCTTAACATGTACGTGGGTAGTGCTGCCAACTGATTTCTGTTATGAAATTATTTCTCCTGTTTCAAACTTTTGGAATAGTGGAAAATTTTAGTGTGAATGACGAGTGTGTATGAAAAATATTTATTTGGAAGACTTTTCTTTTATTACACTAGCGGAAAATAATTGAAAAACCCACTTTTATTGACTGCATGCACGGATAAAAATAAAAAAGCTAAATAGAATATATTTTAATCTAAAACCATATTCGGTCTATCCACTCATTGAAAAGCTTAAATAGACAATAATATTTACTTGCTTAACCCAAGTTTAATCATTGGAATGAATATATCAAAAATATCCAATAAAGATTAATAATCATTTATTCATAAGAAAATATTGATTCTGACGTTTCAGAAAAAAAAGATAACAACATGTTTTCGAAATTTTATTTATTTATTGAATATATGAGCAATAAATATACAAACAGTGTTAAATTCCACATTGTGGGGTGACAGTGAAAGAAAAACAGACGCAATCTGAAAAAAGGATATCCGTCGTGACCCGATTTTCGGAATTTTAAACAAACCAGACACTTCATCCCAAACTACGGAACAACGACTGTCAAATTCTGCCGTTTCCGTTCCGTGCTACAAATGATGGGCGCAGCGTTTCTGATAATTATTCCATGGATTTTCTGTCGAAGCACTCCGCTGCGCTCACTTTTAATTAGGGGGTTTTATATTCTGAAACAAAGCACTATCGGACGACCAGATTTGGCCCATACAAAGGTGCTGTTTCCTTGGCTGTTTCCGTCTTTAATCAAGCTCTTCCGCCATACGATTCCTGGTGCGATCGCATAATTCTCGCGAACCAAATCCATCTGTTCCGTTTCGGCTCGACTACCATCATCACCATATGCAGTACGCCGTTCGATCCGCCATTTGGACTTATTGCTGTGGAAATAAAAATATGTTTTCAATTAATACTCCTCATCGTATTCAGTTTAGGAAAACACTTACCCTTCGTAAGCCATCATTGCTCATTTTATTTTTCTTCCTGCAGGCTCCTGGGGAATATTCTTTCTACATAAATGACTTGACTGCACGGTTTAAACTAAATGGTGAGAAAAAGGACAAGTCCCAGTAGTAACGAAAAAAAAATCAAAGATAATATTTAACCCGATATTAAATACACGAAAAGCATTACGATGAATAAAATAAAGAAAGCAACGCTTATTTCGTAAGCTCTTAGAAGAATAAAATTTATGAAAGCATGAAAAGGATTAAAAATTAAGCTAAAAACATTTTTCATTTTTATCCGTGTAATGCATTATCAGATGTGTAACATAAGATTATTTTCAGTTCAAACCGCCAGTTTGACAACGCGTTTCTCGACTATAAACAAGGCGACGAAGAAAATATATTTCAAACGCTGTAAAGTTTGACAAAACAGATTATTTGAACGCCTTCTGGTAGTTATTTTTCAATTATTTTTCACTTGAGCAATAAACATTGCTTTTATTTAGTGCGCAGTGAGAAATTTATGTGAAAAAGTGCGGTGAAAATCAGTGAATTACGTTGATTTTGGTGACGGTGTTGCGCGTCTTCTACAGCAGTGAACGAACTGGATTTTCCTTCGTCGCACGGATAACGTAGGAAATTGTGAAAAAGTCACTGCCGAAAAGTTAAATTTATCTGTATTTCAAGTAAGTAACACCGGAATGTAATTTAAATGAATGCAGATCGTAGTGTACACTTTTTTCTATCTCGCCAGATGGTTGGTTCATTATTTTAGTTTACGATTCGCGAGTATTTAGTGATTTAGAATTTGATATGACGAATGCTAGCGCCATGGACGAATTAGCGCATAACCCTAGGTTAAATTATGCCTTCTCTATAATCTACCAACTTGAAGACAGGGCAGAGCTACTCGGTGAAATAAAAATCTGATGCTGCCCGTTAGACAAAATCTTCAAGCTCTATAAATTCCAAACCAGGAAATTTATTTCTATATTTTGTTTATATGAAGCTTTGAAATGTCTTGACGTCATAAGACGAGTTAGTATTATCTCATGCAATATATGATATTGCTTTATCGTAAATTCACAGTTACGTATTTCGATTTAACTTACTGTCTTCATAGTCTCATACTTCGCTCAAATGACGCAAAACGCAAAATACGTATCTGAAATTCTGCATAGGTTTTATCAAGTAGTGGAATTAAATGAAACAGTATTGAATCGTTTTATGACATTTCAATTCACCAATTTTAGTAATGAATTGATGATATTATCTTCGCAATGGTGTTTTCACAGCTATATGAACCAAAAGTGTGTGGCCGTCAAAAATGATTCAGACTTTTCCTCATGCGCTCCTCATCGTGTAAAACTTTCACCTCCTTTTCCGCCTTTGGAAGTAAATGTTAACAAATTACTAGCTCACTGATCAAGCTTCAGAAAAGAGGAAATAGCAGGCAAAACTGATTCTCGTATACCATTTAAAAACACATTCGCTAATCTGTTGGCGATAATTGGCACGCAGCGGTGTGGCATCGGTGTTATATTTTGCTCAAAGCTATATGCCATCACAATTTGTATCCGTTGCAAACAAATGGACCCCACAATGCAGAGGTTGGTCGTTTCCGATCAAAGCGAGCACCCGCTGCTGCCCGTCTAAGCTCTTTTGGCGCAGTTTTAAAAATAGAATCGCTGAAACTAATAAATTAAGCCTGACAATTGAAATGAGTACGGAAGAGCAGTAGTTCCCTTTCTTTTCAATTATTTGAGATTTAACACAATTCAATTCAAAGTATATTGTGATCGAAAATCTCGGATAATGCAAACTCTTCGATGCTTGTTTTATTTGTAGGTCTATTACAGATTTTGGGATTCTTTTCGGAAATCAAATGTTCTTGTTGTGGGTGATTTTGAATAAAATAAGTAGATTAAATGAATACAACTTTCGATTCAGTAGGAGGAAACAAGCTTTACTTTCTTATGAGGGGTCCACAAGTGACTTGGAATATCTCCATCCTGGTCGATTGCTCGCTATTGCCCCTCTCGCCAGTTGGATTATGGTCGATTTCTTTTTTTAGGAGGCCACGCCGCTATGAGGCCTTTTGTTCTGCCTAAACTGCGATGGCCTGGCCGATGGTGGTCCAAACTTCAATCCAAAGTAGAAGAAGATTCGCGCAGAGTTAACAAATGCAAAATAGTTCACGATATGCAAACTCTAGCTATGTGAAACCACATAAATACTTATTATGTTATGAATTCTTAGCGCAGTCAATTCATCGATTAGCATTCAAATGAATTCTTTATTTATCATGTAGGCTAGATGTACCAGTTGTGGCTATAGCATCAGTTGTCGCACTAGTGCTTTTTATGCCAGATGGCCAATCAAATCACCACAAACCAAGTTCATATCGATAAAGTAATTGTAAAAATTGATTTTGCTTAATTTTTGACGTCCTTTGCACCAGTTGTCGCATTAGTGGTCCCAATATGGCCTGTTCCATGAGAAAACAATGGGATTTGCCAAATAAGGAGCCAAAATTAAGAATAGTGCCACAACTGGTGCTGCGTATCTGATTATACAAATGTTTCACGCACAATCACAAGGGACATATTTCAAATCGCGTATGAAACATTTCTTTAAGCAGATACGCAGCAACCTACGCCGTTTAGTGAATACTCCTATTATATTGTTCCTGAGTTCCGTAATAGAAGTAATAATAATAACCATATTGGAGCAGAGTTCGCTTGATTACAATACTTTGATGCTCTTTCATGGAATGAAAATCCAGATGAAAATTTGGCGAATTTCCATTCATTGTTTATGTTTCCTAGCAACTAGCCTAGAGAGCTAACTACGTAGACCAAATTTTCACATTTTCAAACACCTCCCCTCTAGTAGATTTTCGTAGACTTTTCCGAACAACTTCCCTACCCCGCTCCTAGAAGCCTAAGTAGACTTTTCAAAATTATTACAAAATATCATGTCATTGGAGAAATCATCAACGTTCTAAGTGAATCACTTATTATTTTATTCCATTCTAGCATGTAAACTTTACAATAAAATTCAAATGTCTAACATAACAAAATCAAACGAAAAAAAAAATCATTAAAACAAAATTCAATTTAAAACGAAAACAAATTTAATCCTCTATCCACAGCTGAACCAAATCTCAAAGCCGATTAATTGAATTTCCATTGCATTCTATTCCTGCTAGACATGTGCGCCACCGACGCTTTTACATCGGCGCGCCACTGCTTAATATGTCACGCAGCTGACCTATAGTTCTCCACACCGGTAATTTTTTTTTTGAAAATCGATAAATATCAAGTCTAAGTTCCGAAGAGTTTTGGTAGACATTTTGTAGAATTTCACGACTGATAACCTTTAAAACTCCCCGTTAATACTCCAAAATGCTCTGCGTAAAGATTCCGATGCTTTTCGTGAAAATTCTATGCAATTTTCCGTTGAATAATCACCCCTAGGAATCGCAAGAATTTCCTTCTTCCCGTAAAAAATCCGAGTAAACTTCCGTGAAAATTTAGACAAAAACCCAGAAGACAGATTCTTGGGTATCCCAAAAAGCTTTCTTTCAAAATTCCAAACTATTTTCCGTTGAAGTACGACTGAAAATAAAAAGATATTCTAGTATACTAGTATACTCCCCCTTAATAAATAAAAATTTTGATTTATTTATGGAAAATTTTTCTTTTATAATTGCAATGCTTTTAAAAGTGCTAATTTTTTATTGGTTTTGTGGAAAATTCTTGATTGTTTATGGAAGTTATGCTTCATTTGAAGAAATTTTATTTTTATTTATTGTTCATACCCTGATTTCTTTATTGACAATTTCCTATTTTTTATGGAAAATTTCTAATTCTTCATGGAAATTTTATTTTGCTGCCGTATTTGAATATACAACCCGCATCTTCGCCAAACAGACTGCAAATCGACAAATTCTATTATATTACTCTATGAACTAAACTACTGTAAACTATTTATAACTTTAGAAAATAAAGTCGCCTCTCCACATCTCGATATTGAAAGCAATGATGGTATCGATCATTTAGTAATCTGCCTTCGATCATTTAGTAGTTTTTCAATAACTCATTCCAGAGGCTAAATTTCAAAATGTGTTGTATGGTGGACTTCATGTGCGAAGGTTTATCTACAACTCTGCTAACAGTTCGTTGTTTGAATTTCATTAATAACGGGGCTATAACGCTAGTAGCAGTAACTTAGACTAAATGATTGCATATTTTGTAATCATTTAGTATAAGTATAACAACTAACACCGTAACTCCTTTAGCAGTGGAATTCGAACACAGACCTGTTAAGGAGAGTTGTAGTAAAACCTTTGCACAAAAAGTCCACCATACAACACATGTTGAAATTTAGCCTCTGGAATGAGTTATTGAAAAACTACTAAATGATCGAAGGCAGATTACTAAATGATCGATAACATCCTTGATTGAAAGGACTATCGAGATAGGAAAAGATCGAGGAATGGAAGGAAAATTGAAATGGCACACCTATGATAACTTTTTATATAACATTTTAGGCAAACTTTGTGTTATTTGGTAGTCCAAAAAGTCGCAAATGCATTGCCTGTGAGTAGTCATATAAAAATATTACTGAGAACACGTAATAAAGCTTTTTTGAAAAGTCGTAAAAAAATGGATTTCAAAAAGTGCCTGGGCAATATGACCTTAGCCAGAGATGTTTCATTGCCCTTCAATATTATTTTTTCTATCCCAAAATAAAAAGGTTACAAATCCTTATGAGCTTGACATTAAAAATCCAACATAAGTCCATTTAAGCAGGTGGTAATTACATTTCAATATTTTCCATATACAGGCATACCTCGATTATATGGACTTTTTCGATGCAAAAAAGTCCATATACCGTCGTCGGGGGTGACAATGGGTCAAATGGGGGTGAGAATGGGTCACTGTTTCAACTACTTAGAATGCTTGTAGAGTGGATTGAATGTATCTGAGGGCAAGAAGACTAAAATATAAGACACCTTTTTGAACGATTTTGCTTTACGACCTCCAAGCTGCGGTGAGAGCGATGACCCATTCTCACCCCCCAGACCCATTGTCAACCCCGATGGCATCGAGTTTTCCATATAATCGAAGCGAAAAAAAATCTCAAAATGTTTTTTAAACTATGAAAATAGTTTTAATACAATAAAAGAAAATATCTATTTATTGCCTTACAGTGTAATCCGCATGTTTAGGCCCATTTTATGATGATTCAGAAAATTTTGATTTTTTTATGAGATCGTAACCGTTTTAAGTTGCTAGTTTGCAAGTTCTAAGATTAAGATAGTAATAAGACTTTTTTTTAACCAGTTCATTGATTTGGTAGGCTCAGTCGTGTGTGACAATTTGCGTAATACTTTTCGTACAGCGCCGAAATTCAAATTATGATTGTTCACCATAACTAAGCAAACGATCTATCTACCATTATTTCAGCCCCATACGCGTTATGGTTCTTTCATCTCGTGCTCTTGAAAAAAATATTGGTAAAGCACGTGGTTTACAAAATGGCCGATTTCTGGCTTTATTGTATAATCACCTTAATGTGGACACAAAATTACACTTGTTTAAAAATTCTAAATACAGTGTACGGAGAGCTATATGTTCGCTTCAAAAACAAACTTTATATGGAAGCACATATTCGTTTTGATCGCAGCAAATTGAATTCGACGGAGATTTTTTCCCATTGTCTCCTATTGGAAATTGGCCGGATCGAACTATGGTCTCTGATGTTATGACCTAAATACTTATGCAAAAACACCTATAAACAATCACACTTGTCTAACACTTTTAAACCGATCCGCTTGCAACAAGTTGCGGTTGATGGGGATTCTTACAATTATTTTAAATGCATGTAAATATGGATTCTCCATCCCCTATCAGTGACATTTTTTACCAGTGTCAATTGCATTCACACCTTCAAAGTGGATATCAAGGTTTATATTTTGGACTATGTACCTGGGTCAGTGGCGTAGCCACGGGGGTGGTTTTGGGGTTAACCCCCCCCCCCCCGAGGACAAAATTTTTAGAAGAAATATTTTTTTCGGATAAAAAATGTTCAGAAAGCCCCTCCCAGACCAATTTTCGGGCTACGCAACTGACCTGGGTGCTTTTGTTATTGGCAGTCAATTTCTAACTGAGCAACGGAATGAAGAGCTGGACACCGTTACCAGAAGTCACGGTTATAATGATTGGAAAATCTAGCTGAGCATATTCTTGATTATATTGTCGCAATTGAATCCTTCCTATCAATGTAAATTTATCATTAAATTCAAATAATTCTTGCTGCCTGCACCATTGGTAATTTTCTTTAAACAGCAATTCATTTAAGAACTGCTAACTTCGTTCCCGATATTCAATTTCTCTGCCTGCCTTTAAGCATCAGTATAATCCGCAAGCTTTGTGCTGAACGAACATAAATACCGGAATATTGAATAACTTTTTTGAAAGTCTTCTTGTAGATTTTCGCGGCACTGACAGTGGGGGAAAATAGTAATCTCTCACCAGGCCTTTTTTCTTTCCCGCAAAATAATTTCTCGTGAGTGAGCATTACGATCGCTGGTAGCAGTCATTAAAAAAACTCTTTCAGTTTCCTGGGCATACTGCTAAAAAAATCAGTCTCAGTGGTTCAGATTTACTGGATGGTAGGGTAAGGGAGGTATTTTGGACCACCAGTTCGACGGCTCATATTTTGGACCACTGAGTGCAAATTCCTCTTGGTGGTCCAAAATAAGAGCCCTCATAAGGGTGGTCCAAAATACATCCTTTACCCTAATGCGTCATCCGTTTTTCTACACTCAATTCAACGCACCAATGCAGAAAAAGGTTGGAAGTAAAGGTTTAAAAGCTAAATACGGCAATCTCATTTCATCACTTGCTTTCCATACTGTCAGACTGACAAGCCGGTTCACGTTTTCTTTTATCAGAGATCACCTAAAATACGTGTTATCTTTCCCTACAGATTGGTAAGGACGTGGCCGTGGCTTTTGTTGATGAATGAAATACACAATTACAATGAAAGTTGCAATGTAAAAATGGTGAATCAATCTTAGCAGCGGACCATATGATTTAGTATGCGCTTTCATATATAGCTTCGAAAACATGCCATACTGGCCCTAATTTGCCCCAGTGTACCTTAATAAATATAGAATCAATGTAAAATATGACGTGGAATATTCAACAGCTTTTCAAACTCCCAAAACACGAAAAAAATTGAGCTGAACAAAAAATGTCCATATAATCGAGGTAAAAAGTCCATATAATCGAGGGTCCATATAATCGAAGTTTCTTGTTATTCGATTTGCGTTTTTGACACTCAGCTCTTATTCATTAAGTTTTATTTTGTTCTTGCTTGTTTGTTGCCAGTTGAGCTGAGTTAGTTGCGACCATTTCCAGGGGCTCGTACCAGAGCTTCTTGGTGTGGGTGAGAGCGGCGGGTAAAAAAATAAATGGGAAAAGTTATTTTGTTGCCCAACTGAGTGTTCCAGTGCAAGTTTTGCGAACAATATGCTAGCATCGCTCCAGAATATTGAGCAAACATGAAAAGTTACATCAAAACTGTCACTTTTTGTATTTTGCTATTATTTTCATCATGTAATACAAAAATACTTCCACATTCACATAGTATGATGGTTTTACAAATATTTAAAGGTACCAACTGATTTTTACCCTTAGTTAGTTACAGTTTTCTAGAAATCTTGGGCCAGGTGGGGCGCATTATACCGTTTTACCCTATACTCATTTATATACTAGCTGTATGTTGTTATGAAAAACGATAACAAAACGAATGTCATTCTTTATTGCTGATGTGTTTGTTATTGTCCAATGATGGTCTAGTAGACCTAAAATTTGAACATATCGACATAAGGAGAGCGAATCCTGAACAAAATATGATCAGAACACATCGAGATATCAAGATAGGGAGCAATGTTGCCACAGGTACAGATTTATCTGGAAAGGTACAGGTTTTTTGACAATTTTTGGTACAGATTACAGATTTTTACCAAAAACTTCAGATTGGTGCAGATATTTGGCAAACCAAACCTCTGGTAAAAAAAATCCATTTCAACTTTATTCGAATAGTTCATCTTATTATGAAACAAATATTTAAGGACACTCCTCACAGAATCCTAGTTTCAAAGTGCTCGCGTTTTCTGGGGCACACCACTCGATACGGAGGCGGCGTACAACTGTCAATTTTGATGGTCTTGTTGTGTAGGGGTTATCACGCCTATCTAGAGAGTAGGAGGTTGAGGGTTCGAGTCCCTCCAAGACACGTGGATTCTTTTTCGCAAACTTCATATCAATTTGTCCATTTCGAAACATATGCTGTGCATATGCACAGCCAAGATATTTAACAAAAAAATGGTTTTCGTACGGCCGAGTTGCCGAATAATATGCAATTAATTGTTTGATGATCTAGCTTTGCTGCGTCGCAGCATGCGTGAAATAATAAAAATGACAATTGTGCGTTGCTTCCGTATCGAGTGGTGTGCGCCCGAAAACGCGAGCACTTTGAAACTTGGATTCTGTGAATCAAAACGACGAGCTCTTATTCTATTTAATTTTATTGTATCAATAAAATCGTTTGATATGCTCTCCGAGCATCTCTATATCCTCATAGTTGCGAGTTATTTTTAAAAATATATATATTTATATTCTCTATGAAGCCTAAGATTAATTGAATACATTCTTGCAAATCACATAATTCTTCCGTTAGTTAAATCGTGACGAAGAAAATGACAACTCGTTTTCATTTATTTGAACACCTAAGTCCTAAGTTTCGATTATCCATAATTCCATCCAGATTCTGCCTAGCTGTTTTTATTTGAGAAGGTTCCCTATGATAAGTACACAAACTAATTTATGAACTAATTTTTGGAATTATTACCACACGAAACACATCAAAGAAGAATCTAGAAAAACATCGCTTATATTGCAATTATTCCAGATATTCAAATCTATATCTATTTGATGGGGATGGTGATCAGAAACGGATGTAAAATTGGTTGGAATTTTCGGAAAATTCGGTTATCTGGGAAAAACTTATTATTCTGATTTACAAATAGTCGAGTCCGGCCTGTACAATATTCTACTTATTTAACCGTCGAGGTTTTAGCTCAAAATATGGAAATTCTGCTTCATGCTTCATACATTATCAAAAATTAAATACGTCCCTTGCTATTGCCGCGGATATTGTAGGAGTCCCAGATATCCGGTTCACGCTTTAGTTTGCAACGGTGACTCTTCTTGACCTTCTCTTCCCTAAGTAGTCAGTGCAAATAAGTGCGTTCTTGTGATGTTTTGCTGTACCTGTTATGAACAGCTAGTACATCCCAAACGCTTGCACGTTCTGAAGACACCTTTCTTGCTTCAGAAGTGAATCCTTTTTGCAGTACTAGTCTTCATAACAAATAGGGCGCCATTACAGAGCATGAGATTTGATCAAATTATTCGTACTACTATTTGACCAACGCTCCCAGCTGGGTGAGGAGTAAAGGATGACACACACAGCCACACTGATCATAAAGAATTTATATGCAAACATTCAAGAAAATCAAAAAATTAAAATTGAAATCTTGAAAATAAGTCCTGATTTTTAGGAGAACTTCTCTATTACGGAAAGGAATAATGCTAGTAGGATGAGGAAAATTATTGAGCTGTGTGTCAAACCTTTTTCAGAAATATCAGTCCACGTGTCTCCGCTTTCCCTTTTTCTAAACATCAAATGAGCTAAAAAGCTTTCATGACAGTTTTTATGTTCAGACCAATAATTCCTTTAAAGAAACACTATGAACGTGATTCAAAGTGATTTATGTGAATCAAATCCCATTATGCTTCCGCAGGCTAAGAACCACTAGCAAAACTGTATCCCAGCTCTAAGCGAATTTATAACCAATCAGTTATTTATGTCGATTGTTATGGATCGATAATAATAATGAATACGCCGGAAAGGAACCGAATAAAACTTCCTCGACAACTTTTGGCACTCGAGGGCCCCCCACGGTGCAAAATTCTCACGATGGAGGGGGTCTCTACGTTTTCACTAATATGCAAACAGATGGCACACTTTGTACCGACTTGGAGTGTGCGACTTGTGAATGATTTTATTTTATTCAATTTTCACCGCTCCACTATGGTAGGAGCATTTCGATCTGCTTTCGACAGTCGGAGCAGCGTAGAAGGTAGAAGTGGTTAGCTACACAGCAAAAGAAATTATTTCTACTATAAAGCATTAATACAAATACATTAACATTTAAGACTCAATTTAATAAGCTAGAGTTTTACAAGATGGTGTTATTCAAATCGGTTTCGATTTGTAACAAACGCAAGCTTAATTGAATTACATGAAAATGACCAACTTTTTTCAACTGTGTTTTGCTGGTTGATGTGGCCGGTTGAATATATGCAGCGCAGTGAGATGAAGATGATGACCGTGAGAAATTTTCTAACAGTAAAGCAACACTTGACGGCAAGGTCATTTTCATCCTACGCAAGACCTAATTTCTATCTTTTATGAAAGTGCTTTTGCATCTTGCTAACAATTACAAAGTGACAGACAACTATTTAAACCCTCCACTAATGATGTCTTTCTCTTTTTTCTTCTGCTATTGTTTCAGGAATATGGCTAGTGTTACTTAGTGTCGAAACCAGCCAGTGTGACAATGCTGAACCCAGAGCATTAGATTTATCAGTAAGTATTCACCTCAGCGGCGATCACGGTGTTAACTAACTTTAAGCTTTAACACTAATTACATCAGGGTTGTTCCTGGGGTTTCAATCGCAACTTTTTTTTTTCGTCGGCATCCCAGATTTTTACATCGAAATAAATTTAAAGGTATCGGCAGGTATTCCCGGCAGGCTTTTGCGCTTCGGCTCTAGAATCACAATTCCATCTTTAAGTTCAATTCAATCTAGCTACATCGTAAATACTCGAGTGAGCACACACGAGAACGGAGGTGCACTGACAAAATAATGTTTCCATCTTCAGTTTTTGAGCCTGTGTCGGGAAGTGGACTCTGCCTGGAATACCATCCGTAACCATACTTGCATATGTTTGAAATTTCACAGATTCTATGAAATCAGAAATCTGCGAAAGTTTGTCCAGTGTTTTGTTGCCAATTATCTATTTTATAACGGCTAACGTAGTATCCAATCGTTTCTGGAATAAGGCAACAATATGTTCTGTTCGCGGAATAGAATAGAAGTGATCTGTAGAGAATTTGAAGCTGGTGAGCTTCATGTCACTTGTATGTATAAGACAGAAGTCGACACATCGGACACTCGTTTGTGACTTACTTATTTGTAAAATCAGACACCCTTTTGCCAAAATTCGGAAGTAATCAGTTCCATTTATACTCACCTACCGACTTTGTTCGCACGCAACCCGGTAATTAATGCAGTTAACCAAACAGAAAGCAGGTCTGGCCTAACACCTGCCCCCCAAGTTCAAGATTGCAATTATATTTCCGTTGGTGTGTTGCAGTTCGCTGAACAATCTTGAACGATGGTGGTGGTTTGGCGATCAAGATGTTGACGATCGTAATGAACTGTAGCAGGTTTACGATGGTATATCATTGCTTGCTTTTTCCGTTTTTTCGCGATGCTTTTGACCGCCCCTTGCGACAAGATTAATGGTTATTATGAAAATTTCACTTTCTGTTTAGGTTTCTTTACCATCAACATTTACTCGGCTGTATAGTCGTTCAAAGAGAGTGAGTGCCTAGCTGGGCAGGAATACTTATAACTGAAGCACACTCATTCATGCTCATAGCAGCAATTGCACGTTGACGATGAGGATGCTAATCAGTCATCAAAATGCTAAAGGGTAGGTAACTATTGGATAATTTTGGTTTTACCCGGAAACAAGTTCAGATGGTCAGCAAGTTCAGGTGAGGTGAGGTCAGTGCTCATCACAGAGACAATTCAATCGTATGGTTGCTGCCTTTTGAATAAAAATATCGGATTCAGATTAACGTTGGAAATTCATTTTAACACGTAAAAGAATAACATACAGAAGTCAGATTGCTTGGCAAAAACAATTGACTTTTAGTTGAGACAGAACATATTCTTTGTAGAGTAACGATACCAATAGTGGAAGTATTAGTAGATCCACAAAAGATTTTTGCCTTTCTCGTATACAAAGTATACGTAAAGGCTATATGTTCGCTCCAAAAACGAACTTTTTATAGGAGGCCCGGAGACCCATAGTGTTAAATACCGATCGACTCAGCTCGACGAATTGGAGTGATGTCTGTGTGTGTGTATGTGTGTGTATGTGTGTGTGTGCGCAAAAAGTCTAGCTCACTTTTTGGGCGCTTATCCTCAACCGATTTGCTCGCAACAAGTTGCATTCGACGCAGAATCCTGTCCCATTGTTTCCTATTGGAAATTGACCCGATCGGACTATGGGCTTAGAAGTTATGGCCAAAATACTTTTTTTCATAAAAAATCACATTAAAAAGTCTATCTCACTTTTTGGGCACTTATTCTCAACCGGTTTGCTCGCAACAAATTGCATTCGACGCAGAATCCTGTCCCATTGTTTCCTATTTAAAACTGACCCGATCGGACTATGGGCTTAGAAGTTATGGCCAAAATACTTTTTTCCATATAAAAGCACATTAAAAAGTCTAGCTCACTTTTTGGGAACTTATTCTCAACCGATTTGCTCGCAACAAGATGCAATCGACGCAGAATTCTGTCTCATTGTTTCCTATTGAAAACTGACCCGATCGGACTATGGGCTTAGAAGTTATGGCCAAAATACTTTTTTTCATTTAAAAGCACATTAAAAAGTCTAGCTCACTTTTTGGGCACTTATTCCCAACCGATGTACTCGCAACAAATTGCATTCGACGCAGAATCCTGTCCCATTGTTTCCTATTTAAAACTGACCCGATCGGACTATGGGCTTAGAAGTTATGGCCAAAATACTTTTTTCCATATAAAAGTACATTAAAAAGTCTAGCTCACATTTTGGGCACTTATTCTCAACCGATGTACTCGCAACAAGTTGCATTCGACGCAGAATCCTGTCCCATTGTTTCCTATTTAAAACTGACCCGATCGGACTATGGGCTTAGAAGTTATGGCCAAAATACTATTTTTCATATACAGTCAAACCTCCATGAGTCAATATTGAAGGGACCATCGACTCATAGAAATATCGAGATGTGGAACATAAATCCTTTGCAAGCTTTTTGAAGGGACCATCATAGTAACCAAGAAAATATTTTAATATGAAATAATTTGCCTCCATGAGTCGATATCGAGTCATAGAACATCGACTCATAGAGGTTTGACTGTAAAAGCACATTAAAAAGTCTATCTCACTTTTTGGAAACTTATTCTCAACCGATTTGCTCGCAACAAGATGCAATCGACGCAGAATTCTGTCCCATTGTTTCCTATTTAAAACTGACCCGATCGGACTATGGGCTTAGAAGTTATGGCCAAAATACTTTTTTCCATATAAAAGCACATTAAAAAGTCTAGCTCACATTTTGGGCACTTATTCTCAACCGATGTACTCGCAACAAGTTGCATTCGACGCAGAATCCTGTCCCATTGTTTCCTCTTGAAAATTGACCCGATCGGACTATGGGCTTAGAAGTTATGACCAAAATTCTTTTTGCCTTTCTTGTATACAAAGTATACTTAAAGGCTATATGGTCGCTCCAAAAACGAGCTTTTTATAGGAGGCCCGTAGACTCATAGTGTTATATACCGATCGACTCAGCTCGACGAAATAAAGTGATGTCTGTGTGTGTATATGTGTGCGCAAAATAATCTTACTGATTTTTCAGGCACTTATCCTTAACCATTTCATTTCTTAGGCATTTATCCTCAACCGATTTGCTCGCAACAAGTTGCATTTGACGCGGAATCTTGTCCCATTGTTTCGTATCGAAAACCGGCCCAGTCGGACTATGGGCTTCGGAGTTATGGCCAGTTTTTACAAGAAAAAATCTTTTTCTCTATTTAGGCACTTACTCTCGGCCGATTTACTCGCAACATTCGACGCAGAATCATGTCCCATTGTTTCCTATTAAAAATTGGCCGGATCAGTCTATGGGCTCAGAAGTTATGGCAAAAATACTTTTTTTTTATACCAAAAGTGCGAAGAAATTACTCTCTCACAAGAAACGAGAAAGGCACTATCACCGCTAGGTGGATTAATCTGGGTTTTTTAATTGATATTATTATGGGAAATTTACAGCTTTAATATCTTAGGGGCCCCATACACGCTCCGACGTGTTGTACAACTTTGACTCCACCCCCAGGAAATTTGGTTTGGTCGGAGTAAAGTCGGACCGTCTGTGGGCAAGTTGTACGACTGTTTGACAGTACAACTTGCCCACAGACGGTCCGACTTTACTCCGACCGAACCAAATTTCCTGGGGGTGGAGTCAAAGTTGTATAACACGTCGGAGCGTGTATGGGGCCCCTTAGCCAATGGATAAACTAATAAACTTGCTAACAATTGCTTGCACCACTATAGTACACTGTTCCTTTAGCGGCGGTAAAAAATAATGTTGGTTCCCATAGTGGTGCTATCCATTGGTTTCTTGAGACTGAGACTCGCCACTATTGGTACAGTTGCACCAGTTACAGACTCATATGTAAGGCAACTGCTGCTATGGGTTACAATTTAGAACACTTTGCTATGGACAGTACTGTTCTCACTTGACAAAAATTTTGATTAGAATTTCTTTTTCTGACTTTATGATGACGGCACTCTTTTTTATGTGATCCAAGAAGAGGAGTCCTCTTTCAATATACGATTGATTGGGAAAAGCTTTAGAGGCTTGAGGTTCCCCGCCTTCAGCTTATTAATGATGTTTACCGAATTTATTGCGAAGTGCTACAAAAGATTACCTGATGCATCGTTAGTATACAAAACTCATACTTCTGAACTAGCTGATACTGACATGAGACAGTTGTCTACGGTAGAGAATTTCATGCTAGTTATGCAAAGCTTGAAAACCGGGTGTATTTATTTCCCTGCCAACTAATTGCAAAGGGTAGCGACTTCCCTGATGTACTGTTGCCAGTAGCATTATGTTAACATTACCAGCAATGTTGTTCCGCCACCGCCTGCTGCTCGGACGAATATTTGTGCGCTATACGCATGCAAGGAAATTGAGCACAATCGCGTCGCGACGACAAAGTTGCACATTTTTTTCTATAGATTAAATGGTACAAAACTTACTCATCAGTAAAATTCTAACAAGTTGGCAAAATACATCCCAGTCCTTATACTGTTACAGGCCAAAATTTGATCGAAGTGCGAAAAAAAAAATATCATCTTTGTTTAGGGTGAGCCTGTCATTGTGTTATTGAATACAAAATTTCACAAGACAGAAGACGTAATCATTAAATTGCTAAACCGTTATATATTACAGTTTAAAATTGTTCGTACAAAGTAGCAGACATTTTGCCCGCAGTAGCAACCGCTGGCTCACATCGCTGGCTCATATGCGTTGTAATAGCATACTGACCGCTGTCATGCCCATTCCCTAATTGCTATTGAACTGAATTTGGAAAGCTAGCATCGTCATATTCGGCAGAAGGTGAGGGTTAGAGAGTCTTAAGCGATCATTTACTATCTTTATCAGATTATCTGCCAAAATCCCACAATCTGCCAAAATTTGGAATTCAACTAACATTGTTAATGACAAACTTGGGTGGTACGGAGTTTCAAAATTTGGTTACAGAACTTCTGAAGTAATTCACGAAAGGGCTATCGAATAAATTTCTTCAGATATTTCAGAGTCCTAGAAGTATATGGCATATTTTTTGCATGAACGAATGTTTTTCACTATTCCTGTTATAATCTCTAGAATAATGTACTGAGCTAGTTGCACATAATTAGCAATTCTTGGAATGGGCATGTTTGAAAGGAACTTCGAAGGAGAATCTGATAGAATTTTTGAGTGATCCCTGAAGAATTCTGTAGAGTTCATTGGCAGTAATTTTGAAGTTTTTCCATATTCTAGTACTTCTTAAATGATTATGATTCTTGTGTATAAATAAGAATGCTTGTTGTGCAGGTTAATATACCAGAAACTTCAACCGTAGCATACATGTTTATAGATATAACTTACTACTATACTTGACGTTGCTTGATATCTAATACCAAGTTCTGCATCTCCTCTTCACGATACATACATAAAACACCGAAAAGCATGACGTTATTCGTTGAAATTAATAGTACATTCGCTTTCCATAGCATATCCAATGTATGCAATCAAATCTTAGGACTATAAGGTAGGTTCTCCCGATGGAATTTCATAGCAAAATGTTCACACTGTGCTGTATTAATGCAAACATGGCTGGAGGGTCCACTATTGGTTGGATGTTCACTATTGGGCACTTTACCATATAAGTCTGCTCTGTTGCTTTTCAATCTTCTCCAGAATTTCGGTTTCGTTGAAATTTAAATTATGACCTTCCTCCAGATGATCTTGTGTAAGACCCGTTTTGCCTCCTTTTTCTTTATGTTGTTCTGGTGTTTGTCTTGTTTCCCTCCAACATGCCCACTTGTTCCACGTAGATTTTCCCATCGTCTGTACCGCACGGAATGCCATACACGACGTTTTCGGTTTTTCCTTTGAGGAAAGGACTCCTCAGCCTGGTGAATACAGTGTCCTTGATTTTGTTTCGTGGTTAGAATTAGCTAGAATTATGTTATTTTTGTTGAGTATTTTTACGAGTTTTTCACTCAAGCACGGTATGTAGTGTAAAATAATCGAATCAGAGTGTAAAATAATCGAAACTATTTGGTGAAGCCATAGCCACATTCATAGTCGGCTCTGGACTGTCAATATTCGGTTGAATATTGGTCATTGAATATTTTTGCACTTTCCATTTCCACAAATAAAATACCAAAAATTAATATGCAACATACTTTAGGCATATCAATACCAAACGAATAATGATTAGTGATGCGTTTGGTATTATAATAACAAAGTATGCTATGCCTAAAGTATTGTGTATATTCATTTTTGGTATTATTCGATCCTGGGCCAATCGCTTCCAGTCGCCCTGAACGTTGAGCGCCCCCAGGTCCTCTTCAACTGCAAAAAACCATCGTGTACGCGGCCTTCCACGAAGCCCTCACCTTTCGGGTCCCCTGCTGAATATTATTATCGCTTGACGCTCTTCCGGCATATGAACAACGTGTCCAGCCCACCGTAGTCTGCCGTGTTGTATAAGCTTAACAATATCCAGCCCTACATGTACCCAGGTACAATTCGTGATTCATGCGACGCCGCCAGATACCGTTCTCCTTTTTACCGCAGAGTATTGTCCGCAGCACCTTACGCTCAAACACTCCGAATGCTCTCCGATTAGCCTCTCTTAACGTCCATGTTTCATGGCCTATAATGCCACCGGAAGAATCAGAGTAGTATACAGCTCGAATTTTGTCTTCGTTTGAAGACTACGGCACTTAATCAATACGCCTTTTCACCTTGCGGGTAACATCATCATCGCACGTCACTAATGTTCCAAGATACACAAATTGTTCTAGGGGAAATGTACCGGTTTTGGCCATATATTCGGCATATTTTCCAAAAAGTATCGATCAGTTTCAACAGCAAAGAAAGATAAGGGATATATCTCCTGTTAGAGCTAATAAAACCCTCAAAAATTGCTTTACTTTTTGAGTTATGCGAGAAACTAGCCAAATTAGGAACATGGCCAAAACTGGTACAGTTACCCTACCACTTCAAATTTTTCACCATCCAGCACCATTTCACTACCTGTTCATACCGCATTTATAAACTACCGTTCATTGATGTAAGCCCTAGAAAAATATCTATTAAACCAACATGTAACTGTTTTCATTATTTCCATACGAAAATAGCTTTAGGAATTTCTTTCAGCTTGCCAGTCTGTAAAAAGAGCATAAACGAGTTTGCCTTTACATCCGACGGTTTCGGTTTTATATTAAACCTTTTCAAAAGAAGAGAGGCTCGCTGTTTTGTTAAGACATGAACATGTTCCATATACGTTCGCCTGATTAAACAAAATGGCGAACGTATATGGAACATATGCATTTTTTTTTCTTCCTAAACAATGGAGGGGGAATCTGCTCAACAGACATCCTGGGTTGACCAGGAAGTGCTGGGTTAGGGGCCACCTCCAATGAGGGAGGCAGGACTGCATCCCCGACCAGCTAAACCGTTTCCATTGCCGCCAAGCCCATCGTCCCTTCGGTACAACCAGAAAGTAATGCTTCAAAGGGGGGCCAGTGCATAACGCACCCTCGAGGTTAGCTGCGTGTCCTTGCAGCATCGAACATCGTGACTCGCTTTTTTAGAAGAACACCATGGTATCATGCCAGCGCATTGCCGGCTTTCCAGGTGGCCTTACCACGCCCTATGTCCTCGGAAGGTGGGCAGGGTCGACTTCGCGCCTGCTTCCCTCTGCACGACTGGTATCAAGAATGATGATGCCGCGTGCACCCCAAATTGACCTTTCTGCGATAGGGCCTATTCGCCAGCACACAGAGGGACTTGCCGACGCGGTGCCTACGCCTGCCCCAGCCTTGACGAGGACCTTTTTCCGTCCTCGGGCTCGGAACCCGCCCGGTTGACCGACGCCGCGAAAGCGACGATACCATGTTGTTCTTCACGCGGCCACTTGTTCGATAAAAGGATCGAGTTCGACCACAGGGCACCGGTATGACCCATGAAGCCGACTCCGAACCCTTGGACCACCTCTTATTTGCGCCTGAACTAGCCATTCCTCGAGTCCACGCGCCACCTTCTGTGTAGCTCCGAGACGATTTGGACGATAGCCGATAAAACGGCGTTCCAGCCAACTTCATCTTTACACATCCTCCGGACTAGGTTGTCCGGGGTAGTGTCCAGACCACATGTGGCAAGCATGTGGTCGCGCATTGTGCGAAAACGCGGGCACACGAACAACACGTGTTCCGCCGTTTCCTCTAAACCTACGCACACCGGACACTCGGGCGAGGCCGAGTGTCCGAACCGGTGTAGGTACTGTCTGAAGCAACCATGGCCTGTAAGGACCTGGGTCAGGTGGAAAATGATTTCCCCATGGCGCCTCTTGACCCACGTACCTATCTCCGGTATCAACCTATGTGTCCATCTACCCTTAGTGGAACTGTCCCACGCACGCTTCCATTTGACCATTGAGGCCAACCTGACAGTCCTACGGATGCCTCTCGTGCCGCGCATTTCAAAGCACTCTATGTCTTCACCGATAACGATGTCAATAGGCATCATACCGGTGATGACGCAAAGTGCATCGTGCGACACGGTACGGTACGCGCTCGCAACTCTTAGGCACATGAGCCTATACGTACACCCAAAAAACAAATCTGACAATTATTGTATAAAATCTGGGCATATACAATTTTGTAAGCTTTTTATACAAATATTGTATTAAAATAATACAAATCTGTCTTATTTCAATAAAACAATTGTATTAAAATCTTCCGAAATTGTATATGCCCAATTATTATACAGTTTCTGTAAGGTTTTTATGCAGAACTGTATTAAAATCTGCCATCCGTTGGTTGGGTGTACTTTCTAACTTCGTTCTGTAGCAGTTAATACGCAGGGCCGTGCCCCAAGCTGGCCCCCCATACCTCAGTATGGACAGAGCAACGCTAGCCAGAAGCTTGCGCTTGCTGGCATAAACCGCAGAGCTATTGGACATCATCCGGGACAATGCCGCTATAGCTGTGGAGGCACGCTTGCAGGCGTAATTGACGTGGCTACCAAAGGTGAGCTTATCGTCGATCATTACCCCCAAGAGTTTGATGGAGCGTTCAGAGGTGACCGTGCAGTTGCCTGCCCTTATCACCGCTTGTTGCTCCGACTTTCGGTTGTTAACAACAACCACCTCAGCCTTGTGGTGAGCCAGTTCTAACTTCCTGGAACTCATCCACTCCTCCACAATTGCGATCGAGTGGGCTGCAGTCAACTCCACCTCTTCGATCGATTCGCCGTAGACCTCCAGCGTAATATCGTCAGCGAAGCCGACGATTGCCACGCCCACCGGGAACTTCAACCTCAAGACACCGTCGTACATGACGTTCCATAACACCGGACCCAGTATGGAACCTTGCGGAACCCCTGAGGTTATGTCGACGCACTTCCGACCCGCCTCCGTGTCGTATACCAGTAATCGATTCTGGAAGTAGCTTCCGAGAATCTTGTACAGGTACTCGGGAATTCCAAGACGCAGGAGCGCATCTGCAATAGCTGCCCAACTGGCACTATTGAAAGCATTCCTCACGTCGAGAGTCACTACTACACAATAGCGAACTCCCCTCCTCTTACGCTGGATAGCTATCTCCGCGGATTTGGTAACCGACAAGATAGCGTCTACGGTCGACTTACCCTTTCGGAAGCCAAACTGGTTGCTCGATAGACCATCCGCACCCTCCGTGCGTATCAACAACCTGTTGAGGATGATCTTCTCGAGCACCTTCCCCGCCGTATCAAGCAGGCATATTGGTCTATATGCCGACGGATCCCCGGTGGTTTTCCGCTTTTGGCAATAGCACCAAGCTCTGCCTTTTCTATGCTTCAGGGAAGACTCCTCGTCCAGGCATCTCTGCATAACAGATCTGAACATCTCAGGAGCCTCGGAAATGGCCGCTTTGATGGCCAGGTTCGGAATACCATCCGGTCCTGGCGCCTTACCTACACTAAGGGACTGTGCAATCCCCGCAAGTTCCGCCACCGTTACTCTTCCCTCGTCGGCCCCCATGGTTCGTGGCCGCTCCACAAAAGGAGGCCAGGGACTTGGGTCGTGACGTGGGAAGAGCCCTGATGATCCTCTCCAGCATCTCTGGAGACCGCTCTGTAGAAGCCATCGCCCCACGTGTCTTGGCCATAACGACCCTATATAGGCGTCACCCAATGGATTCGCGTTGTCATTTTGACACAGGCCCTCGAAGCAGGTTTTTTTGCTTGATCTAATCTCAGTCTTCAGAGCGGCTCTAGCAGCCACGAACGCCACCCGTCGTTCAACACGCTCCTCTTCTGTGCGTGCTCGCTGCATCCACCTCCTTGCCCGTAGGCAGGCGCGGCGCAGGTTCGCAATTGCTTGAGTCCACCAGTAAGCCGGTGGTCTCCCATTCCTAGGGTGGACTTTCCTAGGCATGGTGGCATCGCATGCACGCGAGAGTACTGTTACCAGCTGCTCGCCGCTCAGACCGAGAGTATTGTGCTCGCGGCGGAGCGCTTCCTTAAACACCTCGTCGTCGACGTATGATGTCTTCCACATACGAGGACTAGGCCTCGCCCCTTCTTCCGTCCGCTGAATGCTGGTCGTATAGTCGATACTGTAGCGAACAGCCAGGTGGTCGCTGTGAGTGTAGCCATCATCTACCCTCCAGTTCGAACTACTCGTTTGGCCAGGGCTCCAGAACGTAACGTCGATAATCGACTCGGCACTGGAACGGTAGGTACTTTTGGTACCGACATTAGCCAAGTCCACATCCAACATGGCCAGTGATTCCAGCAGGATCTGCCCCCGTTGATTCGTGGATCGGCTTCCCCATTCCACGGCCTAAGCGTTGAAGTCCCCCGCTATCACCACCGGCCTACGCCCCATCAAGTTAGCCGTCAAACCATCTAGCATTCGACCGAACTGCTCGATCGACCATCGAGGAGGCGCATAGCAGCTGCAGAAGAAGACCCCGTTGATTTTGGCAATGACGAAGCCCTCGTGTGTCGAAGACACCAACTCTTGGACTGGGTATTTCCCCGTTGTCCATATCGCCGCCATTTTAGACCCATCGGTGACCCAATTACCGTTCCTGGCGGGTACCCGGTAAGGATCTGCTATGATGGCGATGTCCGTCCCCCATTCAGCAACTGTCTGACACAGTAGTTGCTGGGCTGCATCACAGTGGTTCAGGTTTAGCTGCGTTACCTGCACTGTGATTTTGCAGCACGCTTAAACGCCGGGTACTTCGAACCCCCCATGGGGTGCTTGCTGTTCGCAGCTTTGCTGGAACAAATCAATCAGTTGGGAGGGTTCGTTCAGCATTGTGCCTTATGTCTCTCCAATCCGCAGCGTCGACAGAGCTTGCTTCTATCAGGGCCTTTACAGTTCCATTGCTTGTGCCCCGGTTCCAGGCACTTGAAGCAAACTTCGGTTGCTCATATATGCCCACAGGGCACACTGACCATCCCACCTTGACGCTCCCTAACTTGACTACCTTGGAGGCGTCCGCTGCAGGTAGCCGAACCAATGCTACCTGTGTCCCTGCCGGACCTTTCCGTAGCCGAACGGCTGTGGTGGACGCCTCCACTTCGCACTGTCGCCGCAGTGCCGTGACGAGCTCTTCGACTTCGGTGATCTCGTCCAGGTCTTTAACCCTTAGATTCACCTTCGTCGTGAGTGCCCTCACCTTGACCGTCTCGCCTAGGACTTCCTCCGCCAACTTCTTGTAGGCGGCGCCCTTATGCGAGACGCCCCGCTTTAGCTCGAGGATCATCTCGCCCATCCGGGTACGTCTTATTCGACGTACGTCCTTTCCAGGTCCTTCCTCCCCGGTTTTGGAGGTACCTGGCCGGGGTTCAGCTTCCCAGCCCCACTACCCTTGTTCGGGGTAGTAACCCTCCGCGTTTCGGGGCGGCCCCAGGGAGCTCATCCCCTGGAGACTGTCTCCCCGTTTTGTGTCTGCTCCGTTGGAGCAGCCACCCCGACGTGCCTGCGAATACTTGAGCCTCAGTCTGGGTAGACTTTGGCACCACAGTCTTCGCTGGCACGCCCTCGGTCGATTCGACCTTGCCCAAATCCGCGAATTCTTGGGCCTCAGTCTGCAGACCTCGACTCCATGGATTTCACGGGTTCGCACTTGGCCGTCCCGACCGCCGTTTCCAGCTTGGCGTCCAACATCGACTTTCGAAGTTTCAGCAAGCTCCTCTTGAGGTCCTTACTGATATTATGCTTCGATGACGCAAAGTCGATGATGGCGTCCAGCTGTTCCGTCGCCACCTCGAAGGCCGAAAGCCCGTCGCGTTTGCGGTTCATCGCCTCCGCAAGCCATGGGCCGTCAATAACCTCTACCGAGAGGAAGGTTAAGTGACCCACGCTGGCGCTGCGCACTGAGCTGCCGACTATTGCCTCTGGCCTCCTAGGCGGAGACCTGAACAACCCACCTCTTGCGAAGGGGTTGTCGCCTACACTACTACCACTAGTTGAAGAATTGTCTTGGTTTTCCATTTTGATCCCACGAGTTGCTCGGGAAAAGAGGTCCACCACGCCAGAGCCCAGCATGACGCGGTAAGGGACAATTACTGTGGGGGGTGCCCAGGTACCCCACAGGCTCCGTTAAAGGCCTAGCTTATTATTTCACCCCCCTGGCCATGCATCCCCTCGGCACGGGTCGCTTGACGCCTTGGGATTAGGGGTTAGGGACGATGGTCCCGGAACATATGCATGTCTTACCAAAACGTGAGCCTCTATTCCTTGAAAAAGATTCAATATAAAAACGCCGAAAATGCTGGAGACCACTAATTCAATCTAATAGTAACATAACTTTGCAAGCAATACACAATTATTCGAGTGGTCCAAAATATGTTCAATAGGTGGTCCAAAATGAAAACAGGTGGTCCAAAATTAAATGTGACATATCTTCAAAATTAATGATAGTTTGGTTCTTTCGGTGGGATTTGCAACATTTTTACCTACAAATCCTACCTACCATTCACCACTTTTTAGTTGCATAGGGAATTGATCAAACGTTTTTACAAAATCTAACTTTTATACCTTACCATAATACCATCTGGCATGTTGCCGTAGAACGTGCATTTTTTTGTTTACGTCGTATTTTCTACCGTCCCGAGTGAGAATGAAAGTAAGATGTTGAGAGATTGAGTGAAATTTTGCTTAGGCCGGGAACTGGATTGAAGTGTGCCGGAAATGCAATCGCTATGACTGAATAAATAAAAGCTTTTTCAAACGATGTTTAGCAAGAATAGCTATTTTTAAGCAGAAGTAAACCTCATTGCAGTATTTCCCGCCCCTCAAAATTCAGGAAACTCAGCTTCCTGCCATAAATATCAATAAAACAATGCAGTCGTATGCATGTTAGGCCGGGAATAGAACAATATACAATCAAAGATATTCGTCATTAACCGGCTTCTATTTGATTCATTTTCTTCCACTATTAATTACAAAAATCGTCAAAATTTTCACATATTGCCTTTTCTATATCTACGACGTTTTTATCTAACATTTTAAGGAGGCCTTATATTCTTCGAAGCAATGTTCTTCCATACCTGATTTTCTTTCGCAGTGTATCTGCTCTATTGTTTTCTCAATATTGTGATGTTTTCAACATTTAGCGCGCATGATAACAATAAAAAATAACACAGATTGTTCCTTGTGCAAATATCATTAATTTTGGAGCATGCTATTAAGAAAGGAACAAATATCGTAGGACGTCTGAATTTTCTGGGCAGAATTCTCCTCCAAATCCCTTGCAATATATTGGTCTTCGTATTTCACATGATTTTCCCACTAAAAATAATATCTGATTAAAATGCTGATAGTAGGTAGGTGCGGCATATCACCTTGATTTTTGCGGCATATATATCGATTGTAAGGTATAGACGCCACATCACTTTAGGGAAGATCCACAAAGGACGTCACGCAAAAGTACACTTTCATGTATCGTAAAATTTTGCATCAAAATTTATAATAAAATCGTCGAAAATATAATTAAATGCTCAAATGTCTTTCAAATGAATCAAAAACTATAAAACTTTGCATTTACAGTGTGCCAGTCAATATAACCCAGATAGTTTTAGAACTCTGCGTTATAGTTCGATATAAAATATTATCGAATATCAATTAAAGTCAACATTATTAGATAAGATTATTTTGTCGTTGTCGTTGAAATAGTCGTTTTTTCGTTAGATAATTAAAGGATCATTCCTCATGTTAATATTTCCTTCTGTTTGTATTATGCCTTGGAACAAAATGACAACTTTCGTGATCATTTTCCAAGGCTCTCATAGATGTGTTAAATTTACCCGCAGTACAAACAGCACGTGCTATCAAAGCATTCACCGCCAGAATCCACCACGTGGCGGCCAAACTTTCAGAAATATTAAAGTAGCTTTTTTTTCTGAAGGTATGTTCTGCCTAGGCGACTAATTGTCGCTTATTTTTCGTTGCGACTAAAAAAAAGCGGAGGTGTTGATTTTTTTATGAGCGATACAATACATAATATTACTTTCAATTACACTATAATGAAAAGCAAAACCGATTCGGCGAAATTGGTACTTTATTCTTCGGTTAAGAGATGAGGTGAATATTATGTATTAATATCGATGATTGGAATTATATATATATATTAGAGATGAGATACATTTTTTGCCTAATTGCTAAAAACTCAAGCGAATTTGAAAATGCCAATCAATATATAAAGGCCAAGAAAACGTAATTATTATTCTTTTCGATTTTGTAACTGATCTTTTCTAAATTGATATTGACCGGACATAATTCGTCAAGCTCAATTAGACGTCACCAAGAATAAACCATTCCAATAGTAGGTATCTGTCTATCGCGTAGAAGTATAACTGCCTGCTACATGCTTCGAAAGGTCGCTCGTTCGCTACCTCCTAAGTACAGGCAAGACTTAGTGTCCAATTGCAATCACTACTGTTCCTATTTATAGTCCCCATATAGGCAAACTTCAAACACGTCTTTCCTATACGTCTCTCTCGACACACATTCGCTTGAAATAATTTTATCAGCTGTTGTTGCGTCTACCGTTTCTCAAGTGACTCCGTGGCGCAACGGTAGCGCGTCTGACTCCAGATCAGAAGGTTGCGTGTTCAAATCACGTCGGGGTCAGTATAGAATGTCTTTTTATTACTTCCACGCACATAAACCGATTAGCGAATATCGAGAACAAATTCACTTTTATTAATGCCTCCCAAAAGGCTACTTAACATCTTCATAAATAATTTTCGCACGTAAGTGTTGCTCTCTATCGTCTTCGTTCAGTGTTGTGAACCACCATTCAATTTATTTACCTCTCTGGCTAGCACGTCAGTCGGCACCGCACCGGCCCGCTTGTGAAGAAATAATTATTATTTTAAGGGGGCTTAATTTCCTCTTTGCTCAGGTCGATGCTTAGATCATGACCTGCTTGGGTCGTTGGTGCTGGTAAGATTCAATTAATGGTCTGAAGCGGCGCCGCGATTTTGCGTCCATTGAGAGAAACAGCCACGGAAACGTCTATCGTTAAATGGTTGACTGCGGGGTGTAAAGGTATACGATATACGTTCTTGTTTTTCAAATTCTAGTTATAAAATATGTTTCTTAGTTCAAACTAAATTTATAAAACGATCTGATTTTTTCATATTAAAACAGTTGTTTTTTTGATAATTGTTTCTTGCTTGAATTAAATATTCTATTAATAACAAAACAAATAATTCGTTGATTTTAAAAGGCATTTAAATTTATTATGAGCATTTTTTTCAATATTGCTTACACTAAAGTACCTGCACGAGAGTTAGCGCAATTCGTTATCAGTAATGTAAGAACCGATTTGCATGATTATGGGCTTTTCTCAAGAAGTATTAATAGATATTAGAGATATTGAGAACCTTTCTTCTTATTATTGAAGAAGATATTGAGAACCATACAACTGTAATCTAAGAGATATTACGATAATTTTTTATTTTACCACTTATTACGCCAAACCGTGCTAAATACAATCTTACAAATTATTTGTATTCAGCAGAAATCCGCTTTTCACAACAAACATACTAGTCCATTCTATGAAATTTAAGCTTTGATTTGAAAATAAAAAGCTGGAATTCCAATCGGAACTATTCTAAAAACAATGCACATACCCTTAGCCAAGTATTTCGCTATCTAATCTTCTCCCGGGTACCTAGCGGCCCACATTTAGGGTGCGGTCGTCAGTTATGGTGATTTTATTTTGCACTTAGGTGTTCGGTGCTACCGGAAAGCATACCCCGGTGTGCTGAGCGCGGTAACATACTTTACGGCCGTGCGAATGGATGGTATGGATGGATAGCACTGGATTCGTACGTATGGGCCATGTGATTATAAATATTATCATGATGTTTATCGGATTGACTGAAACAACCCGTGTGCTTCAGCTGATGTATCTTGAGCTCATCAGTTAAAAGAAATTTGGGTAGTTTTCTTGATGACATTTAAACTGTTTCGCCAAATATCAAATGCGATAAATTAAAATCAAATCTATGCAATTCCTTCAATCAAAAAGGAAATAGTAAAAAAATATAGAAAATTAATTGTAGTGATTTTTTATTAGGATTATAAGTTTATCACTGAAGAAACTCAGTTTCTTATCTTCACTTTTTTGTTAAACACAATCAAAATTTGTTCAGAAAAAATATTTTGAGCTCTTTTTAGTGGAGTGTATTCAACCGTCTAAGACGAGTTTAGTACTCTCCATTTAATTCCACTAATTATTCTGCTATCTTTGCAGATACGTATTTCGACCACACAGTTTTGGTCGAAATACGTATCTGCAAGGATAACAAAATAATTAGTGGAATTAAATGCAGAATACTAAACCCGTCTTAGACGGTTCAAAATTTGTTGTTTAGTTGTTTTTGAAGTTACTGGTTTTACAGATCGCGTTCGTGTGACAACATGCTCTTATATCACCGAGTGTTATAATGACCATTATTTTCATTAGATTGTTGAAAAGTGAGATGTTATAATACCAACATTTCAATTATAATACCTGTACATTAGGGTGTCCCAAAAAAATCGATTTTCGAAAAGTCATGGTGCTCAACCCTGAAATAAAAGATATACCTGTCTGAATATTTTTTTTAAGACAAATCGACTGTCTAAAAAATCGATTTTTGAAAAATGAGCATTTTTAAGGTAAAAAATCAAATATTGGGTCCTTTCACATTTTTTTGGGGGACACCCATTCTCTTTATATTTTCTTATTTTTCTGCGGATCTTTGCCTATATTCTCCATGAGTCAGTTTTTGGTATTATGCGTTTTTACAGTCTGCAGATTTTTTTTAAAATATCGAAAAAACACATTTTTTTGACTATTTTTTTAAGTTATTTCATCCTCACACAAAAAAACAATTTTTTTTTCGTTCAGAAAAAAATACATACCAGAAAGAGCTATTTATAAGGAGTATTTTCATAAAAAAAGATCCAAAAAATGTTGTTCTGGGGCTGAGATATTGCAGTTTTAGTAAATAGTCAAAAAGTGTACAAGTTCGGTACTTTTTCTTTACATGTTATAATTTCATCAAGATTGCGCCAATATTTTATTTTAAATTAAAAACAATTCAAAAGCAAATAAATGGGAATATTTTCTAGGTAACATAGCTTTTTTTCCGATGGAGTTGGTTACCTGAATTACAGGATTTGGTCGGAGTATATGGATGGAGCCAGTTATAAAATGATATCACACCCAACAGTTAATATGTAGTAATATACAAATAATCAGGTTTACTATGATCTCTTTATTAGTTTTGATTCAATCATAGGATGCTTTTCACGGTATACAAAAAACAAGGCAGGCTCAGCATGTATGTAAACGTTCAGTTTGAATGTAAACATGTGTCGTCACTACTATCTTCGCACAAGCTGAACTGAGACGATGCTCTACGGTCTCAGCATGCTTACTTTTGTACTCTAACATGTGGCGTTAAAATATGCATCACTCTTGACGTGTCACTTTTCTTACGAGCCTACCTTGTTGTCTGTATACCGTGATGCTTTTTATGTCATATGACAGTCAAACAATTTTTTTCGTCGTATCAGTTCGACAGCTTTTCCATGAGTTCACTTGAGATATTGGAAAAGTAAAAACTGAATAAACAAAAAAGTAAAAACGGAAAAATGACACTTTAAGAGTGACGCATATTTAATCGCCACATGTTCGATTTTTTAAAAATTCGGCTTGTTCTACAAAAAATATCCTGACAGGATCATTCCAGGGGTGAGTACCATGACTTTTCGAACATCGATTTTTTGGGACACCTACAATCACAATCATCGTTTTATGAATGGAAGAAACCTCCTTGAAACGATGTTTTTTGCTTGCCGATCAAAGCTAGAAATAAATTGAGTTCATTATTTTAATTCATACCTAATTAAACAGACTCTTTTCTGTTCAGCCTTTTGGGCTAGCTGTCCGTGCCTAGTTAGTCGACTTATCTCTGAACCTCGTATCTAGTATGTAGTTTGTAGTGTAGTATTTAGTCTCGTTGTTTTCATCCTAGTATCAATCATTCACTTACTCACTTGTACGTCACTTCCATATATGACGTTCTTTAAATTATTAAATCGACTAAGCTAAATATACAGAACTAATGCTCATTTTTTAAATAAAACGATCTAATCTATCAGTTTTCTAGCTCTAGCTCTCTAGCAAACCTCGTGAATCACTTTATCCAAATGTGTTTACACATTCTTTCTATTGTTTTAAGCGTCCTACTTCATTCTGACAGTATAATAATCATCCCTTGCAGAAGTTCTGTTCCTGATTCACGGCCGTGATGCCATCCCTGTGGTTCTCAACATTCCTCGGTCCGTAACCATGATCGGGGGAAACATCCGGCTCAGCGTTACTTACGTCCACCTCTAGTACAGCCAAACTAGCTACAGCCCTGTTGTATCTCTTAGTCTTAGTACGAACCTACCCTTGGCGACCATCACTGGATACAATAGGTTCCTCCACGATAGCACAAACCCAGCACTTGCGGTTATTACCCTCCACGATGTAGACTAAATCGCCAGCTTTCAACGGCCTTGTTTCACCGAACCATTTAGTCCGTTGATTTAAAGATGTGACATATTCTTTAACCCACCGTTGGTACAACATGTTCGCCAGTTGTCGAGAACGTTTGAAGTAGATTGAAGTTATCCCGTAAAGACTCTACTGGATATGGTGGTGTAATCGCCTTGTACTGTGATAGTGGTTCTCGAAGGAAATGATTCGGGGTGAGCGCTTCCACTTCTCCGATTCTTGCGTCAAATATATTAGCGGTCGTGGGTTTATCATATCCTCTGCTTCACTATAGCGGTTTGTATAGAATCTCATCCGTTGAGCGCCTTGCATCGTCCAATGCTCTTAAAACCTGGGGTGGCATTGTGCATCTCGAATAGAATCTCTCGATTCGTACCACATGTGCACAAGACATACCAGCACACAATGTGCCCCAATACGCACCCGCCTATGTCGCTCAAATGACAGCAAGAGTCCTGCAGGTACCCTACAGGAGGCACCCCACCCTCATTTACTATGGTGATCACCCCGTTTCTGCATCCGAGTAGCACCACTTGTCTACCAAGCCGGAGGCGCCTCTAGGTTGGTGGCTCCTATAGGGTGTCCCAGAAAGTATAAGCACGATTTAAAAATAACATTATGACTTAGTTTTCTGGAAATAATTTATTATTATTTCGCTTTTATGTCCTTTACTATGCCTTACTACACCTCAGGGGAAGATCCATTAATAACGAAACGCAAAAATTAAGCATTTTCCACCCCACCTCCCCCCATGTCACACTTTTTGTATGAAACAGCTGAAAATTTTGTATGAACCGTCACACTTCGCTCAACCCCCCTCCTCCCTCTAAGCGTCACGTAATTTGTGGACGCTCCCCAGAATCACTTATCTGCGATCCTTTTGATCGTACGCCAAGGAGTGGGGTTGTGATCACATGGTTCCAATTAGCTTCAGCAACCGTTTGTCAATGATTTAGGCTACTTAATAGGCTCTCGACTGTTTGAATCTTACTAATACATTTGTTTTGGCTTTCAGTCTTTACTGGCTATTAAAACAATTTTTTGGGAGAATTCCACACTTACAAATTGCTTACAAAACCGGAAATACTTTACCAGCATGGATCATGTTGAACTGGCCCCGTGGAAGCATCTTATAATCGAATTTCACTCAAGGTTCTTCATCATCATCACCTTGCATAACGATCTTCCACACAAAACTTTATCGCATAACTTATGGGCCCATGTTCTGACATATGCGGCATGTTATTCACTTCTTTTTTCTTTTTCGGCTTCCTGAAAGCCCTTAATCAATTTTTTGTTTATTTCGGTCGATTTTATTCTTCGATGTTCCCAGTCCAAATCTTGACAGGACCATTTTTACGGGAAAAGATTGAAAGATTTTTCGATCGAGTATATTTAGGGTATCTGTTTCATTATTAATAACATGCTCCTATATCAATAACATTCACAAAACAGGCATGCTCACTGCTGAAAAAAATCATTAGAATGAGAAATAAAAGAATTTGCGCACGAATTCTTTGTTTTCGAATGGTATTGATTTGAGTACATGTTATGAGTTCATGGAACAGTTCCCCTACGTTCAAATTTTGTCATGCCCTAAAATAAAAACTTCTCTTCGTACTTCCGAATCGCATTGCGCACCACTCCGGGTGTGTGGATACCATTTACGAATACCTTAATAATAGCCTAATAGCCTAATAGCCTAAGGAATAAGGAGATTCCCCAAGTAATCCTTTTAGGAATTCGTTCTAAAATTCCCCAACGAATTCCTTTGAAAAAAAATCTTTTTGCAATTTATTGGAAAACTTAGAAGTTTACTGAAGGACGTACTAAAATAATTCATAATAAAATTTTCAAATGAGCTACTGGCGGAATTACTGCAAAATAATTATTTAAGGGATTTCTGAAAGAATCCCTGAAGCAGTTTGTAAAAAAAATCAGTTTGTTAAAAAATCAGAGGAATTCTCGGAGTAATTTCTGAAATATTTTCTAAAGGAATTTTTGGAAGAATCTTTTTAAGAATTTTTGAAGGCATTTCTAAGGTAATTTCCGTAAATTCCTTTATTACTTTTTTTTAATTTTCTTTAAAAAATATTCCAGGAATTTCTTTCGGTTTCTTCAGAAATTGGAATTTCTTCAGAATTTTCTACAACGATTTCTTCGGGAATTTTTCTACGAACTTCATTGGAAAATAATCTATAAGCTTTTTTGGAAATTCGTACGGGAATTGCTGTGGAAGTTTCAAAGAAATTCCAAGAATCGCTTTCATTTTTTCGAATAAATTTTTGGAAGAATTTCCCATGGCATTAATGGAAATACTTTGTTTCATAATCACATATATTTTTAGTAGCCTAGCGTGGCCTAGGCGTGGGATTGCCAATCCGGAGATGGCGAGTTCGATTCTCGGTCCGGTCTAGAATGTTTTCGGGTTGGAAACATTCTCGACACCCTGGGCATAGTGTATCCATTGTACTTGCCACACAAGATACATACTCATGCAATGGCGGGCATAGAAAAGCTTTCAATTAATAACTGAGGAAATGCTAATAGAATACTAAGTTGAAAAGCTAGGCCAAGTTCCAGTTGGAATGTAGAGCCATTGAAGAAGAAGAAGAAGAAGAAGAAGAATAGTTTAACATTTTCATGAACTTCAACAAGAAAAAATGGATAGGATAGGGTACAGAAAGTGTTGTTTTCAAACAGCATTGTTTTAGTGTTATCGCAAAGTAGGGTAAATGATCCAATAGTGGAGGAACTAAGCGTGTTCCAACACTATTAATTTCCCCAGAAAAATAACAAATCTAATTCCACTTACCTTTGATATGTATCCGAAGGCTCTTCGCTTCTATTTCAATAAAAAAATGCTTCCATTTGAAAAGAAATCGTAATTTTAACCTAAAATCAAAACTCCAATTATTGGTACAGTGTTCCTATAGTTGCGATATTTTTTGTCTTTGTTCCTATAGTTGCGAATCCCATTATTTTTAGATATGGATGCCTCACCTGTTCATCGACATTTTTTTGTGTATCTTTATTAAGGAGACTTTCAGCCCTAGGCTGGTTCGTCTCCGGTATCATCGATATTAAAGCTATGTCCATTTAGAATCCGGAATCAATTATTGTACTGCAGCGGCACGGAAAGTGACCGCTGCAAGAATTCTTTTACAGCGGTTTGTCTACCTTGCTGTGGTATAAATTTCACGATGTTTCGTGCAACGAGTAAAAAATAATTCCAGATGGAAACACACCCACGTTGATAATCCAGCTCATCGACGATGGAACCTACGTCAAAATGGATTTCGGAGCTTCCTAGCCAAAAATTCTACATGGCGACAGCAAGAGGAGTAGTTCCTGCGAAGTTTAGGTTTGCTTTTTGGACAAACTTGCAAAAAACAGATGATTTTGGCAAGGGATATGCAGCTGTGGGGCAAAGACCTAAGTGTTTGTGAAGAATAAGACGATGGACTCGAAGCTGTACAAGGAGGAATGTCTTAAAAACCGCGGTCTACCTTCCATAAAGCCCATAAAGATCCCGTGAAGTTTTGGCCAGATTTGGCGAGTTGCCACTACAGCCGGGAAGCCATCCAGTGGTACGGCGATAATAACGAAGATTTCATCGATAAAATATATCCACGCAACTGCCCACAGCTCCGGCCCATCGAGACATTTTAGGCAGTAATGGAACGGAAGCTTAAGAAAAGTGGAAAAACAGCTCGGGACGCGACTCAGATGACCAAAATGTGGAACAGATGTGCCAAGGAAGTTGACTTCGGAGGTTTGCAACTTTTGATGAGAGGAATAAAGAAGAAGGTGCAAATTTTCACTAGAAACAAAAAGAAATGATTTGTATCATAACTGTTTCCTTAAAGTACAGTAAATTACCTTTGTGTTGATGTATTAACCTTATTTGTACGTCAATCCGTTACCGAGATACAGATGATTTTATTATTCCGGATTCTAAATGGGCATAGCTTTAAGGTCACTCCTGACAGAATCCAAGTTTCAAAGTGCTCGCGTTTTCGCAACGCACAACTGTCATTTTTATTTTTTCATGCATGCTGCTACGCATACGTTTGAGGATATTTACCAATTTAAAAGAGCTAACCAAGATGTTTTGGTTCGGTTCGGGTACTGACTGATTAACTAGTTGATTGACAATGTGGGTTGCTGCGTTTGATTTGTAAATTTTGAGTATACCATACTACCGCAACTATAGGAACACCCACGACTAAGAGAACTTTTACCCTACACATTTCCGAATAGCCAACAGAGGTGTTAGACGAAGACATTAATTCGTTTCAGAAACTTGTGTACACTAACCATGTAGTCCAAGTCAAGGTTATCGAGTACGTTTCTAATATTTTCCTTGTCTGGTGTTCCATGGGTCCGAAGACTGGAGCAATTTCCGACAGAATTCCTGGAGGAATTTTCAAAGGAACTAGGGGAACTGTTCCGATCTCCATCTCACTGTACATATATCCATCTCATCGCTAAACAAAGAAATACGGCACCAAATTCGTCGCTTCTTTTTGTCAACATGCGTGCTCACTGCTGAAAAAAATCACAAAAATAATAAACAAACCAAATTCCTTTCCATTGCTTTGTTTTTGATGGAATGGAAATAGGAGCTATGAGATGAAGTGGCAAACCTTTCCCCTACACGGAAAAATTCCAAAACAAAAACTTGAGGCACTGTTCCCGATCAGTTAGTCATTGGGTTTCTGTCCCGACTAGTATGGAAGAAGACGTTTGGCTCTAGCATTGTACGCTACAGTCTGGATGTACGCCGCCAGTAAGGCTGTAGCTTTGAATATATATTTTTTTCTCTAGGATTAGGTATAGGTATGAGGTGCTCACTGACGGCGAGGTTTAGTGCGAGAAGAATGTTTGTGGAAGAGCCAACAAGCCACATATTGGGACCAACGGTTACATCTTTAAAATATTACAAAATTTTAATATGGTGTAAAACTAAAGAGCAGATTTTTTTGCACAAAGGGTAGGACAACAATGACTGGAGGAATTCCAAAGGAGTTCTTGAAGCAGTTTTCGAAGAAATTCTTGTCAGAATTTCCGTAGGAATCTTCAATTAAACTAAGAACGTTCCAATACTTCCGAAATAACGGAATATCACTATTTTTGTTTCGATATCCGATATTTTTGTATCAATATTTTACGTTCAATATATCGGTCATTTCCAAATTTTTGTCTATGGAGAGACAGGCGAGGAATATTCGGGGAATTCCTATTCGGGGAAATTGCGTTGGGGACTCAATCCAGTCTTAAACCTGGTAGAGTCAACCATAGGAAAACCAACGATGATGCGTGGGGACATCCACCAAAACGATCAAATTTTCTGCTATAAGATGCGAACGCCAATTTTTTATTCGATTTATAGTCGTTGTTTAAGTTCACTCCTGACAGAATCCAAGTTTCAAAGTGCTCGCGTTTTCGGGGGCACACCACTCGATACGGAGGAGGCAGACAACTGTCATTTTTGTTGATGCAGCTTTGCAGTTGTGCGTTGCGAAAACGCGAGCACTTTGAAACTTGGATTCTGTCAGGAGTGACCTTAATACAGGGATGGAATGCTCAGAGCGAATCAGGAGAAGAAAAAAAATGCTCACTGCTCTCGACACACGAATCTTTGCTCTTCTCTTTTGTACTTTTGCGTTTCACTCTTTTTCGGGTAGCTCCGAAATATATTCATTTCTCAATGATAACTAAATAGTTTGACTCAATGAGGAGAGGAAAAAGTTGCTCATTGAGTATCTTTGAGTCTCTTTATAAGGACGGAATTGGTGGTGGCGAAAAAAAATTATAATTAATTGGCTAATCTAACGGTAGCCAGTAGGTTATTGTATTTATCGCTTTGTTTAGGAAATAATTCAATCACTATCATAATGCGTGTTTAGGACTGTTGCATTTAATTTTTACGTTGAAGACATTCCCCTGAATGAGCTTAATAATTTTCATTAAAAATTTAAGCAGTCGCAATTTACTCACCAATCGAATCGTTTTGGGCTCTTCTGTGTTTGTTTATGTATCCAGTATTTTGCGTTCGATAATGGCGGCGTGAGTTCCTCTCATTTGACATTCAAGAGGTAGAAAACATTGGAACTCATCGCGGCATGCCATGATTGAAAATAAAATTAAAAGTATACATATTCAAATGTCATTTTCTGATAGAACGTAAAGTTTTGTTCAATTTATTCAAAGTTTATTATCTAATTCCAATTTCATTTTTAGTGTTTATTTGATACGATTATTTTGGATTACAATCATGTTTCAAACCACAAAGAAGCTGTTTTCTATTAACATGACGTTTCTACGGACACGACGCATATGCAGCTGATTATATAAGTTCAAGTACAAAAGCGATACATCTTTCTCGTCCCTATTTAATTTAATTACTAATGCTTGCAGTTGTATGTTCACGGAAATGTTATCAATAAGGTGTCGTATCCGATGGTCGAACTTCCATCCGCTGATTCCGCCATTATTTCGCTCGCAGAATCAATGTAGACCGATCGCCACGAAAATCGTCACAGCGAGCAAAATAATGGCGGAATCAGCGGATGGAAGTTCGGCCGTCGGATACGACATAAGGTTCCCCTTTCGCTAAAAACTAACCTCTACTGTTTCAGCCCATGTCGGAGACGATATCCTTCAAGATACTTGTGAATTATGAATTTAAATCATAGAAATAGATATAAATCACGAGGGAAAATATGTACCTATTTCGGTTGATTCATTACTCCGTCAATACTGAACAACAATCACAATGACCTTTAAAGTAGTTTCTTGACTCTATGCATATTCGCCTATACGGTTATTTTAAAGTATTTGGGTTTTTGTAATGGTACCTAGTTTCACATGTTGAGTAATTTGCCCCAGTTTTTGATCCCCATATTCTTGGTTTTAAATGAGGCTGTTGCTGTGCATAGACACAGAGATCTTGGTACATAAATCCAGTTTATTCCACTTAATAACTGCTTCGCCGTTTTCACTTCCTAGAAAATATATTAAAAATATTTATATAATTATTATTCATAAGTAATACAGCAAATACTGGAAATAAGATAAGGTATTTGATATTAGTCTGTTTATTTTGTGAAAAGTTATGAGTGACTAAATAGATTCAATAAATTTCTGCGATCAAAATATGTAAATATTTTCTACTTCTTGAATGTCAAAAAGACACTCATTAGAACTCACTTGGCCGTTATTACCAAGCGCAAAATACTGGATATGAAAAAATAGAACAATTTGCTAGGGAAAGTTGAGAAGTTGTCTAAATGTAACGGTTTCATGCGTTCAGAAGAAAGCCATCAAGCTCTAACTGAAATCAATCTAGAGTGCGACGCATCAATCAACTAAATGATTGACAGATCAAAAATTAAACCCGAGTGAGATCGGACAGGTTTGCCTAGTATAAGATAATTTCGTCAATAATCTCTTTGTAATTCAAATTTTATGTGCTAACCAGATAAATGCAGAATTACCTACATCAAGCTGCCTGTTGCTTAGAAGCAGTAAATAATTAATGTAAAGATAGAATGGTGTTTATTTCTACCCGTTCATGGATGCTATACACGGTCCCTATTCTCATGCTGGTCTCATAAAGATGCGAATGTGTGAGACTGTTGTGCGGGTAGCGATGGTATGACAGAAGTGTGCTTACATTTCTCTGTACGTTCAGTTGGAAAGAACAACAAAAATGATGCTCCTCAAAGAGGCACATTGAGACAAACGGTTTCTCTCAATGAGCGCCGCTCCTCATTTTTCCCACAACGAAGAGCATCTTTTTTTTATGTTTTGATCATATCCGTGATGTTTTGTTGCTCATTTTTGATGAACTTTTTTTGCTCATTGAGCTCATTGTGCGAGTAAATGCCAAGCCTGCCTTAATATCGATGATACCGGAGACGAACCAGCCTAGGGCTGAAAGTCTCCTTAATAAAGATACACAAAAAAATGTCGATGAACAGGTGAGGCATAAAAGCAAAAGTGATAGCCTGATGTTTGAGTTTTAGGACAATAAAGTTACAGCTGTTTGTTGATAACCAGATTAACATTGGAAACGATATCAAAAACTTAAGCAGTACTCACCTTGCATAGAATTAACTTAAGGTCATACAGACACCTCACATTGAATAAAGCACAAATAGATGAAACAATATCTACTAGAGTGAAGAATTTGCCTTGTTGTATGAATAATTTTCTTCCAACAAGGGTGGGAATCGAGCACGCATCTCACAGTACGTAAATACTTTTAAACGTTTGACACCGCTAACTGCACGTTCATGAACCCCCAACTTTTATTTATTCACCAAAACAGTATTTGTGTACGCAAAAAAAAAAACAAATCCTATAATTTTGCATAGAATCTTATGAAATAATGTACAAATTTTGCAATATTTTATTACAAAAAAAATGTATGCTTTGATACAGCTACCGTATTAATTTAATACAGAAGCGTAAGACTTTATTTCAATGGTTGTGTATGCTAGAATTATTTTCGCAGAAATGTTTTTTTTTTAATTTCTTTATTAAAGAGGCAACGCAGAAATAGTCATATCACTGCAAACTCCTTACGGAAATTAATTATAGTTTTTGGGAAAAGCATAAGACATGATGAATATATGCGTCACAAATAAGGCAAGCAAATTGAAAATTGCATACCTTCGGAAAACCCGAAACATCTTCGGTGCCCGTGAACTGTGCTTCAGGTTATTGGGATAGAATAATAGAAAAGAATATGCGTCCGGCGTTGTTCCCAGTTTATCAAAATCCGTTTATTTTAAGCAAAGCTTTCGACAAAATTCGTATCATTTTTTTTTGATTTACCTAAGTATATTTGGAAAATTTTGTCTCCTTGAGTTCATAATAAAGATTTAACATTATCAGAATAACTCACGTACTACAAGTTTATTCGTTATGTACCAAAGCATTTTGAACGGAATAAATTGTTCAGTACTTCCAGTCATGAGGAAAAAAATATTATATGGGCGCTTACATTCACGAGGATGTCCGCCTTAATTGCGATGAATATTGGGCTGGCAAATTATGCGATGAGATAAGGAACAGGTAATCAAAAAATCGAGAAAACCTTGACAAATAAGCTTCCATCTTCCGCACAACATCAAATCGTCTTGAGCATAGCATCTGTGGGAAATATAGAGCGACGAACCGAATGTGCAAAATACTCGATCACCTTCCTGGTGAATGTATTGTCGTTCGTTCGCGAAGATCTTTAAAGCGTGGACCCCAATACCGAAGCATGGAAGCAGAGCTCTAACGGCAGACGCCATAAAGGGGGGTCGCGCATGTCGTTTCGCGATGAAATGAAAACATTGGGACCTGAAATCATCGGTTTCGTATCACTTAATTGAATTTCTCGCTTCCGCTCGTTCGTTCCCACCCTGATCAGGTGTGGCCGAATCATCGGACATAAGCACGACATCAACCGTTTCCGAGTAGCGGAGAAATTGATTATTGGCCTTGTGCGAAAATTTAGGATGACTTTGGAGAGTTAATAAGATCAATTTGGGCACACCCTTCTGCTTGGTCTCGAATTGCATTAGTAAGCCACAATCGAATCAAATCGCTTGAGTTTTTGTACATTCATCACACTGCAGATATTGAAAAGGTAGAAAATACCATGTTACACGCCATATACCGTGTTATAGAATTATTTTTTTATATGCAGGCAGTGCAGGATAAGAAAGTAGTGAAGTAAAAAGAGTGCGAATTTACAACATTCCCACGGTTCGAAATTGCGACATCCCAACGAATCGAGTACAACAAGCTGGAAACCATTTCTGCGTTCACTTTCGAACAGAGAATAGTAGTGGCTTGCAATTCGAACTTAACGATCAGAGATGGAGAACATATATGATCTCCAAGCGAGATTAATTTGGTACGAATGGAACAAGAAGAGTATGTTGGCAACTGTCATATGTGATTAATCATCGGACATTGTGCTTTCTTAATTATGCAAAGTTTTTTTTCTTCTCACATTTAAAATACATTCTCGACTGATACTGGTTTGCGGACACAAGCTTCCCTAATAGATGTTTACTGTGTATTCACTAAATTCTAACGTTTTTTTTTTTTTTTATTGTCTTTATTAATGAGGTTTTCGGCCATAAATTCTAACGTTTATAATCTAACTCCCTAAGTCAGTGGTATATTATGCCACAAGTACAATGGGAGTCTAGAATGTTTCCAACCCGAAAACATCCTAGACCGGACCGAGAATCGAACTCGCCATCTCCGGATTGGCAATCCTACGCCTTTGCTCGCAAGACTATTGGAGACCCCCGGGGAGTACCTGAGACAAAAATACTTCCATACTACAAATACTCCCACGAATCTTTCATTTGGTCGCCTGAAATAGAAAAAGAGGCTTTGCTATCTGTCGTATCCGTCTGAATCCGATTTGTATTTTTTAGAGACTTTTTCATTTACTTTAAGTGCTAAGGTGTACGGATTTCGGTACGTATGTACGGCATCCATCTCATCGCAAACAAAGAAATACAGCACCAATTTCGCCGCTTTTTTTGCTGACATTCCATTGCTGAAAAAAATCACAAAACTAGGAAACAATTCAAATTCCTTTTCATTGCTTTGTTTTTCATGGAATGAACATAGGAACTATGATCTAAAGTCCATGATTGAGATTTATGCAATCAAGAACGAGATAGGTAGATATTTTTTTGGTATCCTTTCCACTCGTCCTTGAGTAAATTGCACATGAATTACCAATTACCCGTTCTCCGTGACGATATTTTTTATTGAATTTCTAAAAGAATTCAAAGCGGTAGTGTAACTTGTTGATTGACGTTACACTTTCCAGGCCGTTTAAATCGATTATGCTTGAAAGTGCCGCCATGCACTTTGTTCGCTGTCATTTATCGTAGGTCTATGTTTCTCAGATTGTTCATTGCGCAATTTTTGCGAACCTGATTGGTTATGTAATCTCCTTTTGTAATTGTTTCATTTGTTCGCTTATGACACACGAAACGCTTTGCTACTTTTGTCATACTCCTATTCAGGTGAACCGTGTCGTCACCATTGAAATAATTGTACCAGGGAAAAGATAAAGAAGAAAAACGCTGCCAAACAAATTGAAACCGCGATGAACTTCCTCATTACGATTATTTATGGCCTGTGTGGTAAAGCCACAAAACCGCCGTCATGTGCATGAATTCACAATGCGGTGCCCAAATGAGAATGAAAATTGATGTCGACACGGCACCTTACCGGATCTTTTCGTTCGATTTATCTAATATTTTGTGATGCATTGTTAAAAGAGTGGTCCTATCATGAATAAATTTCTTTTGATATGGAAAATTTGAGCGTGATGCATGGTAATCAGGTTTGTTTCTTCTCTCTAAGATCATCACGGGATTCGATTATCCGGAACTTAAGACTCGATCATCCAGAGTATTTTTTTCTACGAATGTTATTTTTAAAATTCAATATGATAACAATATGATTATTTTAACAAAATGGGACCTTCCATCACCAAATTACGCAATCCAACTTGAGTCTTTGTCCCTTTACCTTACTAACTGTTGATAATAAGATGATATCGATTGTTAACATCATTAGGAGTCCAATAAAAATATTACAGAGAACACGTAACAAAAAGGTTACTAATCCTTATGTGCTTGATGTTAAAAAAAACTAACATAAGTCCATTTAAGTAGGTTTGAATTACATTTCAATAGTTTCCATATCATATGGAAGCAACTGCTGCAGGCTCGCTGCGCTTGTGTCCACTTGGTAAGGGCATATCGCCTACACTGGGGCATTTTGACCAGTGAAACATAGTTTCGAAAAACGTTACATTTTTGGAGATGCAAGCAATTTTAAATCATATTGACCACTGAGAAAAGTTATTTTGTTGCCCAACTGAGTGTACCAGTACAATTTTTGCTAGCGTCGATGCAGAATGTTGAGCAAACATACATCGAAAGTTGCATCAAAACTGTAACTTTTTGTATTTTAGTATTTTGCTATTATTTTCATTATGTAATACAAAAATACTTCTACATTCACATAGAAATACAAATACAAATATTTCAAGTTATTAACTGCTTTTTACCCTTAGTTAGTTATGGTTTTCAAGAAACCAAAGGCGGTGTTTGGCCAGGTGGGGGGGGGGGCGCATTACACCGTATTTATTTATTACCAGACTAAGGCCGGAGTGGCCTGTGCTACACATAAAAGTCTTCTCCATTCAGCTTCTTGTTCCCACCTGATCATTGACGAGAACCACTTTCACCGGATTACTGTTCGACATTCTGACTAGTCCAATCCATTTAACTTCGCTTTTCAGTCTGATGTAGGCTTCCACCATCCTCTCAAAGTTACGTGCCATAATATCAATATCGTGTCAATCCCTGCCCTTCGTATTACTTCCTTCCAGAGCGATGTTGAATAGCAGACACGAAAGTCCATCACCTTGCCGTAACCCTCTTCATTCATTTATTTAGTCTACATCTAAACAGATAACACTGAATCAACAATTTGACGCCACAGGCCGCATTTCTCTATCTTCGAAGACCCCCACGCTCGCCAAGTCGTTTTGCACCTGGTCTGCCCATCTCGCTCGCTGCGCTCCACGACGTCTCGTACCTGCCGGATCGGAAGCAAACACCATCTTTGCAGAGTTGCTGTCCGCCATTCGTGCAACATGCCCTGCCCATCGTACCCTTCCGGCTTTAGCTACCTGCTGGATACTGGGTTCGCCGTAGAGTTGGACAAGCTCGTGGTTCATCCTTCGCCGCCTCACGTCCTCTTGTGCACCGCAAAAACTGGCCCTAAGCACCCGTCTTTCAAATACTGCGAGTGCTTGTAAATCCTCCTCGAACATTATCCATGTTTCATGTCCGTAGAGGACAATCGGTTTTATTAGCGTCTTGTACATGACACATTTCGTGCGGTGGCGAATCTTTTTTGACTGAAGCTTCTTCTGGAGCCCGTAGTAGGCCCAACTTCCACAGATGATGCGCCTTCGTATTTCACGACTAACATTGTTATCAGCTGTTAGCAAGGACCCGAGGTAGACGAATTCCTCGACCACCTCGAAAGTATCCCCGTCTATCGTCACGGTGTGTCTATGGGGAAACATTATTTTTCAAAAATTAGTATCTCTGAAACATTCACCATGTGAAAGTAGATGCTCTCCTATACCTAGAGGAAAACCTATACTTTCGTGTAGTGAGTGTTTTAGAGATACTGATTTTTTTTTGAAAATAAGCCTCTTCGGACAAACACACCGTGATCGTAACACTGCTTCCCAGGCGGGCCCTATCGCGCTCGGTTCCGCCCACAAGCATGTACTTTATCTTTGACGCATTCACCACCAGTCCAAATTTTGTTGCTTCACGTTTCAGGCGGGTGTACAGTTCTGCCACCTTTGACAATACTGACCACCTTTGACTGTCGTATGCCGCCTTGAAATCAACGAACAGATGATGCGTTGGGACCTGGTATTCAGGGCATTTTTGAAGAATTTGCCGTACAGTAAAGATCTGGTCCGTTGTCGCGCGGCCACTGCCTGTAGTCTCAGCGCCATTCAAATGTTCCTCGTAGTACTGCTTCCACCCAGCCAACACAAAGTCGCATATGCTAAATGTACAAGGTGGAGGCGATATAGGCGCATTCCTTCATTTGACTGCATGCAAAGTGTACGTATATGGCCTTCACTTTGTACACTTATTCGCTACGATATACGATCTTGTGTTTGCTGGGCACCTTTCGATCACCACACGTTCGTCCGTCAAGATGCTCCCATCCTTATCCCGACACATATCGGCTCGCGGCACGAAGCCTTTGTGGGATGCGTTGAGCTTCTGATAGAACTTGCGTGTTTCTTGAGAACGGCACAGCTGTTCCATCTCCTTGCACTCCGCTTCTTCCAAGCGACGTTTCTTCTCCTGAAAAAGTCGGATCTGCTGTCTCCGCTTCCGTCTATAACGTTCCACCTTCTGCCGGGTACTTTGCTGCAGCGCGACCGCCCGCGCTTCGTCCTTCTCCTCCAGAATCTGTCTGCACTCTTCGTCGAACCAACCATTCCGTCGACTTCGTCCCATATATCCGACGTTGTTCCCCGCTGCGTCGTTAATGGCTGCTTTGACTGTATTCCAGCAGTCCTCAAGAGGGGCCCCATCGAGCTCACCCTCTTCCGGCAATGCTGCCACGAGATACTGCGCGTATGCAGTGACGACATCAGATTGCTTCAGTCGCTCTAGGTCGTACCGCGGCGGTCGTCGGTACCGAACATTGTTGATGACGAATAGTTTTGGGCGCATTTTCACCATCGCCAGATAGTGGTCAGAGTCGATGTTAGCGCCTTGATATGTCCTGACGTCGATAATGTCGGAGAAGTGCCATCCATCAATCAGAACGTGATCGATTTGTGATTCTGTCTGCAGTGGTGATCTTTACCGATACGGGAGGCTGTGTTGGAAGTAGGTGCTGCGAATGGCCATATTTTTTGAGGCGGCAAAATCAGTTAGTCGTAGGCCGTTTTCGTTCGTCAGTCGGTGAGCGCTGAACTTTCCAATGGTCGGTCTAAACTCCTCCTCTTGGCCAACCTAAGCGTTCAAATCTCCTATGATGATTTTGACGTCGTGGCTTGGGCAGCTGTCGTACTCACTATCCAGCTGCGCGTAGAATGCATCCTTATCATCATCAGGACTATTTCAGCGTAGAATGGCGGAAATTTCTGCATCATAGGTTTTACGCGCTGTTTATTTTTAATTATTTTTTTCTGTGTGGGCTATGGACGTTGATTATGCTGAAGTTGAAGAACCGGCCTTTGATCCTCAACTTGGACATTCTTTCATTGCACGGCCACCGATCGGCCGATCACGCGCCTTTGCATATCGCCCATCACTATGGAAGCTGTTCCCAGCTCTGCCGTAATCTGGAAAAGTGACGTAACAGCCATTTTACAACATGCATGTTTTCCATTTTTCTGTTAAAGATCTCAATGAGTAGTACTCGTTAACACCATTTTTGGAAAATGACGTATACGTCACTTTTTCAGATTACGGCAGAGCTCGTGTGTGTTGCCGCAGCTCTGGTAGATGGTATGATTACCTCTAAACGTTCGCACCATTGTCCCTTCCAACAAACCTCCTGCAGCGCTACGATGCCGAATCCACGGTCCTTGAGCACATCGGCGAATATGCGTGTGCTCCCGATGAAATTTAGAGATTTGCAGTTCCACGAACCGAGTTTCCAATCGCTAGTCTCTTTTCGTCGCAGTAGTCTTCGCCGATGTTTCCGGTCCGTACTCTCTTGTTGATTGTTCGTTACTTATGTTTTTTTTAAGGCTGGCTTGCAGGGCCTGACACCAAACCTCCTAAATTTCGCTTAGAGTCCCTCGCTGGCACTCGGACGATGATCAGCTGCCCCTAACATGGAGAACAGACGCTGTTGTGAGCCGATCCTGACATGGAGAACAGACGGTCAGTAAGATTTGCACCTCCGGAGAGGAGCAAACCCCCCCTTCCCTGTCAGCATACGACCATAGTTCCCACCGGGGTTGGTTATCCGATCTTTCCTAAGGTTGCTTATATCTGTTGCAATTGGTGTTTTGGCATAAAATTTGGGAGAGTACCTTGTATGCGGCGTTCAGCAATGTGATTGCGTGGTAGTTGCTACAATCCAGCTTATCGCCCTTTTTGTTTATGGGACACACGACACCTTCCATCCACACCTGCGGCAAAAGTTCCTCCTCCCAAATCTTGGTAATGACCCAGTGCAGCGGTCTAGCCAGTGCCTCACCACCATGTTTAAACACCTCTCGTGGTAGTTGGTCAACTCCAGGGGCTTTGTTGTTTTTCAGCCGGCCGATCTCCTGGCTTTCTTGGAGATCCGGAGTTGGAAGTCGTATGTCCTGCGTGCCTGCTCCTAGGTTCATTATCATACCGACACCGTTGTCTGCCATATCGCCATTCAGGTGCTCTTCGTAGTGCTGCCGCCTCCTTTGGATCACCTCACGCTCGTTCGTAAGAAGGTTCCCGTTTATGTTCTTACACATATCGGGCTGTGGCACGTGGCCCTTGTGTGAACGGTTCAACTTCTCATAGAACTTTCGTGCGTTATAAGCGCAGTACAGTCCCTCCGTCTCTTCACGGTCTCGATCTTCCTGCTGGCGTTTTTTTCTCCGAAAAATCGAGTTTTGTCTGTTCCGCGCCGTTGGCATCGTGCCTCGTTTGCCCTCGTGCGGTGTTGCAGCAATCTCGCCCATGCTGCATTCTTCTCCTCAACTAACTCCTAACATTTGTCGTCATCAGTCGTTTCTCTGATGCGGATGCACCGTGCCTAGTGCAGCGACTGCGGTGCTTCCAATGGCGGATCGAATATCTCTCCAGCCACCTTCAAGAGACGCTGCTGCGCCCAGCAGCTCTTCCGTTGGGAGTGCCACTTCCAGCTGTTGCGCGTAGCCTTGGGCTAGTCTACCGTCTTGTAGCTGCCCAATGTTTTGCCGCGACGAACGACTACGACGCGTGTTGTACACCGTCAAGAGTTTTGAGCGCAGACATACTTACTGCAATGAGGTAGTGGTCGGATTCAATATTCGCACTGCGGTAAGTGCGGACGTTCGTGATGTCGGAGAAGAATTTACCGTCGATTAAAACGTGGTCGATTTAGGTTTCCGTTACTTGATTAGGTGATTTTCACGTGGCCTTGTGGATATTCTTGTGGGGGAAGAAAGTGCTTTGGACTACAGTTCCGCGGGAGGCTCCAAAGTTTATGCATCGTTGGCCATTGTCGTTCGATTTGGTTTGCAGACTATCCGGTCCGATGAACGGTCAATACATTTCCTCCCTTACTACCTGAGCGCTTATGTCACCGATGACGATTTTAACGTTCCACAATGGGCATCCATCGTATGTCTGCTCCAGCTGTGCAAAGAACGCTTCTTTCTCGATGTTGGATGCACGTTGATGATACTATAGTTGAAGAAACGGCCTTTTATCCTCAGCTTGCACTTCCTTGCGTTGATTGGCTGCCACCTAATATGGCGCATCTTGTCCAGCACTATGAAGCCGGTTCCCAGCTCATTGGTGGTGCCACAGCTTTGGTAGAAGGTATCCGCTCGATGCCACACTTTCTGTCCTGTCCAGCAGATTTCCTGCAGCGCTACGACGTCGAAGTTGCGGGGATGTAAAATCATCGTAGATTATCCTGTCGCAACTTCCGAAGCATAGCGACTTGCAGTTTCATATTCCAAGCTTCCAATCGTGATCCTTTATTTGTCGCCTAGGTCGTTGCCGATTATATCGAGTCGTATTCTATGTCGTTCGTAATCGTTGTTTTTAAAGGCGGCTTATTGCGCCTGCGCAAACCTTCTGTCTCGTCGGAGGGCCGTCGTGTCAGGTCTGTTTAGCAACACCAGGATTTCGGCTTGTGCGCTTTGAGCGGTACACGGTCGCTTTGGCGGAGCCTACTTGCGGATACCTGCAGCGTTTTATAGATGTTTAACAGAGCCCACTGTCAAACCCCACCACATCCTATAGACAGGGACCACAACTCGCAGATGGCCTGGGGAGGGATCGTAAAGCCCTAGGACATAATCCCAGCTGCAGTGAGCAAAATCTCTTCATATTCACTGTAGTTCAATCCAATAAGAAAAAACAAACAACCATGCGTTCACCATTATTTTACATGCAATTGGGCCATTTTACACCACCATTCGGGCGTTTTGCCCCAGGCGAACTTTTAAAACATTTTTAAATGTAATAGAAAGTCATAAAAACAAAAAATTCTATTTGTGGGTGAAAATAAGAATGATCAAAATGAAACTGAGTTTGTTGAATGATGCTGTGGTTTAATATTCTTAAATTTTGTATCGGTGAGACGTCAGCAATGAAAATTAGGATTTAATTTCAAATGCCATTTTCTCAATTGTCTTTTTTTTTAAATTAGGTACAAGCATGCGTAGAACGGCAGATAAGTTGTTAGCATTTTCAAATAAAAATGATTTACTCCAAAGACAAAGTTTGAAATTTAAAATGACGATAAACAAAATAGATAACAGAAGATCATACAATTGTAAAAATTTAATCAATATGATAAAAAAAGAAATTTGTTACGTAATTTAAAACTTTGAGGCAAACTGCTTATCGGTGTCACTCGATCTCATCTAAACGGTTACATTGGATTAAGTGGTTTGCTTTGTCGATCAGCACTTGCACAAACGATCCAACAAAGTTCGGTTTTTGCGTGTTGTCTGATGCCTATCCGAACGCAGCCGACCAATTTGGGCACGTGAGAAGCTAATAGGGAGGGCGCCTAACATAATCCGCGATACGATGGCGTGTTTACATCCCGATGAAACACCCCGTTGGAATAGCTGAACCACCCAATGCCCGAACAAAATTTCTCTTAAATACCATTTGTTTATGTTAAACAAGCGCCAAACGCGATAGATTTCATCGTTTACCAGTTCAACGGAGCATGAATCAAATGGTTTTACTTTTCATTCCAGGCATGCATGCAATACTGTCAGTCAGTGGCTGCAATCTATTTTTGTTAGCAAAAATGCACATGTTTAGATAGAAATCATCTTCTGAAAGAAAAATTGCGATTAGATTTTAATGGTTTGCTTACACATTTTCATACGGCGTAGTGTTGTTCGTTAATTTGTTTAACTATTTCTTTTCATTGGAAAACTAATAGTGAGGAGCGGTTTAGTCTCAAATGTCTGATGGAATGAAGTTATCCAGTATTTGAATGTAACAACTGGAGAAAAAAAATGTTACTTGGGCAACTCTAACAACCATATAAAGAATCCACAATATTGTTGCACCAATTGTAATTGTTAGTTATTTGATCTCGTCCCTCTTTTTTGGCATTTGTTTATTTATTAAAATAATTCAACTGACAATGAATGTCTTAATGAATATTAGTTAAACTAATTGGTTACGGGGGCCTCCTTAGCCGTGCGGTAAGACGCACGGCTACAAAGCAAGACCATGCTGAGGGTGACTGGGTTCGATTCCCGGTGCCGGTCTAGGCAATTTTCGGATTGGAAATTGTTTCGACTTCCCTGGGCATAGAAGTATCATCGTGCTAGCCTCATGATATACGAATGCAAAAATGGTAACCTGGCTTAGAAATCTCGCAATTAATAACTGTGGAAGTGCTAAATGAACACTAAGCTGCGAGGCGGCTCTGTCCCAGTGTGGGGATGTAATGCCAATAAGAAGAAGAATTGGTTACGGTCAGCGGTACGGAAAAAGTCTAGTAACCAATGACGAAACACGTCAACTGATAAATTAAAGTGAAAAATATCGAAGAATTCGTTGAAGCGTCGGCTAATGGATCGAATTGGTTCATGTAGTTCGTGTATTCTCAGGGGAATATTACTGCATATAGCATTAAGCACATCCACAGTGTTTAACTGCGTGTTGTCTAAGCCAAGTTGCCTTTTTTGCATTCATATGGCATTCATGAGGGTAATAAGATGACAGTTTTATGTCCAAGGATGCAAACATTTCTTAGCCCGGATTGCTGAACCGAACCAATTGCCTTCATCATGGTCTTGCATTGTAGCCACGTGTCTTACCGCTAGCTCGAGGAAAGGTCCTTGTTCTACGTGCGTTGCAAACAATCTGGGTTAAATATTTTATTAGAGATCGTTTTGAGCTAGGCTGTTGTTACATGTCGGATAATTTTCCCTTCTTACACTCTAAGGAGAATATTAAGATCACTTGAAATCACCCGTTTGTAAACTTTTTTGAACTCTTTTAGTCCTAAATGAACGCTATAGTATTTCCATTTAATTCAACATTTTTTCTGCTATCGGACATTGGGTTTCGGACATATCTATGAAATACTAGAGTGTTATACTACAACAAATTATTCCATCATATCTCCTTACAAATTATTTCATCATATCATAGTAATTTATAAATGATCAAGTCACTGATGGCAGCAAGTCAAATCAACATCCTTTGTGATAGTATATTTATTTAAAATTCGAAATTTTCATAAATATCTCTTTTTACCCTTCTTACACCCTAAAGTGTATTTAGTTCACTTAAAAAATCGAATTTGTATCAGAGGCTCGGAAACCCAAGTCATATATACCAATCAACTCAGCTCGACAAAGAAACTACACCTGGATTACAACCTCCAGAAAATACGTTGACCAACAATATGTTTTGTTCAGAATATCATTCGAATTTTTTTCAGAAACACAGACAGTATCTGTTCAGAACCTTCAAACGGATTCTGTCCAGAATCTCAAACAGATTTCTAAACGGACTCTATTCGAAATTTCAAACGAATTCCGAAAAGATTCTGTTGCATATAACAACCGGAGTTCTGTTCAGAATCACAAACGGATTCTGTTTGAAATTTCGCCCGATTCATTTCAGAATCTTGAATTCCAAACGAATTATTTTCCGAATTCCAGACGGATTCTGTTTAGAATCTCGAACGAATTTTGTTCAGAATCGTATGATAATTTGAGTGAAACCGCTTAGAATATTTTCTGCCAACATTGCCGAAAATATGCTATGTCGAAAAACGGTACTATTGACTAAAAGTCAATTACGGCGATAAAATCTGTAGAATAAAATGTCCTTATAAAAGTACATGTGAAAAAGATTCACAGGAAGAAAATATTTTGTTTAAATATAAAATATTCTGTTATATGCGATATGAACCGAAAAACCAATGTTGTATATATACGGCGGCCCGCTTCAACAGCTCAAAACTGCTGTGCGGCCCTTGATAGTAAGCATGCTGGGGACCACTGCTTTAGTCCAATAGAGAAAACTATGTGCAACAGGAAAGTGTTTTAGTGCTCAGTATTGTTTTCAGGGGCAAATTCTTCAAATACAATCTGATCAGCAGTTATGCACCAACGAATGATAAGCCTGATGATGTGACAGAATGCGTTCTGAGAGAGCCTTCATAACGATGTAAACGCCCTACACACGATGTAAAGATGGTCATCGAGGATGCTAACACGTAGATCGGTAGGAGATAAAACTTTTTTCGTCCGGTTATTGATACGGAAAGCCTTCATTCCTCTGCTAACGATAATGGTCTGTGACTTGTGACATTTGCTGCTGCTAAAGGGTTGGGAATCAGCAGTACTTGTTTCCCACGTTAGAATATCCACAAACACACCTGGCAACACCTGAGTGATTACGCTTGCTCACTGATATGTCAGGTGCAGATCGATGGACGGCATTTCTCGGAAGTTATAGATTTGAGGTGCTCTAGAGGTCCCAAGGTCCTAAAAGTTAAAATGCACTTTAGGGGGAAAGTTTCCATGTTTTTTAGAAATCCAGTGCTTGGGACTTGATCAATGAATATGCTGACCAGGAGAACGAGCAGTGTTGGTAACGTAATAGCTTTCCACGGATGCAGGTCGTCGGTAACGGGGGGAGCTTCTACCGTCGGGGACTATTTGAGTTGAGTGCGAGCACATTGAGAGGGCTAAAGGCTTTGGTGTGCATATTGACATGAATAAGGGAGCCTTATTGCTCTAAAGTGTATGAAATGTGAAACCAAAGGGCTCAAAAGTTAATAAAAACATCAAAAAGAGGCACCTAAAACTTTGTTTCTATTCCGTTTCATTAAAGGCATTGGAAAAACATCAAAGCACGAAAAAGTTGCATCAAGATGTCAAAAACGTTCGAAATGTAATCAATGTTTCATTAACATTGCAATGCAGTACGCGTTTGACATTTGGAAACAAACAACCAAAGAATACTGCACTGCATGTTGCAATTGCATGCACGAAACAAAATCATCAAGTTGCATATTTTTTACCGTGTAACTCCAATGCGTCTTTCAAAATTGAATTATTTGTTTAAATTAAGTTACAAATAAGTTGAGTGTATCTTCATGTTTGATTCAGCATTGTTCAACGTTTTGACAATTCACAATTTATTCCGGTGATGGTGCAATCAAGTTACGGGAAACCCGAGTGCGAAATTTCAGAATCGTATGGTTTTTATGATGAGTCCCTTCAAAGTGTTGAATGGTGCTGTGGTAGAGTGAAGGACTATCAATCACAAGAACCATAAATCGAATCCAGTTTTATTTTTTTATTTTATTTTGTTTCGCTGCCGTATTTTGCAACATTACTGCAATTTTACTGCAATCGAAGGATGATGATGCGTTTTTCAGATTGCAAGAAAGTTATATTTGATGGCAAGATTGTTTCTTTCCGAATACATAGTTGCAACACAGTGAAATATTTAGTTAAGGTTCAAGAAAAATTTGACCAAGGAAAGAGCTTTCTAAATAATATGCAACACAATAATGTGCAACACCGACCTAATTCATACACTAATTCAAAAAAAAAAAGTTGATTTATGTAGTGGTTTGTTACCAATTTTCTTTCCTCCAGAAGTAATACTGAAGGGCAGTCCCTAGTGGAATTGTGAGATTGGAGCCCAAGAAGGGTTTAGTGGATAGAACCAGTCATAGCTGCAGGCTTCCTGCACTCCCACACACATATGCATACACAACACACATACAGACATTATCTTAGTTCGTCGAGGTATATAACATTATGCGATTCCGGGCTTTCTATCAAAAGTTCGTATCTGCAAAGATTGTATAACCTTTCAGCACGAGAAAGGCAAAAAAGATACAGTGTTGAATAACTACTTCCGTATTAAAATATCATTGCAAAATGGCGTTGTAAAATCCATGAACTGTCGTTTGCAATATGTTTTCGTCAGAAACCCATTTTGAATCTTGATGCTTTAGCTGTCTGAAACGAATCCATTAAAATCGTAGTTTGTCATAAATATCAAGCCTTTTCATAAACTGACCTGCGCACCCCGTCACGCGATATGACTGATTATGTTTTTGTTATTTTATTTTCGCATGATTAACCAAACTCAGTCAGCAGCCAGTACAAAAGATACCATTTTGTCTCTTTTATTTTTCCGCACTTCATGTACACTCTTCTAAACATCTGCTTTGAAAGTGAAATGATTTCCTTTTTCGTTCGTTTTCCGTCATAATTTTCTTCTAGCATTCACTTTCCACCACTGCACTGGACATGAGCGGAGCTCTCCAGCTAAGGTCTCTTCGCTACCCAAAAGCTTCAAAATGGTCTGCTGCATATCGTCGTGGCTGAGACCACAGCAGCAAAACAGAAAATCATATAATGAACAATTTGAGAAAATTGCATTCATCATGCTGTTTAGCATGGTGGCGCAGAGTCAGCGGTGGGTAAGCAGAGCATAATCCACCCCAATCAGCGGTCAATCGCATCGGCCGCCGCTGGTAGACCACATACAATAGCATTGGGGCAGAGCAGAAGAAAACTTTTTGCATCACGCTGAAATCAGTTAGTCGCAGTTCATTATGCTTGCGGAGGCGATCAAGTGAATCTCAGTTTAGGTTGAGCGACGTGTTGAATACTTCTGTTATTTTCTGTTATTATATTTGTGCTTTGCCGTTACATAGCGCGTCATATTTTAATGACTTGTTTAAATTTTCTGCTCAATTTTGTCGTAGTTATAACGAAACATTAGAAAAGCAAAAAAAATAATCCACCTACCAGAAGATTAGGCTAGGTGTACCAGTTGTGGCTATAGTACTAGTTGTTGCACTAGTGCTTTATATGCCAAATGCCAATCAAATCACCGCAAACCAAGTTCATATCCATAAAGAATATTCATATGGCACGATAACACCTTTGATTTCCTCAAAAACAAGCAAAGCATAATTGTAAAAATGATTTTGCTTAATTTTAACGTCCTTTGCACCAGTTGTCGCATAGCAAGAGAGGGCCGGGGCCGTCGCCCCCCTAAATGGTGGAAAGATTGACCGGGTACTGAAATGAATTCGCTTAAACATGTGCACTTCACGATCCAATCATATTCAGAAATAGGTTTTTGAAATTCAAAAGATTCCCAAAAAACTTATAAGGGTATCCAGGATTCATACTATATGAAATTTCAAAACAACTCGAAACATTTCGGGCTCAAGAATTCTCCTAGAAATCCTTCTAGAAGCTCCCCTTGGAGCTTCTAAATTCCTCCGGAAAGTTATCCACAAATTCCTCTGAAAATCGTTTGAAAATCCTTCTCCTGTAATTGTAATTTCTCCTTATCTAGAAACCCCCAACTATTTTTTTTTTAGGAAATTCATGTGGAAGTTTCTTGAAGATTTCTTTTCTTCCCTTCAAGTTTTACTTCTAGACATTTCTTCGGCTGTTCTTCCAGGAAAATCTGCGACATTTCCTTCAGGAATGCATTCTAAAGTTCCTTCAAGAATACATACGGAATTTCCTGCCAAAATTCCACTAGAAGTTTCTTCAGAAATTTATGACGGAAATCCTCCGATTTCGCTTCATAATTTCATCTGCTAATCTATAAGAAACTGCTCCGGGCATTCCTCCAGGAACTCTTCCTTAAATTCCTCTCGGATAACTTCCAGGACTTTTTCCGGGAATACCTCTATAAATTCAATAGCGAAATCCTCTAGAATTACATTTTGGAATTCTTTCCGCAATTATTTCAGAATATCCTTTAAGAATTCCTCTAGAAGTTTCTTTAGGAATTTCTCCAAGAATTCGTCTAAGTATTTCCCCGGAAATTCTTCTCTTCTTTCAGGAATTTCTCCGGGATTTTTTCCGCGAAATTGTCCTAGAATTCTTACTGGACTTCACTCGAAATTTACTCCAGAATTTCATTCGGAAATTAATGTTAGAGTTCCTCCAGGATATCTTCCAAGAGTTCCTCCAGGAATTTCTTCAGAACAAACAAAGAACAGCAATTCATCTGGGGATATTTTCTGGATTTCATCTGGTAATTTCTGCATTAATTCCTCCTGGTATTTTTTCGGGAATTCCTTCTGATATTTCTCCAGAAATTCCTTCATAAACTTCTCCAATAATTATTTCAGTACTACATTGTGAGGATTCCTCTGGAAGTGCTTGTGGGAGCTCCTCCGGGAGCTCCCCCAGGAGTTTTTCCAAAAGTTCCTCTAGTAATCTGTCCAGGAACTTCACAGGGGATTTTTTGAGGATATTTGGCAGGAATTTCAAGGGAAATGGGATTTCGAAAGATCCTCTAGAAATTCAACTCCGGGTATTCCATCGGCTGTTCCTCTGAAAATTTCTCCGGGAGTTCCACTAGTAGTTCCTCCGGAAATTCATTCAGACTTTCTTTCAGGAGTTCATTAAGGCTTTCTTTGGGAATTTATCTACAAATTCCTTCAGAAGTTTCTCGGAAAATTTCTCTGGGAGCTCCTCCGGGAGGTCCTTTAAGAATTCTTCCAGGAGTTTGTCCTGGAATTCATCCAGAAGTTCTTACGAGAGTTCCTCCAGGATTTCCTCCGGAAATTCTTCCTGTAGTTCTTCAATAAATTCATCTAGAAGTTCCTCTGGCAGTTCTTCCGAAAATTCCTCTGATACTTTCTCCGGGAATTCCTACAGAAATTCCTCTGAGAGTTCCTCCGGAAATTACTCCGGGAGTTCCTTCTCAAAGGAACTGCTGGTGAAACTCCCCGAGAAATGCTCATAAAAACTGCTGGACTGGTCAGAGGACCTCCCGGAGAATTCCTTGAAGAGCTCCCAGAGAAATTCTCGGAGGAGCTTCTGGAGGAATTTCTGTATAATTCCCGGAGGAAATTCTGGAGAAATTCCCGGAAGAATTTTCAGAGAGCCCCTATAAGAACTGCCGATAGAACTACCGGAATAATTCTCGGAGGAAATCCTGGAGGAATTCTTGGAGGATCTGCCGGTTGAACTCCTGGAAGAATTCCCGAAGAATTACCTGAAGAATCCGGGCGTGAATGCGTCACGTTTATTGGCATTACGTTTTAGTACAAAACGCTGACTCAACGCTGACGCGCAACGCGCAGTTGAGATTCAGCCTTCACTGTTGGTTGTGGATTTGGTTTCAAAGTGTTTGGAGCTTAGAAGGAAAAAGTACCAAGCACTAATATTCATGTGTTTTTATAAAACTACTATAAAACTACGATTCAGAAGACCTAAAAAAAATTGCCCCCCCCCCTAATCGAAATCCTGGCTACGCCCATGCAAATAAGGAACCAAAATTAAGAATAGTGCCACAACTGGTGCATGCGTTTCTATTATGGATTAATCAATTTTGAGGTTAATAAGACATTTTATTGTGGTTTTCACAGCTGTTCTAAGGAGCAGGAAGTAAAACCTTTCGCTTGATATATAAAGTCCACCCACATGCCTTTTACTTATTTTTTTTAAAAACGTTGTTCTTATGTATGGCGACAATTGGTACACCGACCCTACCTAAAAAAATGAAAACAAAACAATTTTATGAAACTGTTTTTTTTTTCATTTTATATAAAGTTATTCAATTTAAGACCATTTTTGACATAAGATGGTGAATGGTTTTCAATTATTTGAATATGTATATTCCTTTAAAAAATCAATTCTTCCGGTACAGTGATGTTGCACGCAGGATTCAATTTTTATTTATTAATTTTTTTTTTCAAAAAATGGTCAATACTTAGTAAGACTACTGTGACTGCCATCAATCGTTTTGGCATGCTTCCTACCAAACAATGCAAAATTTCCACAGGAATTGCAGGGCCATTTGAGCTCCTTGACAAAAGTCTTTTGAACTATTTTGATAATCTCTAAAATTGTGGTATCCAGAATGGTCCAATGGTTGATGGGGAAAGATCATCCTTCATGCATGGATCCTTGTGCATGCTTCTGCTTCCCACATTTTTATCATAGCAATTACTAAAGTATTAAATTATATAAAATTCCCCGTTAATTTCCCCATTGTGCGTTTGCAAATACATGCAAATACACAAAAATAGTTCAATGTCAAGCGGAGCTTATATTACACTAATGCACATATGTAGAAAAATATACGCAATTCGTCGATTGGTATTTTGATTACCCGGAAATAATAAGTCCCTCTTGCAGTGGATGATCTCCCCATACCCCAGAAATGCACATAAAAAGACATAAAAAGCCGTGAATTCAAGACAAAATTTTCAAAACGACTTATCTGCTTTTGTAAACAAAGATTCAAACGACGATTTGACGAATCTGATAGCTCTCCCATGCAAACCAACACCATCAACAGGTAGCGGAAACCTTCACCTTCCTATTGGTGGTGTTGGTTTGCGTGGGAGAGCTATCAGATTCGTCAAATCGTCGTTTGAATCTTTGTTTACAAAAGCAGATAAGTCGTTTTGAAAATTTTGTCTTGAATTCTTCTAGGAAGCGTTACCTTTTCAAAGAGGCTCTAAATTCCAATTGGTATTTGGCTTGATTTTCAAGTCAGTGTTCTATTGAGTCCTCCAAATGAATAAAAATGTGCGCGATTGTTTTTGTTTTTGCTCCAATCGGATTATCACCCACTTTTAACATTAGCACGGGTCATCCACAATGGCATTAGTACGGGAAGACAGTGCCTAACACACCCCCGGGGCAAAATGGCCTCACTCATAAAATCACTCATATAATCTGCTGTATCATTTCAAGTATAAGATTCCCATATCTGAATGAGTGTGTGTGTCGTTAGAAGCCTGATCAGCCTTATAGGCAGTTTAGAAGATCCAAGAACTTTTTGAAGAATAGACCTACTGATCAACCAGCATAACGATGGACTTCCCACCTGGGAATTCTAGCGAAATAGCCCCATTCTGATCCATAGAAACACGCTGGGTGGTTTATAATTAGACGCGCGGCTACAAAGCAAGACCATACTGAGGGTGGCTGGGTTCGATTCCCGGTGCGGTTTTCGGATTGGAAATTGTCTCGACTTTCCTGGGCATAAAAGTATCATCGTGTTAGCCTCATAATATACGAATGCAAAAATGGTAACTTGGCTTAGAAGCCTCGCAGTTAATAACTATAGCAGTGCTGACTGAACACTAAGCTGCGAGGCGGCTCTGTCCCAGTATGGGTGTTCATTATCATTTTCAAGGTTTATGCGATACAGTCTTTGTTCAGGTTCAGCGGTAAGCTGCGCAACACTATGCCAATTTGGAAATTGGAACCAACCACTTTCAGTTGGTTTCGATTCCCAAATTTGCAGGAAGTTTTCTCGACTTCCGTGGAGTATCATTTAGTTAGCCTCAATATATGCGAATGCAAAAAAGGTAGCTTATTTTAGAAACTTCGCAATGAATAATAAACTTTGTCAGTACTCGATGATCACCAAGCTGTGAAGCGACAAGGTCATAAGCATTCAGTACACTGTTTGTCTAATCGACCAACATTTGTCATAGCCCGTTTTAACAAATTTTTACGTTTGCTGATTATTTGACATGTGCCAGTACACGATTAACAAATATTTAAATATAACCTATTTGTCAAATATTATGTTTGAAATTGATTGTGAAACTGATTTGATTATTTGTCAAATGTTGTTCAAAAGACAGTACATTGTTTGTCGTCAAGCACTTTGTTTGTCTTCAAACTTCAATAATAAAGTAATAATTTTTCAAATCAATTCTAAACTATTCTATTGTTCAGTGCAACTTCCGTTTACTGTGACGGTCGCAGGTTTATGAACACTTCCCCACAATTTGCACATTCAACAATTTGAATAATTTTTTATGCAAATCTTCAGGTAATTCTTTTGTGAATGCATCAGCTGGCTGATGTGCAATAGGAATGTGTTTCACCTGAATTCTTCCATCTTTGATCAACTTCATGATGAAAAGATATTTTATATCCTGATGTTTCATCCTCTGATGTGACCTCGGTTCTGATGCTACGTGGATAAAAAACATCAAATAGCGTTATGTAAAATGAATCTATGACAAAAGGTCGATAGATATAAGATCGAAAGAACAAAAGGTCGAAAGACAAAAGGTCTAAAGGACAAAAGGTCGAAAAGTCAAAACGTCGAAAAGGACAAAAGGTCGAAAGGACAAAAGGTCGAAAGGTACAAAAGGTCGAAACTGACAAAAGGTCGAAAGGGACAAAAGGTCGACAGGGACAAAAGGTCGAAAAGGACAAAACGTCAAAAAGGACGAAATTTCGATCAAGAACAAGTTGATAACAAGTTGGCACTCATAGTTTTGTTAGGATAAAGCAGATTGTTGATTTCGGAAATGAATAAAACTTGTATTGCGCGAGACAGAGTTGTCCTATACAGTTGGCAAAAAAAAAATCCCTTTTATTTTTCACTATTTTTAACAATTTAATGAAATGCATTCAATGAGTGCAAATAAGAGATGGATATCAAGGTTTTCTAAATGTCACTTCCATCTGTCAAAATAGGGCATGCCGCAGGCGCTCGCATTGATGTATTTGATGTGCGGCGTTTGACAGATCGATGTGATATTTATAAAACCCAAATATCCATCTATTAGTTGTACTCACTGAATGAATTTTAATTCATTGTTAAAAATTGTGTAATTTTGATCTTATTGATCTTTTGTTTTTTTCGACCTTTTTCCCTTTCGAACTTTTGTCCCTATCGACCTTTTGTCCCGTTTGACCTTTTGTCCCGTTCGACCTTTTGTCTTTCGACCTTTTGTCCTTTTCGACCATTTGTCCCTTCGGCCTTTTGTCTTTCCACGTTTTGTCTTTCGACTTTTTGTCCTATCGATCTTATGTCTTTCGACCATTCGTCCCTAACCCATGTAAAATATTACCTGGATAAACAATTTCTTCCTTTCCATCTGTTGTTCTTTGATGAAGAAGACTGACTGCAGTGTTGACAGAGTTCCATTTTTTATCCGCGTTTCTCTTATCAAGGCCTCTAGTAATTATTATAGGTAGTAGAATCTATAGATGAGCAAAAGCAAGGTTGGGCTCGTGTTTTTAACCATGTACTAGGCGCATATGGCATTTCATCTCTTAATATTTCCATTGAAAGAGTGACATCATGCTCGTTTGGCTGTTTCACTGTTACACGTTTCACTGTTCGTTTGGAGACAGAGGAATTATCTTCGCTTATTTATATATTCCACCAACTACAGTAATTATGTTCCCTACCAACCGTCCATACATCTGGGCACTTTTGAGGAAAAAAAGTTTTTGTAACATTGATTTTTATTCTTTCTTTATTTATTCTTTATGTCTTTCTTTTTACCTTTCTCGTACAACAAAGTTGTACCGAAAGGTTATCATTTCACTCCGAAGACGAACTTTTTATAGAAACCTCGGAGACCCATAGTGTTATATACCAATCGACTGTTTTTTTCTTCCTAAGCAATGGAGGGGGAATCTGCTCAACAGACATCCTGGGTTGTCCAGGAAGTGCGGGGTTAGGGATCACCTCCAACAGCAAACGAGGGAGGCAGGACTACATCCCCGACCCGCTAAACCGTTTCCATTGCCGCCAAGCCCATAGTCCCTTCGACACAACCAGAAAGTAATGCTTCAAAGGGGGGCCAGTGCACAACGCACCCTCGAGGTTAGCTGCGTGTCCTTGCAGCACCGAACATCGTAATTCGCTTTTTTAGAAGAACACCATGGAAAAGTGCCAGCGCGTTGCCGGCTTTCCAGGTGGCCTTACCACGCCCTATGTCCTCGGAGGTGGGAAGGGTCGACTTCGCGCCTGCTTCCCTCTGTACGACTGGTATCAAGAATGATGATGTCGCGTGCACCCCAAATTGACCTTTCTGCGATAGGGCCTATTCGCCAGCACACAGAGGGACTTGCCGACGCGGTGCCTACGCCTGCCTCAGCCTTGACGAGGACCCCTTTCCGTCCTCGGGCTCGGAACCCGCCCGGTTGACCAACGCCGCGAAAGCGACGATACCATGTTGTTCTTCGCGCGGCCACTTGTTCGATAAAAGGATCGAGTTCGACCACAGAGCATGACCACCGGTATGACCCATGAAGCCGACTCCGATCCCTTGGACCACCTCTTATTTGCGCCTGAACTAGCCATCCTTGAATCCACGCGCCACCTTCTGTGTAGCTCCGAGACGATTTGGGCGATAGCCGATAAAACGGCGTTCCAGCCAACTTCATTTTTACACATCCTCCGAACTAGGTTGTCCGGGGTAGTGTCCAGACCACATGTGGCAAGCATGTGGTCACGCATTGCGCGAAAACGTGAGCACACGGACAACACGTGTTCCGCCGTTTCCTCTAAACCTGCGGACACCAAACACTCGGGCGAGGCCGAGCAAGCCAGCTGCGTTACCTGCACTGTGATTTTACAGCACGCTTAAACGCCGGACACATCGAACCCCCCATAGGGTGCTTGCTGTTCACAAATCAAACAATTGGGAGGGTTCGTGCAGCATTGTGCCTTATGTCCCTCCAATCCGCAGCGTCGGCAGAGATTGCTTCTGTCAGGGCCTTTGCAGTCCCATTGCTTGTGCCCCGGTTCCAGGCACTTGAAGCAAACTTCGGGTTGCTCGTATATGCCCACAGGGCATACCGACCATTCCACCTTGACGCTCCCTAACTTGACTACCTTGGAGGCGTCCGCTGCAGATAGCCGAACCAATGCTACTTGCGTCCCTGCCGGACCCTCCTTAGCCGTGCGGAAAGACGCGCGTCTACAAAGCAAGACCATGCTGAGGGTGGCTGGGTTCGATTCCCGGTGCCGGTCTAGGCAATTTTTGGATTGGAAATTGCCTCGACTTCCCTGGGCATTAGGTATTATCGTGTTAGCCTCATGATATACGAATGCAAAATGGTAACTTGGCTAAGAAACCTCGCAGTTAATAAATGTGGAAGTGCTTAATGAACACTAAGCTGCGAGGCGGCTCTGTCCCAGTTTAGGGATGTAATGCCAATAAGAAGAAGAAGAAGTCCCTGCCGGACCTTTCCGTAGCCAAACGGCTGCGGAGGGCGTCTCCATTTCACACTGTCGCCGCAGTGCCGTGACGAGCTCTTCGACTTCAGTGATCTCGTCCAGGTTTTTAACCCTTAGATTCACCTCCGTCGTGAGTGCCCTCACCTTGACCGTCTCGCCTAGGACTTCCTCCGCCAACTTCTTGTAGGCGGCGCCCTTTTGCGGGACGCCCGCTTCAGCTCGAGGATCATCTCGCCCATCCGGGTACGTCTTATTCGACGTACGTCGGCGCCGAGTTCACCGAGCTTGACGTCACTCCTCATCGCCTTCAAGACGTCCGAGTACTTAGCCTCGTCCGCCGTAATGACTAGGGCATCACCCCTGGAGCGATTGGCGCCTACCCTAGACTTCTTGCTACCCTCATTCGCCTGGGCCTTCTTTTCGGCCCTTGACGTCTTCGGTTTCCTCTTGTTCTTGACCAGGGTCCAGGAGGCGTCAACCCCCTCTATTTCCCTGGTCTGGTGCGACTGAGAGCTCTTAGCCTGCCGTAACCCCTTATCACCGTCTTTCCTGGGTGGACGGACCTTTCCAGGTCCTTCCTCCCCCGATTTTGGAGGTACCTGGCCGGGGTTCAGCTTTCCAGCCCCAGTACCCTTGTTCGGGGTAGTAACCCTCCGCGTTTTGGAGCGGCCCCCAGGGAGCTCATCCCCTGGAGACTGTCTCCCCCGTTTTTGTGTCTGCTCCGTTGCCCGAGTCCGCGAATGCTTGAGCCTCAATCTGGGTAGACCTCGACTCTACGGATTTCATGGGTTTACACTTGGCCGTCCCGACCGCCCTCTCCAGCTTGGCGTCCAGCATCGACTTTCGAAGTTTCTGCAAGCTCCTCTTGAGGTCCTTACTGATATTATGCTTCGATGACGCAAAGTCGATGATGGCGTCCAGCTGTTCCGTCGCCACCTCGAAGGCCGAAAGCCCATCGCGTTAGCGGTTCATCGCCTCCACAAGCCATGGGCCGTCAATAACCTCTACCGGCGTTTTTTTAGCCGAGAGGAAGGTTAAGTGACCCACGCTGGCGCTGCGCACTGAGCTGCCGACTATTGCCTCTGGCCTCCTAGGCGGAAACCTGAACAACCCACCTCTTGCGAAGGGGTTGTCGCCTACACTACTACCACTAATTGAAGAATTGACTTGGTTTTCCATTTTGGTCCCACGAGTTGCTCGGGAAAAGAGGTCCACCACGCCAGAGCCCAGCATGACGCGGTAAGGGACAATTACTGTGGAGGGTGCCCAGGTACCCCACAGGCTCCGTTAAAGGCCTAGCTTATTATTTCACCCCCCTGGCCATGCATCCCCTCGATCCTTAACCGATTTTAAACCTTAACCAACAAGTTTCATTCGACAGGGGACAAAGCCTAGTTGATCACTATTGAATTTGTTACCAATCTGCCGTTGCGTTCGAAAGCTATAAAGAAAATGGTACAACAAACCATATAAACTCGTATAAGGTTGGTGTCTTAGCTAAACGCGAGAAAGGCAGTATCACTACTCGGTGAATTAAGTTGGTTTTTTTCATACTAAAACAGTAAACAGCTCTATCTATAAGTATTTAGTTCGGTTTAACAACCAAATGTACTTTTATAAGTCGAGAATCCCATTTGAAAAGGGTTCATATCTTCAAACAAATATAATATTCTTCCATTATTTTGTTAGTTGTTTGGCAAAATCATGGAGGGAAATAAAATGTATGGTCTCAATATGTATTAAATTTCAGTTATTATTTATTTATTTATTTTAAAATCACACGAATATAATGTTTGTCTTAAAGCTATTTTCATATATCTATGTTTTTCCGATCGAGTTGAAAATATTTGGTGCATTTTCTGAATTAGGATACATTTTGCCTCAACGTTAGCACCAGGAATAAGCACAAAACTGTGGAATTTCTGTGTGCCAGATATTTCTTTGGTGTTATTATGAAGCTCTTCGAGTTCTTCCAATATTGGATGTACTGCTCAATGGATATGTAGCAGAAGATTAGCTTCGTGATATTGTTATCTTTTTGTTTAACTGCCCAGCTATATAGTTCTCGTGGTGTTATTATGGTATTTCCATAATCGCAAGCAAGACTTGCTTTTTTCGTCTTCACAGGGCCACCAATAGCATGACAGGGACCTTTTCCATGGGAAGTTTGAAAAAAAATGCCATTCTGCTCATAATCCATGGTTTGACTGGAATCTACAGAAACCAGCAAAGTTTTTCTTATTTTTATATTATGTTTATTTTCATATTCGTTTAAATCTATCGTTTTTTAGATGATCAACTGAACTGCAACTGTATCGTGAGTCATTACTTCTGATGTGATAATAAAGCTATCATTTGCAAATTTATTGTTTTGCATATAGTAAATTTTGATTGGATATATTGTTGCTTGAGAATTATTCCAATGATTTCCTTGAGCAGAGTTTTTAATAATAAATTAATAATTTCCTGATTTCTCGATTTAAAAAAACTATGTTCTTACTTACTTACTTACGGATCCTGTACACCTCCGGTGGTGCAAAGGGCCGATTTGAAAGATCTCCATCCTGAGCGTTGCCCGGCTATCGCTTTAACCTGTTGCCAGGTTAGATTTCGGTCGACTTCTTTTATTTCTTTATTGAGGCTTCGCCGCCATGAGCCTCTGGGTCTGCCTCTGCTGCGATGTCCCGCTGGGTTCCAGTCTAATGCTTGTTTACAGATTTCGTTTCCGCCCCTACGTAGAGTGTGGCCGACCCAGCCCCACTTCCGATCCCGAATTTCTGTTGCTATCGGCCTCTGGTGACAACGACGATGGAGCTCGTTGTTTGAGATCCAGTTGTGAGGCCACCAGGCCTGAATTATATACCGCAGGCATCTGTTAATGAACACCTGCAGCCGTTGAGTGTTCTCCACTGATACACACCATGTTTCGCTAGCGTATAACAGCACAGATTTCACGTTAGAGTTGAAAATTCGTATTTTGGTGCGTTCACTTATCTGCCTGTTTTTCCAGATATTTCTTAAACTCGCAAAGGCAGCCCTTGCTTTCTTGATCCGTGCGCCTATGTCGATCTTGGTACCGCCGTCCGACGCCATTTGCCATGTTCGGTTGCTAATTAAGGCAAAATCTCATTACTAATTAAGTTTTATGTGTTTAATTGATTTTTCAAAACACTGTAAAAATTCAATTCGGATATGTATGGACGGTTGGTAGGGAACAGAATTACCTATATTGACACAACAATTCGACCAAATCAAAAAAAGTTTTCATTTTTAAAATAATAGTTTTTTTTTGCAATTCCTGATCATAATACAGGTAATCTTTGATATAACGTACACTCGATATAACGTCACTCGATATAGCGTACATTTTTCCCCGTTATAACGTACACTTTGAAACATATTTTTTATTTGTTTAGTTATAACAAAATAATTTACTAAATTATTATGATCATTCATGTAGGGATAACATTATTGTATGGAGTCCAATTTTCTCAGCTAGAGGCATTAATTACTGTTTTACTGATTTTTAGAAGGTTAAAAGACTATTATTCTTCCATTTACTTCCACTATTCACGATTTAATTCATTGATTTAATCATGATTTTTAGAGAAAAATTGCGGGAGGAGCTCTCAAATTAACTTCTGGCGAATTTTGTGAAGGAATTCCAGCATTCTCGAATCAATTATTAAAGAAAATCTGAATGAATTAATAAATGAATTAAAAAACTACCGTCATCTAGGGTGATATTGGATCTGGGGGGTGAGAATGGGTCATCGCTCTCACCGGCAGTCTGGCAAAATCGTTCAAAAACGTCTCTTATATTTTAGTTTTCTTGCCATCAGTTACATTCAATCTATTCTTCAAACATATGAAGTAGTAGAAACAGGGACCCATTTCACCCCCATTTTACCCATTGTCACCCCGAGCACGGTAAAGAAATTTTTGAAACGAATTCGTAAAGTAATTTCTGATGGAATATTTTAAAGAATTTCCAAAGGAATTTTTGAAGGAATTCCTAAAAGAATTTCCGAAGAAGTTTCCTGAATGCATTTTTAAGAATTTCCTAAATGAATTTAGGAAGGAACTCCAAATAGAATTTCTTTACAAATTCCTTCGGAAAATTATTAGGGTTTTGAAAATTCGCCTTGGAATTTCTTCGGAAGTTGCTTCAGATTTTTTTTATTTTTCTAGAAATTCATTTAAGAGTTCCTTCAGGAATTTCACTAGAAATCCCTATGAAGATTCTTTCACAAATACCTTAAGAAATTTCTTCAGAAATGTCGTTCCTGTTAGCGTTGAACTGAATTTCGCAATAAAAAAGAAAACGTATTAACATATTATTAAACAAAAAAAAATCAGGTTTTTGTAAAAAGTCCTCCAGAAATTCTTTTAGAACTTTCTCCAGCAAACCTTTCAGAACTTTCAGTGGGAAATTATTTAGGATATTCCTCAGTTTTTTCAGCAACTCTCTCAGCAATTTCTTTGAAAATTCCTCTGGAATTTTCTTGAGCTTGAGCTTGAGCTTGATTGACTGCTCGTAGTTGCTACTCCATTATGACCAGATCAGCTGTTCTTGCACAGGGAACCAACAGATGTTTGCTTGGGACTAGCACACATCTTCAATGTACAAGTACTGGTGATCTCATTTGTTAGGTCATGCTGGCGCCTGCCACGTCAGAATGCAAGTCAATGTAGGGAAGGGGGAGGAAATGATGATGCAATCACTCGCCCACTGCATGCCGAATATACCTCTGCACTTGCCACGAGTTCATGCGGAATTTGTTGGAATTTTTGGATTAGGTTCGAGAGGCAGAGGTCCGTCTTGGTTAACGAGTTGCCAATGTGATAGATAGGAGAAGGCAATTTATGGAATTTCTTATTGGATGTAGGAAACGAGCTCTATAGTTCATTTCACCTTCTGTTGAAATTATAGGAATAGTAATGGAAACGGTATGGAAGTCCATTTCCAGTTCTAGCGATTGCTAGAACATGAGAAATATAGAGAAAGATACAAAGTAGGATAATGGAACGGACCTGGATTGAACCCACGACCTCCTGCGTATGAGGCAGAAGCAGTAGCCATATGACTACCAAGCCCGCTCAAAGAATTCTTCAGAATATCCAGAATTTCTTTAAAAAATTCTTAGCAATGAATATTATTTTGAGCTTTTTAGTGGAATGTCTTCACTTGTCATAAGACGAGTTTGTACAATCCCATTGAAATTCCACCACTTAATTGTATCTTGACAGATACGTATTTCGACCTCAACAGTAAGGCCGTCTTCAGTGTCTCGTACTTGACTCGACTTGAGTATTTTTTTTAATTCCTGGGTAAATTCCTTTAGAATGTTCTTCGGTAATATCAGCGAAAAATCCTTCGGTGAATGCTTTCAATTTTTTATGAATTCCTTTGGGAAATAGTTTGGAAATACCATTTGGAATTTCTTGAGAAATCCCTTTATTCTCTGTGTCACGCAATGAATGAAATAATTTTATGGGCATGACATCAGATTCTCCATAAGCAGGTTTATCTATTGCTTTACGGTCTGTCGTGCACGAAGTGGGGCACGATAATATGGAATCTGTTTGTTTTCAGCAGTAACATGTTTTTTGACAAGATTGATCATGTGAAGTAGATAAAAGTGTATCATTTTGGTACAGATTTATCATATTTAAGCTACTTTTCGTCATTGCAAAAAATAGCGTGTGCAACTCGTTGCAAAACTCGATTTTTTCAGCATTCGTAGTATTTATTTATACGTACAACTCGTGCTGAAAAAATCATCTTTTTGCAACTTGTTGCATAAACTACTATTTAAGTTTTGAACTCAATTTGAGATTTTTCCAATATTTTTATTTAAAAATTTGATTGATTTTTTGATAGTCTCCCAAACAACACTTTTCTGTAGGATGCGTCGTTTTTCGATTATTGAAAAAAAAACGATATTTGAAAAAAAAAATCGGTAGAAAAAACATTAGTTCTTTTCCAAAGATAGGCTAGATTACTTTTGGAAAAACCAAGTATACAAAGTGGCTTTTTGTGACAAAGTCTACATGTCCAGAAAGTTTCATTGAAATTTAAGAGGGTGCTGCCAACATTTGTTCGAGTTGGCCTCCTTTATATAGACTATAACTATAAGGTTGGAGCATTGATGTTTTAAGGGTTCTTTCACAAATTACGTAACGCTAAATTTGATGATTTCGGAACCTCTCCCTCCCCGTAACACTTTTTGTATGGAAAGTTTAATTTTTTTGTTGTATGAATCGTATTACTTGGCCTGACCCCTTCCCTCCCCCTGCAGTGTTACGTAACTTGTGAAAGGCCCCTTAAATGCCCAACGAAGGTTGCCAACTTCATCTGAGGAATCAAAGCCGTCCGGCAGCTAAAACAGTGTTGTTTCAACCTTGATCCGAAAATTCAACAGTCGAGGAATCCATTGTTTTTTATCCACAACAAAAACCTAAAACGATACAATGGTTTTGTTTGTGGTTTTAAAAGAAACAATGTGTGTCTTCCAAGGTGTCAACAGATTTAAGATGCAACGTTCTATGCTTTGAAATAAGCAAGCCAAAGACCATGTATCATGCGCAATTTCCCTGGAGGTTAATGGTTGATGCTTTTACAGACAATGATACACATTTAACGCGATGGTGAATTCATAAATGAGCGGTGCACCAAAGGTTTGAGTACGCGTGGATTTCGATATACCCTCATATTTTCCATGCGCATTGAGAAACTCATTAATAACAACCCTGATGTTAACGGTACAATAAAATTGGGTTCAAGTTCAACCTTATTTGGAACTCGTTATTGATGACTGCCAATACAGATGCCGACTGCCTAAATGTATCATTAACTTTTTCTTTCGATGCTTTGGTTTCCTTTCCCCAGGTTCCATGGAGACCCCTTCCGTACCACGTGCCTCAGCAGCAGCTGATCAGTGTGGCGAGTTTCGACACCACCAGCAAGGACGAACTAGTCCATATCGCGCAGCACAATGCGCACATCCTGAAGCAGTTCAACCAACCCATCACCCAGTATCAGAATCAAAATACGCAACAGTTGCAACCGGTGGGTGGACCAATGCTACCGACACAACAGTCATCGCCTCATCAGGCGCCGCAACAGTCTCTGCAGTCACATATGAAGCCACCTCCCTACGGGGGACACACACCGGGACCGAAGTACATGACCACGCCACTCCTGCTGACCAATGTGAGCCCCGCCGGGGCGGCAGCGGCCGCGATCGCCATGCAAACCACGGCTCGCCACGCCAACAAGCCCTTCGGGCCTAAATCGGATCAAGTCACCACGCTCAATTTGGTGCACTCGTCCACACCGAAGCTCGTGACTCCATTGGCTGGCCATCTGACTCCGGTCGGCGTCAAGGCGGCCAAATTCAATGGCCAATTTAGGTAAAATAGAGGATCCGCTTGACCAAGGCAAGATACTTGGTCGGCATAAGAAAAAAGGCGATGACACTCCGCCGGATCGCGTGTATGGGGAATGCTCTCATTGTGAATAATGTAGTCATCTTGTTTTGAATGTCTGTTGGTACCTCTCTATTAGAGGCTCATTTGTTGCCGCGTTTCTCAGTTTCTTTGTGGTCATCTAGTTGACTTATTGGTCGGAGAAAGGGGGCTCGTTTCAAACCATTGTCACAAAATTAGATTACCAGGCTGATTAAGGTAGAAAATTAGATTTTTAGATCATGACGAGAAAACTGGATGTTATTGGGTATACCAGCGTTGCGTTGGTCTGATAAAACAGTAAACATCATGAATAGGGTATTCATTTCCAAATAATACGCTGCTATGTGTGACTTATTTGCAAAGAGATGTTAGACGACAACAACGATAATTGACCAAGCCGTGTGGTTTGCAATTTTTAAAGAAATGCATATAATTTAAGGAGAGGAGAGAAGAGCTATATTCAGTAGTCTAAAAAAAACCATTGAAACACCCGGTAATTTAGGAAAAGAAATTAAATATCGAAGAAACGATCTTGTTAAACAGAAATTTTAGGGTCTCCAGATGGCCTTTAAACTTTCCCGTGCCCAAGCTGCTTTGCATCTCAGAACATTGATGATGTTTTTGCTTAATCTCATTTAGCTTTCAAATTATTACATTTGGAACATTTTTGTTTGCTATTCGTACCAACTTCGTCTTTTCTTTTTTTTTTCGAGGAAGAAACTTATTCGCAATGCATCTAAACTAATTCGAGCCCATGATGGCCAGTTTTGGGCATGTTTCGGGACTCCTGCTGCAATCCAATCCAAATACAGTATAATACAATCCAAACCTAATCCAATCCAAACTTAATCCAAATCCCGTCCAAAATCTAATTCGAATCTAATACAAATCTTAATCCAATCCAAACTTCATCCAAATCTAATCCAAATTCACAAAAAGAATAATTAATCCAAATCCACTGCAATTTCAATTTTAATTCAATTTCAAATCCAACTCCAATCCAACCGTTGTATAATCCAAACCTTATCCAAATAAAAAAAAAAACTTAATTCAAATTCAATCCAGTTCTAATCAAATCTAAATCACATTCGAATCCAACCCAAATCAAATCCAAATTTAATTCTAATCCAATCCAAAACCTATCCAAATCCAATCCAAATCTGATTCAAATCCAAATTCAATCCAAAACCAATCCAAATCGAATCCAAATCAAAATCCAATCCAAATCCAATCCAAACCCAATCAAAATCCAATCCGAATCCAATCCAAATCCAATCCAAATCCAATCCAAATCCAATCCAAACCAATGGAACCAATCTAAACCAATCCAAACCAATCCAAACCAATCCAAACCAATCCAAACCAATCCAAACCAATCCAAATCCAATCCAAATCGAATCCACATCAAACCAATCCAAACCAGTCCAAACCAATCCAAACCAATCCAAACCAATCCAAACCAATCCAAACCAATCCAAACCAACGCAAACCAATACAAATCCAACCAAACCAATCCAAACCAACCAAATCCAATCCAAACCAATCCAATCCAAACCAATCCAAATCCAATCCAACCAATCCAAACCAATCCAAACCAATCCAAACCAATCCAAACCAATCCAAACCAATCCAAACCAACCAAACCAATCCAAACCAATCCAAACCAATCCAAACCAATCCAAACCAACCAAACCAATCCAAACCAATCCAAACCAATCCAAACCAATCCAAACCAATCCAAACCAACCAAACCAATCCAAACCAATCCAAACCAATCCAAACCAATCCAAACCAATCCAACCAAACCAATCCAAACCAATCCAAACCAATCCAAACCAATCCAAACCAATCCAAACCAATCCAAACCAATCCAAACCAATCCAAACCAATCCAAACCAATCCAAACCAACCAAACCAATCAAAATCCAATCAAAATCCAACCCAAACCAATCCAAACCAATCCAAACCAACCAAACCAATCCAAACCAATCCAAACCAATCCAACCAATCCAAACCAATCCAAAATCAATCCAAACCAATCCAAACCAATCTAAACCAATCCAAACCAATCCAAATCGAATCCATATCAAAACCAATCCAAACCAATTAAAATTCAATCCAAACCAATCCAAATCCAATCAAACCAACCCAAATTCAATCCAAACCAATCCAAACCAATCCAAACCAATCCAAACCAATCCAAACCAATCCAAACCAATCCATATCAAACCAATCAAATTCAATCCAAACCAATCCAAATTCAATCCAAACCAATCCAAACCAATCCAAACCAATCCAAACCAATCCAAACCAATCCAAACCAATCCAAACCAATCCAAACCAATCAAACCAATCCAAACCAATCAAAATCCAATCCACAAACCAATCCAAACCAACCAAACCAATCCAACCAATCCAAACCAATCCAACCAAATCCAATCCAAACCAATCCAAACCAATCCAAACCAACCAAACCAATCCAACCAACCAAATCCAACCAAACCAATCCAAACCAATCCAAACCAATCCAAACCAATCCAATCCAACCAATCCAAACCAATCCAAACCAATCCAAACCAATCCAAACCAATCCAAACCAATCCAAACCAATCCAAACCAATCCAATCCAAACCAATCCAAACCAATCCAAACCAATCCAAACCATTCCAAACCAATCCAAACCAATCCAAACCAATCAAACCAATCAAATCCAATCAAACCAATCCAAACCAACCAAACCAATCCAAACCAATCCAAACCAATCAAACCAATCCAAACCAATCCAAACCAATCCAAACCAATCCAAACCAATCCAAACCAATCCAAACCAATCCAAACCAATCCAAACCAACCAAACCAATCCAAACCAATCCAAACCAACCAAACCAATCCAAACCAATCCAAACCAATCCAAACCAATCCAAACCAATCCAAACCAACCAAACCAATCCAAACCAATCCAAACCAATCCAAACCAATCCAAACCAATCCAAACCAATCCAAACCAATCAAACCAATCCAAACCAATCCAAATCCAATCCAAATCCAATCCAAATCCAATCCAAATCCAATCCAAATCCAATCCAAATCCAATCCAAATCCAATCCAAATCCAATCCAAATCCAAATCCAAATCCAATCCAAATCCAATCCAGATAAAATACAAATCAAATCCAAATCCGATTCAAATCCAAATCCAAGTTACTGTTTTCATAGTAATTTTCATATAAACTTCAAACTGCGCATGCTCACTCAAATTAGATCCAAATTAGCTCAAAATTTTGGAGGATTATTAAAATGGCAAATGGAATCGTTTAAACATCAGGGGGCAAAAAAGTCAAAATTTGAATCACTCTAATGCTGGTCCTGAGAAGAACCACTTTTCTTTTCTCAATGCGCCTTTCCAATAACTAACTGCATCCAAACGCTTGTCGGATCCTTGCGTTTGAATTGTCCGACACCCACTCGATGATTTTTCGCTCTTTGTGGAATCCCGATCAAAATGACGGGCGAGCCGGAAAGCAGCTTTCTTGTATTCAATAAATTAAGCCCTTCAGCCCCGCCCCTTTGTGCTCTGATATGCGTGTAAATATTATGTGCACTCATAACGAATAAGGAAGGGGCGGGCCTACCGGGATCAATTCATTAGATACATGAAAGCTGCTTCCAGGCGCGCGAGAGCCGTTCTGATCGGGATTCCGCGGAGAGCGGACCAATTCTGAATTTGGTTATGAGCTGTTAGTTAGGGTATGTTCGAATATTACGTAAGACTGCAAAGGGTGCGTGTCTTTTGAGATATTATTATGCGTAACAAATTAATTGAATAGATTTTTTTTAATTTAAAAAAATATTTGTTTTCCTTCAAATAGCACAAAACATACAATACCTAATAATTTATTCTGTCGTGTTGCAAACTCCACCAGAAACAAGATTTTTTTTAGAAAACTTTATTCGTTACGCGTTACGCATAGGACGGGAGGTAGTTCTCAAATTTGTTACAGATTGTTACGAGGGGGTGGGAATTTCGTAAAATCAACGCTTTTCGTGTTACTTAATATTTGAACAGACCCTTATTCAAAATGTGTATTATTGAAAGGAGTAACAACAGAAATTTGATCCAAGACGAAGTTTCTTCAAATACAGAACATTATCGCTTGGCATCTGTTGATCCGAGCGACGGTCGCCTATGGGTGGATGCTGTAAATAATTTTCACTAAGGTGGCGTCTTTATCGATTTGGCAGTCGTCGGCGGAAAGTGAACTTTCTGGCAAGATCCTTTGGTATTGTTTCTATTAGGCATTGTAAATGAAATCGATTTATTCCGGTCCACAATTTTATACAAAAGAAAGTTGATCCGAGACGAACTTTCTTCAAAGCGCAAAACTTAATCATTTGGCAACGTCTAAAAGTTGCCTTCGGTAGCAGAATCGCTATTGCGCGTCGAAGAGTGATGATGCAATAAATTTGAATGGATGGAATCACTAACAGAAGCCAAGCTACCACGCCAAACGCCGATGCTACCGAAACAGTCCATTTTCGCAATTAATCAATCGTAGGTGAAGAAAAATTCAGATTATGATGTGAAAATACAAAAATTATCACCCAATTGTCACTGTACAGAACTAATCATTAAAATATTTTCTATCGCCATTCTACAATTTTTCTGCAAAACTATTTCCAGGGAACCTGTCCACAACGCACAGCCTGCGAATCTACAGAAATCTACCATGAATGCCCCCCATCCAGTGATGAATAAAATACCATCCCACATGGGACTCGGCTATCGCCCGAAGCAACCTGTGGCCGCCAATTCTAACCGCTTGGAGCATTACATTTCTCCTAATCACTTATACGGCACCTACATCCAATTTGGACAGGGATCAAGCCCACTGCAAGCAGCGAAGACCAAATTTATCAGCCAACTTGCCAGCCATCCTAGCTTTGATGCACAGCTCAAAGGTTTACTGCATGCTGGCGTTGGTAATGGCTACCAGCAAACGTTCGCCCATATCAAGAACATGCAGAAGATGAACTATCTCCAACAGCAAAGCAAGCTGCAGCCCTTCTATAATCACATTGCTCCAACCGACATCGATCTCCCGAAGAAACTGCATTCATCCGGAGAGAAGGAGTCCACCAAGACCCCTGTCACCCCATCGACACCGCTTTTCCCACACATCCCTCCTAGCGTCCTGACTCCATTCTTCCAACAGGTTCAACAGCAACAACAGAGCAAGTTCGGGTTCAGCCTGAAGACCCAGCATCCACCTCCGCCAGCAGCATCTCCAGCTCCGACACAATTCTTCAAAGAGAAACCCTACAAACACCAATCTAATCTGCAGTACGATTCCCATCAAATTCATCCTACCCCGCTCCAACATCATGGCACTGAATCATTTGGTTTTACATCCTATCAAAGCCACCAACAACTCCCAATCAATCATAAACCCCATGAATCAGTTAAATTCAAAGAAAACAAGCATGTATTTAATGAAATTCACGACGAATACAGCCAAAATTTAGTTCCGCCACCTCCCAGCACCCAGCAAGCTTTGCTTCCTACAATAACCAACCATGCGGAATTCAACAAAGACCCGGCCGAAATCCTTAACAAATATAACATCAACTCCCATTCTCCGCTCCAAGATGCCAATCGATTCAGCTATGAATCGTTCGCTAGACCAAGTCCTTCATCACACACTCCTGCATCAACCCCAGGCTCCACTAGCTATCCATCTTCTACCTCTTCCCAATCCCCACCTAGCACAACACCACGTCAACCATTCTATAGTCATTCAATCATCTTTGGTGGCGATCATAATGGTTTCAGCACCCCTGTGATGGTTACCCCGGTTAACGACGACTGGATTGGACGTGATAAATTCATCACTACCGAAAAGCCCAACGTATTCAAACATCTCTATCGACAGCAAGAAAGCGAATACAAACAGCACAAGATCATGCACCCTAGCTACACAGGTCTTCCACCCAATAAAAGACCCTCGTCTACAACACCTTTGTCGGTGTTGGATGCCTCCACGGAGGAACCTCTCATCACGCACAGCTTCTTCACGATCGAGGATGCGATTTCTGACCCCACACTCATCCCACCCAGCAGTCGTAACAAGTACAAGTACACTACTGAAGCCGAAAGCAATCGATTGGATGATCCCCAACCGGAAATAGTCACCATTGGGCCGGCTTTCTTAGATTCCCAAGAACTTGGTACCACCACTCCATACCCAATGTTCAAGTCAAAGGGCCGCCGGCGTCGACCAAAGCCCTCCACCGAGCAGTCAATTGAATCCGATTCAACTGAAAATCCAGTAGATCGTCCCAATCGTAACCGATTCCGCTTCCGGCCGCGACCGACTATCGATGGTGAAGTTGAATTCAAAACTACAACCAATACTCCGTCAACGACTCCATATTTCACGGAAGACAGCTCTCTTAGAAAACATCGTAAAAAAATACCATCCAACGTGAATCGGAATCGGTTTTCGGCAGGTCGCGATGATCAAGACCAAGAGCAACAGGACATTCCAGTTACACAATTCCCATCGGTAACGACCCCCTCTGTTTTCAATACCCCTACGTCTCTGTTCAATTTCAGCAACGATAACAATGGACTGCGGTCACGATTCCGACCAACCAGCGGATTCGACGTCAAGCCAGCTCGAACGAAATCCAAATTTAGTGACGACTTTGAAGATCCGTTCAAATCATCTGAGGTCACACGAGACAGCGAGAACACTCGTGTCAACTTCAAACTGCAAAACAGTAAAACGAGTCTACGACTGCCTTCTTCTTCACCATCATTTGGGCCAAGCACGTCCTCCACGTTTGCAAGTTATACTTCGGACGAAACCAGCGGTGAAGTGAACCGAACCAAACCGGAACTGAACCGACCTCGCTTCAGCATCAAAGAGTACCGGAACAAGCTCAACCGGACGACGTCGACAACTACGACTTCCACCAGTAGTACTACCGCGGCATCTCTTGGATTGGTTGACCTTGACATAACTACCCAAGCCTCGACAAAACTTCGCTTCCCTACGCGAAACCGTTTCGTACTAAATACCCGAGTAAACAAAACTACTGAATCGAATGAGGTGCTTTCCGGTACCATCATTAACAGTAGCAGCAGCACAACAGACAAACCGGTGGTAACCAACGAAACTACCACTAGCACCACCACGAGGACATCGTTCCGGCCATCAGGAACCCGAAATCAGTTCAATCGGTTCACGGTGAAAAAGGTCACCACGGAGCAACCCCCGCAGTCATCAACAGCGCCGGCCCGAGTCATCAATCGAGGCCGAATTCGGCTGCAGGATACATCCACACAAGCGGTGAGTTATGTTTTTGAAACAGCCCTAATTCAACCCAAATCTAATTTAATCCAAGTCCGATGTAATCCAATTTCAATTTTTCAATTAGTTCGAATCCGCACTAATCCAAGTCAAATCTAATCCAATCCAATTAAACCCAAATGCAACGAAATCAAATTCCGTTTTGATACAAACCCAATCGAATCCAAATCCAATCAAAAACAAATCAAATCTAATCCAAATCAAAGTTCAATTTCATCCAAATCCAATCGAATCCAAGCCCAATCAAAACAAAGTCCAATCAAACAAAAATCCAATCCATTCCAAATTACATCTAATCCAATCTAATCCAAGTACAATCTAATACATACCCAATCTCAACCCAATATCATCCAAATTCAATGCGATCCAAAATCAAACTAATCCGAATACAATATAATCCATACTCAATCTTATCCAAGTCCAATCTAATCGAATTCCAATCTAACCTAAGTCCAACCTATATAGGGTGACCATATGAAATTTTTCCGAAGGAGGACAATTCACCCAAATTTAGCGAAAAAGGAGGACATTTGGTTGAAAAAGGAGGACGCCAAAAACATTCATCGATTTTTATTTTTTAATATGATTAAGAATCTTATATTTGTTAAATTTTTGCACATTAAACTCTACTGCAAGAAGCAAATACAACACCTTTTTCTAAACATAACAGATTAACTACGTAGTGGTATAAAATGGAAATTACTAAACTCGTATTAGACAGTTGAGGACATTCCACTAAAAGAGATCATATATTTTCTCTGATAACAGTTTACTTTATTAACTCCAGATGGACCTTTCAGACTCTCATTATAGTCTACATAAAGCGCTTTCTAAATATAAACTACCAGCAACATCTTTTTAATGGGAAGATTTTAACTTCAACTAATTTTAAAATCAGTACTCAGTAGTGAACAAATGTTGAATATTATTATGCTGCCATTTTCAGCGGTATTCCATAGAATTCTAACAAGAATCATTGTTTACAATTGTGAATACTTTATTGCAAAAATAAATAACTGGCCAAACATTAGGTTCTATAAGGACCGAATACAAGATGCTTAATTGTCCAGTGATTTTTTTTCTAGAATGCCATTGAGAATCACAATTGAAACCATTAGAACCACTAAGTATTCAATTGAACGAATTCTAAACTTTTTAGATTTAGACTAAAGAAACTGAAAACTTTTCAGATCAGTTTTAGCTATTCCTATTCCATTCTAGGCATGGTAAGGCAGATGCTCATTGCCTCACATATTCAAGAAGCATACCGTGCGAAGCGTTTAAAAGCCAATTTGATGGGTGTTTACTCGAAGAAAATTTTGAGTTTACTTTGGAATTTTTGTTTCCTAATCCATTTCTCTCAATAGTCCGATGCTTCTGATATTTTTGACATCTGTATAACTGTAACTCACGGATTTCACTTTCTTTACATTAATTTTATTCTAAAACTCAAAGGAAAATATTTCAGAATTAAAACCAGAAACGCAAACGTATCCAATGTTTTGTTACAGAAAGGACTTCTGTTGTATTATTGTATGTTTAGAATTTCTTCATGCAACTGTTTTTCCAAAATTTCCAAAAAGGAGGACATCTGGTTTTTAATGAAAAAGGAGGACATGTCCTCTATTAGGATACCATATGGTCACCCTAAACCTATACCAAATTAAATATGATCAAAATTTAAGTCCCATCTAAGCCAAACCCGGGCAGAAGCCATCAATCGAATAACAAAACATTATATGGACTTGATTGATATAAGAGATAAAATAACAGGCAACAATATCAAAATTTTGCATTTAAATATCAAGATATGCTGTGGATAAGAATAAACTAATGGCACATGATATTGATCACTTCTAACAATTGACCGCCAGCTAAGGGTTGCGTACTTAGCTGGTAGTGCAGCCTGGGCACTGTTGTCCTTCTGACATCAGCTAGAGTGAGAGGGCGCGTCTTGTGGGGTCTGCCTAGGATGTGGTGGGGTTCGACAGTGGGCTCTGTTGAACTCCTATAAAAAGCTGCATGTGTCCCCAAGCAGGCCCTATCAAAGCGACCGTGTGCCGCTCAAAGCGCACTAGCCTAGTCCTGGTGTTGGGTGGGACTTTAAACAAATTTGACCCGACTGACCGAGCGTCTGTTCACCAAGGAGGTGCGGCTCCAACAGCGTCTGTTCTGGCATCCAGCGGCTGAGTATGAAATGCTATTCCCCGGGAGCTATACCTAAGATGGCAGCCTCATCCCGGTGGATAGGGAACCTTGGGCCAACAACCTACTGTTCCCGAAACATCAATTTGTTCGAGAATCCGATAATGAAAGAATACGGACTGATTTTACAGCGACGACTCTTAGCGCGAAACAACGGACACGAATAGGAACATGGAACGTTTGGAACTTTGGAGAACACAGAACGCTGTCGGGACAAGTTCTGCTATACTCTGGTTTACGAGGTGAACACGCTCCCCGGCATCGCGGAGTTGGCTTCCTACTAAGCGCTCAGGCACACTCTGTGCTTATGAAGTGGGAACCTATAAGTGAAAGGATAATCGTTGCCAGATTTAGAACACGGGTCCGAAACCTTACTATAATCCAATGTTATGCGCCAACCGATGCTGCCGATCTGCAAGACAAAGAGAACTTCTACAGTCAACTCAATGCCGTCGTAGATAGAATTCCGAAGGGTGATATCAAGATCTGTTTGGGCGACTTCAATGCGAAGATCGGATCCGACAACTCGAACCATGAGCGCATTATGGGACGCCATGGTCTCGGAGAAATGAGCGAAAACGGAGAGCTGTGCACAGAATTTTGTGGTAATAACGACATGGTGATCGGGGGATCGCTCTTCCCTCATCGACCGGTTCACAAGGTCACGTGGGTCTCTCGTGACGGCTTTACAGAAAATCAAATCGACCACATCTGCATCAGCCGAAAATGGAAACGGAGCCTTCTTGATGTACGGAATAAACGTAGTGCCGATATTGCGTCTGATCATCACCTCCTCATCGGCGAAATACGCCTGCGCATTGCGCGGATTCGTCGGCAGGAGGAAAGAGTTGGACGACGATTCAACACACGCCGACTGGAAGATGCCACGGTAAAACGGTCCTTCGTTGAAGAACTGGAGACGCGTGCTGCAGATATTCCGGAAGGTGGCAGCGTGGAAGACCAATGGACCGCCATCAAGAATGCCTTCATCACCACCAGCGAGAATAATCTGGGCGAACTACGCACCCAGAGAAAACAATGGATCACCGATGAGACCTGGAGAAAGATAGAGGAGCGAAGAGAAGCCAAAGCCGCGATAGAGCGATCGAAAACCAGAGGAGCCCGTCAACGATACGCGGCTCTTGAGAAGGAAGTAAAACGCTCATGTCGACGGGACAAGCGAGCGTGGGCAGACTCTCTGGCCGACGAAGGAGAGAGAGCCGCCGCAACCGGGGACATTCGCCTCCTCTACGATATCTCACGACGCTTAAGCGGGCGAAAATGAATGCAACGATGCCTTTGAAAGACTCGAATGGTCAGTTATTAACCGACCCAACTAACCAGCTGAAACGCTGGTTCGAGCACTTCGAACAACATTTTCAAGTGCCAGCCAGGCTATCACCACCTCGGCATGATCTGCCTAGGATCCGACGTATAACACGCGTCAATACCGAAGCTCCATCACAGCTAGAGATTCAAACAGCCATCCAAAGCATGAAATCGAATAAAGCCCCAGGGGTCGACCGCATATCAGCCGAGATGCTCAAAGCTGACTTCATGACATCCGCTCAACTACTGCATCGTTTATTTCGTAATATCTGGGACACCGCACCTTTCCCGGTCGACTGGATGCAAGGTATCTTAGTGAAGGTGCCCAAAAAGGGTGACCTGACTGTATGCGATAACTGGCGAGGCATTATGTTACCGTTCTCAAAGTTCTGTGCAAAATTATCCTAGCCCGGATTCAGGAGAAGATCGATGCGACTCTCCGGCGGCAGCAAGCCGGATTCCGTGCCGGAAGATCCTGTGTGGACCATATTGTCACGCTCCGCATCATTCTGGAGCAGGTAAACGAATTCCAAGAGTCCCTTTACTTGGTATTCATTGACTACGAAAAAGCTTTCGACCGTCTCAATCACGAGAATATGTGGGGCGCCCTGAGACGCAAGGGAGTTCCTGAGAAAATCATCGGCCTCATCGAGGCACAGTACGAGGCCTTCTCGTGTAGAGTGCTGCACAATGGGGTCTTGTCCGACCCTATCCGGGTCGTAGCTGGTGTGAGGCAAGGATGTATTCTATCACCGTTACTGTTCCTCATCGTAATCGACGAGATTCTGGTAGATGCGATTGACCGTGAACCAAACCGCGGACTGTTATGGCAGCCTATAACCATGGAGCACCTAAATGGCTTCAAATTGGCGGATGATGTTGCACTCCTCGCGCAACGGCGCTCTGATAAGCAGAGTAAGCTCAACGACCTTGCCGAGCGCTCCTCTTCGGCAGGTTTAGTCATCAACGGTAACCAAACCCAATCGTTGGATGTAAACACGGTGACTCCTTCCAGTTTCACAGTAGCCGGGCAACCAGTGGAGAATGTTGAAAGCTTCCAATATCTTGGTAGCCAAATGGCGTCAGACGGCGGTACCAAGATCGACATAGGCGCACGGATCAAGAAAGCAAGGGCTGCCTTTGCGAGTTTAAGAAATATCTGGAAAAACAGGCAGATAAGTGAACGCACCAAAATACGAATTTTCAACTCTAACGTGAAATCTGTGCTGCTATACGCTGTGTGTATCAGTGGAGAACACTCAACGGCTGCAGGTGTTCATTAATAGATGCCTGCGGTATATAATTCGGGCCTGGTGGCCTCACAACTGGATCTCAAACAACGAGCTCCATTGTCGTTGTCACCAGAGGCCGATAGCAACAGAAATTCGGGATCGGAAGTGGGGCTGGGTCGGCCACACTCTACGTAGGGGCGGAAACGAAATCTGTAAACAAGCATTAGACTGGAACCCAGCGGGACATCGCAGCAGAGGCAGACCCAGAGGCTCATGGCAGCGAAGCCTCAATAAAGAAATAAAAGAAGTCGACCGAAATCTAACCTGGCAACAGGTTAAAGCGATAGCCGGGCAACGCTCAGGATGGAGATCTTTCAAGTCAGCCCTTTGCACCACCGGAGGCCGGAGGTGTACAGGATCCATAAGGAAAAAAATCTAATCCATAACCAATTTAATACAAATTCAATCTAATCCAAAATCAAACTAAACATAATCCTATCTAAACTAAAGCCAATCTAATTAAAGTCAGATCTAATCCAAATCCAATCAAACCTAAATACAACCTAATCCAATTCCGTTTTGATACAAATCCAATATAATCCAAATCCACCCGAAAACATCCTAGACCGCGAATCGAACTCGTCATCTCCGGATTGGCAATCCTACGCCTTTGCTTGCAAGGCTTACAGGAAACCCCAATTCAAATCCAATCTCATCCAAGTCCAATGAAAACCAAGTCTAAAACAAGTCAAACTTAATCTAATCCAATCTAATCGAAGTGCAATCTTATCTGAACCCAATATAATCCAAATTAAATCTGATCCAAAATCAAACTGATCTGAATCGAATATAATCCAAATTCAATCCAATCAAAATCCAAGTCCAATTTAAACCAAATGCACTTCTAATTCAAATGCAATCGAATCCAAGTCCAATTCAACTCCAAGCTAGTACAGGCCAATCTAATCAAAATCCAATCTAATCTAAGTCCAGTCTAATCCAAACCCAATCTAATCCAATCCCAATCTAATCCAAATCCAATCCTACCCAAATCCAATCCAAATCCAATCTAATCCACTCTTATCCAAATCCAAATCGATTTAAATCAAATTTCAATTCAAACTGGATTCAAATCCATTTCAAACCCAATTCAAATCCAATATAAATTCAATCAAAATCTAATCTAATCTAGTCCAAATCCAATATCATCTCAATTCGATCTAATCGAAATTCAAGTTTTCCAAATTCGATGTAATTCAAATCCAATCAACATGCAACCTTAGACCAAACCAATCCAATTTCAGTCCAAATGTAATCCAAATCCAATTCAAACCCAATCCAAAATCAACTCAAATCCAATTATAATCCAATCTAAACCCAATCGAGATCCAATCTAAATTTAATCCAAATCCAATCTAGTCCAATCCGAATCCAAAACAAAATTCAAATCCAAATCCATTTTCAATTAGAACCCAAACCAAATCTAATCCAATTTAAAAAATCCAAATCCAGTACAAATCCACTCCAAATTCAATCCAAATCCTATCTAATCTAAATCCAATCAAATCCAAATTCAATCTAATTCAAATCCAACCCAACAAACATTTAAGACAAGCTTTTATAGCCAAAAATAGTCTTCTTCAGTTGCAAAACTAGCTTATTTGACTTAAATAGTTTTTGGGAATCTAAACCTAATCAAATCTAAATCCAGGTCAAGGCTTTTGCAATGTCCTCATCGTCGGTTTACACCCCATCTGGTTGAATAAGCTTATATGCAGCATGCAAATCTAATTATCTTGAAAACTGGATGGTCAAGGTGCTCCAAAACCTTCTGGAGCTCAGCCCACAGTATCTGCCGGACCTACGAAGGTATATGCAATGCCCTCATCGATGGTTTACACCCAATCCGGTTCAATAAGCATGTACGTATCATGCATATAAAATTTGGTTGAATACGGGGTGCTCAAGTTACTCCAAAACGTTCTGGAGTTCAGTCCACGGTATCTATCAGATAAATCAAGGCTTTTGCAATGTCTTCATCGTCGGTTTACACCCAATCTGGTTCAATAAGCTTATATACATCATACAAATCAAATTTTCTTGAAAACGAGATGCTCAAAGTACTACTCCAAAACGTTCCTTGAGTTCAGCCCACGAGGTTCATACAATGCCCTCGTCGACGGTGTACACGCAATCCGGTTCAATAAGCATAGAGTAGAGTGGGGCAAGAGTGCGCGTGGGGTAAGAGTACGTTTTCGATTTTTTGAAGTAATAAAAAAAATTAAAATAGCATCACTGCATCAGTTTGACAGGTATTCTGGCCAACTATTATCATGTGTAATTGTAAACGATTTGAATAAACAACAAGGGAGATATCGAGTTCAATAACTGTTTGATCATTTCGCTAAAAATAATTGAATTTCCGCAACTAGTATTTCATTACCATATATACGTTCAATCAGGTGAACAATATACCATTTCGATAACCTATTGTATAGAGTACTTTATGGTACAGAACACCAATCCGGTTGGTTTTCCAAGAAGTCAAAACTATAACTTGAATAATTTTTGGGACTGTGGGGTAAAAGTACGCAGGAACGGGTGGGGCAAGAGTACGCATATGAATCTTCAAGTTATGATGTCAAACCCGCATCTCTGACCGAAATATAACTTCTTTCAAAGCGTAAAGATCCACAACTAAGAAAAAAGGGATAGAATTTGAAATTATAACAAGTTTTTAGTATAAGTTGAAGTAATTTGCTGTTAGAAAGGACTTAGCGAACAAATCACTGAAGCGAAATAATGAAATTGTTTTAGGACTTGTTGTACACCTAAACATAGTACGAAAATACAATTTCATCTAAATGATAATTTCATTTAATCAGAAGAAACATCCATAAATTACGCAACGCTTTGCTGGGAGGGGTTGCGAGATGTTTGACAATCCATATAATTTTTAGAGGATTCATACAAAAAGTGAAAGATAGGGGGAGGGGTGATGAAATAGCCGAATTTTACGTTACGTGATTGATGGACTTTCTTTAAGGAAAATTCCTTTGTTTACGCCACGTGAAACCTGATATATATTTTTACCTCTGTTGTTTTGCCTTTCTCGTACAACAAAGTTGTACCTGAAAGGCTTTCATTTCACTCCCAAAACGTACTTTTTATAGAGCGCTTGTAGACCCATAGTATTATATACCATTCGATTCAGCTCGACAAACTGAGCAAATGTCTGTCTGTCCGTGTGTGTGTCCGTGTGTGTGTGTGTGTGTGTGCGTATGTGTGTGCACATTGAAACATTAGACAATTTTTCTAGTACTAAACCTGAATCGATTTTGCTACAACAAGTTGCATTCGATGGGGAATGTTTTCTTCTTGTTCGCTATTGAATTTCATAATGATGGCACGGCTCAAAAAATAGTAAATATTCAAAGAGTTATGAGACATCATTATTTCGTAACAAATAAGCTATCGATTTTCTAGGTTATGTTCTCCCAAGACACAATTTATTCGAAACCGGCACACTGACAGCATAGAATACACAGCTTACACGGAAGAAAAAAAAACTTCACAAAGAAACATAGAAACCCATTAATGAGTTAAAAAGTACCTATTTTAAGATTTCATGTATACACTGAAAATTCTAGTTTATTTTTCAAAATGACCTAAGAAACATATTTTCATGAATGAATTTTAATATTGCGATCAACAGACCAATATGATAGCTTTTGATTGCGGTACACAAATTAATTCATGAAAAAGGTGACATATGTTCTTTTTAAAAGTTAAGCGTCATTTCTGCCATTTTTTCCCTATGGGCCGATGTGAGCAGTGAGAAGTGAAAAGTGAGACGTGAGAAGTGCGAAGTGAGGAGTGAAAAGTAAGAAGTAAGAAATGAAAATGAGAAATGAAAATCACCAGATGATCCGAAATGAAAACAAAAATGTTTTTCCAAATTTAATCTACACTATCCTTTGAAAAGAGCTGACATTTTTTTGCTAATATTTTCAAATGGATATAATAGAAAAACGACGCATCCCACAAAAAGTGTTGTATGGGTGACCATCGCAAAATCAGTCAAAATTTCTAGTGAAAATATCGGAAACAATCCAAATTGAGCCCTACACTGAAAAAATCAGTTTAAAAATTTTAAAGTCGATTTGCGAAAAAATGCTCTTTTATTTAAATGAAATTTTGTCTCAAGATAGATGATTATGCCTCCTACCAACCGTCCATACATCGCAAGCTGGGCACTCTTAAGGAAAAAAAGTTTTTCTAACAAAAACTTTTTCTTGTCGGAATTATTTTCAGTGTATTTTCATCTGAAACTAAACCAATGAAAGCCATCGTTATAGAACCCCAAGCAAATCTATTTTTATGATACATTGTCTAATTTAGTCACTAAATATAGTTTGTTTTTAAATTAAGAGTAATATTAAAAAGGGGTTTATATCTTCAAAAAAATATTATATTCCATTATTAGCTTCTTTAGTTGCGACCAGTTACGACCAAAACATTGTACTCTGCCTGACTGTACAGGAATACTTAATATGAGTATATATGTATACATATGTTAAATCCACCCCTTAAAGACACTGAAAAAATCAATTCCGTCAAGAAAAAGTTTTTGTTAGAAAAACTTTTTTCCCTTAAAAGTGCCCGGCTTGCGATGTATGGACGGTTGGTAGGGAATATAATCACCTATCTTGAGACAAAATTTCTTCCAAATCAAAAAGAGCGTTTTTTTGCAAATTGACTTTTATTTTTTTAAATTGATTTTTTTAGTGTAGGGTTCTATTTAGAGTTTTTCAAAAAGTTTTATTAGAAAGTTTGAATGATTTTGCGACAGTCACCCATACAACACTTTTTTGTAGGAAGCGTCGTTTATCGATTATATCCATTTGAAAAAAATCAGTAAAAACAAGTTTGACCCTTTTCAAAAGATAGTCTGCATCAGATTTGGAAAACCTAAGTACAGTATACCCCCGCTGATCCGACAAATGTATGGCCGGACTATCGGGGTTTCTCTCGTTAATCCGACTGTCAAATCCGTACAACTGAACCAAAACAAACTCACAGCATAAATTTGAAAACTGACAGCATAATGTGTTTAAATGGGTGTTGATACTTTTTAATCCGGAAAATTCCGAATTAGCGAGATCCGGACTAACGAGTCGTCGGACTAGCGAGGTCCGGATAAGCGGGGGGATACTGTATGCACTTTTCTTTTAACTGCACTTCTTAAATATTGACCAATAAATTTACAAAAAGTCAACTTAACAATAAGAACACTTGCAAGTCCCCAAAAAGTCCTATTTGGCTTCATGCATTTCTATTACATTTCTCGCATAACTTTTCAAAAGGACCTAAGTAACATTTTTTCATGAATTCTCGCTTAACTTTTCAAAAGCACCTAAGTAACATTTTTTTCATGAATTAATTTGAATACTGCAATCAATAGTTCTCATGTTGTTCTGTTGATTGCAGTACTCAAATTAATTCATTAAAAAATGTTACTTAGCCCCTTTTGAAAAGTTATGCGAGATTTATAGTACAGCAAAAAGCCATCTAGTAGAAAATCTAGATGGATTATTCCATTGCTGACAAACGTTCATTTCGAACCAAAAACCGCAAGTTGCTGGTTGATTTTTTTGTCATATACTCTGTCTCGCTCAAACCAACAGCGAATAATCTAACGACTACTTTCACGAACACTTTAAATAAGGACCAGCCACTTTAACCGACCGTGTCCATTTAGCAAGTATGGTGTTGAATATAATCTGTAGATTAAAAAAAACAGTTTAATAAAGTAAAAAAAACTCAGCAAGTAACCGCACAATATTGAGTAAAACAAATTAAGTGTGTAGCATTTCCACATTCAATGAATAAATTTCGCACCGTGTATACTGACAGCATTAAAGTTTGTGTTGCTTCTTTCGTGCTTTATTGATGATGCTAACCTCTCAAGCAAAGCTTTCCAAAGCTTCAAATGTGGAACACGAAAACTAACACACGCGCTATAGAGACCGAAGCCGATGACTTTATCCGCTCGCATCAACACAGTTGTAAAAATTTCATCGTTGGAAATAGAATCGCATTCGTACATGCTTTCTCGTGCGCTCGTTACGTTTGCTGCCATTTTTTTCCTGCTTTGGAAGGAAAGAAGAGGCGTGTCATTGAGGCTAACTGCTTATTGGGTTGGGTGGTTTGGGTGGAATGATGGTGTAGTTTGGGCATTTGGGTGATTTGAACATAACGTTCGTTTTCATACACCTCATTATTTCCATATTATGCGGCTTTTTTCCATTGATATTTATGTGAATTGTGTTGTTAATTTTCACAAATGTACTTGTACAATTATTACACAAAGGCATGCAAAATCAATGTATGACATACAACTAGTTTTATTGAACTTTAATATTACATTGGTGAAAAAACACTACGTGGGAATCGGCCCTAAAACAATTGTAGACGCGCTGTCTGGACAGTTAATCCATATTGTATTTTATAATGTATTTTTTAAAACGTGCCGCTGCGCTAATTATTGTACTATTTACCCACGATCGCATATTTGTAACATATGCATTTTTTCCTTTCTCGTACAACAAAGTTGTACCGAAAGGCTATATGATTGCTCCAAAAGAACTTTTGATAGAAGGCCCGGAGACCCATAGTGTTATATACCTATCTACTCAGCTCGATAAACTGAGGTGACGTCTGTTTTTTTTTTGTGTATGTATGTGTATTAGGGTGGCTCAAATTAGTATGGGAAAAACTTTGTTCAATTTTTTTGATGGGCCGCCGTCTTATTCTGTTCTATTTGATGCCCTGATGCTCTGGACAAAATTTCAGCCAAATCGGTCAACGTTTGGGCGGTGCTAAATTCATTGGAAGTTTATATGGAAAAATGTATGCAGAAACATCCAAAAACAGTAAATTGTAGCTAAACTACACAACTTACGATGAAGAACTATGATACTTATCCAGATCTTGGAGAATTTAATACAGAATGTTATGCAGAAAACCGCGAGAAGATTCGAGTTTGCCCGGCTTAGTTATTAGCATTTCTCTGCAGTGGGGTTGGAGCAAATTTTCGTTTCTTTTACCTTTGAAAAGAAATAAATTCACCCCTACAACACTCCAGTAAAATGCTAATATCTTTGCGTAAGAAACTCTAATCTTCTCGCGGTTTTCAGCATAACATTTTGTATTTTATTTTACAAGAACTGAATGAGTATCATGGTTCTTGATCGTAAATTGTGCCTTCCAACTGCAAATCACTGTTTTTGGATTTTTCTGCATACATTTTTCCATATAAACTTCCAACGAGTTTAGCACTGCCCAAACGTTGACCGATTTGGCTGAAATTTTGTCCAGAGCATCAGGGCATCAAATAGAAACGAATAAGAGGGCGGCCCATAAAAAAATTTGAAAAAGTGCTTTTTGAGCCACCCTAATGTGTATGTGTACAAATTTTGTAGACACACGTTTTAGAACTTAGAATTATCCGATTTACTCGCAACAAGTTGCATTCGACAGGGAATTGTTTGCTATTGAAAATGGGCCCGATCATTGCTTTTCGGAATTATTGAAAAATCATTGTTTTTTCCCACAGGTCCCCCTTGGAAAAAAAATCAAAAAATAATTGTTTTTGAATGGTAGCAAGGCAAAAATATTAAAAATAATCGAAAAAATGTGATCTATTCACCCAAAGAGCTTTTTTGACCTTTTTAAAGTGATTTTTTCAATATATTTTATAATGCACGAGAAAGGCATCATCACTGCTAGGTGGATTAATCTGGGTTTTTGTATATATAAAAAACAATGGTTTTTCGAATGAAAGTGCACATTTTTAGGACCCCCTCCCCCTTTAAGAGTTACATAATCTTTAAACATTCCCTAATATATGCTCATTAAACATCAATTAAATGTTATTAACTCTTATTTGTGTTAATATATTCTTGAAGCACATGATTGGATAAATGCGTACTCTTACCCCACCCGATGCGCACTTTTACCCCACCGGTGGGGTAAGAGTGCGTTTTTCACTTGTCTTGCAATAAGGGTTCTACTAAAACGAATCTTTATAATTTCAATATTTTTTTCCACTGGGTAACATAAAGGAAGAGTATATAAATCATCGACACTGATTTGATATGCAGAAGCTTGCTTCATAAGGGCCACATAATCGATTGAAAACTAAGTGCGTACTCTTGCCCCACTCTACTCTACGTATCATGCATATCAAATTTTGTTGAATACGGGGTGCACAAGGTATTCCAAAACGTTCTGGCATTCAGCCATGTGATGTTTAACGCTAAACGGAAACATTATTCAGGGCTTGGTTGATCGGGTAAATCGCACGTTTTGTGCCCCAGGCCAGTTTGAAGAACTATAAAGACCCGTAGTAGCTTGTAAAAGTATTGAGTGAAATCCTATCGGTTCAATGGACCTCGGGCGTTTTGGAGAACCTTAAAGGTCTGTAGTAGCTAGTAAACATAATAAGTGAAAGTTTATTGGCTCAATGGACCTGCTGGGATATTTAGCGATGTACGGATACATCGTTCAAGGCTTGGTTGATCAGGTAAATCCCATATTCTGAACTCCAGGACGTTTTGGAGAATCAAAAAGACCTGTAGTAGTTTGTAAAACTAATGAGTGAAATCTTATTGGCTAAGCGGACCTGCTGGGATGTTTAGCGCTGCACGAATACATCGTTCAGGACTTGGTTGGTGGGGTAGATCGTATGTTCTGAACTCCAGGCCGTTTTGGGTACCCTGAAATAGGTTACGTTAATTCAAAACATTCATGTCTTTCGACCTCTTTTTTTTTTGACATATTCTCAGCTTTGGAAATTTTGTTTCTAGAGATATTTTCTGATGCATACGAAGATATGTACTGCAAAACAGTTTGGTCGGCCTAGGACGTCTGAAAAAAATATTTCCACACCGTTTTAGTGCTTTCGAGCGGAAACCCCCACATCAGTACGATAAATCAATGTAAAAAAAAGTCGTCCTGAAAAGGTTAACCAACGATTCTATCTGCTACACAATGGTCTTGAACTTCAAAGATTTGATTTTTAGCGAGAAATACTTCACTCTTTTAATTACCTTATGTCACAATGTGTTGTCATCAAATTCGGTTCATTGTATCCTGCTTCATTTTTTTAAATTTTCACCAATGGCTGCGATTTCATGCACAAACATTCGTCTTCAGTATCTATATCTATTTATTTGATTTATTTAACTCATTCAAACTTCTCATTTACTTTCATTCAGACGCCGAATCGAACCGCCATCCCATCGTCGCTCAACACTAGCACCCTGGCGAACCGCCGTCCACCCAAAATCAGCCTCCGACAGCGAATCCAAAACTTCAACCGAAAAAAGGAATCCGAGGGTCCGCTCAGTAACCCGGAGGCAGAGAACAACAGTCTCCTGAACACATCCGATGAGGTGAAACCATTCGACGATCTGTCGATTCTGGGCACCGATACGCAGAATCGCTTCGAGGACTCAGTGCCATCAACGTCGACCAGCACCAGCACCACTACGACGGAAGGCTATCGCCATCCCGAGACGGCCATCATGAAAATCTCACCCAAGGACTCCTCCGGCAATGGTTACAACAGCAACAACGACGGAGACTGGGATCTGAATAGTGCATCGTCCGATTATTCTAAACGGGTCGTCGAACTGACCCTGTCGGCCAGCAAGGACAAGGGCTTCAAATCGGTCAACAAGGGATTGCTGTCAAGGCGAGTGCCAGGATATTTTACTCTAGCCACAGAGGATCCCATTCTGCCCATTGAGGCATTTTTTCCCCAGGTGAAAAAAGTGAGCGCGTGAGACGTAGTTGCGAGTGATTATTCAAGTCGAATGTGAAGAGTGGGTGTCAGCAAAAAGTTGCTGCGGTTGAGTTGGTATTCAATTATCGTGTCGGTAAGATGATTTTTCCGTGATTGAGGTGATGATGAATGCGATTTCATTTTTTTCTTGGATGAATGCGAAAGTTCAAATGAATGAAACTGAAAACTTAACCGGTTCGGTCTCAATGAGTTTAGTCTAGATTGCTACAAAATATGATTTTGATAAGATAGACATATCGAAGTAAAAATTAAATTTCCACTTTAAATGGCTCAATAGAGACAGAGAACTTCAATATTTCGATGGATTCCAATGAATGTCGAATGATATTTATCAAAACGAAAGTCACAAATCCACTCTAACTTTTGACCGGGCCCTTATCCACATATTCTCACTCATGCTGTGTACCGTAAGCGTGCTTTTCAGCTCTTGTTGTACTTTTTCCAACCGTGCGACGCCTTGAGAGTGAAAAGACATTTACCGTACCCATCTCCTCCTAAAAGTTTGACATCATTGGAAATTTAACCATCGTACCAGATATTGGAAACAACGAACCTAGTTAAGTTTCAGATGTTTGCGCAAATGCGAATAGATCAGTTAGTTGTGCGGATACGTGTGAAGAGACCTACGTTATCATTTTACTTGTCATATGCGGCGGATAGATTCCCATGTAGTCCTAAATTTTCAACATGTATGTACGTTAGAATTTTTACTCCCCTCACTATTATGATAAATTATTACCAGTTAGCTGATGTCTGTTTGTGAAGTGATCAAATAGGTATTGAATAAAAAACAACTTCTACACAGAAGAGTCTACTAGTTGGGGAGAAGCTAGGAATGAATTCCGAAGAATTAGTTATAATATGCTTCATATTTTTGTTAGGCAATGTTGTCTAGTGAATATGTATTTATTATAAAAAGAAAAGTGGAATGAATTCACATGTGTACCTTTAGGGAAAATAGAAGTACATGGGCGGATAGGAGAATACTGAACTGAATCATATGATTCATCAAAGCAGAGGACTAAATTGTTGCTGCTAAAAAGTCTGTAAATTAGAATTTGTGTTGATTACAATATTATATGTAACACGCTAGCAAACATCTTCACAATAACTATGTGGTAAAGAAAAGCTAGCGATAAATGAAAAACATATTTAGTTGTAGATAATATGAAATAAACGAAAATCTGTAAATAGAAGAATAATATTTTTCTTTAGATGACAATCCTACAATGTCCATGCGAATTTTCTTCACTAAACTTTTTATATAACACAAGCGAAAAATAGACTACAAAAAATAATTTGCAAATATAAACTTTACTGCAAAATTACCATCGAAAATGCGTTCCACTATCCGTCTCTCTCCGTCGTTCCACTATCGTCCAGTATGGCGATCATGATTGGATTTTGAAAAGTTTTCCCCCAAAGTTCACTTTAAAAATTAAAGAAACTATTCGGGTTACTCTAACTTTGAGTAGTACTCACAAGTTTTACAATTTACCTGGGCATTTTTGAACTTTGTAAAGAATTTAAATTTTGTTTTCTTTCGGGAGAAGTTTGCAAAACTCAACCATCCGTCGCAACAATGCTTACCAATCATATTTTTATACTCAAAAAATATTCTGTTTATGGCCCACATCTAATCCACTACATTGTTCCCCTCTGAAACCGTATATGTTGTTTGCTCGATGGGTCTTGTGGCCAAATTGTCGCTCGCTCAAACAATAGTGAATGTAATAAGCGTGTAGTGATTAATGATAATTGAAAAGTGAGAAGTAAGAAATAAGAAGGGAGAAGTATTCCCACCATCTTCTCACTTCCCACTCCACATTTTACAGTAAGAATTTAAAAGAAACAAAGTGTCTCATTTCTCAATTCTTATTGATCATTTCTCGTTTGTTATTTCGTTTTGCCGTACAATATTGAGTGTGAGAAATATGAAAAAAAAATCTAGAAATTGAGAAGTACCGTTTTGACTCTAATCCCAAACAGACTCATATTACGAACACTTGTGACATGTAGATTAGTCTCAATAATTTCGTGGGAGCTGTGAGAATCTGAAATAATCCAGAAAGGAACCACCTACCTAGATGCCACGCGTCTTACCTGTCCGCCGGTGTGCAGTCGAAAGTGACAGATTGGCTTGCTGCCTGTGTGAGCCTACTGCGATGACACTCGTGGTGAGTGCCGAGCAGACAGTCGTGAGTAGCGGATGTAAAGCCCGATGTATACCAGAATGTAAAGGCTCTTTCACACCCACACATCCACTTCCCACTACAAAATGAAAAAATGATAAGTTTCGAAAAAAAATGGATTCGTTAAAAGTTTTGGTCAATCGTAATCAAGAATTAGGTTCCTAATGAAATACTGAGAGGAAGATAGTTCTCAAAATGTTTGTGATATCTTTGTTGCTACTGGATTGGTCCCACTTTTATTGTATCTTCTTCTTCTCTTCTTCGTATAAATAAAAATGTTTCTTATTATAAAATCATGAGTAAAAACTTCCTCCAATGCAGGACAACGTCTGCTGGGTTAATTTGTATTTTTTTTCTTCATTAACGTTCATTTTTAGATTTCATCAGTTATTCACTCATCGAAATTATCAAGGCCGGGACAACAACTTGTATTCATTTATTATCAGACTAAGACCGGAGTGGCCTGTGCTGCACATAAAAGTCTTCTCCATTCAGCTCGGTCCATGGCTGCACTTCGCCAACCACGCAGTCTGCGGAGGGTCCACAAATCGTCTTCCACCTGATCAATCCACCTTGTTCGCTGCGCCTTCTTGTGCCCGTCGGATCGTTGTCGAGAACCATTTTCATCGGATTACTGTACGACATTCTGGCTACGTGCCCGGCCCACCGCAGTCTTCCGATTTTCGCGGTGTGAACGATGGATGGTCCCAACAGCTGATGCAACTCGTGGTTCATTCGCCTCCTCCACGTACCGTCCGCCATCTGCACCCCACCATAGATGGTACGCAACACTTTCCTTTCAAAAACTCCCAGTGCGCGTTGGTCCTCCACGAGCATCGTCCAGGTCTCGTGTCCGTAGAGAACTACCGGTCTTATAAGCGTTTTGTAGATAGTCAGTTTGGTACGGCGGCGAACTCTATTCGATCGGAGCGCCTTACGGAGTCCAAAGTACGTACGATTTCCAGCCACTATGCGCCTTCGAATTTCTCTGCTGGTATCGTTATCGGCGGTCACCAGTGAGCCCAAGTACACGAATTCTTCAACCACCCCGATTTCGTCACCATCAATAGAAACTCGTGGTGGGTGGCTTACATTGACCTCTCTTGAGCCTCTTCCTATCATGTACTTCGTCTTCGACGTGTTGATAACTAGTCCAATCCGTTTAGCTTCGCTTTTCAGTCTGATGTAGGCTTCCTCCATCCTCTCAAAGTTACGTGCCATGATATCAATGTCGTCGGCGAAACCAAATATCTGGACGGACTTCGTGAAAATCGCACCACTCGTGTCAATCCCTGCCCTTCGTATTACTCCCTCCAAAGCGATGTTGAATAGCAGACACGAAAGACCATCACCTTGCCGTAACCGTGCCGTGCCTCGAGAATGGACTCGAGAATGCCCCTGAAACTCGAACTACGCACATCACCCGATCCATCGTCGCCTTGATCAACCGTATCAGTTTATCCGGAAATCCGTTTTCGTGCATTAGCTGCCATAGCTGGTCCCGATCGATTGTATCATATGCGGCTTTGAAGTCGATAAATAGATGATGTGTGGGCACGTCGTATTCGCGGCATTTCTGCAATACCTGACGTATGGCGAACACCTGGTCTGTGGTAGAGCGTTCACCCATAAATCCCGCCTGGTACTGCCCCACGAACTCTCTTGCAATTGGTGTTAGTCGGCGGCATAAAATTTGGTACAGTACCTTGTAGGCGGCGTTCAGCAATGTGATTGCGCGGTAGTTGCTACAATCCAGCTTATCGCCTTTTTTGTAGATGGGACACACGTCACCTTCCATCCACTCCTGCGGCAGAACCTTATCCTCCCAAACCTTGGTAATCACCCAGTGCAGCGCTCTAGCTAGTGCCTCACCACCGTGTTTAAATAGCTCTCCTGGTAGTTGGTCAACTCCAGGGGCTTTGTTGTTTTTCAGCCGGCCGATCTCCTCCTGGATTTCCTGGAGATTCGGAGCCGGAAGTCGCATGTCCTGCACGCGTGCTCCTAGGTTCATTACCATACCGCCACCGTTGTCTGCCATATCGCCATTCAAGTGTTCTTCGTAGTGCTGCCGCCACCTTTGGATCACCTCACGCTCGTTTGTAAGAAGGTTCCCGTTTATGTCCTTACACATATCGGGCTGTGACACGTGGCCCTTACGTGAACGGTTCAACTTCTCATAGAACTTTCGTGCGTTATTAACGCGGTACAGTTCCTCCGTCTCTTCACGGTCTCGATCTTCCTGCTGGCGCTTTTTCCTCCGGAAAATCGAGTTTTGTCTGTTCCGCGCCCGTTTGTATCGTGCCTCGTTCGCCCTCGTGCGGTGTTGCAGCAATCTCGCCCATGCTGCATTCTTCTCCTCAAATAACTGCTCACATTCGCCGTTATATCAGTCGTTTCTCTGATCCGGAGCCACCGTGCCTAGTGCAGCGGTTGCGGTGCTTCCAATGGCGGATCGAATATCTCTCCAGCCATCTTCAAGAGATGCTGCGCCTAGCTGCTCTTCGGTTGGGAGTGCCACTTCCAGCTGCTGCGCGTAGTCTTGGGCTAGTCTACCGTCTTGTAGCCGTCCAATGTTTAGCCGCTGCGGACGACTCCGACGCGTGTTGATCACCGTCGAGAGTTTTGAGCGCAGACATAGTACAACTAGGTAGTGGTCGGATTCAATATTCGCACTGCGGTAAGTGCGTACGTTCGTGATGTCGGAGAAGAATTTGCCGTCGATTAGAACGTGGTCGATTTGGTTTTCCGTTACTTGATTAGGTGATTTCCATGTGGCCTTGTGGATATTCTTGCGGGGGAAGAAAGTGCTTCGGACTACCATTCCGCGGGAGGCTGCAAAGTTTATGCATCGTTGGCCGTTGTCGTTCGCTACGGTATGCAGACTATCCGGTCCGATGACCGGTCTATACATTTCCTTCTTTCTACCTGTGCGTGCATGTAACCGAAGACGATTTTGACGTCCCGCAGTGGGCATCCATCGTATGTCTGCTCCAGATGTGCATGAAGCGCTTCTTTCTCGTCGTTGGGTCTCCCTTCGTGTGGGCAGTGCACGTTGATGATGCTATAGTTGAAGAAACGGCCTTTTATCCTCAGCTTGCACATCCTTGCGTTGATTGGCTGCCACCCAATCACGCGTTGGCGCATCTTTCCCAGCACTATGAAGCCGGTTCCCAGCTCGTTGGTGGTGCCACAGCTTTGGTAGAAGGTAGCCGCTCGATGCCCGCTTTTCCACACTTTCTGTCCTGTCCAGCAGATTTCCTGCAGCGCTACGACATCGAAGTTGCGGGGATGTAATTCATCGTAGATTATCCTGTCGCAACCTGCGAAGCCTAGCGACTTGCAGTTCCATGTTCCAAGCTTCCAATCGTAATCCTTTATTCGTCGCCTAGGTCGTTGCCGATTGTATCGAGTCGTATTATCTTCGTGTCAGGGCTGTTTAGCGTCCCACCTAACACCAGGACTTGGGCTTATGCGCTTTGAGCGGCACACGGTCGCTTTGGCGGAGCCTACTTGCGGATTCATGCAGCTTTTTACAGAGGTTTAACAGGGCCCACTGTCAAACCCCACCACATCCTAGGCAGGCGCCACAACTCGCAGATGGCCTGGGGAGGGATCGTCAAGCCCCTGGACATAGTCCCTGCTGCCCTGAATGCCAAAGAGAAGACAGTGAATTCACCACGGACGGGTCGGTTTAAACATTAATGACTGAGGAACGCAGAGCAAACTGTGCGCGAAAAGTGCATGCAAGATTGAAGCGTCGTTTTCGTTTTTGCGGTGTAGCTACCCTCGTGCTACACTTTTGCACCGGAAATGTTCGTTTTTGATTTTCGTGCTACACCAGTGTAGCATTTTTCTTGCACTGAAACAAGCAGTGAAGCACCAGAAAAAATCAGAGTGTGCCGTGTAGTGTAGTTTGTTGTCAAGTTTCTCCCGTTGTTATTGTTTTCTTTTTATGGTATCCAACAGGTATCCATAACAAACAAACCCAACTGCACTTAAGGTCACTCCTGACGGAATCCAAGTTTGAAAGTGCTCGCGTTTTCGAGGGCACACCACTCGATACGGAAGCAACGCACAACTGTCATTTTTATTATTTCACGCATGCTGCGACGCAGCAAAGCTAAATCAACAAAAATGACAGTTGTGCGCCGCCTCTGAATCGAGTGGTGTGCCCCCGAAAACGCGAGCACTTTGGAACTTGGATTCCGTCAGGAGTGACCTTAAAACGTTCGTTTTTTCCGTGCAAAATTTTGCACTAAACGGTGTTGCTACACCTCAAAAACGAAAACGAGAGATGACATCGAAATTTTGACAACGAAAAAAGGCCTGCCTTGGCGTACTCCTCCAGCGCAATAAAGCCGATTTTCAACTAGTTGCTGATGCTACAGACTTGGTGAGATCGTTTCAATTTGTTTGCATTCTAATTTCATTCCATAAACTAAATACGCGCTGGATTGGATAATCCAGAAGTTTGGATGATCCGGAAGAAGAATATCGTACTTTTTTGCCAAACGACAATTTCGGTCGTACGGTCGTTCGGCCAATCGGCATTTTCGACTTTTTCGGCTGAACAAATTTGACAGCAAGTAAGTGCAGTACGATTGTAAGTCGCTCAAAAATTAAAAAATATCTATTTGGTGTTAAGTGGCCCATGCCCTTGTATTGAACCTTTGCTCCGGTCGATACAAGTGCGATCCACTCCATAGTTTGCAGTAGCCATCGGGCAAGTCAGTGCAGTGCGTGTTTTAGTAGTCGCGAAGTGGTTAAGATACCGAATCAGTCTTCGGTGCAATACGTCAGATGCACAGTGCGTTTTCATTTTTGTAACATCATGAATATGGCGTCGTTTAAAAGAAATAATTAGTCGCTTACCGAGGCGATTTCCAATAGATTTCCTTCCCAACTAACATAATATTTCTTTCCAGTGCGCTCATGGAGATGTGGAGGGTTTCTCGGCCTCTTGTAGCAATGGGTGTCGAACTAATTTTCCTCCCCTTATCCTAAATGACTGTGAGAACGTAACCGACATAAGGGGGAGTCCCGTAGCGTAGTTGGCTACACGTTCGCCTTACAAGCGAATGGTCGTGGGTTCGATTCCCAGCCCCTCCACCAAACCCTCGTCAGTCGCCGGATCCGCAGCCCATACGGTGGCGTTCTGGGGTGCACGCTTTACTGTCACGGCTGCCTGATGACGACTGACAACTTGTTCTTCTCGGAAGCATTCCTCCAACGTTACCCGGATAAATGGCAACCGAACAATGCAACGATCATTGGATAGACGACATGGACAAACGGACACAATGGATTCACGATGAGATGGACAAGCAACGACAACAATAATGATAATGGAAAATCTAAAAATAGATTCTGTGTGGATTCTGGCAGCAGAATGCCACAGTAGATCACGGCACAGTAGCGGTTAAGTAACACAGAGTGCCTACCAAATAAAGAAAGGAATAAAAAAAACGTGACCGGCATCGCTATTGGTCTTGCAATTGAAAAGAAAAACTCAGAAGCATTTACAGTGAGAATAGCGTTCGAGTGCCATAAAAGGAAAGAAAAAAAATTGATGAGTGTGTGTGTGCGTCATCCTCTATCCCTCACCCAGCTGGGGGTGTTGGTCAAGTAGTACTAAGAATAATTTGATCAAATCTCATGTTCCGTAATGGTGCCCTTTTTGTTACGAATACTATAGTACCATAAAAAGGATTCCCTTCTGAGGCAAGAAATGTTTCTTCAGGGAGTGTGGGGAATGGGATGTACTAGTTATTCATAACAGGTACAGCAAAACATCACAAGGACGCCCTTATTCGTACTAACTACTCAGGGAGTAGAAGGTCGAGAAGAGCCACCGTAGCTAACTAAAGCTTGAACCTGGGACTCCCACAATCAGGGACGGAATGGTTGACATTTCTTTTTACCATCCATTCTTCCATGCAAGAAAATAAAAACAAAACAACGGCAGCCGCAGCAGCAACCACAACCAAGCAGACGACAGTCAGTACATGCATTTACTATTTTCTCTCCCACAATAAATGTTTTTGTACAACAATTTGACAACGTACAACCATTTTTGGTGGGAAATGTTCGTTTCATTACTCCTTGCTTGATTTAGAGATAAGAACGAATAAATCAGTACCAACGGATAGCACTCCTTCTAGGCTTAGCGCCAACTAGATTATGTGCTTTTTGCGCTGCGCACGAGCCGAAACAAAAAATCTCACGCAAATGCTGACTGCGCGCCGGCAACAGTTTGCTTCATCGGCAAAAAAAAATGTCACGATGTCGCATACATTTTTTTGGCAAACTGTTTGGGCTTGTTGAAATTTGACTGAAAAAAATGTAAATATTCGCATAATCAGAGTGTTGTACTGTACATTTCCCAACACTGCCCACAATATCCGCGGCAATAGTAGCAAACGATGCCCTGTGCGTATTTAGTGGTAAATTCTATGCATTTGTATATTGGTAAAACAATAAATGAAAGAAAAGTAATGAATTGGAACGTTCTCACCAATTTGTCCATGTCATGGCTGCTGAAGTTGAACTGGTTCAGCTCAGCAGAAATTCCAGTGGGTTCTCAGCAGTCAATATTTTGATTGCCCATAAATTAGGAAGTGTCCAAAAATTGAAAAATTGAATTCTTGAGCCCTAAAAAGATGATATAAAAGAAGGAAGGCAGTATCAAACATAACAACATGAGTTTTTTTTAAACACAAGGTACTCTGATTTCTTCTATCACCAATATTGTTATTTCTTAGAAGTCAAATGATGTATAAACATGGTCAGAACTAACAAAATTCTAGATAATACGACCTGAATAAATTGTGTTTTACCTTGGTTTTACCTGTTTCATATTACCTCCCAACACAATCTTACTTCATTTTGGAATAATTTTAACATTGTCTGATGTTAATATAGCTAATCTACGCAATTCATACGTTTTATCTTTGAACCATTTGTTTGAGAACTGTTGTGTTTGTTTTCGGTTTATTTGCAAGACATGTTGATTGAATTCCTATGGGTTTTGTTCGAATATCGCATCAGTATAGAGGATATTGTTTTATTAACTACATCGATACGTGCTTCAATGATCCGGAAAATCACGAATCGTTTGGGATAAATTTTCGTTTTATTAATTCAATTATAAACTTGAATTTAAGAATTATTGGAATGATGAAAAGTAATTTGATAAAAAAATAAAAACTTTAATAAGTGAACGAATCTATTCAACTTTTAAAACTAGAAAAGTAAACATTTGTTATTTAGATTTCACTGAAAATTACAGTTTTTGGATTCTATGATTTTAAAAATATACCATGACATTTTATAATTTTTGAATTCATCGTTACGCTATCACGTTCGTTATTGATAGCCTTTAAGAATGTTATGATAATCAAGTGAACAATACTTTTTAAGATGAACTAATACCTTTTCACGAAAAAAAATCCTCTTCCTCCATTTGCTTACCCGGAAAGCCTAAATTAGTATATTGTGTAAAAATCAAAACGCACAATTGTAAAACATGCATAAAATTGTTTTCCTGAGTTAGTCTCCTAAGAAATTAATGATTCATCTCATATTGAATTAAACAATATTTCCCACATAATTCGATTTAGGTCATACACATTTAAAAAAGCAAAATTCGCTTAGAATTTGGAGGAAAAAAATACTAATCCCTATTTTGTGTCGTAATAGCTTAATTGTATCCTGTGTAAGATGTATAAATTTGTCATGAGAATGATTTTGATTATTGTATTTATTAGGGGAACTGCTCCTTGAATTCATACCATGTACCCAAATCAATACCATCCGCAAACAAAGGATTGATGAGCAAACTGTTTTATTTCTCATTTTTGTGATTTTTTCAGCAGTCAGCACGCCGGAAAACACCGAAACACAACACAAATTGAGCCTAAATTGACTGTTTTGCGAATGTTATTGACATAGGAGCATGTTATTAATAATGGAACAGATACCCTACTTTTAAGAAGTAATCGTTTACTATGAAGGAGCTACATTAGTTAAGGATATGCTCTTATTTGAAAAGGTTTAGGAGAAAGCAGAGAGAAATATTACTGAAATAATAACACGTAACGTAAAATCAATAGAAAATAAAAACGCTCAGAAAATGAATAATATAAATCAATAAGGTAATACTTAATAAATGACACACGGCACAGTCCAATTACGATGTTGGTTGGTGCTTGAAAAAAGTTCAGATCCAGGAACATCCACGGGTATGATCCGCCCAAACTTCTTTACGAATATTTGGACAAAATCTTCATTTCTGCATCCCTTGCTTCTTGTAATGATTCGCGCAACATTCCATGCTGTTACCGATGATCACCAACAGAAGCATCTCACCGAATACATCTTCAGTCCATGGTAGTTCTTGCATGGTAGTTCATCGTCAGGAGAAGACATTTGGTGATGAACTCTCGAACTCCCACCAGGTTGTAATCCAGAGATAAATTGTGTTTTATTTTTAATACGATATCAATTCCCGCAAGCATTTTCAGGTACAGGTTGCCAGGAATGTCGGCATAGATTGGTACATCGTAAAGGCTGCTGCAGTAATAACTTTTCGCCTGGAGGTACCAAATAGACAGCATATCCATTCCGTTCACGCCTCTGAGGCGTATAGTATGGTAGAAACTTCAGTATAGTCGGCAGGTCCTTCCCATCTTTACGGACCCATCTAACCATTTCGGCTACTTTCGCCATCGATTTAGTTAGCTTTCACTGCTCAAAAATGACGGGATCGGAACATGAGGTTTTCGTGTCCGTTCGCGAACGTGGCACACTTCCAGAAAGAAAAAAAAAATAAATATTGATGAGCTGTGCAAATTTGTTGTTTCTCGGTCAATCACGACTAGCAACTACGATGTGTTATTGTCCGGGTTATTGTCCGACATTCTGGCTACGTGCCCGGCCCACCGCAGTCGTCCAATTTTCGCGGTGTGAACGATGGATGGTTCTCCCAACAGCTGATGCAATTCGTGGTTCATTCGCCTCCTCCACGTACCGTCCGCCATCTGCACCCCACCATAGATGGTACGCAGCACTTTCCTTTCGAAAACTCCGAGTGCACGTTGGTCCTCCACGAGCATCGTCCAGGTCTCGTGTCCGTAGAGGACTACCGGTCTAATAAGCGTTTTGTAGATTGCCAGTTTGGTACGGCGGCGAACTCTATTCGATCGGAGCGTCTTGCGGAGTCCAAAGTATGTACGATTTCCAGCCACTATACGTCTCCGAATTTCTCTGCTGGTATCATTTTCGGCAGTCACCAGTGAGCCCAAGTACACAAATTCTTCTACCACCTCGATTTCGTCACCACCGATGACAACTCGCGGTGGGTGGCTCACATTATCTTCTCTTGAACCTCTTCCTATCATGTACTTCGTCTTCGACGTGTTGATGACTAGTCCGATTCGCTTGGCTTCCCTCTTCAGTCTGATGTAGGCTTCCTCCATCTTCTCAAAGTTACGTGCCATAATATCTATGTCATCGGCGAAGCCAAATAGCTGGACGGACTTATTGAAAATTGTACCACTCGTGTTAATCCCTGCTCTTCGTATTACCCCTTCCAAAGCGATGTTGAATAACAGACACGAAAGACCATCACCTTGCCGTAACCCTCTGCGGGTTTCGAAGGGACTCGAGAATGCCCCTGAAACTCGAACTACGCACATCACCCGATCCATCGTCGCTTTGATCAACCGTGTCAGTTTATCCGGAAATCCGTGTTCGTGCAATTCCAACCCAAATACAATCCAAATTGATTTCAAACCAAATCAAAAACCAATCCAAATCCAATCCAAATCCAATTCAAATCCAACCCAATTCAAATCCAATCCAATCCAAATCCAAATCCAATCCAAATACAATCCAAATCCAATCCAAACCAAACTCAAATTCAATCCAATCCAAATCCAATCAAAATCCATTCCAAATCCAATCCAAATCAAACTCAAATCCAATCCAATACAAATCCAATCCAAACCCAATCCAAATCAAATCCAAACACAATCCAAATCCAATCCAAATCCAATCCAAATCCAATCCAAATCCAATCCAAATCCAATCCAAATCCAATCCAAATCCAATCCAAATCCAATCCAAATCCAATCCAAATCCAATCCAAACCAACCAAACCAATCCAAACCAATCCAAACCAATCCAAACCAATCCAAACCAACCAATCCAACCAACCAATCCAAACCAATCCAAACCAATCCAAAACCAATCCAAACCAATCCAAACCAATTCAAACCAACCAATCCAACCAATCCAACCAACCAACCAATCCAAACCAATCCAAACCAATCCAAACCAACCAAACCAATCCAAACCAATCCAAACCAATCCAAACCAACCAAACCAATCCAAACCAATCCAAACCAATCCAAACCAATCCAAACCAATCCAAACCAATCCAAACCAATCCAAACCAATCCAAACCAATCCAAACCAATCCAAACCAATCCAAACCAATCCAAACCAATCCAAACCAATCCAAACCAACCAAACCAATCCAAACCAATCCAAACCAATCCAAACCAACCAAACCAATCCAAACCAATCCAAACCAATCCAAACCAATCCAAACCAATCCAAACCAATCCAAACCAATCCAAACCAATCCAAACCAATCCAAACCAACCAAACCAATCCAAACCAATCCAAACCAACCAAACCAATCCAAACCAATCCAAACCAATCCAAACCAATCCAAACCAATCCAAACCAATCCAAACCAATCCAAACCAACCAAACCAATCCAAACCAATCCAAACCAATCCAAACCAATCCAAACCAACCAAACCAATCCAAACCAATCCAGATCCAATCCAAACCAATCCAAACCAATCCAAACCAATCCAAACCAACCAAACCAATCCAAACCAATCCAAACCAATCCAAACCAATCCAAACCAATCCAAACCAATCCAAACCAATCCAAACCAATCCAAACCAATCCAAACCAATCCAAACCAATCCAAACCAATCCAAACCAATCCAAACCAATCCAAACCAATCCAAACCAACCAAACCAATCCAAACCAATCCAAACCAATCCAAACCAATCCAAACCAATCCAAACCAATCCAAACCAATCCAAACCAACCAAACCAACCAAACCAACCAAACCAACCAAACCAACCAAACCAATCCAAACCAATCCAAACCAATCCAAACCAATCCAAACCAATCCAAACCAACCAAACCAATCCAAACCAATCCAAACCAATCCAAACCAATCCAAACCAATCCAAACCAATCCAAACCAATCCAAACCAATCCAAACCAATCCAAACCAATCCAAATCCAATCCAAACCAATCCAAACCAATCCAAACCAATCTAAACCAATCCAAACCAATCCACATCCAATCTAATCCAATCCAAACCAAACCAAACCAAACCAATCCAAACCAATCCAAACCAATCCAAACCAATCCAAACCAATCCAAACCAATTCAAACCAATCCAACCAAACCAACTGAAACCAATCCAAACCAATCCAAATCTAATCCAAACCAATCCAAACCAATCCAAACCAATCCAAACCAACCAATCCAAACCAATCCAAACCAATCCAAACCAATCCAAACCAATCCAAACCAACCAAACCAATCCAAACCAATCCAAACCAATCCAAACCAATCCAAACCAATCCAAACCAATCCAAACCAACCAAACCAATCCAAACCAATCCAAACCAATCCAAACCAACCAAACCAATCCAAACCAATCCAAACCAATCCAAACCAATCCAAACCAATCCAAACCAATCCAAACCAATCCAAACCAATCCAACCAATCCAAACCAATCCAAACCAACCAAACCAATCCAAACCAACCAATCCAAACCAATCCAAACCAATCCAAACCAATCCAAACCAATCCAAACCAATCCAAACCAACCAAACCAATCCAAACCAATCCAAACCAATCCAAACCAATCCAAACCAATCCAAACCAATCCAAACCAATCCAAACCAATCCAAACCAACCAAACCAATCCAAACCAATCCAAACCAATCCAAACCAATCCAAACCAATCCAAACCAATCCAAACCAACCAAACCAATCCAAACCAATCCAAACCAATCCAAACCAACCAAACCAATCCAAACCAATCCAAACCAACCAAACCAATCCACATCCAATCCTAATCCAATCCAAACCAATCCAAACCAATCCAATCCAAACCAAACCAAACCAATCCAAACCAATCCAAACCAATCCAAACCAATCCAATCCAAACCAACCAAACCAATCCAAACCAATCCAACCAATTCAAACCAACCAAACCAATCCAAATCCAATCCAAATCCAATCCAAATCCAATCCAAATCCAATCCAAATTCAACCCAAATCCAATCCAAATCCAATCCAAATCCAATCCAATCCAAATCCAATCCAAATCCAATCCAAATCCAATACAAATCCAATTCAAATCCAATCCAAATCCAAATCCAATCCAAATGCAATCCAAATTCAATCCACATCCAATCAAAGAAGCTTTAAAACCAAATCGAATGTAGCATGACTTCTTGAGGCTAACACGATGATAGGAAAGTCGAGAAAATGAACAACTGGACCAGACCGGAAATCGAACCGAGCCATCTGCAGAGTAGTCTTGCTTTGTAGCCGCGCATCTTTCAATATGGCTAAGAAAGTGCCAAATCGTAACAATGCTGGATTATTTGTTTTTGAGTATCAATATTGATTATAAGTTAAAATCAAAGGTTTTTTTTTCAATCCTCGCACTTCATCTAAATAATGATATTTAATATAGAGTTGTAATGATGATAAATGTACTACAAAAGATTTCATGGGTGATTTAATGAGTTGGACCATTTTACTCCATGAGTGCGTTTTACACTGTTCTCCCTACCTATCGATTTAATTTCATGATATATCTAAACAATTTTTCGGATCAATCAAACAGCTCTATTCAGTTTGCAGAAATACTACACTCATTTTGTTTTTATTTCGCATAGATTTATGTGGAATACAATATACTTGATTTGAGATGATTTTCCTCTTTGCAGTTGATTTACTGTTTGATAGTTAAAACTTTGCATTATGACAAAGGGGGACTTTCAATAAATATATCATATATATATATGTATGTAATTATTTTTGTTACATGCCATTCCATTATATGGTTGCCGTTCGCTAAGCATATTGTTCACATGTGTGGGATTGTTTGCATTGTTCAATAAGAATACTTGTGAGTTTACATAATACAGGTTTGATTATTTTTCTTTTCAACAGTTACACGTCTTTCCAGATGGTTCCAGCGATTTCAAGGAACCAACCCTTTCATTACACAATTTCCATTTTTGGGGGGCAAATAAAAATTGGAATGGAAATTCTTAAATGAAATGTGATTTACGGTTTTAGTGGGAGGATAGAATGCTTTACAACATTAATTTTATGCATCAATGTAGCTGTTGCTCTCATTAGTCTAGTATTGATAGTTTTCTTACTATTTCGGATGTTGTATCGATACACTGCACTTTTTAGAAGCTTTTTATGTTTATTTAGGAGACGTGTTTAGCTTTGGCATTTCATTTGCAGCACTATATTTGATTGTTTTATGGTTTCCAGATGCATAGATGTTCATTAGATGCATGATTTGGGCTGCACTGTATATTGTCTATTCGTTCGATCCTCATAGTATTTATACATTAATTTTTCGAAACACTTTTCGAATAGCTTTTGACGATATTTGAAATCGTCAATTTTGGTTGATGTTTTTTTTGCACATTTTCAATAATTCGTACGTTATCGACTGGTTTTTGGTTCGATTCTTAGTTCATCAAATTGAACATATGATGGTCAGATATTTTTGCCAGTTGAATGCAAACCAAAAACAAGTTGCTTCCCAAACATACATACTCACGCGAAGAAGTTATAGTCAAATTTCTAGTCTGGTTTGGCTGACTTGGTTGTGGTCGTTATTTTCTGTTTGTTTTCGTTATTTGGGATGTTATTTTTAACGAATACATGTTTTGGTTGTTTTCTGTGTCTGAATGGAGCAGTTGCTTGCTTCATTGTAATAATGACTATAAAACAATATTTATCTGTATCATATATATTACATTTAGATTCAAATTTTTCCAATAAAATAAATGCCTCACTTTGTATATGTATATATATCTAGTTTTCTCATGTCTATCAAAGCTTTTTACAACTTTGCGCCTGTTGCAGTTTCCATTGAATTAATCGAAAAAGCATTAGGTTGTCGTTTGCAATTTTCATCAATTTTCCCAATCTCTGAGCATGTGAACACGTCTGGATATCGAATGCCAAGACATTTTAGCAGCTTCCAAAAGGTGTCGAACATTCATTATCTTGTCAACTAATTCACCACCCAGCGTTACGCAAAGCTTTGATCCATGATATGTCTTTACAGTTCATATCGAACGGAAAGCTCTTTGCATGTTGCTCCTCTGCTATGATGTTGCCATCTACTGATAGAGCTTTTGCCCGTTACACGCTCTACTTGAATCGGAAGCTTAAGGCCCATATGCTTTAACCGCGCATATTTCTCACTCACTACTATAACGTTCTCTAACACACAACTTTACCAGCATATTATCTTGGTTAAAGCCAATGGGCTCCAATTATTCCGATCCAAGCATTTCTGTCACTTAAATAGATTACGGAATTTGGGGCATCTTTAAATACACACTCATTCGCTTTGTTCAATTTTCCACACCAGAAACAAAATACTTCAGTTCCATTTTTGTATGGCTGATCGTCCAGTTTTATAAGACAGTGTTCACTAATCATACACAATTATCTCTATCATCTGAATTTTTTGATTACGACGTACAGTAACTATAGGTTTATATATTGAATAAACATATCACTGAAAATTGTAAAAATATCGCCTTTTGCTCGTTATCTAACACTTATTCAATGAATCCAAGAATAGTTATTTCTCGGTGTTGCAATTCGGAAGAATGCTCCTGCACTGCTCAAGTACGCTGCTGAGGGCGTATGTACAAGGATACGGGAAAAGTCATAGGATTCAAAAGAATTAGAGAGAAAGCTTGAAGTTATTCAGATTGTGCTTTTTGGGGGAAAGATACGATTTCATGATTCATCTCTCGAATTACTACTGTTTTTTTTCAATTGCAGGTATAACTGATTGACAGCTTGTTTCCTAATAGTATTATTTTTTGTCCTTGGTTGTACTTAGATGTATGTCTAGATGTACTTGTGCCGTGGTCCGTTGAATGGAGTGTGCCAGTTGTTCGTCATCGTATTCCCATTTTTTATCGCACTGTCAAACGTACGTGGGCGGCAATAGTAATCGGCATATTATTGCCAACATCCGAATACTGCTATTCGCCCGTTGCGCGAAAATGTGGTTTCATGAGTTTAGAGCTTGACGTTAAAACCCTTCTTTGCGGCTATGGGAAGTTTCTCGCCTTCCAGGAACGGATTGGAACTCTGTTCGGGAAGAAAATTCAAACAAAATAAATTAATTGAAAATGTGATATTTCGCGTTGATGATGTAATTGTTGATGGCATTTCTTCGATACAATTCTCGGAAAAAAGTAAGCAGGATTCTTAAAATATTTTTTAATGATTAATTATTATTGAGCGTCTTAGGGGAAATGTTACCAAGTTAAAAGACACTATTCCATTTACTTCCACTATAATCATTTTGTATCAACACATACGTATTTCGTTTTCTACTTGTAAATATCTTCAGTGTTTTGTTATCGAGCACATGTCTTTCAATTCCATTCCTATTTCGAAGAAGGATTTTAGGTTTTTAAACAGGTCACTTTTTTGCCTTAGACGAAAAATCGAGAGACGAATATCATTAAAAATGTATTCAATATTTTCCTTACTTTTGCTTGATTTAAATTCTTTTGGTTCCGGTGCAGTGTAGTGTGAAAATATATAACATTTACTATGCCACGAATTACTGAAATGATTTTTGCTACGTCTTCTTTGCCTGTTGACAGAGAAAGCAATTTCATACCAGCCATTAGACAGAGAGGTGGAATATGCCTCAACAAATCATTAGCTCGATGCACACATAACACTGCAGTTGTTTGACATGTGATTAGAAGGGAAAAAACAACAACGAAAGCCTCGTTTATGTTTATGTGTCTCGTCGAGTCAAGTACAAGACACTGAAGACGGCCTCACTGTTGAGGTCGAAATACGTATCTGTCAAATGTACAATCAAGTGATGGAATTAAATATGGAATTGTATAAACGAGGCTTTCGTTGTTTTTTTCCTTCTAGTCACATGTCAAACAACTGCAGTGTTATGTATGCATCGAGTTAATGATTTGATTACTGTTGAGGTCGAAATACGTATCTGTCAAAGGAACAATCATGTGGTGGAATTAAATGGAATTGTACAAACTCTTCTTATGACAAGTGAAGACATTCCGCTAAAAGCTGAAAATAATTTTCTTTACCAAAACCTATCAGGGAAGTGTTTTTGTGAATTTCGAACACATGTCCATTGTTCATTAAGTTGTGGAAGCTACTTACTGACTGTAACTTTTATTCCCACATCCCCTTGCTCCTTGGGGGCGAGGTACTTTTGCCCCCCTCAATAATTATCTAAGTGGGCAAAGTATCATTTCGCCCCCCATATATTTTGCATTTGAAAGTGTATTATTCTTGCGTTGCTGTGTGCGTTCATGACCATAAAAAACCTTGATGACAAAAAGAGAGCTTCCCTATAATCTTATTTGTCGAACCCAATCACGAATGTCTTCCTCTTGTTGTCTATTTTATTATCTGTCGCTACCCCATTCGTATGTCTTCCTCGCATTGTTGTTTCTCAAGAAAATGTTATTTTTTCCGTTACATCTGTCAAAAATGTAAAAATGAGCATCATTATTACTTACGCACCCTAAATTTCCTTCACCTCTTCCAAATTTTTTGTTAAAAATGAAAATAAATAAATAAATTTCCTTCATTTCCTATTGTATTATTGTATTCCCTAATCTCGACTAAACCGTGAGTCTTTCTGTTTCCCAAAACTAACATAAAATTTGATCTCGCCTCCGTGACGCTTAACGGCAAATGAGATTACCAAATAAATGAAAGTTAATAAAAAAAGAACCATCAAGACTATTCCTGTCTGTAGGGATATATCAACCATGGTTAAGGATATGATCAATTTTTCAGGGATTCTCCAAAACAAAACAGGCTTTCAAATAAAATAATATCACCTATCTACACACTCAGTTTTTGATTCTGCAGCTCGGCAAAAATCCGCACAGCCGTCTGCCCAGCAAAATAAAAACTGATATTCCGGCAAAAATGAGGTTTGTTAGCTGATTTTCGGCAAATTATTTGCCAATTTTCAGCAATTTTGACAGAAATCTCGGCAAAAAACATGTTTGCTGGGGCACGGCTGTGCGAAACTCGGTAAAAGTTTAACATTTTGCTGAGATCCCGGTAAAAAAAATTAAGTGTGTAGGATCGCTGTGCCCAGTAAAATGGGCTGTTAACAAAATAATGTATCGATGTCATCTGTTCTGGCTAACTATTCTGGTTTTAAAAGTCGAGTCAAGTACGAGACACTGAAGACGACCTTATAGCTGAGGTCGAAATACGTATATGTAAAAATAAAACGAGGTGGTGGAATTAAATGGAATTGTACTGTACTAAACAGTCGAAATGATAAATGTACGAGAGGACAAAAGGTCGAAAAGACAAAACATCGGAAGAGACAACAGATCGAAAGGGACAAAATATTGGAATTCCTCCGGAGATTATCACAGGAGTTCCTCCGGAAATTCCACTCGAAATTCCTCCGGGGATTCCCTCCGGAATTCCTCAGAAATTCACCATGGAATTCCACAAAAAAAATCCAAGCAGAATTACTCTTGAAATTCCGTCTGCCAATATTGCTCAGAAATTCCCCAGGAATTTGTTTGGAACTTCTCCCCGGAATTCTTTTAAAACTAACGGAATAGCATCGAAATTTCTCAGGAAATTCCCCGAAAAACCCTCTGAAAATTCCTCCGGAAACTCTTCTAAAGTTCACCGTAAATTGCCTCCAGAATTACTCAAAAAAAAATTCCTGGAAACTCAATCCGGAAATTTTCTCAGGAATTCCACCAGAAAATCCATATGGAATTCCTCTGTAAATTCTCAATGACATTACTCCGAAAATTCCAACCGGAATTTCTATGAAATTTTCCCCCAAATTTCTTTCAAGAATTTCTCCCCAAACTCTCCGAAGAATTGCTCCGGAAATTCCCCCAGGAATTCTTTTAGAGAAAATTACCATTGCAATTTATCCGGAAACCCCCGGAAAAATTCCGAATATTTCCCCCGAAGTTCTTCTACGAATTTCTCTAGGAAATCGTTGGAAGATTCTCTCAGGAAATCCACCGAGAATTCGTTCAGAGTTCTTCCAAAATTTCCCCTCAAGGGAATCCTCCAAAAATATCCACTCGAAAGTACAACGAAATTTTCCCAGATTTCCAGCAGAAATTCTCCACAAAAATCCTCCGGGAAATCGCTTCGGGATTCTTCGGGAAATTTCCTGAGGAATTCCTTTAGAACAGCGGTTCTCAACTTTTTTCTTGAGTGGTACCCCTTCAGACCTTGGTACAGCTTGAGGTACCCCCTAGTTTTTTATATTTATCGGTGAGCTCAAATATAAAAGTGGGTCATCGATTTTGGGCTTTTATCTTCAATTTGTTTTAATTTTCAAAAACATAATTTTGCGCTTCTGACGAATTTACGTACATCGACTTATCAATTTTTAATCTAGCTAAAATTAATATTTTTTTATATTAAAGTGAGTTAACTTCAACTTTAATTATAACACGGATACGATGCGAAAACAAAGGGAAATTTAGGATACTTTCTCAGAAAGGGTAAAAAATAAAGATGTTCAGTGTTTTGGAAAAATTAAGGCTAGTTTCAAGCTAGTAAGAACAGTTTCCTAAACTTTTAGTCTACTGATGCAAGACCATGATGAAGGAGCCTATCTCGAAGCATTGCAGTTAATAGAAAAAATGCCAATGAAAAGTAATAGAACTTTAAAAACTCTGCAAGGATTTTCAACTTTTTACTATATTAAGAAAATATCAGGTACCCCCAGAGACCAGCAAAGGTACCCCCAGGGGTACATGTACTCCAGGTTGAGAACCGCTGCTTTAGACATTTTCCATGGAATCCCAATGAAAATTCTGTTTGGAGTTCCTCAGGAGACTCGACATGAGATTCCTTCGGCAGATCCGCGCGGAGTTACTTCGAAAATACTCCAAGGAATTCCTCCGAAACAACTTTAAAAAATTTCCCCGGAATTCCGACGCAAAGTCCCCAGCAAATCCACTGGATTAAAACACTGACATATCTCTGGAAATTAGCCTCGGAATTTCTCCCCAAGATCATCAAGGAATTTCTCAAGAGATTCTCCCGGAGGTTTCCTCCGGAAATTCACCCCAAATTCCACTATAAGTTCTCCCAGGAATTCCTCCAAAAGTTCTGCCAGGTTTGGGCTGCAAATTCATCTCAAAAATCGCCTGGAACTCCTCCGAAAATTCTCCAAGGCATTCCTCCGAAAATTCCCCAGAGATTTTTTTTTGGGAATTTTCCAAAAAATACGACCGGAAAGCAACCCTCCACCCCTTGAATGCATAAAAAACACCGAAATTCCTCAAGATCTTTTTTCCTGTAAAATCCCCTGGCATTCCAGAAACTCCCCCAAGAATCCCTCAGGAAATACCAACCCGAAATTCTCCTGCAACATCCTCCAAAAAATACTTTTAAATATAACCACGAGATATCCTACGCTAATTCCCCCAGAATCCCAAAATTCCTCAAAATCCTACATGGAACACCTCCAAGAAATAAACATGAAATTCCACCAATAGTTCCAATCAGAATTCCTCCTCCTCTTCCGGGATTCGCTCAGAGTTACATCCAAAGTTCATCCGAAATTCCCCCTCGGAATTCCTCTCTGAATTGCGGAATACATTCAGAAGGTCCTCCCGGGATTCCTCTTCAGTGTCTTCCAGAAGTTGCTTCGGACGTCTATTAGAAATTCGCATGAAATTCCTTCAGAATTTTTTTTCGGAAACTCACCCCGAATTTCATTCGGAAATTTTCCCAGGAAATCCCTCGGAAATTCCCGAATTCTCCATGAATTTCCTCCAAATATGTCCCATGGTATTGCCTCGGACATTCCGCCCAGAATTCCCACGAAAATTTCCCCCCAAACTGTTCCAAGAATTCCTCCAGGAGTTTCTGGGAAGTTAGTCCCGACATTACTCTGTTATTTTTTTTTTCTTGGGATTCTAAAGGAAAGTTTAGCATAGGCTGGATGACCGTACAATTAGTAGTTGCTTCTTCGTGATTGACTAGATACTAGTCAAAATTGTATGCGAATAACACGGAATAAATTGAATGGAGCCCGGGATTCAGTACAAAAATCAGATATTCATTGCAGTTTCTAAGTCGATAACGGGCCACGTCCTTCTGGTCATCAAGGAAAGTAAGGATTATGATTTCAACTCTAGTTGTTATTGGAGACCGAGTATATCTCTGCATCTTTACGATATACTCAGGATGGGGTATTGTGTCACTTACCCTTTTATCTTTCTAAAAATTCTACAGTAAATTTCCCAAAAAGTCCTTCTACTCCTCCAGAAATATCCTCGGAATCCAAAAATTCCCACGGAACTCCCTCGAAAACTTCCTCACAGATCCTCCAGAAATTTTCCATGGAATTTTTCAAAAAAATCCACTCGGAATACCTCCGTAAATCCCCCGAACGTCCACCAGAAATTCTCTTCAGAACTCCTCCGGAAACTCGCATCGGTAATTTCCCAGGAATTTCTTTAGAAATTCCACCCCAAATTCCTTCTAAAGTTCCCCCAAAAATACCTACTGAATTTTCACCCATTCCTTTAAAAAATCCTCCATAAATTCCTCTAAGAATTTCTCAGGAAATTTCCTCTATTAGTTCTCCTGTAAATTGCTCCACGTGATCTTTAAAAATCTACTCCCATATATCCTCCGGAAATTCCTCCAGATATCATCTCTGAATTTCCATCGATAATTCCGATCAGAATTCCCCCTAAAATTCCATTGGAAATTTCTCCTGCAATTTCGTCCGGAACTCGTCATGAACTCGTTTTGAATCTTCAAATTCCCCCAAGAATTCCCCTACAAATCCCCCAATAATTTCTCCGGAAAATCCCCCACAATTTTTTCTGGTAATTTACCCCAAGTTTCCTCCAAAATTTTCGCTACAAATTCCTTTGAAAATTTCCGCATTCAGATTTATCCAGAAATTCCGAAGGGAAATTCCTGATTCCGCGGATTTTCCGGAGCATTCTCGGAATTTCTCTAGAAATTTCCCACGGAATTTGTTAGCTTAGCTTAGATTTAGCTGACTACACATATATATAGTTGCTACTCTGGTTAATCACGACCAGAATCAGTGAAATAGCAGAAAGAATCAACTGAATGATTGACTGAGATTGTTCAAGCATTCTTAGTGCCGTCTAAGATGAGTTAAGTATTCTCCATTTAATTCCACCAACAGTCGACAGTCGAGTCAAGTAAGACACTGAAGACGACCACACAGTTGTGGTCGAAATACGTATCTGCAAAGATACCGAAATAATTGGTGGAATTAAATGGAGAATACTTAACTCGTCTTAGACGGTTGAATACATTCCACTAAAAAGAGCTTAAAATATTTTTTCTCATTCTTAGTGTGCAAATTTCAGTGACTCAAATGTTCAAATGATCAATAACGGTGCCAGCCATGTCTTTGTAGCCAGTTAGGAAGAAATCGGCTCCACAAAAATCACAGGAAGGATTATTAGTTAGACGGTAGGCATCGTAGGCGACCGTGCCAATTTTTATAATCAACTAGTTGAACGTACCCAACCTAGGGATCCTACATTTAGAGATATGCGAAAGCGGCCATCTTGAGCCAATCGAGCAATGAGAACTGTCAAAATCTGAGCCAAATGAACATCGTTATTGTTCGATTGGTGATGAAATCTTGCAAATCGGTCTTCCCGTTCGTGAGTTAGATTGCCTCAAAGGAAATGCAAACTCATTTTTATATAGAAAAAGAAGAAGAAGATGATGATGATATTAACTAACTATTATTCGGCCGCACATAGCAAAACGAACTAACCAGCTGCACGCCGAGCAGGAACACGATCAAACGCACATCAATTGATTTACTTCTCGACCGCATAAAGCACAAAGATACCGGATCGTGCAAAGTGTCTAAGAATCGAACATGAAAACTCCTCAGCATACATGCCCAATTTCTCATGAAAATCTTCAAAACAAACCACTCAGAATACCTCCGGAGATCCCCCGAAAGTCCTCCAGAAATTATCCTAGGAATTCCTGCATGAGTTTCCCACGGTATCTTTCCGAAAATTCCACTCCTTTCTTTCACTAGGACATCCTCTGGAAATTGCGCGCAGAATTTCTCCGGAAATAATGACCGAAAAACCTTCTAAAATTGCGGCATTTTCAGAAGAATTCCTGGGGTTTTTGACGGTCTTTCTGGTAGAATCTCCGGAGGATTTCTCAGGGAAATTTTCCTGAGGTGGTTTCTTGGTGGAATTTCTGGAGGAGTGTTTGGAGATATGAGAGGAAATTTTGATATATTTTGGAGGAATTTCCTGAAAAATGCCTGGGGAAATCTCCGGAACGAGTTCCCGGAGCAATTCTGGAGGGAATTTCTGGTGGACGTTCGGAGGAATTCCGTGGACGTTCGGAGGAAAGTTCGGAGGAAAGTTTTTCGAGTGGAATTTAAAAAAAAACAAGGGAAATTTCTGGAGGAACTGCGGGAAAGTTTACGAAGGAATTCAGTGGGAATTTTCGGATTGCGAGGGAATTTCTGGACGAATTCTTAGGAATTATCAGGAGGACTTTGTTGTAAAATTTCCTATGGAATTCGTTGAAAAATTCATGGAGGAATCTCAGGGTGAATTTCAGGAAAAACTCCGGAGGGATTTCCTTGAGGAATTCGAGGCGGATTTCCGATGGACGTCCAGAGCATTTTCTAAAGAAATTTGAGGAGGAATCCCGGGAGAGAGATCCACAAAGTACGACACAACATTTTGAATGGATTGTCACACTTCTCAAAACCCCCCTTTTCCGAGGAATTCGGAGGGAATTCCCAGAGGACTTTCGGAAGAAATTCCTAGAGAAATTTGCGAAGAGATCACGGGATGTATTTCCTGGAGAAATTCCTAGGTTTTTATATGGAGCAATTCTTGAGGGAATTCGCGGAATTTTCGGAGCGATTCAGGGCGGAATTAAAATCCCAATAAATTCTTGGAGAAATTCGCAAGAAAAGTGAAAAGTCTAGCTCACTTTTTGACACCCACTCTCAACCAATTTACACGCAACAGGTTGCATTTGACTGGAAATCCTGTTTCATTGTTTTCCTATTGGTCGGATCAGACTATGGGCTCAAATGTTTTGGTCAAAATATGTTTTCTTTAGACAAAAACGAGTAAAAAAAGTCTAGCTCATTAATCAGGCACTTATATTTAACCGATTTACTCGTAACAAGTTGCATTCGACGAAGAATCCTGTCTCATTGTTTCCTATTGAAAATTGTCCAGATCGAACTATGGACTTGGAAGTTACGTCCAAAATATTTTTTAATAAAAATGCATGTACTGAACTCTAGCTCACTTTGTGGGCACTTAACCGATCTGCTCGTAACAAATTGCATTCGGGCATCCTGTTGTATTGCTTCTTATTGAAAATTGATTGGATCGGACTATATGGGCTCCGTTAGGCCAAAATACATTTTCTCAAGACAAAAACCAGTGGAAAAGTCTAGATAACTTTTTTGCCACTTATCCTTAACCGATTTGCTAGCAACAAGTTGCATTCGGCTGGGATTCATGTCTTATTGCTGTCAATTGAAAACTGGGCTGATAGGATCAGAAGCTATGGTCAAAATACATTTTTACACAGAAAAGGCGTGAAAAATGTTCAAGCTGTTTCCATTAATTCATTAACTCTGCCAATCGGCAACAATTGCGTTCGACGGGGAATCCTGTCCCATTGTCCCATTGGTGTTCTAAATGGTGATGAAAGTAATAATTATGCATATAGTCAGTTTAGATTACGAGATTTATAACTTGATATAATGATTAACGACAACTGTGACTTCCAGATACTCCTTATTCCTTCATTCCATAAATGAATATGTACAAGATACAATGATGACCCGATTTTCAACATGTTTAACAAATTTTGTCTGCCTTTGATTTCGTCCACTCTACTCTAAATTTTGATATGATACAATACAATACACGATTCAATTTTGCCACATTTTTTGTGCAGAATTTTGTACTCAGAAATAATACTGATAACAACTAATGATTTTGAAAGTCCAAAAACTCACGTTTTTAAGGGCACACCACTCAATACGAAAGCAACGCATAACAGTCATTTTTAATATTTCAGCTTTGCTGGGTCGCATGCGTGAAATGATAAAAATGACAGTTGTGCAATGTCTGTGTATTGAGTGGTGTGCCCTTGAAAATGCGAATTTTGATTCCATGAGGAGTGTCCTTAAATGCTTTATATTTGTGATGTTTTGACCTCTCTAAAGAACTTTTCTCGATACATTTTATAATGAGCGAGAAAGGCATCATCACCGCTAGGTGGATTATTTAATCAGGTTTTTTTTAATTTGACCACTTTAGGATTTTTCGGGAGGTTTCGAAAGATAATTTAATCATTACGTGAGATTGGTCATAAGTGGGCTGATTTCTTGCAGGGAGGGGGTTTCGTGGAACAGGGTAGATAAAAAGTTATTTTTCATGCTTATGATATCTGAAAATCCTGACTATATTAACTGCACCTTTTCAAGAATTTTGTACAGGAAGGCGTGTGCTTTGACATGAGGTATTGATGAATTTGGCCGCTAGGTGGTGATATGTATGAAATCATCATTTTGGGCTACGATGTATGACAGTGTTTCTCAACCTGGGGTACATGTACCCCTGGGGGTACCTTCGCTGACCCTAGGGGTTACCTCGGACAAAAATGCGTGATGGCGGACGAATTGAATTCCAATCGTAACTTATTGATAAAGTTTTGATAATTGTGTTGATAAAAGTTTTGAACTTTGTCTTGTACATAACATGCATGGCGATCAGTAAATCAAAGCCAATTAAATCCTGCCCTGTTCAAGGACTGCGGAACAAAAGATCAAATGGACAAAACGTCGAATGAGCAAATTTGAAAAATCTTCAATGTAATCCACCTGATCTAAACAAAATGTTGGATAATATGTTGGGAATATGCTTTCGAACTGAAATCTAGAATCTAAAGCCTTCGTTTGAGAGGCATGAAGGTTTTTTTCAGAGAAGACTCCTTTCAAGAAAGTCGGAGCCTTCTTTCAAGTCGGTTCTTTTCAAAATACTCGGAAAGCTCCCTTCAAGAGGCTCGGAAGCCTCCTTTCAAGAGGCTTGAAAGCCTCTTATCAAGAAGCTCGGAAGCCTTCTTTCGAAAGCCTCGGAAGCCTCCTTCCAAGATGCTCGGAAGCCTCTTTTAAGAGGGTCGGAAGCCTTATTTTAAAACGCTCGGAAGGCTCCTTTCAAGAAAGTCGGAAGCCTTCTCACAAAAAGCTCGGATGCCTCCTTTCAAGAAACTCGGAAGGAAGCTCGGAAGCCTTCTTTAAAAGGGCTCGGAAGCTTCCTTTCCAGAGGCTTGAAAGGTTCTTTTCAAAAGGCTTGGAAAGCTCCTTATGAAGGGCTCGGAAGCCTGCTTTCAAGAGGCGCGGAAGCCTCTTTTCAAGAGACCCGGAAGCCTCGTTTTAAGAGGTCCGGAAACCTTCTTTCAAAAATCCCGGTAGGCTCCTTGAGGCCTCCCTCCAAGAAGCTTGGAATTCTTCCTTCAAAAGGCTCAGAAGTTTACTTTCAAGAGGCTAAGAAGCGTGCTTTCAAGATGCAAAAGAAGCCTCCTTTTAAGGGGCTCGAAAGTCGCCGTCCGAGATGCTTGAAAGCCTCTCTACAGGACGCTCAGAAGTATTTTATCAAGAGGTGAGGAACCCTACTTTCAAGAGGTCCAGAAGCTCCTTTCAAGATGCTCAACCTTCTTTTAAGAGGTACCGGAAGCCTACTTGCAAAAAGCTCGAAAACTGTCTTGGAACGGAAAATTAATTAAGAAGGCGGTGTGCTCAGTATAATGAGTACTTCTTCCAGAGGCAGCACTATTGAGCAGATATTGTTGTTTGTTTGTTGTTTGTAAAATTTGTTGTACTTTTGTGCTTAGTATTTTTAGCAAACTTGAGTGTTGCGGTAGGAACCTTCAAAAGGATTATTTGCAGTCAACTTTCTTTACAGTTAGTTCGTAGCATATCAGTCATCCGTAGTCATCCCAAAAGTCCCTACAGTTAAGGCCTTTTTGTCCATACGCGTAACCAGCCAGACCAGCTGTCCAGTTTCAAATATTGTACGTGTATTGACCCCAGAGCATAGACAAAAGGATAAAGTAACACATCTTCGGTATAAGAGAAGGAGGAGATATTAATGCCTTCTTTAAAGTATTGCTTTTGATCAGTTAGCCTTATGATCAAAGGCGTATGATTAGATGACGAATTCATTTCTTGTTCCGTTTTCGTGTGGGAATCATTCTTGGCGTAAGTGTCAATATTCAGTAAGAAGAAAACATTCCCTGCGGATAGTGTTCACAAAAATGCGATTCCAACATGAACACAAAAAAACTCAAAAGCTCCGAATCCATTGAAATATTCATCAGCCCGTAGCAGATGTCATTTTTTCGACCAAAAGAAGAAAAATCATGAAAAATAAGACGTTCATGAAAATATATGGACCATGCGATGTATCTAAAGCTGTTTCCTATCAACTATCCAACCGCCAAAATCGGGTTTCTTTTGGATTCTAGGAATCGCCAGAACAAGTCTTCAAATTAAAAGTGATTGACTAGTCGGCAAGTTTAGACAACCGATTTAGTTGCAGTAACTCATATTTTACTGAATGTGATCCAATTATTTGGATTCCAGTACAATTTTGCAAGCTCTAGTCAATCACGATGTAGCAACTAAGAATTGCACAGTCATATAATGCTTATGCTCATACTCAAACCCCAATTACCCTTTTCATGTGTACTTCTGGTACGCGTTTCAAGACAAAGAAGTATATTTTTGATAAACCCTATTTCTAAAAATTGTTGGACGAAGTTGAGGACGAAAAAAACAAAATTTGGAAAAAAATATGTTTTGGTATTTTGAGAATATTTTGCTAGAACATTTGCAATTCCTGAATTTTTGTATTGAATTCAAACCTTGAAACATAAACGGTACACAGAAAATCTAGAACGCCGATGTTCTGCATCTTAAATCAGTATACAAAACTATTCGGGGAGCTATCTACGAGAACAGATTTCCCGAAAAGTCCATTTAAATTTTCACTGATGTAATTTTACTACCGCACGCACTCACCTTCTTCACGTGAAATTTCTTCGCCACCAAACTTTTGTGCTCCTGAGTGTGAAACTGCCGCGCAATGAAACTCTCCAGATCCGAATCCATTTGCGTTCCTGCATCACTTTGCTGCTGGGTCGGGCAATTGAACATATGTTCGCCATCGCACATACAATCCTGGGCCGCTTGGTACTCCCGACTGAAGGCGGCCGTATTTTCGAAATCCATCGTGCATCCCTGATCTTCCGTGTAGCCCACCGGGCACGGGTTCGGCGGATTGCAGTACGCCGGTAGACTGGCATCGGTCTTCACCTGCGGTTTTGGGTGATGGGGGCCTTCGCCGGTTCCACCGGACACGTACTGATGCCCCCAGAGTGAACTGTGCTGAAGGTACTCCTGATCACGTGGTGAAGGGTTCGGGTTACCGTCTAGCAGTGCATCGTAGTCGAGTTGTTCAGATTCCAGATCCTTGGTGGCCCGCGCCATCATTGCCAGCCGGCCGGGAAATTCGTCCATCGGGTCGATGTAGGAATCCGCGGCCTCGGCTATGTCCTTGCCCATACGATCCACTATCTCACGCAACAGCACGTCCGACAGTAGCTGATCCTTCAAGCCCGCTGATAGGTATGCCAGAGCCACGGGTGCACTGGCAACCATCAGCGAGGCCAAAACAAAAAAGAAGTACATCTGTTGGTGCTCACACACGGAGTAGCACCGGGGTTAGTCCTGGAAGATCAGATAAAAGACGGGATCAAACCGATTAGAGGAGTAACATATACAAATGAAAGAAATAACAATTGAGGATTAATTTGATTTTGCTTTCAAAAAAAAAAATTAAATTCCAACATCTGGAGAGTGATAAATTGCTGAGTGAATTGATGACGTTGCAGCTTTCCACTCGATTGCTTCATGAATGAAATACCAATGCTATCTATATAGTAGCCGCGAGGCTCTTCAATGGGGTACTCTCATGCGCATAAACTATCGACACACTTGTATCATGTTGCTAAAGAAGAATACCGAGAACTGCTGTCCTGATTGCGACGAAGGAAATATTGCTGTTGAAAAGTATCCCGAAATAAGTCACTTCACGTTATCAGAAAACTCATGGTTGGTCCAAGTGGGGGGGTGGTAGTAAATCAATATTCTACAAGATGTGATGACGTCAGCATTGTCGCGATATATCACCCCTATTGCATCCGAATGACATGGAAAATATCACCTTCTCCAGGTGCACTAATATTATCGCTGATTGTGATGATTGTATTTTTTCCATCTGATAATTTATGACTCAACGGGGTTTTCCATCTCAAAATAACTCATTATCCAACGTCAGTAAGGCAGCAAATAAATCGGTACTGCTGACAGTTGATATATTTATCACTCCTACATATGGCCATTAATTAATCAATCCATCCATAGAGGGGAATTTTATCTTTTCCAACTCGATAAGCCAAACCTCAGATCCACGTCATCAATTGGAAAATGCAAATTTGAAAGGTTATTTTCCATCCAATCATCTGCTGGTAGCTAATGTGGGATCTTCTCAAGAAACACGAACTTTTCTATAACATACAGAACCATAAAAGATGTCACAGTACATAAAAACTAACCTTTAACACGGCCGCCGAAACTTTGCTGTGACTCACTGGAGGAATGAAAAGAGACTGTCTTCCACGATTGCAAAATATAATACCAAAGTATAACGTTACTGCTTCCGTATCGTGTGCTTTCGAGTAGGTTGATGTGGACATAGGAATTCGTTTGCCACTGCACATGAGGGAAAACATAGGCAAGCTTCGCTTATAACGTGCTGCGAGAACGGTGGAAAGCGATAAAGCAACGAGGATTTTTCCGGCACTGATCATGCGCTTTCGGGGTATAGTAATGTGCGTGTTCGAAGGCAATGTAGCACCATGGACGGTTTTGAATGAACAACGTGGTCAAATCGTTGCGTTTAAAAAGTTTGACAATTTCAGTACAATCAAAGTTAATTCCCTTCATTCAGGGTATAAGCCATCCAGAAAGAAAGGTGCTAACTATTGGAGCATATAAGCATAAAAAAGTTACTATATTAGTCGTATTCTCCCTCCAAGGCAAAATCTCTTATTGGCAATTAGCGACAAGAAAAAAAAGTATGTTGTTGCAGAGAGTCGATCATATGGGAGGGTAATTTTGGAAAGGGGGAGGGATGTGAAGGGAGGAGTATTGTTCAGAAAACGGGAAATTCAGAGTAAATTCTGAACCCCTGGACCGATTTCAACCAAATTTGGTGTACACTTTCTCTATCCTAAGGAAAAGATAATAAAGGAAATGGGATGGTCATCGGGAAAAGGGGGAAAGTATGGGAAGAGGGGTTGTCTGTGGAAATCGAGCAATTCAGTGTAACGGGTTGCATTCGACGCAGTATACTGCCCAGGGAATCAATTTTTCTGAAATGCGCTTGCGAATCAAGCGACAAAAGAGAACCAACGACAAAGCTTTGTTTTTGTCGGAGATAATAATGACAAAGATCCGAAAAATTTTGTCAGCAACAAAAAAGAAGACAATCTTGTTGCTTACTTTTCATCCCGTTATTTTGCATTATGTCTATAGCAAATTTCGGTATTATGCTATCATAGTTTCTGCTTTTATGGAAATATTCAAGAATTTAACAATGATTACAATATTAGCATCGTATTCTCGGAAATATCAGAGCATGCAAGGCAAATGATTCGTGTCATATTGTGTTCGGGTACTGATAAAGGTTTGTCGCTAGGTGCGTTTGTCAGTAACAAACTCTGTTGACGACAAAGGGTATATTATTAGGCGTTGCTCGAATATTGATTCCATGATACTGCCCCATTGTTTCCTTTTGAAAATTGACCGGATTGGACTATGGGCTTGGAAGTTATGGCCAAAATACTTTTTCTCATAAAAAGCGCGTAAAAAGTCTAGCTCACTTTGTATGCACTTACCCTAAACGGAGTCCCTCACAACAGGCTGCATTCGACGCAGTATCCTGCCCCATTGTTTTCTATTGGAAATTGGACGGATAGGACTATGGGCTTGGAAGTTATGGCAAAAATACTTTTTCTCAGAAAAAGCGCGTAAAAAATCTAGCTCACTTTAATGCACTTACCCTGAACCGATTGTCGCAACAGGTTGCATTCGACGCAGAATCTTGTCTCATTATTTCCTATTAGACGATGGGCTCAGAAGTAATGCCCAACATACTATTTTTTACCGCACGAGAAAGGCATCATCACCGCTAGGTGGATTAATCCGGGTTTTTAATTGTATAATTTACATTGCAGTACCGAGCAAAGCCGGTTACATTCATCTAGTAGTTGTATAAAAATCATTAAAGTATATGCCCACTATTTATAAAAATTTTGGTAAATACAGAATTGAAAGAAATCTGACATCTGAAAACCAATCTGTTTTACTAATTCCAGGTTCCTCAATTATTGCTATTTTTCTTACTTTTCATATTCAATGGTTTTGTTGCTGAGCCGGACCGTCTGTGGGCAAACCCCAAATTTACTGGGGTCGGAGTCAAAGTTGTACAACATGTCGGAGTGTGTATGGGGCCCCCAAAGATAGCATTCTATAAACTTTTTCATGTGGAGTGTATCCATAATTCCAGGATTTTCCCGTTGAAGAGTTATAACAGGGAATTTAACATTTTCCTCAGTGTCAGGGGTTTTGAATCTTTCTAGCAAGTAGGACACAGGACACCCAGACACCCAGAAATTATTTTTGCTGCCACAAACTTTCTTTCGCTATTGGTGCAATTTTATCGGTCTGTCAAACACCTTATCGTGAACTAGATAGTGCAATGTAAAAACAGGATATCGATAATGCTTGGAGATTAAAATCCAGTGCAACGGTCGTAGGGAAACAACAAGTTCAAATTCAAATAAGTTGTTTGCAATGAACGATTTTTGCATTTTGCACTTTTATACATTAGGTCTCCCTATCTGCTCTACATATACCGTCGGCGAATACCAGGCAGGTTTTCGTGAGGGCCGATCAACGACGGATCAGATGTTTAGCCTGCGGATCTGTTCTGATTCGGATGATGTGCTGTTCTGTTCTGCGGATCTGTTCATTGATTTCAAAGCAGCGTACGAAACTGATTAGACTGATACGTGCAACGCTGGATGGCTCATAATCAAGTATTCGGATTGCAGACGAAGTGTCAACCTAATTTGTGACCTTAGACGGATTGAAGCAGGGTGATGCACTTTCGAATTTATTGTTCAACATTGCACTCGAAGCCACTATTAGGAGATCTGGCGTGCAGAGGAATGGCACTATCATCACACGGTCGCATATGCTCCTGGGCTTCGCGGACGACAACGACCTTATTGGAATCGATCGCATAGCAGTAGTGGAGGCTTTTGACAAGACAAAGACAACTACAACTACATGGTGGCTGGTAGAAATAGAGGAAGACTTAGTGGTGTTGGTGCTTGATGGTGATGTGTTTGAAGTAGTTGAAGAATTTGTTTACCTTGGAGCGCTTGTGACATGTGACAATGACGTTTCCCGTAAAGTGAAAGACGTATTGCTGCTGCGAATAGGGCCTTTTACGGATTACGTAACCAGCTTAGGTCCCGCAGCATGCAGACGGCAACGAAATTTGCTCTATACAAAACTTTGATTCTACCAGTGGCCCTTTATGGACATGAGGCATGGACGTTAAAAAAGGCCGACCGGAGAGCTTTCGGGTTTTAGAGCGAAAATGCTGCGTACAATACTCACGGGGTAACTAGAAAATGGTGTTTGGTGCAGACGCATGTATCACGAGCTATATCAAGTATACAAAGAAGAAAATATTGTGAATCGTATAAAATACGGCAGACTTCAGTGGGCTGGTCACTTAGTTCGAATGTCGGAAGAAAGAATAGCGAAAACAATATTCAACAGAGAACCAGATAGGGGCCGGCGACTTCGTGGAAGGCCACGAACACGCTGGCTGCACGCGGTTGAATCGGACCTGAGGACCCTGAGGAACATCGCCCAAGACCGACGATTGTGGAGCTCTACAATACGCCAGACATAGGTGTATCGACGCTGTAGCCAACCAGGTAGTAGAATACCTTAGCATTTCCTCAGTTATTAATTGAAAACTTTTCTATGCCCGCCATTGCATGAGTATGTTTCTTGTATGGCAATTACAATGGATATACTATGTCCAGGTAATCGAGAATGTTTCTAACCCGAAAACATTCTAGGCTGGACCGAGAAACGAACACGCCAACCCCGCATTGACAATCCTACGCCTTGGGCGCAAGGTTACTGGAATACATAATATTAAATAATAAATAACGTATAAAATAGCAGTATGATCAAAGCGTATAGCGTAACAGGCTATAATGACTAGCTGAAAAAACGAACAGTGGGTAATGTCTGTGACATAACCGCTAAGTGGACGTAGGACTTGACTTGAGGACTTGACCATGCCTTTAAGATACATAATATGTCCAAATTTCTCACATCAACTATATTGGATACATAATCGGCGTTGCATACCATTCCTTGGCAAAATCTTCTCATCAAACCGACACAGAAATCAAATCTACCTCGAACAACAATCATCAAAAAAATCAGGAAGTATCTGTCCGGTCACGAAATATTAGCCTTGACAGTGGCAACCTTCCCACTGAAGGACTGCCTGAAATAAACCACAAGTTGGCTCAGCAGGGGATGTAGACTGTATCTCAGCCCTTCCACTGAAGAGCCTTCTAATCCGTGCCATAGCGACTGAAGGAGAAGATTATTTTTAACTCTTAGAGCCTTGAAAAAGGCTGTTTGCTTCGGCTAAGTGCAAAAAGTAAGAAAACGATCTTTTCAAATAACCGCGAATTTCTAGTGATGGTATAAAAAGACTGAATGCTCTGCGAGCGAATGCACTTTTCTTTTATACCATATTTTGAATCTTCTCTGCTTCCCAATTGGTGGGCCAATCAGCCAGTGTCTTGTATCCCGCTTCTTTGTCAGCCAAAGCGACATCATCATCAACGCGTTCGAGAAGGGCTTCTTCTTTTTTACGCTTGTTGTTCGCTGCTGGCGTCTATTTCCTAACGGGACTTTTCGCTTGATACAGACCAATAAGCCGGGCAAGCGAGCTTAGAATTGCAGTTCAGGTGAGAAGTACGTGTTCTTTTCTGAGACAACATTGTTAGTAGTAGATGGAAGGAAACACCCGGACATGGGATTTCGGGTGATAAGATTTAGAATTGGTAACATGGGACGATCATTCAGTCACGTTCGCTTTGTGTGCGGTCAGTATCAAATAATGTTTATCTAGATATTTCTTGATCAATGCCAAAAAATCCAACATTTGATGAAAAATCGATTGATAGTTTATTAATGTTTGAGCTGTTATCGGTGTTTTTTTAATCCAAATATCCAAATATTATGTGAGAGATTTGGACATCTTATGTTTTTTTTAGGCATGGTCAAGCAAAGTCCTTCGTCCACTTCGCGGTTAAATCAGAAAAATTATCCACTGTTAGTTTTGACGCTATTTATGAAAATCACGCATAAAATTTTATCACTAGAATATTGGATTTGGCACCCAAGTACAATTTCTCTATCCCGAAGGGTATTGAAAGCATTGATATTGATCTCTATTATTGGCTCTCTGAAGAACCGTTTGTTTTTTGGACATACATGCTGCATCATGTGGCTTTTCTTCAGCCTGTCTCGGCTCATCACCGATGCCGGCCGGTCTCGGCTCGACTCTGCTGCTGCTGCCGGTATCTGCTCAGCATTGCTGATTTATCGGGTTTGGAGGGTGGACTGCTGCTGTACTGGCTAGGTTTCGGCTGATGATGGTGGCTTCGATGGTGTTGAGCCAAAACAGCGGTCGGTGCAGACTTCATTCCCTGCTAAAAGGTGTGAGTACTGTTCAATCGATGATGCGGTTGCTTCGCTTGTCCCGGTCAGAATGAAAGGAAAAAATCGCGTTACGCTATTTTATGGCTTCTCAGCAGACCCAGCGGCTGCTCATTCGCTGGTGTCTGCACCAATGAGAACGTGGTAATGGAATGATGCAAGAATTATGCGGTACCCATATTTATAGGTTCCCTTGATCTCAATGTTTTTCATTGAAAACAGTTTCATGCCTATTGAAACAAGTTTTTCGTGTCTTATCAAGCATGGACATGAAAGGCATACTTGAAATCTGTCGATTGAGAGGCTTACCGCAGAAATTCGTCCATTGAGACGAACGCTATTATCGTTTCAAATCTTTCAACACAGCGTAACGCGATCGATTTGAATATTTTGGAATGACACCCGGTATAGTAAAGAGAGACGTAAGTCCTACGTCAACATACAAGTTTTGCATTTATAATGATTATTAATTATATGAGTGTATTACTTCTACGTGGAGTTAAACGATTTACAATGATCTTCTTCTTCTTCAATGGCTCTACATTCCAATTGGAACTTGGCCTGCTTTTCAACTTCGTATTCTATTAGCATTTCCTCAGTTATTAATTGAAAGCTTTTCTATGCCCGCCATTGCATGAGTATGTATCTTGAATGGCAAGTACAATGGATACACTATGCCCAGGGAATCGAGAATGTTTCCAACCCGAAAACATCCTAGACCGGACCGAGAATCGAACTCGCCATCTCCGGATTGGCAATCCTACGCCTTTGCTCGCAAGGCTACTGAAGACCCCGATTTCCAACTATATGGAAATGCTAATATCATCTTCCAAACTTAGACGTACCGTCGTCGGGGATGACAATGGGTCAAATGGGGGTGAGAATGGGTCACTGTTTCAAGTACTTAGAATGCATGAAGAATAGATTGAATGTATCTGAGGGCAAGAAGACTAAAATATAAGAGACCTTTTTGAAGCATTTTGCTATCCGACCTCCAGGCTGCCGGTGAGAGCGATGACCCATTCTCAACCCCCCGACCCATTGATGCCCATTGTCACCCCCGATGGCGGTACATGTTCATAATAGAATTAGAGGCAAAAGTATAGATTTGATAGTTCCGTTAGTTTCATGCCTACCGTATCCTAACAGAACTATCAAATCTATACTTTCGCCTCCAATTCTATCATGAACATGTACGTCTAAGTTTAGAAGATGATATTAGCATTTCCATATCATTATAATGATGATGTTTAGACAATAAAATTTAATTATTTAAAATCATCCTTAAGTAGCACTGATTTCTCCCCAACAGTAGTACAAGCTCGAGAAACTCGTAATGTCACATTTTAGAGCAGTGGGATCAACAATTTTTTAACTAAATCAGCATCATTGGGCACTGTCCCAAGCGGTTAATTACTGGAAATAGTCATCACTGTTGGAAAATAAAACACACGCCGTAAAGTGATCATTGTTTGAATTTGTATTGTGGGTAACTAATATTCGATAGAAACGCAGCATGTTTACATTTCGAAGCTATAAAAAAGCAATTTTCACAGAGAAATTAATTTACCTGGGGTACTTTTTATATGATATCTCTTTCTTTCTGCTGTGAAAGCAACCTTGGGTGGTCAACTTCCTTCCCGTGGTTATTGTGGAGATGCAGAGGTATTCTCGGTCTCTAGTAACAACAATAACCACACACTAACATTCTCCCTTCCTCAACTGACTGTAAGAACTTGGCTGGCGCCGTTATTGATCAACATTTGCTAGTTACTGAAAAGTGCATTTCGAGAATAGATGGTATATCCCAAGTGCAATTTGCACCAGTTCTGATCAATCACGGAGTACCCAAGTAACCACCAAGCATTAATTAATGCATCTAATCAATCACAAATCAACATACTAAATGCTAATGGCATTAGTTCAGTTTTACCGATGTAAAGATGCATTTATTCATCAGCTGTCAGGCAACGATACACTACTTCAGCATTACGAATGCAGCGATACATTACTTATGCTTTATTTCAACATGTCAAAGTAATTAGGCATTATTTCGGTCGTAAAAGGGCCTTTTTCCACTTTAAGTAAACTTTAATGGCTGTATTATTTGCAAACATATATAGCTTCATGGTTACTTGGGTAGTAACCATTTATATGTACAGTCAATCTAAGCTAATCTTAAAGTATCATAGGAAGAGCCTTTTCTCAATGCGTTTCTCTTCTACCATTGCTACACAGCACCGTTCCATGAAATACTAGCAGATCAGAATCAGACAAGCTATTCGTTTCACCTGAATTGATTATTTCTCTGTTTTTTTGCAAGCATAATTTATTTAGAAGACGGTTCATAAATCGATTCCAAGAAGGGGAGCTTGTGATAACTCTTAAGATTTTTTCTTATGAATTCTAAAGAATTTTCAAGGAGATTTCTAAGAGATTTCCTTTGAAATCCAAAAAAAAAGTCTCGTTGATGTAAATTTTTTGAACGGGGAAGGACCGTTTGGCCGTATTTCATTTGGCCAAATGCCAAAAAACCGAAAGTTGCTTGGCCAAAACCCATCTGGCCGAAAGTAATTTGGCTAAAAAGTAATTTGTCTGAAATAGACATACAGCCGAACATGTCTTTTGGTCTACAGACCAAATAAAAAGTCGTCAGGCCGAATAGGTCCTTTGGCCAAACATGCCGTTTGGCCAAAATGCTCGTTTGGCAGAAAATCCATTTGGCCGTAAGTGTTATTTATCTAAAAAGGACAAGAGAGCGAAAGATCGCTTGGCCAAACTACTAATTTTGCCGTTCGGTCGTTCTGCCGAATATGTTATCACGAATATGTTAGTTTGGAAGGAGGAATCGTTTTAGTAGAACGTGAAGCACAATAAGAACTAAGATGGAAATACAAAGTATTAAAGGAACGAACTTGGAATTGAACCCACGACCTCCTGCTTAAAAGGCAGAAACGGTAGCCACTAGACCACCGAGCTCGTTTAAATCGCATCGTTTCATTCATTTGCCAGAAGCATTAAAAATCAATTTAAGTACGATTTATTGCTTACACACGAGTATCCTTTGTTCTTTGCGACGAAATGCAATTCACTGTTTTTAACAATTGAAAACACAAAACCTAAGATGTTTTAAAAGATTCAACAAATGATTCATTCAATGTTTTAAGAGCTGAGTTGGATGCGATTCAACTTATGATTGATATGATGACTTATGATATGACTTACCAAATAATATCTTTCTAACAAAAGATGCGTCGCATTCCTGAAAGGATTATGATTAGAATCCATTCGATCCATTACCAAATACAGAGTTCAGTATGGCCATATCGTATCTATCTCTTTCTTTGTATTTGTCTGGTAAAATTCGTCAAAACTTTGAGATTTCAAGGGAAGTAAATGAAACTTCAACGAATTCACACAACTCCTATGACTTCTTATGAGGTCAAAGCTAATGATAAATTCTTCTTCTTCTTCTTATTGGCATTACATCCCCACACTGGGACAGAGCCGCCTCGCAGCTTAGTGTTCATTAAGCACTTCCACAGTTATTAACTGCGAGGTTTCTAAGCCAAGTTACCATTTTCGCATTCGTATATCATGAGGCTAACACGATGATACTTTTATGCCCAGAGAAGTCGAGACAATTTCCAATCCGAAAATTGCCTAGACCGGCACCGGGAATCGAACCCAGCCACCCTCAGCATGGTCTTGCTTTGTAGCTAATGATAAATATCGTTTGTTATATCCAAGCCGTCGGAAGATGAGTTAAAATATCAAACTGGTAGACCAACTTTTGAACAATATACATTAGTTGGGTTCAGCGTCGGGCGAAAACGACAACTTTCTGTGTTTTGACCGTTAAAAAATAAAATTTTGAAAAGTTAGCCCCCCCTAGAATTTTTCGTTAGTTACGCCAATGCATTTAGGGCAAAATTGTTGGAAAAGATCCATGTACGCCCAGAATAGTGTAATTTTCCAAGGCTTTATTATTTACGCGCTGATTACTTTTCATTATTTTTTTCTGTGTATACGTAAAGGCTAAATGATCACTTCAAAACCAACCTTTTGATAGAAGGCTCGTAGACCCATAGTGTTTGTGTGTATGTATGTATGTATGTGTGTGTATGTATGTGTGTATGTGTACAAAATTTTGTAGACACACTTTTTGGAACTTAGCATTAGCAAGTTTCATTCGATGGTAAATCCTGTCCCATTGTTTGCTATTGAAAATTGGCCAGATTGGACTATAAGATCAGAAGTTATTAGAAATTGAAAATAGCATAACTTTGCTTACATTAGTTCGATTTTAATGAAAATGGGTCCACCGGACGCTCGAATACGTTTAATAATAATTGTTTGGTCCTAAATTTGAGATTGGACTACCAACACCTGAGATGTTCCGGGTTTATTAGATCTATTGTAGCGTTACTCGTGTCCTTAGTGTATAAATGCAGGTTGAATTATTCTATTACAACTGGAAAGCAATGCAGTATCGGTTTCGATACAGTTCTTGTTTTGTTTTCTCAAGAGCATTATTATAAGGTCCCGCTATTAGGATCATTCACAGAGAACAATATCATTAAAGGCGCGGCCCTTATCTACAGAAAATTAATCCTTTCTTTAGAAAACATAACAGTGATAACTATGGTACTACTGTTATTTGGCTATACATCGGGTCCCTAGCCACATCCTTGTCGTGCTTCTATAATATCACCAGTAAAGCTACAAACCCGGGATTTAACTCTATCCACAAAACCGTTTCTAGTTAAAGAATTTGTTTAGTAACAAGATTTTCCGTGTTTTCCTCTCACTACCGCTGACTGTTAACAGTTCATGGAGAGTTAGTACGTATTTAAACCCCAAACTCATTTTTTTCCAGCTTTCGGTTCAACCTAGGATGGACATCGAAGTTTTTTAACGGAGTTCGAAATTCGAGTCTTTCTACCTTCTACAGGGTAGAATTGATTATACATATTTTATTTATGAGACTGCTGTTGGTAGCGATGACTAAATACGAATAATTATTGCCCTAGCTCGACGGCTCTGTTTGGTAGATACGTCAAAGGGATCTACCAAGTATTACAGGACCATATCTTTGCCGCAGTTCAGCATTATGCCGAATGACCCTGGTTCCTGTGTGAAACTATTTTATCCTGGGGACTTATTATCCCTCATCTCAATATATCCATCACTCGAAGGTATCGAAGTGACTTACCCATAGATGGTTCGCTGAACCATTTTGAAGGTTATTAAATTTGCCTATGTAGTTAGAACTAATATTCTATTGAATTTATTATGAGTTAAAGGTTACGGCTGACTGGCAGAAGATTCCATCAGACTATATTTTCTTGAGGAATGGTGTTAAAAACTCCATTACTTCCTCGTCTCGGAAATAGGTTTGAAATGCCCGATTGAGCCCTGATTGACAGGAAATGCAGTTGACATATCAAAGAAAACTTATCCTGTCAATCTGGGCTCAATCGTGTTTCGAAAATAGGTTTTGACTTTTTAATAATATAATAAGGTGAATGATTTCTGAATTACAGCCAAGTGAAATTTGGTTATCTAGAAATTCGGTTAATGGGATACTTCAACAGTCATCAATGTTTCGCTCCATTCATTTCTCAAAGTCACTGATCCTCATCAATGAATTTATCAATGAAGTTGAAACTTCCATTTCTCACATCCGAAGCGTGGGTGTCACCGAATTCCACTATAGAAGTAACATCCAATTCGGCTGGCTTCTTGGCCCACATTGTACCCCGCTCATCGCATGTTTGCCGATCGGGTGTGTCTCTTCAGAATGGAACTTTCCTCTGCAATGCTGCAGCAGCTCGGTTATCCAACTTGATAAATGACTACCAAAAGCCATCCCCACTGGTTGCGTGGGTGTGTAGGAAATTCGTTCACCAAGCGGGCCACTAGCTGGGCGTTGTCTGTTGCACACCCGATTTCCGACTCTTCGGGACCAGAACTATGCATCGAGAAGCTGGGATAATATGCATCTCAAAGGTTTAACGCCTATTTGAAACATACGAAAATACCTGCTTTTTGGTATTTCAGATTTATTTTCAATGATGACAATGCTATACATTTTTTACAACTAGTTCGAAATGACGCTCAACTGATTTTGCTCCAGGAGTGCCTATTGTCCAAATCTACCCGAGTGAAATTTTTGCCATTTAAAATCTTGCCTTTTTCGTTCAGCAAAGTAGAGCTGAAAGGCTATACTTTCTCCCTTGTAATAAACTCTTTAAAGCTAAAATCAAGAGTCAGGTTTCATTACCCATTCAGTTCAGCTCGACAAATTGTAATGATGTTTATGTGTGTATTTATGGGCATTTAGCAATCCTGCTGTGATGAACCTAATTGATCTTCACCTTTTCAATAAACGGGGAAAATAAGATTACTATTGATAATTTATTGTGTCCAAACGTTATGACGAACATGGCGTCTCGATCCACAAAGGTTATTTACGAGAAACGCAATATCGCCGTCAAGTGGATAAATCAGGATTTTCATTCTTACGGCTCTGCTCTGCTCAATGAAGGGCATCCAATGTGGTCTTTCTGATGAATGGGAAAAAACTCGTCGACAGCAGGCGAGGGCGACATTTGTTTCCGAAAAGAATGCAAATGAGTCAAGTGGAGAAAGGTCACCTACCAATGGCGTTGGCTGGTTGCCTCGAGGGAAAACAAAAGCGGAAAGGCCAGCCGGTGTGTATGATACTTCCATTGAAAAAATGGAATACCAGACTGGGAAGAGATAGGGCTAAGAACTGCTTCGTCCATTCAGGATGATTCAATTTTTGAAGCTTAATCGATGATGAAGTGTAATCTGTTTATCAATACTGTTGTACTTATGTTTATTGTCGACAAAATCAATTTTAAAGATTCACCCAATCTCTTTGTTAGCCTAGATTTTTATTTGAGTTTAAGTGCCTAAACCCATCAATTAATATTTTGAAACGTATATATTGTTCTTATGTTCGGTAATCCAATATTGCTGCTAAACCCTGATCATTATTATTATGTTACGAAACGATGTGACCTGCTTGCTGAATTGCGTTTTTGTTTGTTTCTCTTTCTCGGTGTGGGAGGAAATGAGTTATGGTGACGTATTTGCTTTTCGTTTGCTGTTTTATTAATTATGTATAAGCCAAGCCATTTGAGGATGAACTTTGCTTCGGTTCCAATCTAGAAGCATTATAGATTCATTAAGAATAAACGCAACTTCGAATTGTTAAGCAAACAGATTCGGTTACTTTAAACTTTAAAGTTAAGCAGTGTTCTGTTTCTTTTCGCTAATAAAATTAAATGGATGAGAAGCCAATGAGTTGAAGGGGATCCCAGACACATTTGTATGCCAGAAACTTCGAAAAATTAATTGAAATGTTTCAAATTGAATACTTTTGTTATTATAAATAAAATACTATTATATATAAAAGACTAGCTGAACCAACAAACATTGCCTGCATATAAATTACATTTTGAGGTGACGTTTTAGTGAAAAATAAAAGTATTCAATTTGAAACATTTCAATAACTTTTTTACGAGTTATTCATTCACAACGTTTTAGGTTTTCCTTTCCCGTGCATATATTTTTTCAAATCAATGTTTTTTCGAAGCCATTCTGGGTCCTGAACAACTGTGCAGAATTTGGGACCGATTGGTAGATTCCTCGCTTTCCGCATCGCGTTTGAAGTTTGGATGGAAATTAGTATGGGAGAACGTATATTTTTGCATTTCTACTACTAGAGGTTTCAGTTCATCGTAAACCAAGTGGCATATTACGTTAAAGTATAACCCAAAGGATGCCGAAAAACTTTGCTGAAGAAGGCACGTTGCTGGAACGTCCATGAAAAAAGTTATAACCCTTTGAACATTGAGTGTTCAAACCATATGCAAAAAATCATTTATTCTGCCAGCACTGCCGAACTACGTGGAGCAATAATTTAACTGAGTGTTATTTCAAAATTATTGATTTTATAGGACTTTGGAGCTAATGGGAGATATTCGGAATGATTTCACAAAGTAAAAAATCCGACTAGAAAGAAAATGGGTTCTGCCCTCTGACAATTACAGGTTGTCCGGTAGTGCTGGCAGAAACATTGATTTCTTGCATATGGTTTGAACAATCAATTTTCGAAACGTAATAACATTTTTTGTAGACCTTCCAGCTGCGTACCTTCTTCGGCAAAGTCTTTCGGCATCTTCCAGGCTATATGCTAACGTATTGAGTCACGTGATTGATGATAAATTGAAGCCGCTAAGAGAAAAAATGTAAAAAAGAACGTTTTACCATAAAAATCTCCATGTAAACTTAAAACGCGATGCGGCATGCGAGGTCGCAACCAATCGAGCCCATATTTTGCACAGTTGATTGGGGTCCCAAAACGATTCAGAAAAAAACTTGATCTCACTTGATCGGACAAAGTTTGCGTTTTCCCATACAACTGCGCCCCACTCTAATGCATATATGAACGCTGATGGTTTACCGACTCTTGAGCTCACAATATAAATTTACCTATGCGAATAACATGGAAAGTTTCCAATGTACATGGTCATTGTTAATTGACAATGCAAATGGCAGCAAAACAGGAAATTGTAACAATTAATTGCATATTATTTGGCAACTCGGCCGTACGAAAACCATTTTTTTGTTAAATATCTTGGCTGTGCATATGCACAGCACATGTTTCGAAATGGACAAATTGATATGAAATTTGCGAAAAAGAATCCACGTGTCTTGGAGGGACTCGAACCCTCAACCTCCTACTGGAAATTGTAAGGTGACAGCCAGAAACCACGTGGCCATTATGGGCACAAGGGACCAAAAATTCCTCGCAGCTGGTTAGTAGGGTTAGCGGAGGTCGAAAGCATCCTGACCAACTAAAAATTAAGAACAGAGGCGAGGCATTATTGGTTAAAGCCGACAAGGAAAAGTACACCGAAGTCCTTAAGTCGATGCGGGTGTAGCGTTTGACGCATCAAAGCCGGGGAACTGATCTTGGTGCTGAAACGTAGAACTAACGTGAGCGGTACGGCTTACAAGAAGCTGGCCCAGGAGGACGGTTTCGAAGTGAGGTCGTTGGGTGAAGAAGTGATCCTTGAGTGTAAATAACTGGACGAGGTCACGTATGCAGACGACATCGTCTCTGCCGTTAAAACGAAACGCGGTACAGAAGTTGAGAAGACCTCTGTACACCTGAGAACTGGACCCTTAGGCAAAGAGGTACCCTACTTCAGGTTACCGGTCGTGGAAGCCAAAATGGAAGGGACGTTGCAGATCGGTTGGTCAGTATGCCCAATAAGCATATTTAAGCCATCTTCAGTGGAAAGGTGCTATCGGTGCTTAGAGTTCGGTCATATATCCTGTGACTGTAAGGACCCGGACCATAGGAACCTGTGTCATCGCTGTGGTGAGGAAGGGCACAAGGCGCAGGAATGCGACAAGGCACCAAAGCGCCTAATTTGTGCAAGCAAGAACTCGTGTAATTGGGGTCACTGGTGACTGCCGAAAATGATACCAGCAGAAAAAAAAATGAGACGCATCGTGCCTGGAAACCGTACATACTTTGGACTCCGCAAAACGCTCCGATCGAATAGAGTTCGCTGCCGTACCAAGCTGACTATCTACAAAACGATCATCAGAACGGTAGTCCTCCATGGGCACGAGACCTGTACGATGCTTGTGGAGGATCAACGCGGACTTGGTTTTTCGAAAGGATAGTGCTGCGTATCATCTATGGTGGGATGCGGATGGTGGACAGTATGTGGAGGAGGCGAATGAACCACGAGTTGCATCAGCTGTTGCAACCATCCATAGTTCACACCGCGAAAATTGAACGCTTGCGGTGGGCCGGGCCGCGTGCGGCCAAAATGATGACTCCGTTGACGAATGATGAGTTACTCTTGGTGACTAATTCCCTGACAACGTTTCAGTATGTGTTTCAGTATGTTAGTATCCATATCCTAGATTTTTTTGTTGACGATAATGTGTGTTGTGATCTACATTTTTTTAAATTCCCATACTAATTCTAATTTTAAATTTTCATATTTTTTTCAATTTTAGTCGGAATTTTTACATGATAAAATGTTCTATAAATCTGTCGGACATGTTGATGAACAAATTTGCGGAACGAATGAAGAAAATCTATCCAGCCGTTTCTTAGTTAAGCGGATTACATTCTAAATCATTTTTATATATAACAACAAAAAGAAGAGAAGAATGTTCATACGGCACTTACTTCAAGCTATGTCACATATATGTTGCAATGCAATCATTACTGCATGAGTTATTCTTTCCATTACCTAAATAAAATTCTGCCCCACTTTGCCCCTAAATGAATGCCATGTCAAAATACTCATTTTTAAACCGAAAATCGTCAATAACTTTGTCAATATTGAAAATAAAAAGGAACTGCCATTGAAAGGTTCATGTTTTTTTATTACGACGGACATCTTTGTAGAACATTTGAAAAATCTTAAAAATATATTGACGAAAGTATCGTGAAAAACATGATTTTTGGTGATCGTTCATAAAGAACGACCCATATCTCGAATTCTATAGCAGATATAGCAAAAGTTTATATAGCAAAATTTTGCGTAGCAACTATTTCAAAGACACCATTGATATACCTTCACAATTGTAGATAAGAGAATTTCCATCTCACTTTTGGGGGATTAACCAAAAAAAATCCCAAAATATGGAGCTCAACATACTGAAACACTTTTCCGAAGTCAGTTAGCCTCTGAAATCAACTTTTCAAGGCCAAAATATTTTCGATCACGAACTCTTGAGCTAAGAAACACTGTGCGCCGGGCGACTCCTCAGCGTACAGAGCAATCTTTATAATTGACACAACGGGCAAGCTGCTGGAGAGGATCATTTAGGCTGACCCTGTACTCAGAAGGCTCAAACGGCCTGTCAAGTAATCAGTTTGGTTTTCGTAAGGGTAAGCGTTGGACGCTATCAACTCGGTGGTAAAGATCGCTAAAATAGCGATCCACCAGAAAAGGCGAGGTATTCGATACTGTGCGTTAGTGACACTTAATGTGAAGAATGCATTCAACAACGATGATGGGCGAGGTCAAGATCCGCAGGATTTAGCCAATTCGCTTCATATTTTAACATCAACTGGCTCCCGATGCGTTCAACAGCACTTTCCCGTCCAAAGAATAACAATCTTATCTTCACTACCAGGTGCCCTTGCGCATAAATATAAATTTACCGTTGGATTTACCAGGAATCAATTTAACAATATTTGTTCTACCATCAGTAACAACCAAATGGTTTTAACTCTAAAATTACTTAGAAAATTCAAAAACATCCTTTTTAGATATTTCTTAATCTATTGTAGATAAGGGAACCCCCTTACTAAGAACAACAAACAATTGACTTCCCTCTCTATTCCACGGCAGCCAACAGACTAAACTCCGCCAGCAGCTGCAGCTCTTAATACAAACAAAAGGTATACACGCGGGGGATACGTTCCGCGTAAATCAAAACCGTGTAAAAAACGACTTGTAATCGAAAATCGTTTTTTCGCGGTTTTCACGCAACCTATCGACCTGTTTCAAATATGGTGTATGCTCCTTGTGGTACAGAGAATAGAACGTGTACACAGCACAACTTCTTGGTTATCCAAGAAATTCCTGGAGTAAGGCCTTTAGATCTACATGCGTAACCAAAGGTCTTCCGACCTGTTTCAAATCATGATTCTCACATCCACATGGCAGGAAACGTGGATCATGATAGCCTTTGGTCGCTCCTTCTTATAGTCCAGATAGTTAGTGCGTCCGTCGAGATGCGCTACGTGTGGAGGGTCTAGGTTCAACGCCCGTCTTTCTCCGATTTTTTTGTAAGGTGACAGAGGTTGTCGAAGTATACATTCCTTGATAAGAGTGTAAAATTAGATTCAATGTAGACACAAACACATAACCAGTTCTTATTTTCTCATGACTGGGGACCTAATGCAAGGGCCTTACGTTTACTTAATGCAATCTGTGCATATGTCGTAAATTATGGCAAACTGTATGCGAAACAAATGCAAGAATGCAATAAAATGTTGTATTCTCTGGTTTGGTAAACCAATGGATATGCAGCAAATGCTCGATTCTACCACGTACGAGCAACAGCCAGTCGTAGAGATTGCATCGTCTATCAACCCCCCATCTATCGCGAACAGTGCATCACCGGATGTGCCACCAATCGTGGTTTCTCATGGAGACTTAATTGCTATTATGACTGAGCGGGAAAGAGCAAATAAAAAAACGAGAAATTTTGAACCGCGAAATGAAGATATTAGATGAAGATAAGAATAGATGGAAATAGCTAACGAAGATATGATGAGACTAATCGTCAGCACAAAGGACTAGATAGCAGATAGTTGAAATGAGCGGCCTGAAGGAGAAGTACTTGATGCAATAAAAGGTCTAAAAAAAGAAAAACCTCTTTATTGCTCTATTAAGAGGACAGAATTGCTAGCAACCAGCGTACTGTGCGACGTCAATTCCGGCGAATTCCGGGTGCAAATTTCGATGCGTTTGTTCCGAATTTTTCGGACCAAAATTAACCCTGGCTAATGGCTAAATAAAATACTTTAAAAAAGTTAAAAAATAGCCTTAATTTTAATCCGCCATCTTGAATTTTAAAATGGCGTCAAATATCGATTTTCGAATTCTGTTCATCGATCTCGATTGGTAGACACCCATATTGCATGGTTTTAATTGTTGAGATCACCACGAAACTGCTTCAAACATGAATTTTGGTCGACCATCTTGGATTCCAAAATGGCGTCATATATTGATTTTTGAACTCAATCATCGATCTCGACTGATTTTATTGCTGAGCCTTTATTTTAGTCCGCCATATTGAATTTTAAAATGACGTCAAAAATCGATTTATGATTTCAGTTTATCGATCTTGATTGATAGATACCCATATTACATAGTTTCATTGTTCAAAATTCGAACAAAATCCCGATTGATAGACTCCCTTATTGCTTGTCTTTCATTTTTAAGATCACTACGAAACTGTTTCAAACTTGAATTTTGGTTCGCCATCTTGGATTCCAAAATGGCGTCAAAAATCGATTTTTGAATTCTATTCATCGATTACGATTGATAGACACTACTATTGCATCGAGATATACAAATGATCTTTGAAACCATTATTCTCCAAAAAATATTCCAAGTCTTTCCCTTGACTTTTCCATTGAAAAAGACTTAGAATATTTTTTGAAACCCGCGTAAAATCCGAAATTTGCGTAAAATACGACTTTTTCTTGATTGATGACTTGTAGTCAGATTTTTACTTTTTTTTGAAAAGATGTTTACTTTTGATACACATTGTTAAGTTTGCCATTTTAAGGTGATTATACAATCAAGCCACGTGGAGAATTTTAAATTCACCACACGGTTATCTACTCCTATTATCAAAAGTTCAAATCTAGCGTTTTAATTTTCGTACATTGTTGAAATTCAAGTCAATTGTTTAGCATAAGTAAGCAAACGTTGTAGTTCTCTCAATTCGTGCTCTTGAAAAATCACTAGAAAAAGCAGGTGGTTTCCAAAATGGCCGATTTGTGGCGCATGCTTCCTACCTATCTTCTAAGCATATGCGTTATTTCGAAAAATTTCGTTTCAGGTGGCTCGAAACGAAATTCCGCGGAATTTCGCGAAATTTGACTGTGGCGAAATCTGATTTGATTTCGTTTCATTTCGTTAATTTACATAAATTTCGCTCCAAATGATCGCTCCAAAAACAAACTTTTATAGAAGGCCCGGAGACCCATAGTGTTATATACCAATCGACTCAGTTCGACGAATTGAGGTGATGTCTGTGTGTGTGTGTGTGTGTGTGTGTGTGTGTGTGTGTGTGTGTGTGTGTGTGTGTGTGTGTGTGTGTGTGTGTGTGTGTGTGTGTGTGTGTGTGTGTGTGTGTGTGTGTGTGTGTGTGTGTGTGTGTGTGTGTGTGTGTGTGTGTGTGTGTGTGTGTGTGTGTGTGTGTGTGTGTGTGTGTGTGTGTGTGTGTGTGTGTATGTGTGTGTGTGTGCAAACTACTCAAAAATGTCACTCATTTTTCGAACACTTATCCTTAACCGATTTCCTCACAACAAGTTGCATTTGACGTAGAATCCTGTCCCATGGTTTCCTATTTGAAATTGGCCAGATCGGACTATGGGATCAAAAGTTATGGCCAAAATACAAAATCATACGAAAAAATCGTGTAAAAATGTCACTCATTTTTCGGGCACTTATCCTCAACCGATTTGCTCGCAACAAGTTGCATTCGACGTAGAATCCTGTCCCGTTGTTTCCTATTGAAAATTGGCCATATCGGACTATGGGATCGAAAAATATACCATTTTTTTTTGGAAAAATCGCTAAAAAAAAATTTCACTTATTTTTCAGGCACTCTTCCTCAACTGATTTGCTCGCATTAAATTTCATTCGACGCAGAATGTCTCATATTTTCTTATTGAAAATTGTCCAGATCGGACTATGGGCTTAGATGTTCTGGTCAAATTACTATTTATTGTGAAAAAGAGTTCAAAAAAGTCTAGCTCATTTTTTAGCACTTAGACTTCATCTATTCCCCAAGCAACACAAGTTCAACAAATCTGGTTGCAGTAACCATATAGTGACTGAATCCGGTCATATATAAGTTACTGTGATTGATGTGCAATCTGTGTGCTTCTCAGGTCGCTCGCAACAGATTGCATTCGACGCAGAATCTTGTCCCATTGTTTCCTGTAGAAACTTGGACGGATCGTACAATTGGGTCAAAAGTTATGGCGAAAATACTAATTTTAAAACTACAAAATAAAATGCCATTTTTTGCTCTTATGCTAATCCGATTTGTTTGCAACAAATTGTGCTTGGCGAGAATTCTTTTTATGCATATAAACAATTATGAAAAATAAGACCAATCCACATATTGGAGTTATTTTAGATTTTTCCAAACCTTTTGAACGAACGAGAAAGGCACCATCACCGCTAGGTGGATTAATCTGGGTTTTTATATTGACGCCTACTATTTACGTAACCCCATTCCGAGTCGACAAATACGTATTTAATTTTCTTCTAGAAAACTTCTCCTGTGTTTTGTTGGAAATGTTCAACAGAAAACGAAAATAATCTTTATTAAATTTTTGGGTTATTTTTGTCATATTGTCTGACCATTTGCAATATGTGTGTGACATTGCAGAGTTGTAGGTATTTCTAGATATTTGTATGGAATTTGCCAAAGTCCAGAACGGATGGAAAGATCAGTAGAGTTGCTGAAAGTAAAGACTCATGATTGCCTTCAGCTTCAAGCCCATACTACCCATAGCAGCTGTTTCTTGCACCTTAGGGAGAACAAAGATTGGCATCAAACCACTACACAAATCCGTATTTTTTTAATGAGTGTTTGTAGTCTACATTTGCGGCATTGTTAAGAAGAAAGCATCGACGAAGAGAAATCAATCAACGCTGTTACGCCTCGACGATCCTAAGCGAGAGAGGTTTTAGATGGTTAGTCACCTCTGAAGTGTATCGGTCGATGATCGGATTCGCTATCGACCCTTTGATAGGAATTGCAAACTGATATAAAACTGATTATATTCGAAAAATATAACTTCTTCTTCTGTTACTGCTTAAAACCCTATGCAACAATAACAGTTAGGCCATTACAAATATTTTCGAAGACAAAAAAAATTAAAATTTCATTTTGTTTCGAAAAATTTCGAATTTAATGGACCTTGATTTCGAATCGTTTCGAGGTAGAAAATAAATTTATATTTCGTTTCGTTTCGAATCAACATAGACATTTTATATTTCGTTCAGTCTTCAAGGTGCAACATGTGTGGGATGTTCACGTGTGTTTTTGCACCCAATCAAACATTGCTTGCTATGTTCGAACTTGCACATAGCAATCTGAACACGAGCCCGAACTCCGATACACCCAGGCGCAATGTACAATGTTCAAACATCGGGTTTAAACTTGGGTTCAAACATGTGCGCTTGCACACGAGAATGCTACGCCTGAGTAAATGTACGGGTTGCTAGGGAAACAAACTATTGTTGATTTTTCACGTTTCCCAGTCTTGTTATTCATATCTCGAATAAAAGAATTTAACCAAACTTTAATGAAGTATGATTGAAAAATTGAAACATGTTGTGCACATTTTTTGCACTTGCATAACGAAGCGTTTATAGAGGTGATGTCTTGATTCAGGCCTTTCATTCACGACGTCTTAGATTCGAATCCGTCTGAGCGGAACTTTGTGTTCCATTTTCAAGGTTCTGAAAGCAATTCGTCTTAAGATTTTGGGATTCTGCAACCACCAAAAATCTGATTAGCTCATATTTCAAAAACATTTAGGATAAGATTTTCCTGACACGTTTATAAGGCACGTTCTGACACGTTTATCAGAACGTTTGAGAAACCGCATGTATACATTTTTCAAAATTCCGAGAAAACAACAAAAAACTGTTTTTGAACAAATTGGAATTGAATCGGCGTTTTATTTATACATCGCAATATAGAATACATTATGAACAGGCCCCCTACCTACTATCTTTTTAAATTTTTATCAATTAGATTTTTTGGTTAACAACCAGTTCTTCACCCTCCCCCACTAAAAGTGTCTTTGAACTTTTTGGAATCAACATCTATATTTTATTCACGATATGCAAATTTCATCGTATCTAACAAAACAAAATGCATGCTAGCATATGCAACAGATATAAAATAATTAAGGGCTACATTTTAGATAGATAAACAGAGACATATGTATTTTACCTCGTTTTGAACATAAACGCAAGGATACTCTAAATAATCATTACATTGGAGGCTACCGGTTGTCTTACCAGGCAAATGCACATTAAGAATAATATCTGAAGATTTTATGCAAAGTGTTGAATAAAAAAATTGTTGTGGTATTGTGAGATATCGGACCAAGCCCAAACTGTGGGTAGGTGGTTAAGTATCTTATTCAGCTATTCCATCACCCGACACGGGCTGAAAAGTGCCATTTATAAAACTGAAACTATTCATGTGCCATTTCTAAAAAAAATCCAAAGGCAAGGATTCAAACACTAGTACCCTGAGTGAACGCCAAACGAGTTACCACTAGAAACTGAACAGATGAACAGCATGCTGTGTGTAAACTGATATTTAAACTTCCATGTTCAAACCCGTGTGTTTGAACTTGTGCGCACACCCTTGTTCAAACTGGATGCGATTTCGTTTCGGTTTATGATGAACTCGGTTTGTATCTAGTATGCATGTTTGAGTGCGAACTTGTACACGAGAAAACTGCCCTTGTTTGAACGTGGTTCATGTTTTCGTGAAGACTGATTTCGTTTCGTTTCGTTTCGCCAGGAAAAAGTGTTTTATCGCATACCCTTAATCTTCCTTCTACTTCTATAACGTGACAATCATACGCATGGGCTCTAAAAGCCTACACGGACTTACGAGCTTAGTTGACTTGGTAGATCAATTGGTCTTAGCTTCAGAATGCTTCTGCTAACATCCGATTTGGGCATATTCAAATAGTAAATCATACGCATGGTCTCTCTGAATAAACATATTGGTTTGCCATCGATTTTGTACCAAGCATTATTTACCTGGTAGACCTGGTATGGTTTTGGGCAACCTAGACGAAGTGTAGAAATATTGACTGCTTCAAATCACGTTTCCCGTTTTCTTTTTGGCACAGCAAGTTTAGAGAAATAACAGCAATGATATCAATTTTGCGCGGTGTTTTTATACATTTTTGTCAACGCAACAAAGGTGGAAACAACTGCAATTACAATTCCAGACACCTACAGGGGTTAGACAAAAAGGTTGAGATAAGCAAAATTTTGTCAAAGTTCAAATCAGCATAGCTTTGCGTATAAAAATCTGATTTGGATAAAATTAGGACCATCGGACGCAGAAACTCTTCTAGTATACTATCCCCAAAATCGGAGATAGGTCCTTGGCCGGAGATGACCGGAGATGTTCCGGGTTTTCCGAGGGTATGTTAAAATGCGTTTTTTCTTCTGCTTGTCATTTTATTGGACGTTTACTGACATCATGTTTTATGCTTTCCCCAGAAACTAGAACTAATATGCTGACCAATGCTGGCTGCAGATATAAAATCCACTAGGTATACGCAGAGATATGACCATTTTCGTGAAAACGGTACTGGATTGGCCAATGGCCATACACCCTGAATAAATGTCACTTTCGCAGAACATCCGGAACCTGTTACAAACTGGCCAGAGAGTCTAACAGTCTTTGAAATATAGCTTTAGTAAGTAAGATCCTATATTCATCGTCTTGGGAAAACATGAATTTTGACACCCATTATGCATGGTTCCAGATGATGCCAAAACCGGCTCCTCCTGGAAGGCTTTTGGGACCTGCTATAAGGGTGGCAGTGACTATTATTTTGGAAATGTTTCTGATATCATCGTCTCGCAAAGCCATGAAGTTAGATACTCATATTTGCATTATTCCGAACTGTTATCATTTCTTTATGTTCCCGGAACCTTTTTTACGGAAATGGCCATATCTCTGCGTAGTTTTGGTGGATTCTCGATCTACAGCCACCATTGGTCGGCATATTAGTTTTAGTTTTTGGACAAAGCATAAAACATGATGAAAATAAACATCACATAAAATGATAAGCAGTGGAAAAAATGCCTCTTAAACGTACCCTCGGAAAACCTGGTACATCTTTGGTGGCTGAGGACCAATCTCAGGTTTTGCATAGGAACAATATACTAGAAGAGTTTCCGCGTCCGATGGCCCTAATTTTATCGAAATCGGATTTTTCTACGCAATGTTATGGTGATTTGAACTTTGACAAAATTTTGCCTATCTCAACCTTTTTGTCTAACCCCTGTATGTGAACATCGATCGACTACATCAATAAGGCGGTCTTGCTAGCGTGAGTACAACATGAAGAATGAACAGCAGTGACTTGAATATGCTGAAGACGTAGCCCAATTATATTCACGGGACAGTATTTTTGAACCCCTTGTAGGGTAAGGGAGGTATTTTGGACCACCACCAGTTCGACGGCCCATATTTTGGACCACTGAGTGCAAATTCCTCTTGGTGGTCCAAAATAAGAGTCCCGGTAAGGGTGATCCAAAATACATCCTTTACCCTATTCGATCTATTTATTATCGCGAACTTCATAAATGCGGCACATTGTCTTTTTTCACAAGTGACTACTTATAGTGATCAGAGCCCTCTTCATTTCCAGTTTTACAAAATAGTGCAACTAAAATCAATTTACCAGACCAGATTTGAATGACCTTTCAGTTTCTTTTTTCTTGCTCCAAGTTTGTGCATTACAAAATATTTCTATCTACGTAAGAGTTAATCCAATCATGGAAATGGCGAGCAAATCGATCATTTTTATTTCATGTGTAATGAGACATCATGCAAAAAACGCTGATACCCATTACAGCATGCCAATTTTCTGTGAGTAACGATCAGCGGCTATCTAGAAGCACTCTTAACATTACAACTTACGCCTACTCTCTATTATGATTGCAAAAAATGCGTGGGCGGCGAGCCCTTTTCCTTGAAAGGATCAATAAAAAGCGTGCAAAAATGAGCAAGGAAATAACGCCACATGTAATAGTATTCATTCAAACGCCAACAACTGGATCTAGATCAAGCGTCATCCGTTCCGCATCAAACTCAGACCAGGAATTTTGTCTACTCTCTTTTACGACCATTTAGTGCAATTCACTTCCACCCACAAAGCCCGAAGCTCCAGTCGAGTCAACCAGCACAAAAAATCATGCCAATACAGACGCATGAAAGCATTTCCATTATCCGGTTCAAAATCAATTTCAAAGCTCGTTGAACACCGCCACAAAGAACCATGATGAATATACTTACAGTTCGCTTCCCGCTGGGAATATTCGCGCGAGCGAATCTGGTAGCGAAAAAGAGCGTTGTTAATGCGCAAAATCGGAGCCCGCCTCCTACCACTTCCAACTGTTTCCAGCTGGGGTTTTATGAATGAAAGCTCTTCATCGATCGAAAGCTTTTGCGTTTGATAAATGAGATCTCTATGCAGATTACGGAGACATCTACATGGAATGGAAGACTTTTTATTATAAAGGTACATTTTTTTGTAACGATAAAAATCATTTCAATATTTTTTTTTTCATAGAGAAACATTTCGAAGCCAAATAGTAGCTGACCGCAGGGATAATCAGTACGGATATGTAGTCGAAACCAACCGGCGAAGGATTCCATATTGTAACGAAAAAAGCTTCCCTACTGTTTGTTTTTTTTTTGGGTATCTCTGTGTGTAGTAGAAAGCTCACTAATTGGTGTGAAATTCACGGTGTCGAAACAGAGCATCAGGAGTATGACTTTTCCATTCAACTCTGTGTTAAACTAAAACTGGCAAAATTGTATCACTTCATGTTCTTCACATCGCAATTTCAATCTTTTACATTTTTCGCTAGTAAGTTATACTAAATGTTAACAAAATTTGAATCATTTAGTTTAGATTACTGCAACTTGCGTTATAACACCGCTATTAGTGAAATTCAAACATAGGACACATTTTTAAATTCATGGAAGTTTGTCAATAGCACAAACTACTAAATGATCGAAAACATTCTTGGCACAGCTTAAAAGTTGATGAAAAACTAGTTCTAAGATGCGGTACATCGATGTTTCAATTGTGCGATGTTTGTCAGCTAAGAAGAAGACCCTGAATAGCCATTTTTTCATGTTGGATAAAATAACATAAATGTAATGTTTACATTTCAAAGATTGTACGACAATTCCCCGAATAACAATTCCCCGAATGCATCTCCCTTCTCTTTGATTGCGGCACAAGGCGATGGGTATTAAGTAAGCTATGTGAGCAAAGGCGTATGGTTGCCGATCCGGAGGTTGCGAGTTCGATTCTCGGTTCGGCCTAAGATGCTTCAGGGTGGGAAGCATTTTCGGCTCCTTGTGCACAGTGTATCCATTGTACTTGCTACACAAGAAGTTCATGCAACTGGCAGGTACGGGAAAGCTTTCAATAACTGCGTAAATAATAATAGAGCACTAAGTTGAAAAACAACCCAAGTTTCAGATATGTAGAGCCATTGAAGATAAAGACAATGCGCTGAAAGAAGGCGATGCTTTCTTTGAATGAACGCATTTGGTCTGTATAAGACGAAGTGAGGAGATAATGCTTTCTTTAAATTAATAAGTTTGCTCGGTATGATGAACGCATCTGCCCAGTTTAAAGCCAAGGGAATGTCTTCTTAAAATAAACGCGTCTGTCCGGTATAAGACAACGGTAGGAGATAATGTCTTCTTTAGATGACAGCATCGCCCGGTATTAGGGGAAATGAAGTGATAACGTCTTCCTCAATTAAACACATTTGCCCGGTATAATGCAAAAAGGATAGATAGCTCATTCTTTAAATGAACTCGTTTGTCTGGAATAAAGTGAAATAATGAGACAACGGCTTCTTTAAATGATCGCGTCTGTCCGGTGTAATGAGAAAGGAGGAGATAATGCCTTTTTTTAAATAACTCCTCTATCCGGTATAAGGCCTCTCGAGACAGAAATTCTGTCAGCAATCAAGCAAGAAGAGGAGATAATTTGTTTACTAAGCAAGTAGCACGCTTGCCAGGTATAATAAATTATTGATATGAAGCAATTAAATGTTTCAAAACTGCTGCTATACTACATCACACTTATCTAAGAAAATGCCAATTTGTTTAATATTACATTCTGAAAAACAGCATTCTTCCAAAGGTCATTCTGAAAAAGGTATAATCCATCAAAAGTCATACCGCGAATATTACAAATTGAGAAAATGAATTCGACAAAATTATTTTCAGTGAAATATAACACATTCAATACATATTTCGTAATAAAAGATCTTATATATTTTTTCCTTATTCTGGCCAAATTCGCCTGCATAAAAATAAAAGATCAGATCAGGATCTGTCCTTATTCTCATTCTCAATTCATTCATCTTTGCATTATATCGAGCTCCTATTTTTGAAGGACCACATCTACCATTTCCTTACTTCGTAAAAATTCGATCACATCCCCCAATATCATATTCAGGGCAGATACATGTTATTTAAGAACGAATAATAACATTCATTATCTGGTGAAACACCCTCTGAAGAAGAGACATATTGCATTGCATTATTCCGAGCAGATGCATGCTTTTTAAAGAAGGAATCACATTCACCAATGCCTCATTCCGGGCAAACGCACTATTTTTGTTTACAAGGATTCACATCTACCATTGCCTTATATCTTAGGAGAAGGTATATACAGGACAGATGTTTGATTCCGAAGACATGGAAAATATTTACCAAAAGGCTTTCAATCGGAATAGCAGTTTGATACTATTTTAGGAAAAACAACTACCTTAGAAAACACTGCACTGTACTCTGATATCTTTGTAATTCAACAACACATTATCTTTGTAATTCAACAGAACATCAAATACTACTAAAGGCTATTCAGCTGATAATCTCCAATATGACACTCTTGAACGTATCTTTGAACGCTGCTTTTTTTCGGACGCATATAGTCGATTGCGAAAATTGCGTTTACAAGGATTGTACGACAATTCCCCGAAAACCAATTCCTGAATGCAATTTCCCCGAATGTAACAATTCCCCGAATGCAATTTCCCCGGATATAACAATTCACCGAATGTAACACATGATCAAATCTTTCGATAGTATTGTATACCCTTGATCTTCCTTATTGTTAAATTATAAAAAAAAATATAAAGATATTAGAATAAAGTGTTTTCCTATTCTTTTCTTTCTAAAATAGTCGAACAAAGGCTGAATTTCTTTGATGGAGTAGAATCGCGAACAGAAATTCCGATTGAAAACATCATGGTCAAAATTTGTGAAATCAAACTCCTGTCATATGTAAGGTCCATCCCTTCTTAAGAAGTTACTGCCCGAGCAGCACAAGTCAGGCAAAAATGGTTGCAGCAACTTGATTGTAACCAAGTCTGGTTACATGTGAGTTGCAGTTACCTACGTGGAACATGTGTGCTGCTGGGGTGGATATGAATCCTTAAAAAATAATAATCCTGGCAAACGTGTTTAATTGAAGAAGGGTCCATCTACCCTCATTGTCTTATATGTATCGGGCAAACGTGTTCATTTTAAGAAGGCATTACAACTCGTCTTCCCCTAAAACCGGGCGAAGCGATTATCAATAAAAAAGCATTATCCCTTTCCTTCGCCTTATACCGGAAAACGGATTAATTTTCTTCCTTTATCTCTATCCTCCTTCATCATTTTTCCATTCTCTCTTCCTACATCTAACTTCGTATTTCGCCCTCTCTCGCTCCTCACTCACACTTCTCGCATCATATTTTTCACTTCTCACTTATTTCTCCACACTTTTCACTTTTTACTATGTACTTCCTTCTCATTTATTACTTTTCACTTCTCACTTCTCATGTCTCACTTCTCACTTCCCACTACTCACTACTCCCAACTCACTACTCACTTCTCGCTTCTCACATCTCACCTTTCATTTCTTATTTCTCACTTCTCATTACTCATCTGTCATTTCTCACTTTTCATTACGTTCTTCTCACTTCTCACTTTTCACTACTCACTATTCATTTCTCACTTCTTACTCCTCATTCGGCCTAATGACGGTTCGGCATAATGGTCTTCGGCCCAATGACCAACAATCTTTAATTTTTTTTTACAGTTTTTAAGCAAATTGTCCCGCGAACCTCACTTTTGTTGCAGCTCAAAATTACGTCAAAAGCCAATTATGCGACTTTATGTAAAACGACGCAGATTTCTTTTTCAGTTTTAGTTTTATATGCACTATGGAAACAATTCGGGGAAATGTTGCATTCGGGGAATTGTTACATTCGGGGAAATGTTACGTTCGGGGAATTGTTATTCGGGGAAATTTCATTCGGGGAAATTGCATTCGGGGAATTGGTTTTCGGGAAATTGTCGTACAATCTTGATGAAGATGTGCCTGAAGCAGGGGCCGGTTAGTTGTAGGTGCTCTTAGGACTATATTAAGGAAATGTTTGTTATAGATGATTGTATATACCCGTTGTGTTTGAATAAAAGAGAGCTGCAGCTGCTGGCAGAGTATCAGTCAGTAGCCTGCCGTGGAGTGAGAGGGAACTCTAGTATTTGTTTTTCTTGGTGAGGGGGTTCCTTTCTCCAGCTAACAGGTTATGAGCCCAGGAACGAATCCCGTTCTCCATCTTAATGGGATGTTATGGTCGTAGACGTTATCGCAGTGGAATCATGGATCGACCGCATAAGTCGCGAGGCGCAGTAGGATCATGGATCAGTCAGGTAGGTCTTGGATAGCTTACTTACTTACTTATGGATCCTGTACACCTCCGGTGGTGCAAAGGGCCGACTTGAAAGATCTCCATCCTGAGCGATGCCCGGCTATCGCTTTAACCTGTTGCCAGGTTAGATTTCGGTCGACTTCTTTTATTTCTTTATTGAGGCTTCGCCGCCATGAGCCTCTGGGTCTGCCTCTGCTGCGATGTCCCGCTGGGTTCCAGTCTAATGCTTGCTTACAGATTTCGTTTCCGCCCTACGTAGAGTGTGGCCGACCCAGCCCCACTTCCGATCCCGAATTTCTGTTGTTATCGGCCTCTGGTGACAACGACGATGGAGCTCGTTGTTTGAGATCCAGTTGTGAGGCCACCAGGCCCGAATTATATACCGCAGGCATCTGTTAATGAACACCTGCAGCCGTTGAGTGTTCTCCACTGATACACACCATGTTTCGCTAGCGTATAACAGCACAGATTTCACGTTAGAGTTGAAAATTCGTATTTTGGTGCGTTCACTTATCTGCCTGTTTTTCCAGATATTTCTTAAACTCGCAAAGGCAGCCCTTGCTTTCTTGATCCGTGCGCCTATGTCGATCTTGGTACCGCCGTCTGACGCCATTTGGCTACCAAGATATTGGAAGCTTTCAACATTCTCCACTGGTTGCCCGGCTACTGTGAAACTGGAAGGAGTCACCGTGTTTACATCCAACGATTTGGTTTTGTTGACGTTGATGACTAAACCTGCCGAGGAGGAGCGATCGGCAAGGTCGTTGAGCTTACTCTGCATATCAGAGCGCCGTTGCGCGAGGAGTGCAACGTCATCCGCCAATTCGAAGTCGTTTAGGTGCTCCATGGTTATAGGCTGCCATAACAGCCCGCGGTTTGGTTCACGGTCAATCGCATCTACCAGAATCTCATCGATTACGATGAGGAACAGTAACGGTGATAGAATACATCCTTGCCTCACACCAGCTACGACCCGGATAGGGTCGGACAAGACCCCATTGTGCAGCACTCTACACGAAAAGGCCTCGTACTGTGCTTCGATGAGGCCGATGATTTTCTCAGGAACCCCTTGCGTCTCAGGGCGCCCCACATATTCTCGTGATTGAGACGGTCGAAAGCTTTTCGTAGTCAATGAATACCAAGTAAAGGGACTCTTGGAATTCGTTAACCTGCTCCAAAATGATGCGGAGCGTGACAATATGGTCCACACAGGATCTTCCGGCACGGAATCCGGCTTGCTGCCGCCGGAGAGTCGCATCGATCTTCTCCTGAATCCGGGCTAGGATAACTTTGCACAGAACTTTGAGAACGGTACACAGCAACATAATGCCTCGCCAGTTATCGCATACAGTCAGGTCACCCTTTTGGGCACCTTCACTAAGATACCTTGCATCCAGTCGACCGGGAAAGTTGCGGTGTCCCAGATATTACGAAATAAACGATGCAGTAGTTGAGCGGATGTCATGGGGTCAGCTTTGAGCATCTCGGCTGATATGCGATCGACCCCTGGGGCTTTATTCGATTTCATGCTTTGGATGGCTGTTTGAATCTCTAGCAGTGATGGAGCTTCGGTATTGACACGTGTTATACGTCGGATCCTAGGCAGATCATGCCGAGGTGGTGATGGCCTGGTTGGCACTTGAAAAGTTGTTCGAAGTGCTCGAACCAGCGTTTCAGCTGGTCAGTTGGGTCGGTCAATAGCTGATCATTCGCGTCTTTCACAGGCATCGTTGCATTCATCTTCGCCCCGCTTAAGCGTCGTGAGATATCGTAGAGGAGGCGAATGTCCCCGGTTGCGGCGGCTCTCTCTCCTTCGTCGGCCAGAGAGTCTGCCCACGCTCGCTTGTCCCGTCGACATGAGCGTTTTACTTCCTTCTCAAGAGCCGTGTATCGTTGACGGGCTAAGACTTTGGCTCCTCTGGTTTTCGATCGCTCTATCGCGGCTTTGGCTTCTCTTCGCTCCTCTATCTTCCTCCAGGTCTCATCGGTGATCCATTGTTTTCTCTGGGTGCGTAGTTCGCCCAGATTGTTCTCGCTGGTGGCGATGAAGGCATTCTTGATGGCGGTCCATTGGTCTTCCACGCTGCCACCTTCCGGAATATCTGCAGCACGCGTCTCCAGTTCTTCAACGAAGGACCGTTTCACCGTGGCATCTTCCAGTCGGCGTGTGTTGAATCGTCGTCCAACTCTTTCCTCCTGCCGACGAATCCGCGCAATGCGCAGGCGTATTTCGCCGATGAGGAGGTGATGATCAGACGCGATATCGGCACTACGTTTATTCCGTACATCAAGAAGGCTCCGTTTCCATTTTCGGCTGATGCAGATGTGGTCGATTTGATTTTCTGTAAAGCCGTCACGGAAATCCACGTGACCTTGTGAACCGGTCGATGAGGGAAGAGCGATCCCCCGATCACCATGTCGTTATTACCACAAAATTCTGCGAACAGCTCTCCGTTTTCGCTCATTTCTCCGAGACCATGGCGTCCCATAATGCGCTCATGGTTCGAGTTGTCGGATCCGATCTTCGCATTGAAGTCGCCCAAACAGATCTTGATATCACCCTTCGGAATTCTATCTACGACGGCATTGAGTTGACTGTAGAAGTTCTCTTTGTCTTGCAGATCGGCAGCATCGGTTGGCGCATAACATTGGATTATAGTAAGGTTTCGGACCCGTGTTCTAAATCTGGCAACGATTATCCTTTCACTTATAGGTTCCCACTTCATAAGCGCAGAGTGTGCCTGAGCGCTTAGTAGGAAGCCAACTCCGCGATGCCGGGGAGCGTGTTCACCTCGTAAACCAGAGTATAGCAGAACTTGTCCCGACGGCGTTCTGTGTTCTCCAAAGTTTGGCCAACGGACTTCACTCCAGTCCCAGGATCTCAAGCTTCATGCGGCGTGCCTCATTGGCAAGTTGTGCCAATTTACCCTGCTGGGCTAGGGTTAAAACGTTCCATGTTCCTATTCGTGTCCGTTGTTTCGCGCTAAGAGTCGTCGCCGTAAAATCAGTCCGTATTCTTTCATTATCGGATTCTCGAACAAATTGATGTTTCGGGAACAGTAGGTTGTTGGCCCAAGGTTCCCTATCCACCGGGATGGGGCTGCCATCTTAGGTATAGCTTCCGGGGAATAGCATTTCATACTCAGCCGCTGGATGCCAGAACAGACGCTGTTGGAGCCGCACCTCCTTGGTGGACAGACGCTCGATCAGTCGGGTCAAATTTGTTTAAAGTCCCACCCAACACCAGGACTAGGCTAGTGCGCTTTGAGCGGCACACGGTCGCTTTGATAGGGCCTGCTTGGGGACACATGCAGCTTTTTATAGAAGTTCAACAGAGCCCACTGTCGAACCCCACCACATCCTAGGCAGACCCCACAGTACGCACCCTCTCACTCTAGCTGATGTCAGAAGGACAACAGTGCCCAGGCTGCACTACCAGCTAAGTACGCAACCCTTAGCTGGCGGTCAATTGTCATCGGAAGACCCGTGGAAGCGTGAGTATTGGAACTTGTGAGGACCAGAGCTATGTTAGGCGCCCCTTCCCGGATGTCAACTCACCATTTCGCAGCCCAATTGGATAGCGAAGATGGTCTTGGATAGCGCCGGACGGAATTCATCAGGAGGTTGGAACGTTCGGTAGGATGCTGGCTGGTCAGCAGGAGTCCAAGAGAAGCTTTGGATCGGAACATTCAAGAGCTGGTCGGCAGAGCATCGAGAAGCGCTGTGCAAACTTCGGAGTCGGGCCACTTGTGCAGGCGCATGTGCTGGAGAGGTTGTCGTATAAACATCGGAGTGAAGGCCATTTGTACGGGCAATGGAGCTCTGGATGGGAGGCTCGGTGTTAGAAGGAGCCAGGTGAGTTCCAAGGCGTGCACCCTAAGGTGGAGTGTTGGATTACCATGTGCAAGAAGCAGGCGCCGGTTAGTTGTAGTTGCTCTTAGGTATAGATTAAGGAAATGTTTGTTATAGACGATTGTATATATACAATATATAGAGAGCTCTCTATAGAGAGCTGCAGCTGCTGGCAGAAGTATCAGTCAGTATCCTGCCGTGGAGTGAGAGGGAACTCTAGTATTTGTTTTTCTAAGTGAGGGGGTTCCTTTTTCCGGCTTTTCCGGTGTAGTAAGAATGCGTTCAGGGACAATAATCGAGGATCATTGGAAAGAGGGTGGCGAGGGGTATTGACTGGCTAACGAATAATTCTATGCCACTGCTGAATCCATTTACCGGTTAGGAATTTGGAACACATGTTCGCTGTCCTAAGAAGACGATTATAGATTAAGTGGAAGAGTCACAGGGAAACGGTCGATTGTTTGTTTACATGTTTACAAAACAAATCACTTTTCATATCTTTTCAACGCATGTGCTGATTTAAACAGCTCATATAAGATTCTTCAAGATACTACGATAAATCAATTCCCCGACTTGAAAAATTCCCCAAAAAATAACATTTCTCCAAAAGTATCATTTCCTCGAAGATTTCCGAAAATAACATTTATACAAAAAAAACTAAATTTTCCCGAATATGACATTTCCTTGGAAACGACATTTCTCCGAATAAGATATTTCACCGAATATGATATTTCCCTGAATATGATATTTCTTTCACAAACTACATTTACTTGAAAATGACATTCAACCGAAAATTACTTCTCCCTGAAAATTACATTTGCTCTAAAGTAACATTTCCAGGAATGCATCTTCTCCCCGGTAATATCATTTCCTAGAATATAACAAGAATTTATTTGGCGGAAATAATGCATTCAAAAGTAAACTCTGCCTTCTTTGATCATTGGATATTCTTCAACCAATCACTTTTTTCATCAAATAATTAAGTATCAATAACCCTATAGCACTATAGGTCTCCGGTCCTTCTGCAAAAAGTTTGTTTTGAGCGACTTCTTGGAATGCAGTTGAGATACAAATATTATCATTCTTTGATAAATCCGAAGAGTTTTTGCCTTTCTCGTATACTAAGTATACGCTAAGCCTATATGTACGCTCCAAAACATATTTTTAGAGGACGCCCGGAAACCCATAGTGTTATATACCAATCGACTCAGTTCGACGAATTGAGGTGATGTCTGTGTGTGTATGTGTGTGTATGTGTGTGTATGTGTGTGTGTGTGTGTGTGCGCAAAACTACTCAAAAAATGTCACTCACTTTTCGGGCACTTATCCTTAACCGATTTGCTCGCATCAAGTTGCATTCGACGCAGAATCCTGTCCCATTGTTTCCTATTTGAAATTGGCCAGATCGGACTATGGGATCGAAAGTTATGGCCAAAATACAAATTCATACGAAAAAATCGCGTAAAAAATGTCACTCATTTTTCGGGCACTTATCCTCAACTGATTTGCTCGCAACAAGTTGCATTCGACGCAAAATCCTGTCCCATTGTTTCCTATTTGGAAGTGTCCAGATCGGACTATGGGATCGAATGTTATGGCCAAAATACAAATTCATACGAAAAGATCATGTAAAAAATGTCACTCATTTTTCGGGCACTTATCCTCAATCGATTTGCTCGCAACAAGTTGCATTCGACGCAAAATCATGTCTCACTGTTTCCTATTTGAAATTGGCAAGATCGGACTATGGGATCGAAAGTTATGGCCAAAATACAAATTCATACGAAAAAATCGCGTAAAAAATGTCACTCATTTTTCGGGCACTTATCCTCAACTGATTTGCTCGCAACAAGTTGCATTCGACGCAAAATCCTGTCCCTTTGTTTCCTATTTGAAATCGTCCAGATCGGACTATGGGATCGAATGTTATGGCCAAAATACAAATTCATACGAAAAAATCACGTAAAAAATGTCACTCATTTTTCGGGCACTTATCCTCAACCGATTTGCTCGCAACAAGTTGCATTCGACGCAAAATCCTGTCCCATTATTTCCTATTTGAAATTGGCCAGATCGGACTATGGGATCGAAAGTTATGGCTAAAATACAAATTCATACGAAAAATCACGTAAAAAATGTCACTCATTTTTCGAGCACTTATCCTTAACCGATTTGCTCACAACAAGTTGCATTCGACGTAGAATACTGTCCCGTTGTTTCCTATTGAAAATTGGCCATATCGGACTATGGGATCGGAAGTTATGACCAAAATACAAATTTATACGTAAAAATCATGTAAAAAATGTCACTCATTTTCAGGCACTTATCCTCAACCGATTTGCTTGCAACAGATTGCATTCGCCGCAAAATCCTGTCCCATTGTTTCCTATTGAAAATTGGCCAGGTCGGACTATGGGATCAAAAGTTATGACCAAAATACAAATTTATACGTAAAAATCGCGTAAAAATGTCACTCGTTTTACAGGCACTTACCCTCAACCGATTTGCTCGCAACAAATTACATTCGACACAGAATCCTGTCCCATTGTTTCTTATTGGAAATTGGCCAGGTCGGACTATGGGATCGGAAGTAATGGCCAAAATACATATTTATACGTAAAAATCGCGTAAAAAATGTCACTTATTTTTCAGGCACTTATCCTCAATCGAATTGCTCGCAACAAATTGCATTCGACGCAGAATGCTGTCCCATTATTTCCTATTGAAAATTGGCCAGATCGGACTATGGGATCGGAAGTTATGGCCAAAATACCTTTTTATTAGAAGAATTACAAAAGTCACTTATTTTTCGGACATCTAACCTTGATCGATTTACACGCAACTAGTTGCATTCGACGCAAAATCCTGTCTCATAATTTCCTATTGAAAATTGGCCAGATCGGACCATGGGATCGGAAGTTATGGCTAAAACGCAAACTTTACGAAAAAATCCCGTAAAGAATGTCACTCAGTTTTAGGCATTTATCTCTAGCTGATTTGCTCGCAACAAGTTACATTTGACGCATAATCCTGTCCCAATGTGTCCTATTGAACATTGGCCACTTCGAAATATGGGGTCGGAAGTTATGGCCGAAACACCATTTTCGCCTTTTGCCTACAAAGTATACGAAAAGGTTATATGTTCGCTCAAAAACCAAACTTTTACAGAAGGCCTAGAGTTCCATAGTGTTATACACCAATCGACTCAGCTCGACGAACTGAGATGGTGTCTCTGTGTGTGTATGTGTGTGTGTGTGTGCGCATCAAAAGTGCGAGCAGTTTAGCTCGCTTTTTGGTACTTATCCTCAACCAATTCACTTACAACAAGTTCCACTCGACGCGGAATCCTGCCGTATTGTTTTATATTGAAAATTTGGAAGATTGGACTATGGGCACAGAAATTATGGCCAAAATACTTTGTGTTTTAAAAAAGGCGCGTAGAAAAGCCTAGCTCACTTTTAATGCACTTACCCTTGATCGATTTACTCCCAACAAATTGCATTGGACGCGGAATCCTGTTCTATTATTTTCTATTGAAAATTGGCCAGATTGGACTATTACCTTAGAAATTGGCCATAATTTTTGCCTTTCTTGTGCAACAAAGTTGTACCGAAAGGCTATAATTTCTCTCCGAAAACGATCTATCGGATGCTTCCACACTGATACGCTTCCTTCCCTCTTCATACGGGAGTTTGGCAGAAGGACGGTCATGAGATTTATATCATAACAAATATTGCTCTCCGCTCGATGGGAATGACATTTTCGTTTTCTTTTTGTGTAATCGGAGCTTCAGTTTAACAAACATCCAAAAGTAATAACCACAAAATATATGACTGGGTACAATAAAACATGGGTATGTACGACAAAAAGATTACAAAAGGAAAAATTGTCGAAATTCTTATTAGCATATTGAAGATCAAGTTGAAAACCGAACCGAGGTCTCGCGACAATCGCATTTTCTCGCATTTCCGGATGTTGCAACTGCATCGCGAGTAGTGCGCATCTGTGCCATAATCGTGCACCACTCGCGATGCAGTTGCGACATTCGGGAATGGGACAAAATATGATTTTCGGTTTTCAACTGGAACTACAACATCTTTGCTTGAAAAAATCCGATTTTCATAGAACGGACAAAGATTTTTTTTTTCTTTTTTACTCCTAGCTACTAGCTCATCTATTTTCAAGCACACACATTTTACGAAGGTCGAGAAAGGCACCATCACCGCTAGGTGGATTAATCTGGGTTTTTCTTTTAATTTTAATTTTTTTTTAATATTCCGCACCTACTCCCCAACAACACCCCCCCCCCCCCCACAATATTCACTCCCTTGACCTTTCCAACAATGTTAGGATAAAATTTTATTTAAATATTTTTAGTGGCCTTAAGAAGTCTGCACGAAAAAAAATCAAATGCAACAAAAATCAGATCGAATTTCAATAATAAAACCCACTCAAAACATCAAGTCAGCAACTTATATAATACAGTTATAATACAAATGCCACAAAATCGTTCATCTGCCCATGTGCTGGTTATGATTTAATTCAAAACCGACTGAGTTGGAAAATTTGACATTTCATTCCTTTGTACGAGTTTGGGTTACATAGAATTTGACATGAAATTGCTTTTTGGCTCACAGGTACCTCCAATGAGCAAGCAATAAAACGATGCTGTTGATACGATTGATTCGTTTTTATTTCTCCGAATCAGCGGTGGATAAACAGATAATAAAGATAGAGAAAAACCAAGATAACAATTGTGGATAAGGTCAAAGTTGAAATTCAATTACATTTCAGATTGCCACATGGGAGTCATGTATAGATGATGTTCCGAATTTAATATTTGAAAAGAGACACAATTAATACAAATGAATTTATATGGGAATCGTAAAGAATCAGTTAGAGATGTGTATATCGGGGAATTATGTACAACATTATTTATGATCAATATTTTTCCGCAATGGATTCAAGTGTTTGGAAATTGAATCGAAGTTAAACGCCCATCCAAAACCCAAACGTCGTCTGCTGATTTTTATAATTCAAAATTGGATACACGATGAACCCGAATCATGACATTTAACAACGTGACATTTAAACCAACTTCAACGATAAAGCGGCTTATTAACAGGTAAAAAGCCAGAAGAGAGCCCTTCACAATATGATGTTAAGCAGCATAAGCTTACAGGGGGCCTCCGTAACTCAGCGGTAGAATGCGCAACCACGTAAAAAAGCAATTCTGATGGTAACTGGGTTTGACTTCCGATCCATTCTTGACAATTTCCGGATTGAAAATTTCCTTCGACATAGAAGTTCCGCTTCTAATAACTGAGGCTGTACTTGAATAAATTATAAGCTGTGAGGTGTAAAGGTTCCAGTTGCTAGGCGATGCCAGGGAAAAAGGGGATAAGGGCACACAAGAGTGAAACTGATTGGAGGATATATCTGTCAACAGGAATAAATACCATGACTATGAGCAATTCCAATCTATAAAATAGTCATTCACTTCAACAGTTGTCAATTAATGGTTTTGGGCCGCAGTGTTGCTGATATGCAACAAAGCGGAATGATACGGAAAAGGTCAAACTAATTACCTACTGCAAACGACAGTAGCGTGGGAGATCGTCGACATGATTCAAAGTGTGTGGGTAACTTTATGCGCGCATCGAGTGTACTGCGAGGAGAGTGATTTTATAAAGGTCACACTAAAATAAGGAGGGTGGTAATCAAGTACAATTAACGAGATAGGGATAAGCATAAATTTGGCAGCTAAAACATAATGTTAAAAGATTGCAATTATTGAACGGCTGGTGCACTGAATCAGTGTTGTAAATTGTTATCTGCAAACTAGAGCTGCATGAGAGATGAGAGGCATTCCACGGGGGCATGTCAGTCGATCCTGAGCGACCATTTCGAAAATATTTGAAACTCTGCACAGTTTTTCAATTTCATCTAAATCGTCATTTTTCGATATCAAATCTTCATATTGAGTCACGACTAACTTTTCAAAAGGGTGTATGTGAAAATGGTTCAAAAATATTTAAAAAGCTGCACAGCAAAAACGGAATGTTCGATTGTTATGATTTTTCAGCAAAGTTAGACAACTAAATGGTGATTCTTAAGAAAATGTGCACAGTAAAAAAAATTTTTTGCCTTTAAAAATATCATTTTTGTCACAAAAACTCAAATATCTCAAAACCCTATCTTTTTTCGAACGTAATTTTTTAGGAAAACGGTCCATTATATTAGCTATCTACCATAAAAATTTGGTGATGGTAAACTAATAAACAAAAAGTTATGACATTTCAAACATTTCACAATTTTCACATTTAGTAAAAAAAAATTTTTCTGTGTAAGTTATTTCGAGAATTGCAGTTTGATGCAGATTTTATTGTTAAGGGACGTGATTTAAACAAGTTGTTTTCATGATATTTTGATTTAATTATTCATAGCATCTATAAGAAACTTAGACACGATCCAGTGTTGTGATCAAAAGTATTGATAGTGTCATAATTTTCATTGCACGTGACTGGCGAAAAATTCTTTTAATAGTGTTGAAACCTGTTGATAATAACGTTGATAGAAACATATCAGAAATGTTATTTTTAAGACAAAAGCTGCAAAATCAAAGATTTATATACACGTGTACGTCTATAGTTTACCTGCAAAAATATACCTCTTAGAGAATAGACTTTATGATCGGGAGGAAACGGGTATCTTCAACAACAACAAATGCATGATAGGTACATACCATGACAATGCTCACGAAAAAGCAAAAATTACTACTACTAAGGTTGTTAAAGATCTTATAGTAATTTTTTTCTTCAGTCAAGCAAATGACACCAAACTAGTCAGTAAAAACTTAAAAGTGATTTTGTTTATTGAAATATTACGAACAACATGAGTAGCCGCTTTCTCAACTGTTGTAGGCCGTTTGATGGAAAAAAGTGTTCAAAAGAGTTACGAAATCTCACCGAAAGCACCATAGATAAACTAAAAGCGACTGGTTATGCTCCAATGTCCACATTGAATACAAATTTACGCATTTGCACGTCCTGCCGTCTAAACGTTGACAAAAGAGCAATCTGTATATCATCGGTTGAGCAGAGCGCAGGAAGTTCGAAAACGACAGCAACTGAGGAATTGCCAGATGTATCGACAACAACTGAGGAATTACCAGAAGTATTAAGTGCTGAGAGCCTTGCCACCGTACCATCAGCGAAATCTGTTTCAACAAATCAATCGGAAGATGAGTGTATCCAAAAGGTCAACATCGAACGCTTTAACGAGGGCATAGCTGGGATAAAAGTGACTCCGATTAAATGGAGTAAGATGGACTACGTTTATTACCCGGAGAAAAAATACCGTGAAATAAACGAAGCTGTACGAAGAAACCTCTTCAAATTAGGACCTGATGATGTGGAAAATACAGACTACGATGAGGTAATTATAAATATGAAGGAAAGGTTCTCGAATGCAGCCACGACAAGGAAAGAAAAATTATTGATTTTGTCGATGCTGCCAAGTTCGTGGTCTATTCAGGATGCCATTGATGAGTTCAAAACCAATAGAAATACAGTAAAAGAGGCAAAACAATTGAAGAATAACTGTCTTTCAACCAAAAATACTAGGTCTAGTACTGCATTAACAGATGAGACAAAAGAAATAGTAGTTCAATATTTTGAAGATGATGAAGTAAGTCGAGCTATGCCTGGTCAAAAGATTATGTATCAGTAAAAAGATGGAAAGCGTCAAGCAATCCAAAAACGATTAATGATGACGACTTTGAAAGAAGCGTACACACGCTTCAAGGAAATTCACGATAATATTAAAATAGGTTTTTCCTCATTTGCAAGCCTTCGGCCAAGGCAATGTAAGCTTCTTTCCAATTCAGGAACACATAATGTGTGTGTGCACAACCCATGAGAATATTAATCTTATTTTACATAGTTTGAAAAGAATCAATTTAACAAAGGATATTAAAATGTTAACTGGTAGTCTTTTGTGTGAAAATACAACATCAAATTGCTATCTACGATCTTGTTCGGATTGTCCAGATTCTTCATCATTGGAAAATACTTTATTCGCTGAGTTTGAAGAAAAATATATTGATCAGTTATCATTTGAGCAATGGGTGACCACGGATAGGTGTGACATAGAAACTATTGTAAAACCTGTAGATGAGTTTGTGTCATATTTTGCTTGAAATTAGAATGTTTACCCCCTCCCGATTTCATAAAAACAGAAAAATCCAGCTTTTAAAAAATACGAAAAATACATTACAAAATGGTGAATTTTAGTCATTTGTGATTTTTCTGAAAATTACAGCTTTGTATTGCAAGATGAAGTGCAGTCCCATCACTGGAACGTACAACAAGCTACAATTCATCCATTCGTTATTTATTTTAATGGAAGTACGCAAATTGAACACTTAAGTTTTATTATAATTTCCGAAGATTTAAGACACGATTCAGTATCCGTAAACTTGTTCATTGAAAAATGATTAACTTTTTACGCGTTGATAAGCATAAAGAAGTCAAAAAGATATATTTCATGTCTGATGGAGCAGCGTCGCAGTACAAAAATCGTAAGAATTTTTCGAGCCTATGTCAATTTAAATCAATGTACGGAAATAAACTGTTTTCATGATATCATAACCCATACCAAAATTCAAACCCAAAACTCTTAGAGTTTCTATAACAACATTGTGTAACTGCCACATTTAATTTAATACTTAGGATAATATTAATTCATTTTTATTTATTTATACATATAATATTTATACATATAATATACATAATATCGATGAATACATAAATATGGAATATCATACAAACAACTTGTTTAACTCACGCAAGGCCCTTAACAATAAAATCAGCATCAAACTGCGATTCTTGAAAAAAAAAACACGGAAATTTTTTTTTGTTTACTATATGTGAAAATTGTGAAATGTTTGAAATGTCATAACTTTTTTGTTTATTAGTTTACCATCACCAAATTTTTATGGTAGATAGCTAATATAATGGTAGATAGCTAATATAATGGTTTTCCCTAAAAAAATTACGTTCGAAAAAAGATAGGGTTTTGAGATATTTGAGTTTTTGTGACAAAATGATATTTTTAAAGGCAAAAAATTTTTTTTACTGTGCACATTTTCTTAAGAATCACCATTTAGTTGTCTAACTTTGCTGAAAAATCATAACAATCGAACATTCCGTTTTTGCTGTGCAGCTTTTTAAATATTTTTGAACCATTTTCACATACACCCTTTTGAAAAGTTAGTCGTGACTCAATATGAAGATTTGATATCGAAAAATGACGATTTAGATGAAATTGAAAAACTGTGCAAAGTTTCAACTCAATAGAAAATCATGAATTAAAAATTTTCTTAAATTTTGATGCTGTTGCTTGGAATCGCTCATGAGACCTTCCTGAGCATCTCCTAAATAATGAATTTATTGTGTGCCGTGAATCAATTTTGTAGACCTAGTTGTTACATCAGTAGCCTTAGCTGATAAAAGTTAACAATAGTTATTTGTAAAATTATTGGTTAGAAATATTGTAATAGAGTGCTATTAACTTTAATAACACAATATTATCACAATATTTATCAAAGGTCAACATCATCTGATTTAGAGGTCCATATTTGGCATAGTTTGTTCGATAATAGTTTACGAAGAATATTTTTCGATGTCGCAATTGCCGTGACGATACTTAAAAGTTCAGTTTTGATAATAGCTGTGAGGAGCCAATACTATGGGAGACAATATTGTTAATGAAAGTGGCAAAGTCACGACGCACTTTCAGTGTTTGAATATTAATAAGCTACACATGGTGGCAATGGAAATACGACCCAACCTAACTTGCGAAGTGCATATAATAAAAATTGTTTTTAACCTGACTCTATTCTATCTGCATTTGTAATTGAGAAGGGGACCAAACTATGCGACAATATTCTAAAATTGGCCTTACGCAAGCAGTATATAATGTTTTTATGGTGTATGGGTCCTGGAAATTGTAACAAAATCGTTTATTGAAACTTAACATGTTATTGAATCCAATATTACTCCCAGGTCTCTAACTCACACACTTTTATTGTCAAAACTAATATTAACTATATGTACGTACATTTCGTTTTGTGCTAAATGTTACTAAATTGCACTTTTTAATATTTGATTGTAGAAGGCTTTTGTTACACCATGTATGGAATACCAGTATTTCGGCTTTGACTGTTCTCGGCAGTTTTAAGGTCACTCCTGACAGAATCCAAGTTTCAAAGTGCTCGCATTTTCGGGGGCACACCACTCGATACGGAGGCGGCGGACAACTGTCATTGTTGTTGATTCAGCTTTGCTGCGTCGCAGCATGCGTGAAAAAATAAAAATGACAGTTGCGCGTTGCTTCCGTATCGAGTGGTGTGCCCCCGAAAACGCGAGCACTTTGAAACTTGGATTCTGTCAGGAGTGACCTTAATTTTCAGAAACAGCTTCATGTCAGGACTTCCATTTATTAAGAACAAAGGGGAGATCCTTCACACAGAATGAAAAGTAATGGTCCTAAATGAGAACCTTGCGGAACACCAGAGGCTTGAATAGAATCTGATATTTTTGCTTTGAACGTAACGTTACTATTTAAACCTATTTAAACACGTTTGATTAAATGCGAGTGAACCCATGGTAGAAGTTTTGGTTGAATTCCCATCTTCTGCAATTTGAACAGAAGCATGGGTTGGGTATATCAACGCGATCAAATGCTTTGCTGAAATCTGTGTACACTGAACACCAACCATTGCTTCCAATGAATAATTAACGAATTCTGTTAGATTTGTGGCTGTTGTTTGTAAAACGAAACTTTTTTTTAGCAATTGCTTCCGAACAGTTAATGTATGCAAAATATAAGGGCAGTACCGCGGTAGCTACGGAAGTTGGATTGTGTACCCGATTTAAATATTGGAACTAGAATTGAATTTCTCCATGTTTTAGGGAAACATCCAGATTCCAGCGAAGAGTTGAAAATCCAGAATAATGGGGCTGTGAGTTATATTTCTAGAGTTTTAATGAACACTGGAGGTATTACATCGGGCCCGGAGCCCTTGGATGCATCCAAATGTTTCAAGGCATTACAAATGGCATGCACATCTATGTAATTGACGCCAACGTCATTTGAGAACTCAGGGTAAAAATTTAAAAAAAAATCACGATCTCGATCAGCTTCTGAGTGTGTGGTATTTACTTCCTGAAAAAAAATCAGAAAACAAATTACATATTTCTTCTGAATTGTTACCTATTCTTCCATCCAAATAAAGTTTTGATGGAAAATTAATTGATTTCAATTTAGTGTTCAAATAATCTTTTTGGTGTTTGTTTTTAATTTGGTTTTTCTCGCGCTCTGCTTTTCGAACTATATTCATAGTATGCGGTGTTTGTAGCAGAGTTCAACTGATCACAAATATAATTCAGAATACCCAACAAAATATTTTGGCAAATATACACTGAACATTTTTCGGAACATCCACGGGAGGCTCTATATAACGGGACGGCCAGTCGCGTTTCCGGTTAATAATTGGGCGGCTTATGCGCCACTCCTGGAAGGAGACCGCCCAACAAGTTTTCGTTGCCCGGCTTGAGACCTCCTTAGGGGAAGGGTCACTTTTCTTAGAAAGAAAGCTGACTGGCTAATCCGAATACGTCCGTCGTACTTCTCGTTTCCGAGCGGACAACTGATCCCAAGAGATTTCTCAAATAAACTCTTCCAAAATCCGGCCTGGAAATAAGTCATTCAGGCGGGGGTTTTCCTCATCGGACCAACCCAAAACTGTTACCCGTTCCACCCTGTCAAGACTAGAAAGCGGTCCAAAAGTCAGAATCGGGCTGACTACCCAGTAAACAAACAAAATATTCACAATCAAACTACAAACGACCGCGAAGCAACATAAATTCTTTACAGGACATCAACTAAATACATTCAAATAGCAGATTTGAACCGGTCTAACGCTTACGATCGAGATATTTCTTTCGGCTCTGATCCCTCCCATACATGAGGCTCCAATCAAGGTTTACATGGGTTTTATTGCATTTATCTTCCTTCCCTGCATTCGCCTAGGCCTAGCATTTCCCACTGTTTCCCTCTGCGCTAACTATGTGTGCGTGCAATTCCCTAATCTCTACGTGCGTACACTCTCTTCCAACTTCTGCTTTGCCGTTCTCTTCACCGGCTACGGGACTCTTCTCCTTCAGCTGACTCCGACAAACTTCTCCTGCGAACTCACTCTCGCTTCTCACATACGGTGAGCTTCACACGGGAGCCGTATCGAATTGGCTAATTACGGACTCACGAAACAAAAATTGTTGTGCCTCTACTGGGTCACATGGCCATGGACGACACAAACAATTATGCATGCATATTACTCACGGTTTTGCTTGGCGAGTTTGGAGTGGACCTACGAATGGGGCCGGAGCTGCATTGCACTTTTCCCGGTCCAGAAACTCACGCTGATGGACGGCGTATTGCGTCGATGTGGTGGTCACTCACTCCCTCCTTCGGTGCGCGGGCTTACGCATGGGCGCGGTACAAGCGTCCGTCCTGGCGCGCAAAGCAAAGTGTTGAGGCGCCGTCGGCACTTGCTTGACGATGACGACGACGACAACGGTGATCTGCTGCTATGAGGTTGGAAAACGTTGAAATTGATTGGAGTGGTTTCGGTGGTTTGGCTTCGCCTGCCAAAGGTGCGATGTTGACGGTTCGCCACCTTCTCCGGCCAAGTGTACCCCGGGAACTTTTGTAGCCGATGCGTGGGGTCAAAAGACGGTCTTATCGGATTGGTGTAGTGTGTCCTTTGGTGCCACGGACCTTTTAAAACAATTCCCAAAAGCACATACGCACGAGGTTAAAGATGCTATCTTGCAAATTCACAAATTAACTAATTACCTTTTTGAACTCGGATCTACGCACACACAATTCACACGGAATCTTACTAATTGAGCGTCTGTTACTTATGCTCGACTACAGGGAAACAAAGAATATAAATTAGCTAACACCTATTTAGAAACTATGTCACTTTTACCTTTTGAAACACACTACGGCACGGAACAAAATTGACCGCTTTTGCCTCTTCCACGGAACGGAACAAAGTGAACGATTCCGGGTTGGGAAAATCCTCAGATACCGCGAAATTTTTAGACATTGTCTCCAGAGTTCGCGAAATTCAACGAAGTTGAAATTTGCGAACCCGAGCATCAAAAGAATTTATCCACGAAATCCCCCAAAATCGTGCATCTCATTCCCACAGACGATTCAAATTAGCCAGTAAGCTTGCTCGCTAAGAATCGTGGCAAGCGTGGAATGCCGGACAAGCCAAAGGTCAACGCAACTTCAAAAGACCGGCGTGCGGGTCGTTGGCCGCAAGCCACGCGCTACTTTTGGCGTCATGATGCGCTATATGCTGGCTAAACCCCATGTGTTTCTTTGGTAGTTGACTGCAGGGCACTCATAAGACTCAATTCTTAGCGTAGGTAACTCAATGGCGTACTTCTTCTAGACTATTCTTGCGGTGATCCAAGACAAAGATTTATTTCAAAAGACGCAACTATACATGCAAAGTTTTATAATTTAAATAAATAACAAAATAAATATATTTACAAAGATAAACTAAACATTGAAATAAATAAATAAATAAACATTGCGTACTTGCTACAGTGTAAGGAGTTTTTACGGGAAACTCGCTGGAGTTTTCACCAGAAATTTTCCGCGGGAAATTTTTCAAAATTAGAAAAAAAAATCGATTTCAATGGAAATTGTTAGGAGTTTTCAAACCCGATTTAGCCTTGCATAAGAGGTAAAATACCAAAAACTTATGTGTAGAGTACTTGAGGCATACCAAGCTTAGGTATTTTAATACCATACGAATAATAATTGATTATGCATTTGGTATTTAAATTTAATTTAATGACTTCGTCTTAGACGGTTTATAACTGAGTTTGTTATGGCTTAAGTAATGTGGATATTAGTTTTTGGTATTATTCCTTTGGTATTTCACCTCTTATGCAGGGCTAGTTCATAACAGAGTATGGTATCAATAACAAAATTAAGTATTATTGAGCCAATTTCTCCTGCTCGGGAAGGAAATTTATTCTAATTGGCACGAGATTTTTTTTTAAATTGCCATGGAAAGTTTTCGGAATTTAACAGAATTTCCACAGGGTGACTACTACCTGGAAAACCTGGAAAAATGCTGGAATTATCAGAGAATTTCTGACACAATCAGGGAATTTTCAAATATGAAAAAAAAAAATACAAATTTAAGAATTGAACACGTATGGATAGTTGTTCCGACCTATGGACAAAAAAACGTTTATCCAGCTTCAAAGGAATTTCTGAATAATTCCCGAAGCAATACCTAAAAAGGCAGTTCCTGAAAGAACTTTCGAAGAAATTTCTGGATCAATTTAAAAGAATTTTCGGATGGTTTTACAAAGGAATCACGTGTCCTAGGAATTATAAGCGTAATTTTCTAAATTATTTCTGGGGGAATTTCCAAGATGAGTCCCCGAATGAATTCCTGGAGGAATTTCTAAGGAAATTCAGGAGGAATTTCCGAAAGCATTCTTTAACATGAAGAGATTTTCAAGAAAACAAATCTAAAAAAAATGTGAAACATTTCTGTTAAAGGAATTTTCGATGGAATATTAAATGGATTTTCCAAGGAATTCCCAGAAGAATTTTTAAAAGAATTTTTAAAGGTATTCTCGAACTTATTCTCAAAAAAATAGTTCCTCAGAAGGATTCCAAAATGAATTTATGAATAGATTCCCGAAAGAATTTCAAAATCAATTTCTATGGAAATTTTAAGAGAATTTGCGAAAGTTCAAAGGAATTTGTAGAAGAGAAAATCTCTAGAAATGACCGAAAAAACTCGAGGAATTCCTCAAAACAAATACCAAAAATAATCTCCTCTAGGAATTCTAGAAATATTTTCCAAAGAAATTCCTGAAGGAATTTATTAAAATTTCCAATGAAATTCGTAAAGAAATTTCCGAAGGAACCCCCAAAGGAATTTTTCTAAGAATATCCAGAACAGATGTTTTCTAAAGTTTTCGTAAATTAATTTTCGAATGAATTCCTAAAAAATCCCCAAGGATTTTAAAAAAAATCCGAAGCATTTTCCGAATGTATTTCCAGCAGTACTAAAACGCTAGTGGCGCTGTAACCATTAAAATTATTTTCCCATTTAAAATTAATTGCGTTGCGTTGCGTTGTAACGGAGTATTTCGTAGATTGCATACTGATAGTTGTCGTGTATATTCTTTACCTTTCTTACCCCAATTGCTTATGGATTTCCATTTGGGATTCAATGGAAATCAATTGAAATCCAAAATGATAAAACATGAAAGCTATCATTACCGGCCACGCCCATCTTCTCCGTTACTAGGAAAGGGAAGGAAATGATGATATGACATCTACTTAACAAGAGGCCAGCGACTCACCGACGCCCTCTTAGATGTCAAGGAATTGGATGGATGGTGGGTAGGGTATGTGGTTTAGGAGTATCATCATAAGCAAATGATAGAAAATTTGTGGAAATACGTTGGGAGTGACTTTGCTAAGAAATTTATGTTCCATTATCCATTAGCCGATGATTTTCCTCGGATGGGGCGAAGGTATTAGCCTTGCCCTGGCTAATAGCCTAGGTTTAAGCGCCTTTGCTCGCTCTCTGAAACGAAAAATGAGCAAAAAGAAATTAAATTCCCCTTCCTCCCTGATATGATAATGATTTTGATCAACAAATGAATTCTAAGTGGATGAATAAATGTATTTTCCCATTTAAAATTATGTGGCTTCAATAAGCTTAACTTGGTATATGCTGTCTATCATGTTGTAGTGTATGATTGGTTGCATCAACAACATCGGTTTGACACTTATAACCGGTTTTTACTACCGGTTTACTACCGGTTTTTTGGCTGCTATGTTTGAGCACAATACGGGCCGATGCCCACGTAGCGGTTTTTCAACGCCACGTGCACGCAGCGTTAAAATAACGCTGGTGTGCATCGGCGTGGTGACGCTGCGTTACCGCTTTTTCCCGGTGCACACCTGCGTTTTTTTGACGCCACGTGCACTCTGCGTTGAAATGACGCTACGTGGGCATCGAGCCTACTGCTCCCACTCGCATAACAGTCCTATTTGAATTTTCGTCACTTTTGAGTTAACCCAATGAATAGGGTTCATTTCTTATGTACTTCCATAAATCATAATAAAAACTGCGATTTTGTATGCCCATGAGTGAAAAAAATATCAAGACATAGTCCCATATTGAAAGTACCCGCATAACAGACCCACAAAGAATTTACATGAACTAATTGCTCAAAACTAAACAATGTTTCGATCAAACTAAATCGCTTTACGGTAATCCAGCGAATGAATTTCTAAAGGAATTCCTTAAAACATTTCCGAGGAATCTGATATGAGCCAGCCGTGGGCTGAAAATCTCATTAATAAAGACATTAAAATTTCCGAGGAATGTGCTAAAGGAACTCGTAAAAGAATTTACAAAGGAATCATCAAATGGTTTTCTGAAGGAATATCCGTACGAAGTTCTGAAGGAATTCCCGAAGAAAGTCCCAAACAAATTTCCGAAACAATTCTTGAAGAAGTTTTTAATGAAATTACCAATTAAAATCGATCGAATTTTCGAAGAAAATTTAAAAGAATATCTGCAAAAATCTCCAAAGTATTTTACGAAAGATACCTAAAGGATTTTTTATGGAATTCTGGAGGAAGTTCCGATGGAATTTCTGAGGGAAATTTTTTCGAAGCAATTCTTAGAATGCCCCTTTGAAGGAATTTCCAATTTCATTTCCTGGAGGAATTTTCGAAGGAATATCTGAAGGAATTTTTGATTGAATGATTGAAGCAATTTCTGGATGAAGTAATTTACGAGTCAGGGCCATGAAGCAAAACCAAGCAGAAGATGGCTGGGTTCGATTCCCGATCAGCAGCCGAATTCCGGTCAAAAATCTCTTAAGAAAAGAAATTCTCGAAGAGATTTTCAAAATTTTCTTATTTTGGAATTCCGACGAAAGTGAGGAAGAAATTTTTTGACAGATGAAAAAGAAAACGAGAATTTAAATTTCTTCCAAATTTTTGTGGGAGAAATTCGATAAGAGATTTTTTTGGGATGAATTTTGACGGTATAATTGAGTCTTCACTTCCCACAATGAGTGTAAAATAATGTGGTCTCGGTTCCCTGGCCATGCATCCATTGTATTTAATTGCCACTCAAGATACATACTCATGCAATAGAAAAGCTTGCAAGCATAGAAAAGCTTTCAATAAATAACTGTGGAAATGCTAATAGAACGCTATGTTAAAAATCAGGCCAAGTTCCATATGGCATGTAGAGCCATTGAGAAAAAGGAGGAATCGTGTCTGATTTATTATTTGATTACATTTTTTCAAGGCAAACATTCCAAAACATCCGAATTATTTATATATCATGATACATATGTAACAATCAACTATCATAATAAAAAGTATGTACTTTTCAAAAACTAAGCTAAAACTAAGCTAAAGCTAAGCTAAAGCTAAGGTAAAGCTAAGCTAAAGCGAAGCTAAAGCTAAGCTAAAGCTAAGCTAAAGCTAAGCTAAAGCTAAGCTAAAAGCTAAGCTAAAGCTAAGCTAAAGCTAGCAAGCTAAGGCTGAGGCTGAGCAGGAGCTGAGGCTGGTGGAGGCTGGAGCCAGGTGAGTGGGCTGGAGCAGGCTGGGAACAGGAGTGAGGTGGGGGCTGGGCTGGGGTGGAACAGGGGGCTGAGGCTGGGGTGGAGCTGGGGGCTGAACAGGGGTGGGGCTGGGAACAGGCACAGGGGTGGGAGGTGGGGCTGAACAGAGTGGGCTGGGGGAACAGCTGGGGTGGGGTGGTGGGGCTGAACAGGGGCTGGGAACAGGAACAGGTGGGAACAGGACAGGTGGGCTGGGGCTGGAACAGGGGTGGAACAGGTGGGGTGGGAGGGGCTGGGAGCTGGGGAACAGAACAGGGGTGGGGTGGGGCTGGGGAGCTGAACAGGTGGTGGAACAGGTGGGGTGGAACAGGGCTGGTGGGGTGGGAACAGGGGTGGGGCTGGGGCTGGGGTGGGAACAGGGTGGCTGGTGGGGTGGAACAGGGCTGGGCTGGGAGCTGGTGGGGTGGGCTGGGGCTGGGCTGGGGCTGGGGCTAAGCTGGGGCTAACAGTGGGGTGGGCTTCTAAGCTAAAAGCTAAGCTAAAAGCTAAGCTAAAGCTAAGCTAAAGCTAAGCTAAAGCTAAGCTAAGCTAAGCTAAAAGCTAAGCTAAAGCTAAGCTAAAGCTAAGCTAAAGCTAAGCTAAAGCTAAGCTAAAGCTAAGCTAAAGCTAAGCTAAAGCTAAGCTAAAGCTAAGCTAAAGCTAAGCTAAAGCTAAGCTAAAGCTAAGCTAAAGCTAAGCTAAAGCTAAGCTAAAGCTAACAATCAGTATGCAAATAGTTGCCAAAAGACATCTAGTAGAAAATATGAGAACTAATATTTTTCTTCGCACGAAATTTTAATTTTTTCTTTCTCTTCAGTCTATCGGAATGCGGTATGATGAGAAGACATTTTTGGAAAGAGAAAGAGAATTTATGAATCTCATTTTATAAAGAAATTTTAATTTTTTCTTGAACCTTTGGAATTCGGCTGCAGGTCTAGAAAATTTTCGGGATGGATTTTTTTTTACTTCCCTGGGCATATAAATGTATGATCGTGTTGGCCTCACGATATATGAATGAAAAATGGTAACCCGGCTTAGATAAACCGCGCATTTAACAACAGTGGAATTGCTTAATTAACACTAAACTGCTTGGCGGCAATGTGCTAGTGGTATATGCAACCTCTGCCAATAAGAAGAAAAAGATGACGAGAAAAAATGTTGTGAGGCCACCAATAACTTCTTTTGAAAAACGTGTTTCGTTTGACTTGTTTGAATTGATTATCTTGCTGCAAAAATCTGTATATGGCACGTTTGTTTTTACCTCAAAATTAATGTAGAGTACCTGAAAAAACTGGAAAAATTAGGGAATTTTGTTTTTCTAGTTGAGTAGACACCTTGTTCCACTAAAATTCAGAATTTATAAGTGAAATTTTAGAATTTTCACGAAAAATGTTCAGTATTTCAACGAAAATTTTTCCGGAAGGATTTTGGATTTTTACGGGAGGTTCTTTGGAGGTATTGTCCATAACAAATGCTTCAAAAGTTCCATTGGAAAACCTTTAAAACAGGAAAGGGTCGTCGACCAAATAACATATTTGGCCAAACAACTTTCGGTCGTGTGGCTTTCGGCCGAATTACTTTCTGCCAAAAGACAAGTTTTTACGGGGAGGTTTCCGGAATTTCAACGGTAATTGTCAAGGAAATCATTTATATTTTCACGAAAAATTATCTGGGGTTCCAACTGTCGGCGGCGACGGCGTGGCGTGGCGGCGCACACCTCTAGTTTTCGGCGGTCATTTGTGAGTCCAAGTACACGAATTCGTTAACCATCTCGATTTCGTCACCACCGATAGAAACTCGTGGTGGTAGGCTCAAATTGACCTCTCTTGAGCCTCTTCCTATCATGTACTTCGTCTTCGATGTGTTGATGACTAGTCCAATCCGTTTAGCTTCGCTTTTCAGTCTGATGTAGGCTTCCTCCATCCTCTCAAAGTAACGTGCCATGATATTGAAGTCGTCGGCGAAACCAAATAACTGGACGGACTTCGTGAAAATCGTACCATTCGTGTCAATCTCTGCCCTTCGTATTACTTCCTTCAAAGCGATGTTGAATAGCAGACACGAAAGACCATCACCTTGCCGTAACCCTCTGCGCGTTTCGAAGGGACTCGAGAATGCCCCTGAAACTCGAACTACGCACATCACCCGATCCATCGTCGCTTTGATCAACCGTGTCAGTTTATCCGGAAATCCGTGTTCGTGCATTAGCTTCCATAGCTGGTCCCGATCGATTGTATCATATGCGGCTTTGAAGTCGATAAATAGATGATGTGTGGGCACGTTGTATTCGCAGCATTTCTGCAGTACTTGGCAAATGGCGAACACCTGGTCCGTGGTGGAGCGTTCTCCCATAAATCCCGCCTGGTACTGCCCCACGAACACTCTTGCAATTTGTGTTAGTCGGCGGCATAAAATTTGGGAGAGTACCTTGTAGGCAACGTTCAGCAATGTGATTGTGCGGTAGTTGCTACAATCCAGCTTATCTCCCTTTTTGCAGATGGGACACACGACACCTTCCATCCACTCCTGTGGCAGAACCTCATCCTCCCAAACCTTGGTAGTCACCCAGTGCAGCACTCTAGCCAATGCCTCACCACCGTGTTTAAATAGCTCTCCTGGTAGTTGGTCAACTCCAGGGGCTTTGTTGTTTTTCAGCCAGCCGATCTCCTCCTGGATTTCCTGGAGATTCGGAGCTGGAAGTCGCATGTCCTGCGCGCGTGCTTCTAGGTTCATTACCATACCGCCACCGTTGTCTGCCATATCGTAGTGCTGCCACCACCTTTGGATCACCTCACGCTCGTTTGTAAGAAGGTTCCCTTTTATGTCCTTACACATATCGGGCTGCAGCACGTGGCCCTTACGTGAACGGTTCGACTTCACTTAGAACTTTCAGCGCTATAAGCGCGATACAGTTCCTCCGTCTCTTCACGGTCTCGATCTTCCTGCTGGCGCTTTTTCCTCCGAAATATCGAGTTTTGTCTGTTCCGCGCCCGTTTGTATCGTGCCTCGTTCGCCCTCGTGCGGTGTTGCAGCAATCTCGCCCATGCTGCATTCTTCTCCACAACTAACTGCTCACATTCGCCGTCATATCAGTCGTTTCTCTGATCCGGAGCCACCGTGCCTAGTGCTGCGGATGCGGTGCTACCAATGGCGGATCGAATATCTCTCCAGCCATCTTCAAGATACGCTGCGCCTAGCTGCTCTTCCGTTGGGAGTGCCACTTCCAGCTGCTGCGCGTATTCTTGGGCTAGTCTACCGTCTTGTAGCCGCCCAATGTTAGGCCGCGGCGTCCGACTTCGACGCGTGTTGTACACCGTCGAGAGTTTTGAGCGCAGGCATACTGCAACGAGGTAGTGGTCGGATTCAATATTCAACGTTCGTGATGTCGGAGATGTCGTACCAGTGATGTCGTCGATTAAAACGTGGTCGATTTGGTTTTCCGTTTCTTGGTTAGGTGATCTCCATGTGGCCTTGTGGATATTTTTGCGGGGAACGAAGGTGCTTCGGACTACCATTCCGCGGGAGGCTGCAAAGTTTATGCATCGTTGGCCGTTGTCGTTCGATACGGTATGCAGACTATCCGGTCCGATAACCGGTCTATACATTTCCTTCCTTCCTACCTGTGCGTTCATGTCACCGATGACGATTTTGATGTCCCGCAGTGGGCATCCATCATATGTCTGCTCCAGCTGTGCGTAGAACGCTTCTTTCTCGTCGTCGGGTCTCCCTTCGTGTGGGCAGTGCACGTTGAAGTTGAAGAAACGGCCTTTAATCCTCAGCTTGCACATCTTTGCGTTGATTGGCTGCCACCCAATCACACGATGGCACATCTTACCCAGCACTATGAAGCCGGTTCCCAGCTCGTTGGTGGTGCCACAGCTTTGGTAGAAGGTAGCCGCTCGATGCCCGCTTTTCCACACTTTCTGTCCTGTTTAGCAAATCTCCTGCAGCGCCACGACGTCCAAGTTGCGGGGATGTAATTCATCGTAGATCATCCTGTCGCAACCTGCGAAACCTAGCGACTTGCAGTTCCATGTATCAAGCTTCCAATCGTGATCCTGTATTCGTCGCCTAGGTCGTTGCCGATTATATCGAGTCGCATTATAATCGCACTCTTATATTGTTCGTAATGATTGGTTTTCCAGGCGGCTTATTGGGCCTGCGCAAACCTCCTGTCTCGTCGGAGGGCCGTCGTGTCAGGGCTGTTTAGCGTCCCACCTAACACCAGGACTTGGGCTTGTGCGCTTTGAGCGGCACACGGTCGCTTTGGTGGGGCCTACTTGCGGATACATGCAGCTTTTTATAGGAATTTAACAGGGCCCACTGTCAAACCCCACCACATCCTAGGCAAGCCCCACAACTTGCAGATGGCCTGGGGAGGGATCGTCAAGCCCTTGGACATAGTCCCTGCTGCCCGAGCAGCAACAACCATAAGCAACTTTATATCGATTATCTGAATCTACTCAAGAATCTCCGTCATGCGATTGAGCAGCTCATAGTTTGTACTACTGAAATTGACGAAATTTTGTTCAAGCTTTTATCAATACCAAGTCCACATCATAAATGAGAACCAACAATTTTTCTTTTTTTTTTTTTGCTTTATTATCGCGATATTTTATTGGATATACATAAGTTCATCACGTGAAGAGTCACGAAAGAGTCCAACAATGTCAGCCACAATGACTGTTTCAGCTCTCACCTCGCGATTTTGGTGGTACAAATGTCAATTTATAGGTGATGAGCCTATCTGAAAAACATTTTTTCGTGCATGCTGAAACTGTAATATTGCTAAAAAGATAATCTGCTAGGAGGAAATGCCCGCATTAGAAATATGAATCCCCCAGCCGTAATGAAGTCAATGCGCGGTATTGAAAGAATCAATAAAGTATCATAAAGATAAAAACAAAAATTATGAATTACATACCATCAAAATTATGAGAAAAAATCGGAATCTTGGTTTTGGTCTAATGTACCTATAATATTCTCATTTATATAGTTTTACCGGAATTTGTATTGATCTGTTGTATTGAATATGCGTTTACCGCATTGCGATTTACGCAGTGTTCTTTGGAACCATTTTTCCAATTATAATCATGACTTTCAAGAATTGGAATTCAGAATCGTCTACCTACTTTTTTGAGATACTGCATACCGAATTTATCGCATAGCACTTATACATTTTACAGCTATTTTACAGCGTCGTTTCTAACGCCATATTTACCTTTTTTGCATTTATGTTGCATGAGGCTAGCAATACATAATATATGTTCAGGGTAATTAACCAAATATTCAACTTGATTCGAACCCAGTCGCCTTTGAATAGGAAGCATCGTAGTTGCGCATCTGGTCGCCGAGCATACAAAATAGTACTAGCATCATAATAAAAAAGTTGAAACTAATCATGACTTGCACTTTTTTTTTGGACTGCACGGTGGCTGAAGTCAAAATTCTCATGCATTTTATTTTGTATTGCCAACTTATTTATGCTAATAGTATAAGTCTCATAAAAAATTATAAGTTTTTTTGCAATTAATAGCTAAGAACTGTGTTTAGCGATGTTCTCTTTAAGCTCTTGAAAAGACGTCTTCAATGTATGTAAAATCTTTAAAGAATTTTCCCCTTGGAAATGGTATTTATCCCTTCGCTGAATATGTTGAATGAAGTGGAACCCGCTGGGAAAGTTTCTAGGAATCACATTTTTTAAGCAAAATAGTAAAACTAAGTTGCTTATATATAAATGCACTGGAATGGCGATTTCAGCCACCGTGGACTGTGACGATCATCTGATAAGACGCTGGACCTACGACGATAAGTTGCACGAATCGTGCGGAGCTATCTGAGTCTTATCTCGTTTGGTTCCAAAATACTGGCCATGTGGCTAATCCAAGACCATTTCACCTGTTCACCGATAAAGAATAAAACGAAACAACGGTCGAAATGGGCAACTTTTTCGTAAAACCATATCGTCGGAATCAGTTTTGAGGTTTGAAGCGGTGTTCGTAGTCGGTGAAATGTTGCTGTTGGCTATCATTGCGGGAGCGTTGCTCTATTTGGTGTTTAACTTCTATGTCACAAGAAAATATTTGAACCAAATGGCAACCCATTTCGATGGGCCAAAGCCGAACTATTTGCTGGGAAATGTGTTGGAATTTTTTAATAAGGATCTACCAGGTTTGTCGAACTAACAGATTGCCACACTTCAGAATACTCCGAGAGCTTTGTTTTACATATACAGAAAGGTTCCTACTGAGTAATTCTTTTCAGTATTCACACTTATTCATTAACTGTTTAGCTCTAAGCTTATGTTAAATATTACTGCTTTTATCGGCATATGTCTTTTGGAGAAATCTTATTACATTTTGATAAAACCTTCCTCTGAGTCAACTATCATTCCCCGCAGGCATATTCGAAACCATGGTGGGCTTCCACTGGAAGCACGGACAGGACATCGTTACATGGAATGTGCTTAACCTGAACATGATTAGCGTAACCAGTGCCCAAAACGTTGAGAAGGTAATAATGGCCAAGCAAACCAAAAAGTCTTTCATCTACACCTTTATAGAGCCGTGGCTTGGTCAAGGATTGCTCATTTCCAGTGGCGAGAAATGGTTCCACCGAAGAAGGATCATCACTCCAACGTTCCACTTCAAAGTTCTGGAACAGTTTGTAACGGTGTTCAACAAGGAGACGGACATGATGGTGGAGAATTTGCAGAAACATGTTGGTGGTAGCGAGTTCGATATATACGACTATGTAACGCTTATGGCCTTGGACAGCATTTGTGGTAAGGATTATCAATAGTTTTTAATATGTTTTTGTGGACATATATATATTTTTTACAGAAACATCCATGGGAACAAGTGTACATGCTCAAAAGAATCCAACAAATCGATACGTTCAAAATGTTAAAAGAATGTCAATTCTAGTATTGTACCATTCGATAAGTATGTTGGCTGGAATGCCTCTGCTTTATAACATCTTGCATCCAAATGCTTATGAGCAGCGCAAAATTATAAAGGAGTTACACGAGTTTACCATTTCTGTTATCGAGTCCAGACGGCAACAGCTAGAATCAGGAAAATTAAAACAAATGGATTCTAATACGCAGGAAGAATTGTATTCAAAGCCGAAGATGACCTTCTTGGATTTGTTGTTGAATGTTACAGTTGAAGGGAAACCACTTTCAAATTCGGACATACGTGAGGAAGTTGATACTTTTATGTTCGAGGTAGAAATCCTCTGTAAATGAAACGAATTCATATCACAACTTATATATTTATCCTCTTTAGGGACATGACACCACTACGAGTGGAATTTCCTTCACCATCTATCAGCTGGCACTGAATCAACCCATTCAGGACAAACTGTATGACGAAATACTGTCGATTCTGGGGAACACCAACTCTGATGTGGAGCTTACCTTCCAGACTCTGCAGGACTTCCGTTACCTGGAATCGATAATAAAGGAATCGATGCGTCTTTTCCCACCGGTGCCCTTCATTGGAAGAACTTCAGTTGAAGACTTGGAAATGAGTAAAAAATGAATAGGTTATCATAAGTTTTAATTAACCATTAGCTTTGTATGTTATTTCAGACGGAACTATCGTAAAAGCTGGTCAGGAATTTCTGGTCCCAATCTACGTTATCCATCGAAATGCAAAAATTTACCCAGATCCAGAACGCTTTGACCCAGAACGGTTCTCCGATACGGCAGAATCAAAGCGGGGACCGTACGATTATATTCCTTTCAGTGCTGGATCGAGAAACTGCATCGGCCAGCGGTACGCTATGATGGAGATGAAAGTTACCCTGATTAAGCTGATCAAGAACTTTAGAATACTACCGGGCGAATCGATGAAGCAGTTGAGAGTTAAGTCTGATTTGGTGCTGCGACCGGATAGAGGAATCCCGGTCAAGTTGGTGGCGAGGAATTGAGCCTAATTGCAGTGTGATTCTATTTTTGGGTCTTCCTCATCCGATGACTTAGTCCTTAGTCACGTATAATACAAATCATACTTCAAATTGATGAGTGTGCTTTTTTATTAAAACATTTTGTGTTTACTCCTGAGTACTGGGGTGCTCAGGAGCCTTCCTTAGTGGAGCGTTGGGATGTGCAGCAACTAATCAAGACCATACTGAATATATCTGGGGTCGATTCCCCGAATTTTTTTCGACTGTCCTGGGCATAAAAGTATTTCGTATCAGCATCATGGTATACAAAATCGAAAATGGTAACATGGCTTAGAAACCTCCCATTTAATTTCTGTGAAAGTGCTGAAGCTGCGAGTCGGCACAGAGGGATATGTAATGCCAATAAGAAGAAGAACTCGTTATCCTCCTCGATTGTTCTCGTCCGATTTTTAAGGAACCATCGATGGATGGTTTCCCCAACAACTGATGCAATCATGACTAGATGTGCCTTGTGAAAATTTTTACCACTCATGCCAACCCCCACCCGTTTTTTTTTTTTTAATTTTATTTGCTAATTATCTAATACATGCATTCATCTCTTAGACTAGGTGTTCCGTGTTTTCTTAACACTATCATCCTTATTTGCTATGTTACGCTTTTAGTTATTATTAATACATTTCAATTGCCTCTGGCAGTTAGAATTTTTCCTCTGGTTGAATTGAACCATGTAGGAATTACAATGTTTTCAACTTAAACTAAACTTAACCTATTTTATACTAAGGGTACAAGGAGTTAATCGTTGCAATAGAAGAGATATTTGTTACATTTGGCTTGAAGGCTTTCAATGTGATTTTGAAAAGTTAATTTTATAAGACAGGGTCACCGTCTTCGACCAGAGGTCGCACAGACTGAACACTTAACATCTAGCATTAGACAACGGACAGGACATTTACACAACACCCAGTGGACCAGTGGAGAACTTTTCGCTTTACGAAAACCTTTCTCCTTACCGGGGCGGGAATCGAACCCACACTCCACAGCACATGCGTCTAGACGATTGACGTCGCTAACCGCACGACCACGAAGCCCACAAAGTCCTAAATATTTAGCTTCGCTAGACCAATTAATTGGAACCCCATTCATAGTGACAATATGTCTACCAGGATGTTTCAGATAAGAAGCTCTCGGCTTATGTGGGAAAATTATAAGCTGAGTTTTAGAAGTATTCGGGGAAATTTTCCATTTTTGCAAGTAAGTGGAGAAAATATTCAAACTTTTTGCAATCTACTACAAATGACACGAAGGCTACGCCCTTCGGCTGAGAGACCTGTGTCATCTGCAAACAAAGATTTTTGACACCCTGGTGGTAAATCAGGTAAGTCAGAAGTAAAAATGTTATACAAAATGGGCCCCAGTATGCTGCCTTGGGGGACACCAGCCCTTACAGGTAATCTATCAGATTTAGAATTCTGATAGTTAACCTGCAGTGAGCGATCTGATAAATAATTTTGGATCAGTTTAATAATGTACAGAGGAAAATTAAAATTCATCAATTTTACAATCAAACCTTCATGCCACACACTGTCAAATGCTTTCTCTATATCAAGAAGAGCAACTCCAGTCGAATATCCTTCAGATTTGTTGAGCCGAATTAAGTTCGTAACTCTTAATAACTGATGAGTGGTTGAATGCCCATGGCGAAAACCAAATTGCTCATCAGCAAAAATAGAATTGTCATTAATATGAACCATCATTCTATTTAAAATAATCTTTTCAAACAGTTTGCTTATTGAAGAAAGCAAACTGATTGGGCGATAACTAGAAGCCTCAGCTGGATTTTTGTCCGGCTTCAAAATTGGAACAACTTTGGCGTTTTTCCATTTATCTGGAAAGTATGCCAATTGAAAACATTTGTTAAATAAATTAACCAAAAAGGATAAAGAGCTCTCAGGAAGTTTTTTGATAAGTATGTAGAAAATACCATCATAACCCGGGGCTTTCATATTTTTAAATTTTCTAGTAATAGATCTCACTTCATCCAAATTGGTTCCCAACGAAGGGTCAAAAACATTCTCTTGATTGAGAATGTCTTCGAAGCTTCGTGTAATCTGATCCTCAGTTGGACTAGTAAGACCTAGACTAAAATTATGGGCACTCTTGGACTGCTGAGCAAGTTTTTGAGCCTTTTGCTATTTGTTAATAAAATTTTATTTTCCACTTTAAGCGCTGGAATTGACGTTTGAGGTTTTTTAAGAATTTTCTTCAATTTCTAAAAGGGTTTCGAACTGGGATCCAGCTTCGAGACATTATTCTCGAAGTTGGTATTTCTCAGAATAGCGAAACGTTTTTAATTTCATTTGCAAATCTCGCCAAATAACTTTCAACGCGGGATCGCGAGTTCTTTGGTATTGCCTTCTTCTCACATTTTTAAGACGGATCAGTAGCTGAAGATCGTCGTCAATAATAATGGAGTTGAATTTAACTTCACATTTCGGAATTGCAATGCCTCTGGCTTCGACAATTAAATTTGTCAAAGATACGAGAGCATTATCAATATCACTTTTGATATCGAGAGGAATATCAACATCAAAATTCCTATCGATATACGTTTTATATAAATCCCAATCAGCTCTATGATAATTAAAAGTAGAGCTGATTGGATTATAAATGGCTTCTTGTGAGATTTCAAATGTCACAGGAAGGTGATCAGAGTCAAAGTCAGCATGAGTTACCAATTGGCCACACAGCTGACTTGAATCCGTTAAAACTAAATCAATTGTAGAAGGATTTCGACTGGAAGAAAAACAAGTTGGTCCATTGGGATATTGAATAGTATAATATCCCGCAGAACAATCTTCAAATAAAATTTTACCATTGGAATTGCTTTGAGCATTATTCCATGAACGGTGTTTGGCATTGAAGTCACCAATTACGAAGAATTTTGATTTGTTGCGTGTCAGAATTTGAAGATCAGCTTTCAACAAATTCTTTTGCTGCCCATTGCATTGAAAAGGCAAGTAGGCTGCAATGAAGGAAAATTGACCAAAATTTGTTTCAACAGAAACTCCCAAGGTTTCAAAAACTTTGGTTTCAAACGAAGAAAATAATTTATGTTTGATACGTCTATTAATGACAATGGCGACCCCACCACAGGCGCTGTCAAGACGATCATTTCTGTAGATAAAATAGTTTGGATCTCTTTTAATGGAGAGTCCTGGTTTGAAATACGTTTCAGTTATAATGGCAATATGCACATTATGAACTGAAAGGAAGTTGAATAATTCATCTTCCTTACCCTTTAGAGAGCGAGCATTCCAATTTAGAACTTTCACACAATTATTTGGATCCATTGAAACGGAGTCCGATAATATTTTTGTGTGTACTTTATACCAACCTGAACAGCTTCAGGAATGGTATTTGCTTTGAACATTGCATCATTCATGTGCTGCAATTGTTCAGTTAAAAATCAAAATCGGAAGCAGTCATGCTACCTGAATCAACAACATGACCGTTATTTTCCGTTGGGACATGGGTATAAACCTCATTTTGAGAAGAGAAATTTGGTCTACCAGCAGCGATGTTTGCATACGTAGGTACATTGGAAAAATTGGAATTTACTGAAGTGCTTGCTACCCGTTGACGAGCGGCAAAATTTGTTTGTGAATTGTGGTGGGTATGAATTGCTCGACCGGTAACCGGTTTCGAAATTTGAGCGTTTGAAAATTTCTACCCGTCGAATCTGGGATCCGATTGGAATTTCCTGTCATCAATTTTGCACTTGCAAAACTTTTTTGTATGAAGGGCATTCCCAGAAATTTGATTTATGATTGCCCCCACAGTTTGCGCACTTAAATTTATTGGAATCTTCTCTCACAGGACATGCATCCTTGGCGTGAGAGCTTACACCACAAATCATGCATTTAGCATCCATGTGACAATGTTTGGTTCCATGACCCCACTTTTGGCACTTACGGCACTGGGTAGGGTTTTGAAATCTCCCCAGGCCTGCGGAAATGTTCCCATGTAACACGGACATGAGACATAATACAGGCCTTTTCCAAACTTTTCATATTATTTAGTTCACTTTTGTTAAAATGAACTAAATAAAATTCTTGAGAAATGCCCCTCTGGGAAGTACCAGAATGGGATTTCTTTTCATCTTAATTACTTGGACTGGTGAAAACCAAGTAATTGAGAAATTTCAATTTAATCTCATCCAGTGATTTGGCATCACTGGGAGACCTTTAAGACGACTTTGAACAATCGCTCAGTTTTGTCGTCGTATGTGAAGAATTTATGGCGCTTCTCAGTTAAATAGTGAAGAAGACGTTTGCGATCGTCAAAGGATCCCGGCAAAACGCGGCAGTCACCCTTCCTAGCAATCTGAAATGAAACCTTGATCCCCTGAAGGTTACTCAAAATCTCATTCCGGAAGCCAGAAAACTCGGCAATAGATACCACAATTGGCGGAATCCTTTGCTTTTTCGCATGAATCGAATCACCTGGGCTAGAGGTAGATTCGATTTGCTCAATTTCATCATTAATCAAATCGAACTGGTTGCTCAGTTCGATTGGAGAAGAATTATTTCCGATATTAGAGTTAGAAGGAATATCTGAATTCTCCAGCTTCCTTCTATTTTTTCCGCGCTTGGGCAAGACGGTCTTGAAACCTTGTTTCTTTGAAGGAAGTGGAGAATTCAGAGACTCCCCCTTCCTCTTGTTTTTATTATTGCTCATTGCTGAGCGTGGAGACGTGACCTTCTATAAGGCGTTTTTCCCAGAACGGTGTCCCTGCAGGCCGCTTGCCGTAATTTTACTTCCGCTAACAGGTCCAACGTAAAACGAAGGCACGGGTCCAAACAAGGATCGTAACGGGATCAGTGGGTACAAATAGCGCTAAGAAGCACCGTTGAAATTAAAATAGCTTCGGGTAGTATTAAAAACTTCCTTCCGCAAAGAGAAAGAACCGCACAGCACGAAAGCACGATGCGGTCTGAAACCCCCACCCGTAATGTTACCACCTCCAAAGCGATGTTAAACAGCAAACACGAAAGACCATCACCTTGCCATAACTTTTGACGTGTTTCAAAAGGACTCGAGGGTAAGATTATGCGATATCATTCATTATCCTGGCGAAACGAAACGAAATTTGAAATGACCAAGTTCATTTCTATACGAGACTACTTCCATACTTCCGAGACTTCAAAATGCATCTCACCAACCAAGCAGCCAGCGGAGGGTCCGCAAATAGTCTTCCGTTTGATCGATCCACCTTGCTTGCTTCGTACCTCGTCTTCTGGCTCCCGTCCGTCGGAACGTTGTCGAGAACCATTTTCACCGGATTACTGTCCGACCTTTAGGCTACGTGCCAGGCCTATTCAACCAAATTGCCTATTCGGCCAAATATTATTTTCGGGTAAATGTCCAATTCGGCGACATGTCCTATTCGGCCATTTGTCCAATGTTTTGCACTCGATAATGGCGGCCAAGTGCACCTTTTTGACATTGAAGAGGTAGAAATATTTATACTTCTTATTCATCGGAGACTTGGATAAATGAAAAACATTGGCACTCATCGGTTATCTAATCTGTAAGGTGGCTCTTGTTAGGGGTCCTAAAAATTCTCAGCTTTAGCGCCAGACGACGGAGTCGTCTGCCAAGAACCCAAGTTCAATATCGCCCAGCTAGCAGTGTTTCCACCTTCTAACAAAAACCGCCTCCACTATTTCCCAACAACCGATCCCGACTCCTAGAATTCCACAATTTTCCCCAAAATAATCCCTCCCGATTCAAGAGTTGTTTTCTTATTCATAAACTAGTCCAAAGGTTTTAAGATGCAATGAGAAAAAAATATTTAAAAGCATTTGCTTATTCGTATAATTGAATTTAACGACGTAAATTTTTGCCCTAGTGGTTTCTCATTATTATTTCTGTTTGTTCTTTTCTTTGTCATCTATAAACTCTGCTTTGCTTCCCGCAAGAGCTAGCTGACTACTCAACGATCATCGGTTGTTCTCCCGGAGCAAATAGCTAGCCTACAATACCGAACTGGCAGATGGTCACTCAGTCCCTGCGCGTGACGCCACTCCCCTCTATGTATTCCTTAGGTGAGTCCTCCTAACCTCTACTCTGATTTTTCCCCTACTAATACAATCAGCGGCTCCCAACTACTCCGTGGTACTATGCGTGTGTTGTTGTGTTTTCGGTTCCGGTACTTACAGTTTTGACGACGTGTGTGGTTATTTTATAATTTCCTCTACTTTAATGGTCTGTTATTTCTGAATTTTATTATTCTTATACCAATTTCAAATTTTTATCTGTTTTTTTTTTGTTCTGTTTCTGTACATAGCTTCTTTACTGATTTGTACCTACTATCCTTTTATTGTATTTTTTTACTGGCTAAGTGTGTTTTTTTCCTAGTTTGTTTGTTTCTGGACATAGCTTTTAATCATTTAAATTTTTTTTAAGTTGAGATACATGATACATTCCCAGATTTTTACCATTTAAATCCTCCAGAATGTAACAATAATCGCCTACTCTTCTTTTAATTACAGCTTCGGAGTATTTTGGTGCAAGCTTTGCATTAAATCCCTTTGCTTTATCCGAAAGAAAGTAATTTTTTGTCCTATTGCAAATTCTTGCAAGATTTTCCTATCCTTATTAGGATCACCAAAACGAATCCTCAATTGTTTCGAAAATTTATCCCATGTTCTAAATTTCTTTTTGTAGGTAAAGTACCATCTACGTGCCTCTCCTGTGAAAAGGATGTAGGCTTGATCCAAGAACCTATCGTTTGGAATGCGTTCTGCATCCATCAGCTCGCTCACTTGGAAAACGAAGTTGGAAACATCCATACCGTGTACCTCGCCACTGAATTGGATGCCCCATTTATCCAACCGGTAATGCTGATAATGATGTTACCCGCGACGTGAAAAGGCGTATTGCAGCTGCAAATAGGGCTTATTACGGACTTCGTAACCAGCTTAAGTCCCGTAGTCTGCAAACGAAAACAAAACTCGCGCTGTATACTACTCTGATTCTTCCGGTGGCTTTATACGGCCATGAGACATGGACGTTAAAGGAGGCTGATCGGAGAGCTCTCGGAGTGTTTGAGCGTAAGGTGCTGCGGACAATACTCGGCGGTAAACAGGAGAACGGTATCTGGCGGCGTCGCATGAATCACGAATTGTACCAGGTATTATCACGACAAGCGAAGATAATATTTAGTAGAGAACCCGTAAGAGGCCGCAGGCTTCGTGGAAGGCCGCGTACACGATGGCTTTTTGCAGTTGACTGGAAGCGATTGGCCCAGGATCGAGTCCAGTGGAGAAGGATACTCCATTCGGCGTAGGTTCATCGAAGAGCTGTAGCCCATCAAGTAAGTAAGTAATGCTGAATACGATTCTCTCGCCAACTGAGATCCTCGAACCGTTCTGAATGGGCTATAGATTCGGAGTCAGAACTAGATTCCGATGAAAGAAGACTGCTCAGCGAGTCTAGCGACGAGCTTTCGTCATCTGATGACCAAGTTTTAGGTAATTTCTTTTTCTTATCCTTTTTATTTTTCATTTCCTTATTTTGCTCTTTTAGTTTCCTATCTTGCTTTCCCATCGCGCTCATGTTAACTCATTTTTTTGGCACTGCTCCCAGATGTCTATTCACTTCCTTTTCCTGAACTACTTTCTTTTTTGATTTATTTTCGTGATCGATACTAATTTTCATTCCAGCAATATCAGGGAACTGCTTAAAATAGTCTCCAATAGTAGAATTTATAGCCTTGGACAAATTATTCTGATCGAAGGACTGTCCCTGATAATTCCCTTTATACTCGGATGCGCGAGACTTCCCTGTTTTGGGTTCTTTTTCTTTTTGAGTTTCCTTCTTTATTGGGTCTAATCCCAAGCCTACTGCTTCACCAATTTCATCATCCACTTCGCAAAGATTCATCAACCTGATTGCAGATTCATCAACCTGATTGCAAAATGTCTTCGTGTAATTTGATAGTATCATTGCCTTCCTCTAGAAAGACCTGTCTCAGACGATCTCTTTTCTTCTTCTCTGGCTCTTCGTAAAGCTTACTTCTTATCCACAACTCATAATCCAATTCACTTTCACTCAAATCATACGAATTTATTTGCAATACCGACCCTTCTGATGTTGCCATTCTAATATTAGGTATTCTTAATCTTTTCCAGGAAATTGGTACTCTATTGGGAATCGAAATTACGTAAAACCATTAATAAGTGTGAAGTAAAGTAGAAATGAAATAATAAAATTCAGGTAAACAATTATAAAGAAAATATGTTGTGTTTAAACAAATATGGAATGAATTCAAAATAAACCTTAACCTAATCAAAATAATGAACGTATCTTGTAAAGTGCTCGAATCAATAAAACTAACTTAATAAAAAAAAAGTCAATATTCTTATAACTCTAAGTGGGTGAAAAAAATTCCAAAAATTTCTTAAAATTCGGTGGGACGGGCTTTTTTAAAGTTGGGCGCCAGTTGTAAGGTGGCTCTTGTTAGGAGTCCTCAAAATTCTCAGCTTTAGCGCCAGACGACGAAGGCGTCTGCCAAGAACCCTAAGCCCAATATCGCCCAGCTAGCAGTGTTTCCACCTTCTAACAAAAACCGCATCCACTATTTTCCAACAACCGATCCCGACTCCTAGAATTCCATAATTTTCCCCAAAGTAATCCCTCCCGATTCAAGAGTTGTTTTCTTATTCATAAAATACTCCAAAGGTTTTAAGACGCAATGAGAAAAAAATATTTAAAAGCATTTCAACTTTTCTCTTGAAAGCGAGGATGAATAAAAAATTGCTTATTCGTATAATTGAATTTAACGACGTAAATTTTTGGCCTAGTGGTTTCTCATATTTATTTCTGTTTGTTCTTTTCTTTGTCATCTACAAACCCTGCTTTGTAGCCCCCTTAAAGAACACAATGGAGAATATTTGACATTTCTCGCACTTAGTTTCATAGAGGCGTAACTGTACAGATCGATTTCTTCGTCGATGTTTTCCTTTTATTATTGTACCGAATTACGCTAGTTTGTTGATGGCTTAATGGTTTGGTGTGAAAAAGGATGATTGTATCTTGCACCAGAATCAATAATCACGGTTGTAGCTTTTGAAACAATTGAGTTATTAACAAAATATAAAATCGATTAAGAGAAATCGATCAATACAGTTACGCCCCTATGGAACTAAGCGCGAGATTTGTTTGTAGATACCGATGCCAATGCTTATCGATAAATCATGGCCTACGTTGATTAGGATATGTAAATATTTTCTACCTCATGTCAAATGGGCACTTACTTGTCTGCCATTTTTGAGCACAAAATACTCGATTCGGCCAAATGTCATATTCGGCCAAATGTCCTGTTCGACCAAAAGGTCGTCCAAATGTCCAATTCGGCCAAATGTCCTATTCGGCCAAATGTTCTATTCGGCGGCCAAAAATTACTTATTTGGCCGGATGACCCGTTCGGTCAAATGACTTCCGGTTAGATGGGTTTCGGCCTGATGGTTTGCTCGGATGGGTTCCGGTCAAAAGACCCTTCCTTCCACAGCGTTGGTAGAAGGTAGTCGCTTGATGCCCGCTTTTCCACATTTTCTGTTCTGTCCAGCAGATTTCTTGCAGAGCTATGACGTCGAAGTTGCGGGGATGTAATTCATCGTAGATTATCGCAACCTGGAAAACCTAGCGACTTTCGGCTCCATGCTCTAAGCTTCCGTCGCCTAGGTCCTTGCCGATTGTATCGAGTCGTGTTATCTTCTACGTCGTTCGTAATGGTTGCTTTTCAACCCTTTTCGACCTTTTATTTCTTTCGAAGTTTTGTCCTTTCCAACCATTTGTGTCTTTGACCTTTCTCTTTCAATCTTTTGTCTCTTCGCCTTCTTGTCCCTAATCCATCGATTCCGACCGTCTGTTGGCCCACTTCAAAATTAGATCTAGTTGAGCGTGGGTTCACGAAAATATCAGTCCCATATAAATAGGACATCCAGCATATGCGATCATGGGCAGTAAAGCTCCTTTATAGTAATCCATGTTAATGCTAAGTAATTAAAAGTAATTAAAAGTAATTCCAAAAAAATGCCAACTGAAATCTTGTTGTAATGCTTGTAACAAAACAAAATGAAACGGAGTTCCGCAGAGCTTCAAAACTATTTTGACCAACACCATCTTCTTCTTCGTCTTTTTTGGCATTACATCCCCACACTGGGACAGAGCCGCCTCGCAGCTTAGTGTTCACTAAGCACTTCCACAGTAACTGTTATTAACTGTTATTAACTGCGACGTTTCTAAGCCAGGTTACCATTTTTGCATTCGTATATCATGAGGCTAGCACGATGATACTTTAATGCCCAGGGAAGTCGAGACAATTTCCAATCTGAAAATTGCCTAGACCGGCAACGGGAATCGAACCCAGCCACCCTCAGCATGGTCTTGCTTTGTAGCCGCGCGTCTTACCGCACGGCTAAGGAGGGCCCCAAGCTGGGGGAGCTGGGGTAATATGGACACCATAAGGAATCGCGCCATTTTCACATGGAAAACGTTGTAATATTGAGAACCTAAACCACTTACTTGAACCTTAAATCGAAGCATCACGATGGTTTGAACTCAATTTAGTGGAAAACAATCAGATTTTGTGATTTTTATGAGAATGAAAATCAGGATGAAAAAATCTCGGTTTTAGGGGCCGTACACTAATTACGTAAGCACTTATGGTGGGAGGGGGGTCTGCCTATTTCGTACGCTCCATATTAATGAAAAATGTGTTGTACGGGAAAAATCTTGCATGGGGGGAAGGGGAGTTGAAAACCCCAGAAAAAATGCTTACGTAATTAGTATCCCCTTAAAGTATGCAGGTGACATGTTGATAAATTAAGCTTGAAACAATGATGAATTGTATGCAAAGGCTAAACATTTATGAAATGTCCTCTTGAAATAAAAATGTTGGATACTAATTGATACATTTATAACTTACAATGATTTTACTAAAAAAGCATGTTACATAAAAACCCTTAAAATGCCATTGGTCTGAACAAAACTCGGAGATTCGAATTTCCCAATGAATGCTTGGCGTTTTCGGAGGTGAACAATACTAACTTTTCAAAATAAAAATTTCGATGGAATATATTCCTTCTGATTCTTTACCTACATATATAGCTATATATGAAGACGAGGAATCAGAAGGAATAAATTTTGGCTGCTACGCCCTTTTCAAATGTTGGGCTGTAGATGATAGTTGCGCGTTACTTCTATATTTAGTGGTGTGCTCTTGAAAACGCGAGTAGATTTAAATTTGCATTCCGTCAGGATTGATGAAAAGATAAAATGTGCTTCCGGATGCACTTTCAAAGTAAGGAAAATGCAGTATAGAAAAGGTGTAATCGAGTAATTTGTGGCGAACGTGCTTAGTTTTTCCATTATTGGGTCTTCTAACAGGTCTCCATAGGTTCGTTATATATGAAGTGGAAAATTCTGCGGTGTGTGGTTCTATCACAGTCATAAGATCGTAGCCGCAGGGCAAAGAAGTCCGTAGTTTCAAAATCCATAGTTGAAAATTTCCCAACTGTGTGGGCTGCCCGTTTGCGAATAATTCCATTTATTTGAATTCTACAACGGGACCAAGAAACTTACATATAAAAAATCATCAAATTCCTACCCTCGTCCGTCCTACACATGCACGAGCGATACCATCGATGTTCGTATAAAAATACAAAACATTCTAGAAAAAGCTCTCTCATGGTGGCTAATTTTATGCAGTTACCAACTGATGGGACCCCGCGATAGCTGCCTGCCTGCCAAACTATGCCCGACCAACCGACGTGGAAAAATTGACTGGCGACAGTCGGACTAGTCGTTTTAAAAATAACTTTCTACTGCGTTCAACCTCCTCGCAATCGCCACAATCGGTGGTTTTGGTTAGGCGCTACCATCACTGCACCGACTGGGTTGGATGGTTGTTTCTTGAAGACAGGGATAATAAAGTTCGCTTTTATCACCACCCTCCCCCAGCTGTCCTTTTGGGTGTTGCGTTGCGACAGTTTTCGGTTGCCGCTCTTGCCGGAATGGTTGCACTTTGAACTGGTCGTATTTTTATTGTTTGGGAGCTGGGAAGAGTTGCACACTACCACCAAGTTTATTGCGTTTGTTGAGTTTTCGCAAGGAAAAGCACTTTTCTTCATTTTGTTTTTCCCGCTTCGGGATAGGAACAGATAAATGCACTCGAGGGTGTTTTCCTCGAGCTCGCATTGATCCTTGCCAGTAGGAACTTATTCCGGCAAAGATTTATTTGGCACAGGTTGGTTATGAAAAACTTCGTTTGGAAACGGAAACAGAAGCGGGACACATGCGGTATATGTGTTGGGTGTGGGTATATTACACTCATTGAGGATAGTTGGAAGATCTCAGCGGCAGGATGACTTTAATGGAAAATCGATGTTGGATTGTAGCTTGTTTCCTTATTTGCGTTGTTCTTCAAAGTTCATAGAACACTAGACTTTATAAGCAATGTGCGTTGCACAATAATACTGAAAGTTTGCTTAGGCAATTCATGTTAAAACCTTCATAACTGTAAATCAAGTTATAATATGATTTTCCTGTTCCCTGACAATTTTTTACACAAGTCAATACAATAGCAATATATTGTATACTAAATAGTTGATTCTATTGAATGCAGTTATGTAATGATTAAAAAGTGAAATAAACAAACGGAAAGATTTAGTTATTTGTCATTTGATTTGATTAAAACAAATCTAAATAAAAATCAAGGTTTCGAACTTCTAGCTCTTTCTCAAATTGTATTCCTCATAGTACCAAAATGTTGCCCTGGTATGATTAATTGATAAAAATAGAGTAGGGCTCGAGAAGACACGATTTTTTTTTAAAAACACCATACAAAAGAGCAGATGTTTGTTAAGGTTTCGTGCAGAGGAACAGTCCACAACCAGAAATGTGTCAAAATGATTTCATCATGAGAGGATGAGGATGATGAGGAGAGCGATATCGTCAGTGGAAAATTCCAACCTCACTACATTTTGCTTTTCCGCTATATCCGCGCCGTATAACATGTGACAGACTTGTTCATTCATAGAATTTCAAATCAAGCCGGTCACCTATTCATATGGGTAGATATTAATGCATCTTACTCAAGAAGCAAACAGCTAGTGACGTTATTTCAGTGTTCAGTATTTGAATTTTAAATTGCAAGGATCACTGACTATGACGATGGCTAGAACGAGAGTGCTCATAGAGAAGAAAAAGTTTCTTTCGCCGTTCGTCAGAGGAGCTATGGATTGATTGAATGACGTCAGAACCGTTGTCGATTGATGTAAGTATACTTAGCTAGATATACCAAATTGAATTAACATCCGTACGAGACGGGCAAAAAGATAAATCTCGAACCACAGAATTCTGTGGGATTCATAGATTTAGTCCCGTTGATCTAATTTACTGCTTGCATATAAGTAATAATAGCAGGGAAGAAAACCCCTAATAGTCAGTTCTTGCCACGTCTCTCCCCCGGAGAGATCAATTCCGTCATCAATTCCGTAGAATGCAAGCGATTTTATCCAAAACTTATTCCCTTATCTGGTAGAGGAAAGCCTAATCTGTCAGATGCATACTATGGTTTTCTCATGAAATGCTAGCTTAAGCAGGAATTTGCCTTCCAATGTTTGTTTACGAAATAAGTTACGCCCAAATCGCAAATCAGTCCCGATATTGTGCTGTAAGAAATGATGACAAATTGAAAGTGATTCAGTATCAAACCTTTATCAGACGATTCCGGAGGGCACATTTCCGTCAATAACTGATATAGGTGTCAGAACGTCGGCTCAGGGAGCATGTTTTCCTTAGTTTGGGAGATTTGTGCCATCGCGTTCACTGCCTTTTTCATCATTTTCCGGACGGAAAAGGAAGTGAAAGAATAGAAAGGAGTATAATAATGATAGCAGTGAAAGTTTGAAACTTTTTTCCTCCTGGGTCTGTATAATCTAGTAGATCTTTAAGCAAGATGAGTATTAAAAATAACGACACTCATCTAACGGCATGCTGAATTCGATAATCTGCATCGAGGAATGTTAGTAATGATGAAAACTGAAATACTTCAATGTTGAAATTTATTGGTCTAACCAAATCAACCAGTGTCACTAAACTACCGACAGTCCCACTCCAGAAACTTATATATCTTGATCCGAATCGGTCCGGAGTTGGCTTTTTTTATACGACTTGGTCCAATCTCTATTCCTAACTTCTACAAAATACACTCCAAAGTTGAATATTCAGTTAATATTGACTTCTACAGTAGTTCTTTAGAACCACCGATTAAGCCATTCTAGAGATGGATTTTTCTTTATCAATAGGTCTAATGGCGATTCAGAAGGTCATTCAGTTCACTTCAAAGTAGGGTTCTTTTTTATGCGTCTAGGTCCGATAACGATCCAACCATCGACCAGCACACTTGAGAGTTTTATTGCTAGAAATGATCTGGCCTTTTAATAATCCGTACTTCCTCCCTATTGATATATATGTCAGTTTTAGAGGCTTAAGGGATTCATAGAGCAAAAATTCACTAGGTCCATTATGCAAATAAAGTTGGTTTTAAATGTCTCTGCTTTTATGAAAATATTTGTTTTAAATATGCAAAAAAGTAAGGGGCGCCCAATGTTTCGCCAAGGGCGCTGGGAGTCTACGCTACGGCTCTGACAGTATCATATTATTTTTTGAAAATAAATTCTGCAACCTATGTTCTTAAAAAAACGAAACAGATTTAACGACCCATCATTATTTCCTTTTCGTGTTCTCTGTGCACGCCTGATTCTGTTGCATGTGCCAATCCAATGAATAATCCAGCACTGAACATTATGTAGCTCATTCGCCAAACATCAACAAACCGTACGATTTATACCGGTCCATCATCAACATGCTACTAAACCACGCCAAGGATCACGAAAGAAATATGACGGAGTTTCTATTTTTAGCCACGTTTTCTAATTTTAGCATCCGGTTAGACTTTTCCCATGACCATGAACCGATCCCCGAGAAGACAGGAAAAAAAACGCCCCAAGTATTATACGTGAAGCTAGTTGCCGGATACACGTCGGCATCGTCGCTTCCGCCTATATAATATAGCAGCCATTCTCGGCAACAACTGGGAGGGGATGTTTGGAAAACAAACAGGGATATTTTCTACCATGAATCCTACCGGGCAGGATCAGCTTCAACTTTTATGGTCACTCTTATTTCCTCCACACGCCTGCCGGCAGCACCATCATCAACGCGGCGAAACATCAACAGGTAACCCGAAGCCGAATAAAGGACGAGTGATTTTTCCTCATCACAGGGTACGGATTATAACACCCCTCGAGTGTAACCCGGCCCCGCTAGGCGAGTGGTCTTTTATTAGAAGGATATACTTTCAGAGAAAATTCGCAAAAAAAACGATATGGATTTTCAAATTGAATTTTGAAATGATGTTTTGGTGGTAGATTCAAATTAAACAATATGGCCCTTTCCCCAGTAGCACAACTCAAATGTGGCTTGAATTGGTCATTACATAAGTTATTTCAACTTATCTATATGAAGAAGGAAAACTTTCCCAAGAGCCTGTGCAAAGCAATATACAATGCAATGAAAACATATCTACTGTTATGCGTTTTAACATTCTCAAAAACCAAAGATATTATGTCTGCTTTACCATGGGTGTAGTAAATGTTGGAACTTCGCGTACCAGAAGGAATAAAATAGACCCCATTTCACGGTTCTTTGCGTCTTACCTAAAACTCCTTCCTACGTCCCCGCGGTGCCGGCCGGGGTACGAGCAGCATTAGGGAAGATCGGGTAACCGACCCGGTGCACTATGAGGATTTGGTCGGTCATTAATTGGAAATTCGACTGCCCCCAATATTTTATTTATTTATTTATTGTTGTATCCATCTGACATCATGGTCTCAATGTATTATACCTAATTAGAATCTATGACAGAAATGTCGAAGGACAAAAAGTCGAAAGGACGAAAGGTGGAAGGGCAAAATGTCGAATAAACAAAAGGTCGAATGGACAAAAGGTCGAAAAAACAAAAGGTAGAAGGAACAAAAGGTAGAAGGAACAAAAGGTAGAAGGAACAAAAGGTCGAAATTACAAAATTGATTAAAATTGAAAAGTCATAGTCTTGAAAACAATACAATGCAAACTATTATTTAGGAACCGTCATGGTCACTCCCAATATGGTCAATAGGTCAAATTCGAAAAGATTTGGGCCATGTTTCCAACAACTTGGAATTACTTTATAATGGAACTGATGTATCTAAGGACAAACAAATTATAATTCAATATACCTTTTGAACGATTTAGATATTCGACCAAGGACTGTTCGTGAGAACGATGGCCCTATCTTGATTTAAACCCATAACCTCAGTGTTTATTACATTATTGTTCGTACGCAGCGTTAGGTGGGACGCTAAACAGCCTTGTTTGCCCAGGCCCAATAAGCTACCTGGAACACCAATAATTACGAACAATATAAGAGATAATTCGACTCGATATAATCGGCAAAGACCTAGGTGACGAATAAAGGATCACGATTGGAAGCTTGGAACATGAAACTGCAAGTCGCTAGGCTTCGCAGTTTGCGGCAGGATGATCTACGATGAATTACATCCCAGCAACTTCAACGTCGTGGCGCTGCAGGAGATTTGCTGGACAGGACAGAAAGTGTGGAAAAGCGGGCATCGAGCGGCTACCTTTTAACAAAGCTGTGGCACCACCAACGAGCTGGGAACCGTATTCATTGTGCTGGGTAAGATGCGCCAATGCGTGATTGGGTGGCAGTCATTCAACGCAAGGATGTGCAAGCTGAGGATTAAATGCCGTTTCTTCAACTATAGCATCATCAACGTGCACTGCCCACACGAAGGGTGACCCGACGACGAGAAAGAAGCGTTCTACGCACAGCTGGAGCAGACATATGATGGATGCCCACTGCAGGACGTCAAAATCGTCATCGGTGACATGAACGCGTAGCGGTAGGAAGGGAGCAAATGTATAGACCGGTCATGGGACCGGACAGTCTGCACACCGTATCGAATGCCAACGGCGAACGATGCATAAACTTCGCAGCCTCCCGCGGAATGGTAGTCCGAAGCACCTTCTTTCCCCGCAAAAATATCCACAAGGCCACATGTAGATCACCTAACCAAGAAACGGAAAACTAAATCGACCACATTCTAATCGACGGTAATTTCTTCTCCAGCATCACGAACATCCGCACTTACCGCAGTGCGAATATTGAGTCCGATCACTACCTCGTTGCAGTATGCCTGCGCTCAAAACTCTCGACGGTGTACAACACGCGTCGAAGTCGGACGCCGCGGCTTAACATTGGGCGGCTACAAGATGGTAGACTATCCCAAGAATACGCGCAGCAGCTGGAAGTGGTATTCCCAACGGAAGATCAGCTAGGCGCAGCGTCTCTTGAAGATGGCTGGAGAGTTATTCGATCCGCCGAACCGCTGCACTTGGCACGGTGCCCCCGGATCAGAAAAACGACTGGTATGACGGCGAATGTGAGCAGTTAGTAGAAGAGAAGAATGCAGCATGGGCGAGATTTCTGCAACACTGCACGAGGGCGAACGAGGCACGATATAAACAGGCGCGGAACAGACAAAACTCGATTTTCCAGAGGAAAAAGCGTCAGCAAAAAGATCGAGACCGTGAAGAGACGGAGCAACTGTACCGCGCTAATAACACACGAAAGTTCTATGAGAAGTTGAACCGTTCACGTAAGGGCCTCGTGCCACAGCCTGATATGGGTAAGGACATAAACGGGAACCTTTTAACGAACGAGCGTGAGATGATCCAAAGGTGGCGGCAGCACTACGAAGAGCACCTGAATGGCGATGTGGCAGACGAAGATGGCGGTATGGTGATGGATCTGGGGGAACGCGCGCAGGACATAATTCTACCGGCTCCGGATCTCCAGGAAATCCAGGAGGAGATTGGCCGGCTGAAGAACAACAAAGCCCCTAGGGTTGACCAACTACCAGAAGAGCTATTTAAACACGGTGGTGAGGCACTGGCTAGAGCGCTGCACTGGGTCATTACCAAGATTTGGGAGGAGGAAGTTTTGCCGCAGGAGTGGATGGAAGGTGTCGTGCGTCCCATCTACAAGGGCGATAAGCTGGATTGTGGCAACTACCGCCCAATCACATTGCTGAACGCCGCCTACAAGGTACTCTCCCAAATTTAATGCCGTCGACCAGCACCAATTGCAAGGGACAGTACCAGGCGGGTTTTATGGCGAACGCTCCACCACGGACCAGGTGTTCGCCATTCGCCAAGTACTATAGTAATGCCGCGAATACAACGTGCCCACACATCATCTATTCATTGACTTTAAAGCCGCATATGATACAATCGATCGGAATTAGCTATGGCAGCTAATGCACGAATACGGATTTCCGGATAAACTGATACGGTTGATCAAGGCGACGATGGATCGGGTGATGTGCGTAGTTCGAGTTTCAGGGGCCTTTGGATCACCTCACCTCGAGTCCCTTCGAAACCCGCAGAGGGTTACGGCAAGGTGATGGTCTTTCGTGTCTGCTATTCAACATCGCTTTGGAAGGGGTAATACGAAGAGCAGGGATTAACACGAGTGGTACAATTTTCAATAAGTCCGTCCAGCTATTTGGCTTCGCCGACGACATAGATATTATGGCACGTAACTTTAAGAAGGAAGCCTACATCAGACTGAAGAGGGAAGCCAAGCAGATCGTCGAAGACGAAGTACATGATAGGAAGAGGTTCAAGAGAAGACAATGTGAGCCACCCACCGCGAAGTTTGTACCGGTGGTGACGAAATCGAGGTGGTAGAAGAATTTGTGTACTTGGGCTCACTGGTGACTGCTGAAAATGTTACCAGCAGAGAAATTCGGAGACGCATAGTGGCTGGAAATCGTACATACTTTGGACTCCGCAAGACGTTCCGATCGAATAGAGTTCACCGCCGTACCAAACTGACAATCTACAAAACGCTCATTAGACCGGTAGTCCTCTACGGACACGAGACCTGGACGATGCTCGTGGAGGACCAACGCGCACTTAGAGTTTTAGAAAGGGGAGTGCTGCGTTCAATCTATGGTGGGGTGCAGATGGCGGACGGTACGTGGAGGAGGCGAATGAACCACGAGTTGCATCAGCTGTTGGGAGAACCATCCATCGTTCACATCACGAAAATCGGACGACTGCGGTGGGCCAGGCACGTAGCCAGAATGTCGGACAGTAACCCGGTTAAAATGGTTCTCGAAAACGATCCGACGGGCACAAGAAGGCGAGGTGCGCAGCGGGCAAGGCGGATCGATCAGGTGAAAGATGACTTGCGGACCCTCCGTAGACTGCGTGGTTGGCGAGACCGAGCCGAATGGAGAAGACTCTTATATACCGCACAGGCCACTTCGGCCTTAGTCTGAATAAATAAATAATAATAAAAAAACAGCCTTTGTATTTATTGGCTAATACTACTAGTTAACATGAGTCTAAAATTTGGGTATATCTCATTTAAATACGACATCTATGCGACATTTCACATAAATACCATTTTCTAGGCGATTCGTTCGAAAGTTGTACATCGATATGTTGAAGGTCATGGTGTTATTATACAGGAGGCTGTTTGTTGGATTAATATGACGGAATAAGATATTAGATTATTGCTGCAATCATAAGAGATCAGTATCATAACACTAGGCACCAATATAGTATAACATTTGAACGATACAATCTATTGACTTCTATATCGATGTTCTGAGAATGAATACCGATGTTGATTCAAGTTTGTTTTGGAGTTCAGTGTTCAAAAGTCAGTTAATCGGCTTCTGCAATTGGCCGATGTTGATTCAAGTTTGTTTTGGAGTTCAGTGTTCAAAAGTCAGTTAATCGGCTTCTCAATTGCAACATGTTCAATGTTCAACTTTCGTCTAACGCAAATAACTTGGGAAAAAAAATCATTGCGTCCTATGCTAGATGATTTCCCTTCTGATCATTGCAATTACTTGGCGAGAACTGGAACTATCTTGTGCCACGCACCATTGACAGTAACGTAAAACCTCCGCATATCGTTTTGATCTATTTTCTTCTGCTTCGGCTATCACACTCTCTTTGTACTGCATTTTCTTTCTGCGATGGAATCGTTTCTCTTCTACCTTTGCATCGTTCTCTGTTACCTCCGGCTTGGCAGCCAACTGGTTTCACTAATTTTACAGAACGGAAGGTAACAACAGAATTACCTGTGTTGTGAGCTGCCAACAGTGCCAACTTGGGGTACCTGGGCATCGTCTTGTTGATAGTCTCGTGGCTCAGCGTTAGGGCACTTGTGGTGCCACTGTGTTTTTCGTACTACGCAAAATTTCAAATATTAGGTAACTGTTAAAATAAATCAAAAGTGGGCGATTTTCTTTTATTTTTTTCCATTTTAGCCGGGTGTTCAAGAGTGTCCACAACCAAACCACAAAATTTAAATATCCAAAAATTTCAAATTCACTAAATTTTCAATATAATTTCTAAAAACAATAGTTGTTAAAATTTATCAAAACAAAGCTCATTTCTTCGCTAGTAGTGAGATTGTTCGTCTAGCTTTCCATTAGTATATTTATATCGGCGTAACACCATCTATGTCCACAACCACCTACCCCTTTGATGGCACTACCCCTATGATGGAAATAGGGCAACTGCTTTTGTTGTAAAACCTCGCTATTGGGTTTTCCTTGACTTCTGTCTAGGCAGGGACATAATGCACCGGTGATAACTGTGCGAACTGTTTGAATCCAGTTTTCCCGGCACAGTCGATGAACAATGAATCCTATCTGCGCTTGTGGCTGACAATTAATTAATGCTCCCACCCAATAGCGTTATCATTACCGTGGCGGAAGCACGGATAAATGATCCACGCAAACTAGCAATGTGTAGGCGGATTGGGAATGGCGTTGCGGTTCGAAGAACAGCTTACCTGCAGTCAAGGTGAAATATGATTTGACTTGGCAGGAAAATGCTCACTACGACCATAAAGTATGAGTTCTTCTTCTTACATGGTTCTACATACCAACTGGAACTTGACCTGCATTTCAATTATATTTTATTAGATTTATTAGCATTTATTAATTGGAAGTTTTTCTATGCTTGCTATTGTAGGAATATGTATCGAGTGTGGCAAGCAGAATGCATTGCATACACTATGAAATTTGATATTTCGTCTATAGGTCACACAGCTATTGCACATCAATGAATTGAATATTAATTTTGATTTGAATGAATCTCTACCAGACTTACTGACTTACAGTTTAATCTCAGCATCTTCTCTGGAACATCATCATATAGGAAAGAATGTTCTTTGAACAAGATTTTAATGGAAAGCATTCAAGATCATTGTAGAGTAATGACCACTGAAAATCGCTTTGTACCCCTGAAGTCCACGAGGGAAGATCCATAAAGGACGACTTCAATTCACAATGATTAAAGAAAATGTTGCAGCTTATCCAGTTGTGCTAAAGAGGGTCTGGCCCTCTTTTGCCGATCCATTTACGTTTGTCTTATTCGATATTGAATGTGTCCTCTCAAAGGCAAGTAATTATTGTCACGTTAAAAAAATGATTTAACTCTGGTCTACTATCTGATATGTTCAGTAGTTAGTACCAACAAAATTGAATCAACATAAAAACGTAAGCAAAATGTGATTCACTTGACACAGCAAGGAAAAGGTTAGTTGCATCTAAAATGTTATCCCATCTTCTTTATAGAGAAGAGTTGTATAAATGTACATATTCTAAGAAAACGACAAAAAAAGTGCAAAACTGTTGGTACACTGAGTGTAACAAAGAAGTAGAAAATGTTACGAAACAAAGCTCTGACTTTTTCTTTGAATTATTGTTCAAGCAACCTAGTAGGAGAGTCTTGTCCAAAATGCATCCATTGTGAAAAACTATTTTCGCCTAAAATCAAGAATGGAAATACGAGTACAAAAATATTTTCTACATTTTTAAGAGTAAATAAATAGGAAATGTGGGGAAATCATGCCATAAAGACGCTTGCGATTATTCTGCTTTGCTACTTCTCGTTTTTCGATCACTGTATACATTTACAGAAGAATTCAGCGCGGGGTGAGAATGGGGTCTCCAATTAGCCTTGCACTTGCAAGCAAAGGCCCCATTTTAAAGGGGAGAGGCACTTTTTTATAAAATGGGTAAAATTTTCACGATAGGAATAATATCAACAATAACAGAGTACCCATTAATGAGTAAAGTCATCTAACCATGTACTGTTGACTGATCAAATGCCGTCATATCATCCGTTATGTAGCGTACACACGCTCAAACACGTTGGACCAACCTTGACTCCGCCAACAAGAAAACGCTTTGGTTGCTGCTTTGTTTGACCGTGTGTGAAGTAGACCTGTGCGCCACCGCGCCACGCCGCCGCCGCCGGTGGTTTTACTCGCGCCGCCGCCGCCGACGATTTTGGGTCGGTGCGCCACAGATCATAATTTTGCCACGCCGATGACTAATCGCATGGTGTCTCTAAGTCGGTGAAGTGACATTGTCTTGGTTAATTAATAGGTTGGTTGATTAGTTTGAGAATTTGAACTTTATCTAGTATTAATCTTCTTCTTCTTCTTCTATCTTCTATATATATAAAAACCAATCTATGTATGTATGTTCGCTAACTACTTCTGAACCACTTGGCCGATTTCAACCAAATTTGGTACAGACATTCTCTATCCTCAGAGGAAGTTAACAAAGGGGTGGGATGGTCGTGTAGAAAAGGGGGAGGGGTGGTGGGAGGGTTTTGTTCAGAAAACGAACAATTCTGTGTAACTTTCAACTCCCAGGACCGATTTCAACCAAATTTTGTACACATATTCACTACGAGGAGGTAATCATATGGGAGGATTTGGGAAAGGGGAGGGTCTGGAGGGAGGTTTTGTTTAGAAAACGGGCAATTCAAAGTAAATCATGAACCCCTGTACCGATTTCAACCAAATTTGGTACACACATTCTACATCATAAGGAAAAGATAACAAAGGGGATGGGATGGTCATTGGAAAAAGGGGAGGGTATAGGGGAGGTGTTGTCTTTGGAAAACGAGCAACTCAGTGTAACTCCCAACCCCAGGACCGATTTCAATCAAATTTTGTACACATATTCACTATGAGGAGCCGATCGTACGGGAGGGAAATTTGGATAAGGGGTAGGGGTCTGAAGGAGGGGTATTGTTCAGAAAACGGGCAATTTAGTGTAACTTCTGAACCCCTGTACCGATTTCAACCAAATTTGGTACACATTTTCTATCCCTAGGAGAAGATAACAAAGGGGTGAAATGGCCGTTGAGAAAAGAGGAAGGGTAAAGGGAAAGCGGTTGTCTTTAGAAAACGGGCAATTCAGTGTAACTCCTGACCCCAGGACCAATTCTAAGCAGATTAAATGATTAAATCATTCAACTCTATGATTAAAGATTATGATTAATGAATTATAATTTTTGAAAATGATGACTGATAATGATTAATGATTAAATTCATTTTTGACAATAATTAACGATTATGAATAATGAAAAACCGTTGGATTATGATTAACGATTACCGATCGTGATTAAATGTTGACACACTATGTGTATGGTTAATGATTAACGATCGATATGATTAATGATTGATGATTATGAATGATCAAATTGCATAGTGATCCATAATCGAGTAACCTTTATTCCAAATTTTAAAAGGTATGATAATTATATGATAATGATTCAAGATTAATAAATAAAAGCAAGGTATGCAATGATCCAATGTTCCAGCATAACTTCTGTACCCTTGCCCGATTTCAACCAAATTTGGAACAAACATTCTTTTTTTCTTAAGAAGGCGAAGATGACACGGATCGATCAACTCACCACTTCATCGAAATCATGGTTTTCCCAGAGAAAAGCAATGATTAAAGTGTTTCCTTCTGGACAGTAAATGTGATCATTTCTTTAAAATAGACGTTTTTCCGGAATAAGGCATCGGTGTATGTTTTTCCTTCTTTAGAAATAGACGTTTGCCCGGAATAAAGCGATTTTGGGTTTGATCCCATTTTCAAAATCAGTCAATGTTTTCAAATGTAATCTACCTTCTTTTAATCAAATGATGAAATATCAATAAGAAAACACAATTATCCTTTTGACCTATTCCAATTCCGATGGTGAAAAAAACTGCGAATTAAACTGGCAACTCCGAGCAAGGCCGGGTACATACAGCTAGTCTTCTATATATATAAAAACCAATCTATGTATGTATGTTCGCTAACTACTTCTGAACCACTTGGCCGATTTCAACCAAATTTGGTACAGACATTCTCTATCCTCAGAGGAAGTTAACAAAGGGGTGGGATGGTCATGTAGAAAAGGGGGGGTGGGGGGGGGGGTTTTGTTCAGAAAACGAACAATTCTGTGTAACTTTCAACTCCCAGGACCGATTTCAACCAAATTTTGTACACGTCTTCACTACGAGGAGGTAATCATATGGGAGGATTTGGGAAAGGGGAGGGTCTGGAGGGAGGGTTTTGTTTAGAAAACGGGCAATTCAAAGTAAATCATGAACCCCTGTACCGATTTCAACCAAATTTGGTACACATTCTACATCATAAGGAAAAAGATAACAAAGGGGATGGGATGGTCATTGGAAAAAGGGGAGGGTATAGGGGAGGTGTTGTCTTTGGAAAACGAGCAACTCAGTGTAACTCCCAACCCCAGGACCGATTTCAATCAAATTTTGTACACATATTCACTATGAGGAGCCGATCGTACGGGAGGAAATTTGGATAAGGGGGTAGGGGTCTGAAGGGAGGGTATTGTTCAGAAAACGGGCAATTTAGTGTAACTTCTGAACCCCTGTACCGATTTCAACCAAATTTGGTACACATTTTCTATCCCTAGGAGAAGATAACAAAGGGGTGAAATGGCCGTTGAGAAAAGAGGAAGGGTAAAGGGAAAGCGGTTGTCTTTAGAAAACGGGCAATTCAGTGTAACTCCTGACCCCAGGACCAATTCTAAGCAGATTAAATGATTAAATCATTCAACTCTATGATTAAAGATTATGATTAATGAATTATAATTTTTGAAAATGATGACTGATAATGATTAATGATTAAATTCATTTTGACAATAATTAACGATTATGAATAATGAAAAAAACCGTTGGATTATGATTAACGATTACCGATCGTGATTAAATGTTGACACACTATGTGTATGGTTAATGATTAACGATCGATATGATTAATGATTGATGATTATGAATGATCAAATTGCATAGTGATCCATAATCGAGTAACCTTTATTCCAAATTTTAAAAGGTATGATAATTATATGATAATGATTCAAGATTAATAAATAAAAGCAAGGTATGCAATGATCCAATGTTCCAGCATAACTTCTGTACCCTTGCCCGATTTCAACCAAATTTGGAACAAACATTCTTTTTCTTAAGAAGGCGAAGATGACAGGGATCGATCAACTCAACACTTCATCGAAATCATGGTTTTCCCAGAGAAAAGCAATGATTAAAGTGTTTCCTTCTGGACGGTAAATGTGATCATTTCTTTAAAAATAGACGTTTTTCCGGAATAAGGCATCGGTGTATGTTTTTCCTTCTTTAGAAATAGACGTTTGCCCGGAATAAAGCGATTTTGGGTTTGATCCCATTTTCAAAATCAGTCAATGTTTTCAAATGTAATCTACCTTCTTTTAATCAAATGATGAAATATCAATAAGAAAACACAATTATCCTTTTGACCTATTCCAATTCCGATGGTGAAAAAAACTGCGAATTAAACTGGCAACTCCGAGCAAGGCCGGGTACATACAGCTAGTAATACATAAATTGTAAAACTTATCTTTGGAATGCGTTAAGCCAAGGCTTCATTCAGTCGGGCACCTAAACTTGTAGGTGACTCGAAAAATAGGTTTGTTGTGGTTAAGCTTTTGTGGGGCCTGGATGCATGACCAAAGCGTCCCCATTCTTAAAGGATCTGGCATTGTACAGGAAAATTATTGCAGTTTAGAAATTTCAAGTTAAGTTGCACATTAGTTATTTTGACAATATTTATTTTTTATTTTGTTTTATAGTTTTTATAGTTTTCTTTGTTTTTAGATTTGTGCTATTAAGACAGTTGGCTTATAAGGCAACTGATTTAGCAAACTAATTAAATCCCAACTGTGAATGCTTTACCGATTTTTTTGTTCCGACTCCCGAGTAAGTAATTTAAATTTTGTAATCATTTTCTAAATATAATTGACAAAACCACTTGCTGAGCATCAGCAAAGCAAATATTGCTGAGCAAATATTACGAGCATCAGTTAAAAACACTGCTTATTTTCTTATTCACAGCCATTATAACCCAGAACTGGGGCGTTGTCGCCTCGCTGCATAGTATTTAGTCAAATTATTTAGTTAAAACGTCAGGTATTTTCAAACATTACGAAAATTTAATTTTTATTTCTCGGAGACGAGCCAGCCTAGGGCTGAAAGTCTCCTTAATAAAGACAACAAAAAAAAAACAATTTTTATTTCTTGAAATTATTTAATACTGTGTTGTAAAAGCCTTTTTGTAAAATTCTTGGAATTTCTGAGAATATTCGAAGAAGTATCGTTTAAACATTGATTTATGAATTCTTTCGAAAAATACTCCAGAAATTAGTTCGGAAATAAATCAAGAAATGTATTTAATAATTCCTCCAGATATTCCTCCGAAAAGTTTCTTTCAAAAAACCTTAGAAGATTATTTTAGGAATTCTTCCTAATTCGTTGGATATTCCTTACAAAATTTCCCCGAAAATTCCTTAAGAATTTTCATTACGGATTTCTTCAGAAAATCCTTTACGATTTTTTTTTCGGAAATTGCTTAAGGAATGCTTGAATTCCTACATTCGCCTTCGGATACTCCTTGAGGAATTTCTTTGGTAGTTTCTGTAGCAATTCCTGCGGAAATTTCTTAAGGAATTCCTTAAAAAATTCCATTCGTTTTTCGGAGAATTTCTTCGGAAATTTTTCCTTTTGAAATTGTTTCAGCAATTATTTCATGAATCGCTGGAAAGAAAATCTTCCAGATATCCACAAGAACTACATTCAAAATTTGCCTAAGGAATTTCTTCAGAACTTCTTCCAGCAATTCCTTTAAAATATTCTCCGGGAATTTTTCCGGAACTTCCTGCAGGAATTTCTTGTAAAATGCCTTCATCTTCCCGAAAGTCTTTTGGTGTTTGTGTTCTATTTATGGTTTTTTTTTTCGAAAATTCTATAAGTAACTACATTGCAAACAACTTCATTTTCAATCAATTTCAAAGGATTTCCTGGAAGATCTGCTGAAAAAAAAATCTGGAGAAATCTCCGAAGGAAATCTCGGAGATTTTTCGAATAATCTTTTAAAGAAGTCCCTGGAGGAATTTCCGGGCGGTATTTTCTTGATTATTTAAGAAATAAAATTCTAGAGGATTTTCCAAATAAATTTTTGAAGGCGTTATTTAAGAAATTTGTGTTGGGTTAATGCAGGAATTTCCAAATAAATTTTTGAAGGCATTCCAAAGGAGAACCTGAATGGATTTTCGAAAATTAATCCTAAAAGAACTTTTGAGTTTTTAAAGGTAAAATACTTCCATGAAGAATACCTAAAAGTGTTTCTAGAGAGATCGATAAAGGTATTTTTGAAGGTTTTTATGATGGAATTTTCGAAGGAATTCTCAAAGGGAATCACGAAGAAATTTCTAATAGAATTTCAGAGAAAATGCCAACTGGTATTTCTGATGTAATTCCTTAGTTTCTTCAAGAATTCCTTTGGAATTTTCCCCAGTAATTTATTCGCAATTTCCTCTAGAGATTGCTTTGAAGATTCGTCCAGGATTCCTTGAGAAATTGCCTCAAAAAGTTCTACACAAACCCCTCCTGAAACGAATTCCAGAAAGTTCTTCGGAAATTCTTTCGGGTATTCCTTAAAATTTACCTCAGGAATTCAGGAACGTCAGAATTTGCTTCACGTATTCCTTTGTTTAAAAGAACCTTAGGAAATTCGTTAAGTTTCGTTCTTTTGGAAATTCCTTTTGTATGGATCGTAACGATCGGCTTGACCTCCTCCCTCCCCATTCAAAGTTACGTAATTTGGCCCCCGATAATTCCGTCACAACATTCTCCATTTCTTTTGATTTTTTCAGGAATCTCTTCAGAAATTAATTTAAAGAAATTTCTTCGGAAATTGCTTTTGGGAACCATTCGGAAATTCTTCTAGGAATTTCCTAGAACATTTTTTCGAAATTTACTGATTTTTCTGCGGGAATTCAAAATTAATAGGAATAATACCTATACTGCCGTTCTATACATAATTGTCCCATGTTGCCTCTGAAGAAAAAATCCAAAATCCAATCTCGAACTCGAGTCAATTTGTCCCACCAAATTTCAGGTTCGATTAGATCTTAAAATTTAACAAATATTTTTGGGATGTAATGAGCGTAGGCAGAACTTTTCCAGAACATAAAATGAATCACTTCTTATACAAACGGTTTTCAGTCTCTATTATCATCAAACAACAACTACATTTTTTCAGTGAGACAAATTGACTCGAGTTTGAGATTTTTCATCAAAGGTAACATGGGACAATTATGCGTAGAACGTGTCTGCGTGTCCAAACCTTTGTTCCTTATGACGAATAAACGAGTTTACATTTAGCAAGCAAACAAGCTAGTTTGGTTTTGTATTTCTTCGGTATGATTTGTGGGAAGTCAGTCGTGGGATCAATAGTGAAGTTGGCCAAGTTCAGACGAAATATTTTACACTAACTTCTTTCGAAAAATTTTTCAGAAATTTTGTCAGAAATGTCTTTATAAATTCTTTTCGCTATTCCCTCGGAGAGTCCTTTCTGAACCCGTTCGAAGATTTTTTTTTCAACAATTTCTTCGGAAATTCTTTAAGGAATTCTTACGGAAACTATTTCATTCCTGAATAAATTTCCGAATTAATTCTGGAAGAATATTTTATGGTTTTACCTTTATGGAACCTTAATGGTTTTGAAAAATGCCTATATGAGTTTCCGCAGAATTTCTTATAGGGTTTTACAAAGGATTTTCTAATGAAACTTAGAAAAAAGAATCGTAGTTTCCTCCGGAAATCCCTTCAGGAACTTCATCAAGAACTCTTTGACATATTTTACCAACTTTTGAGGAAAATATTCAATTTGGTTGGTCATCGTGCCCCAGTCTTACTCAGCCGAGCTCATTTAAGTTATGTTGATCATATATTGAAATTTGTACGTACAAGAACGCAATGTGGGGTGTAAAATGTCCATTGTGGTTGTTATTAGTGGATTACATCGTGAATGTCCTTCCAGGATCTAAGGGTCACAGCAGGTGAACGAAGTAGCACTGCAAATTCTCTAAATATACTAGATATGCAGCCGCTCAAACCATGCCCAATTGTATATGTAACTCAAAGAATAATAGTTAGTTTTTTTTTCTGAAATTTAGATATATTGAGAAGTAAATCGACTGAAGTTTACCAAAATCCTGAATTGGAAAAACTTTTGGAAAAAATATTAACAAACTAGTCCTATGACACCGAAGTCTAATTCTTAATACTGCTCAAGGGTTACGAAAAGTGAAGCAGGATTCGTTGTTAAATTTTGATTAATTAAAATCAGAGAATAATAAAATAGTTTTAATTTAAATAATATTTTGAGATCAGGTACTTATTAGTGTCACTGGTAATTTACTATGGAATGTGCTGTTTGATGATCGGCAAAAATAGAATATTACAATTTATTCCTCGATTTTTATACGAGCGATTCGTACCGTGCGAATTAAAACCGCGTGAATTTAAAAATCCACGTTAAAATTGATTTTTTTAGCCATTGATTTTCATCCACGCTGGTTCACGCCGCCGCCGATAAAAGCCAACGGCGCGCCGCCGTGACGACGCCGCCGCTGGGGCAAAAGTGACCTTTACGCCGCCGCCGCCGATTATATGACCGGCGCGCAGGTCTAGTGTGAAGTTGTTCGGACAACCATTTGACAGTTAGCGGCTCGGTTGGAAAAAATCAAAGTGGTTTGTATTTGGTTTGAGCTGTTGATGGCGGAGTCAAGGTTCAACGAACTTTAAACGTTTGTAATGCAGCGTACACACCAGTCAAGCAGTTTGACGAACATTGACTCCGCCCCCAAGAAAACGCTTTGGTTACTGGTTTTTTTGAACGTGTGTAAAGTGGTTCGAACAACCATTTTGACAGTTGTCGCTCAGTTGGAAAAAATTAAAACGGTTTGATTTTGGTTTGAGTTGTTGGGGGCGGAGTTCAGGTTCGCCGAACATGTTTGAGCATTTGTAGTGAAGTTGCACAAGCCCCCATATATCTTTTGATGGTTGGTGCTCAAGTTGGCGCTTCGGTCGTTCGTGTGTGATATTGTTGGTCGAATAAACTTAATGTTTGCACCGCAATTGGTAGAACATTGCGGATGCTTGACTAAACGAGAGGTGGAGTCAATGTTGGTCAAACTGCTTGACCAGTGTGTACGCTGGAAACGTTTCCCGATGAAAACAAATCCTACCCTTCCCATGCGATTGAAAGAGAAAGAAGAATCAACGTCAGCAAGCTCTATATTGCAACTGTCAACTAAAGACGCACTGCGGATAAATTACCTATTTTAAGGTACACCGGGGCAAGTTGAAACGGTTTTTCAAAGTTGAAATTCGAAGTGCTGTAAAAAAATCACCTTTTGATATATTTTGAATCCGCTTGCGGTGATTGCTAGTTCGGGCCAAATATTATACATAAAAAATAAACAACCTTAACAAACCGCGAATCAGGGCAAGTTGAAACACTGTGTTATATTCAGACGTAAGCTAATTTTGCCGTATGAATAACAAAATGTATGTACTCAGCAGAGCATTAGTGATTAATCATAGATTTAATCATGATTAATGAATAATGGGCTATTTAATCATTATTCATTAATCATAATCATACAAAAAATATGATTCAATCATTAATTACTAATCGTTAATCATAGAATTTTACATTTAATCATTAATCACTAATCATATTCATAATTGTTTTGAGTTTAATCATTAATCATCAATTTTAATCATTGTATACATCGCTTTTATTCATTAATCTTTAATCATAATCATTTAATTTTCATACCTTTCAATAACTCAATTTGGTAAAAATGTTACTTGATAATTGATCAATATGCAAACCATTCAATTTGATTATTCATAATCATTAATCATTAATCATACCGATCTTCAATCATTAATCACACACATATTGTGTCAGCATTTAATCACGATCGGTTATCGTTAATCATACTCCAAACGTTTTATTCATTAATCATAATCGTTAATCATTGTCAAAAATTAATTTAATCGTTAATCATAATCATTAATCATTGTGAAAAATGATTAAATCATTAATCATAATCTTTAATCATAGAGTTGAATGATTTAATCATAACAAATTTAATCATTCATTGGAAGCTTTATTCATTAACGCTCTGGTACTCAGTGACACTCAAGAAGCACGAGGTTGTAAAGGTAACTATTAAACTGCCAGGATTCGCATTAGAGTCCCATGTAAGTTTTTGACGATTTTAATTTACTTCCAGAAATCCGCTAAAAATTGTCTCCTGCTTAAGAAAAACTGCTGAAATTGTAGACTTTGTTCTTGAAATTTGAAAACAAATCTCACTTTTGTTGTCTCTTCTTGATTTTGACTCGCATATAAATCAGATTCCAGTTTTGGATATGTACTCTTTTACACAAAAAATAATCTTATGGTCCATTTAATGGTCCCACAGCAATAAATAAGGATAAAGAATATTATGTCAATTTTTGGAAAGATACCATTTTTTTCAATCTTTTCAATCTAATAATTAATTTTTATTTGTATTTCTCCATGTAAAACAAGTTTGATAAATTCAACTGCAAATTACTCAAGTCAACGAAAAAGACATGGGACACTTATGCGAATAAGGGCAGTGCACAACAAAGTCACAAGCGTATTTTCAGAGACCAAATTCTGGAGAACGCACTGCGCTAAAAACTTATCAAATTGATTTCCTCCTACTGGTGGATTACTATTCAGGATGCTTCATTATTTGGTTCACTTCTATATTGCGCAGTTGGTTAATTCGATTGTGGATTCTTCATAAATGCACATTAGATAACCAGCCATCAAATCTCTCATAAACGCTTCGATTGGAGAAATAAGCAGCTGGGGAAGTGAAAGGTGGAGTTAACGAAATGTTTACATACTCTATGTGTTATTTTTCTGAGATTCAGTGCTCGTAGATTAAGAATCTCAAAACTGCAGTTTAAACATGACCCCTTTTCATTCTAGTGGAGATTTTAGGAGGGTTGCATTCATGACGGAATGGGCGGAAATTTATTAAATTTATGTTCAGAAGTTTGCATGTTTTTATAAATTTATGTTGTTCGAATGTATGTTTTTACGGACCATGCTGAATTCGGAAAATAAAATTGCTTTTAATTGCAATGGTGACGTTTTGAATTGTTGTTTCAACTTGCCCCGCACCACGCATTTCTATTTGCCCCGATGAGTTGAACATGCAGAGCAATATCAAACAATCAAAAATACAAAAATTAAAACTTGTCTTTCATCGATTTTTCGTAATCATTATGCTTATACAAAATTGAATGATTACCTACCGTGAAAGTTTGATGAATAAACTCTTCCAAACATCGTTTTGAGACCTGTTTCATTGGCACGTCAGATAGTTGGTTTGGATTTTGCAAAGGGCGAAAAATAAACAATGGCAGGGCTTGCCTTTGAAAGCTACAATCTTTCAGGAATGCCAGTCAGAAGGTGCGTTTTGGCGAGTAGTTTGTTGATAAAAATTATCAGAGCATTCGGTCTTTTCCTATCTGAATTACAGCTTCCGTTTCAAATTACCTCGCATTTCAACTTGCCCCGGTGCACCTTACAACATATATCTAGCCCTCACAACGAGCTCGTTCAGTTCTCGTGTCCGTAGAGAACTACCGTTCTAATGGGCCTTTTGTATATAATCAGTTTAGTATGGCGGCGAACTCTAATCGATCAGAGCGTCTTGCGGAGTCCAAAGTATGTACGGTTTCCAGCCACAATATGTCTCCGAATTTTTCTGTTGGTATCGTTATCGGAGGTCACCAGTACACGAATTCTTCAACCACCTCGATTTCGTCTTCAACCACCTCGATACAAACTCGTGATGGGTGGCTCACGTTGTCTTCTCTTGAGCCTGATCCTATCTTGTAATTCTTCTTTGACGTGTTGATGCCTAATCCGAAGCAGAAGTGGAGCGGGAATCAAACAGAAAAACCCACCTAGTGGTAATAATGCCTTTCTTATGCATAATAGTAAATAGTTGAGCCAATTTCCAAGCAATGGGACAGGATTCCCTATCAAATGCAAGAGTTGTGAGCAAATGGGTTAAGGGTAAGTGCCTGAGAAGTGGGCGAGACATTTTTGCGCACACACACATCACCTCAATTCGTCGAGTAGAGTCGATTGGAATACAGCACTATGGTTCTCCGGCCCTTCTATAATTAGTATGCTTTTGGTGTGAACGTATAGCCTTTCGGTACACTTAGTGTACGAGAAAGGCAAAAATCTCTTAACTTTCACTAAAAATTTTCACTCATGTCTTCAAGATAAAGAACCAGCAAGGCGGAATCTACATACGTCTTATGCTAAATACCATTTCGATCTTCTTATTATATCAATTAAGCATATTAGTAATCACATTTACAATTCACATATGTGTTTGAAAACCTCACAAAATTAAGTTAATTTATGATTATTGTTAATTTGTGCCTATACGGGACAAAACATACAAAAAACGTTTGTGGCGCATTTTGAAGCATCCTCCTCGGCCTAGTCGATGAATAGACGGACAAGTTTCGTACACCTTGTTTTCCCTTGCGCCATATGACGGAGAAAGTAGCATGTGGGTGGCTGCAAGAAGCTTTTGTTTTCTGTTTCCACTACTGCAACCGGTGATCACAAATTGTTAGTAGCCTTAGTTTTGCCTACATGTTGATTACGGTGTTGGTCCATTGTAAAGAGAAGCAACCAGCATGTATGTTAATTTTTTGTTTGAGTATATGCAAAGTTTGTTTACGGAAATAAACATTGCATTAAGTTTTTTCCACGAGTGAGAATATATTGCATGAAAAAAAGATGAACGATTTAAAGCAGCTGTTCATGCAACGACAAAATTCTCGGCAGAAGTATGTACAAGCTCGAAATATAATTAAAGGAATTCGGGACTGATTTGCGATTTGGGCGTAACTTTTTTCATAAACAAACATTGGAAGGAAAATTCCTGCTAAAGCTAGCATTTCATGAGAAAACCATAGTATGCATCCGACAGATTAGGCTTTCCTCTATCAAATAAGGGAATTAGTCTTGTATGAAAACGCCTGCATTCTACGGAATTCATGAAACAATGTTTGCTTACAAAATAAGTTACGCTCAAATCGCAAATCGGTCCCGAATTACATACTGCTGCACATTACACAAGTTTATGAGAAGAATTGAATAATCCATAATACATAAAATGAATGGACAATGAAAATTGAACGCATATTCCCTAAAATCGATCAAATCAGGAGACTCACTCTTGAAGATAACTCTAGATTTTGTCCTCGTTGACGATATTAGTACTATTCCACTGTTTATGTCATATACACGACACCATGCTGTTAACACTCTTTTCAATTTCCTCATACACCCATTTCCTCTTATGTAAACGACGACGACATGTCGAATCCAAACCCATCAAATATATCCATAACTAATATTCAGTTTCATAACAGAAAAATGTACATCCTGCACGATTAAACACTCTACCTGACGTCAGTTGAACGAGTTAAACGTATTAAAATTTACGTCAATCATTGAATGGTGCTTTCAAAATGCCCAATGCAGCATCTGTAGATATATGTATGTAACACAAATCAACTGGAGAAGGAATTGGCGAAGAAGATTTGTGTGATTTGCTCCAGTGACGTGAAATAAAAGGATGTGGCTTGATTGACAATGGAAGGTAAGTTCATCTTCAGATTTGAGGAATAGCCCAATCAAATAGTTGATTCCCGGAATGCGGCTCATGGGTGGAATAATAATCTTCCTTTTCACTTATTGATGTTTTGAACGAATGGAAGCGATCACAGAATAAGCCCGCCTCATATAAGAAAACCCAAAACGTGAGGAAGAGAGCCGACTACTCTTGAAGCAACTTTGGAAATTTACTTTTGTTTTTCTTTTCACATTAAGAATCAAGCAATTTAGCCTAAGTTATTTAAAACCTGGACTCTTCATCAAAAGATATCCAAATTATTTTACTTACAGAAATGATCGCCTTGACAGCGCCTGTGGTGGGGTGGCCATTGTTATTAAGAGACGTATCATACATAAATTATATTTTTCATTTGAAACTAAAGTTTTTGAAACCTTGGGAGTTTCTGTTGAAACAAATTTTGGACAATTCTTTTTTATTGCTGCCTACTTGCTTATCCAGGGCAATGGGCAGCAAAGGAATTTGTTGGGATTTTTGGGAAATTCTAACTCGCACCAAATCCAAATTTTTCATAATTTGTAACTTCAATGCCAAACACCGTTCATGGAATAATGCTTTTTGGTAAAATTTTATCTGAAGAATGTTCTGGGGGTTATTATACTATTCAATATCCCAATGGACCAACTTGTTTTTCTTCCAGTCGAAATCCTATTACAATTGATTTAGTTTTAACGGATTCAAGTCAGCTGTGTGGCCAATTGGTAACTCATGCTGACTTTGAATCTGATCACCTTCCTGTGAAGTTTGAAATCTCACAAGAAGTCAAAAACAATCCAATCAGCTCTACTTTTAATTATCATAGAGCTGATTGGGGTTTATATAAAACGTATATCGATGGGAATTTTGATGTCGATACCAGAAGTGATATTGATAATGCTCTCGTATCTTTGACAAATTTGATTTTCGAAGCCAGAAGCATTGCACTTCCTAAATTTGAAATTAGATTTAACTCCATTATTATTGACGACGATTTTCAGCTACTGATCCATCTTTAAAATGTGAGGCAAAGGCAATACCAAAGAACTCGCAATCCCGCGTTGAAAGTTACTTGGAAATAATCGCGTAAAAAAGTGTCACTCGTTTTTCGAGCACTTATCCTCAACCAAGCACAAATATTTGCTCGCAACAAATTGCATTCGACGCAGAATTCTATCTCATTATTTCCTATTGAAAATTGGCCTGATCGGACTATGGGCTCGGAAGTTAAGCAAAAATACTTTTTTTACGGAATAATCGCGTATGAAAGTGTCACTCATTTTTAGGCACTTATCCTTAACCGATTTGCTTTCATGTTGCATTCGACGCAGAATCCTGTCCTATTGTTTGCTATTGAAAATTGGCCATATCGGACTATGGGCTCGGAAGTTATGGCCAAAATACTATTTTTTATTCGCCCGAGAAAGGCACCATCACTGCTAGGTGGATTGATCTAGGTTTTTACAAAAAAAAATCAATTAAAAAAATTGTTTCCATTTTTGTATCCATTTTTCAGGCACTTATCTTTAACCGATTTGCTCGCAACAAATTTCATTCGATGCAAATTTCTGTCCAATTATTTTGAAAATTGGCTAGATCGAACCATGGACACGGAAGTTATGGACAAACTTTTTATTTGCATGAGAAAGGCCCCATCACCGCTAGGTGGATTAATCAGGGTTTTTTTTTTAATTCTAGATTAAGTTCAACACTAGGATGGAAGGAGACTGGAGGAGTCCTCTTTGCGGGCCAACCTAGGGTCCCGCCAGTTCCAGTGGGTATTTAAGAGGAAGGGTAGGCCAGAGGAGCCGCCCTAGCGTGCCAACCAACCACATCACCATTTATTGTACTTAATCTAAACACTTTAAAATAATCGTGATAATCAAACTGAAAAATTGATGAAACAAAACAGTAATAGAATTAACACAAAAGGACGACGACGGAGTTTTGTCTCGAAGAGTAAATATCACATAAACAGGAACTCCTGCAATCGTGTAGTTTCGCTGTGTCCTGGTACGGGAAAGTTATGGTCCTTTTGTGACCTTGGTGTCCTCCAATAATCCTGTTTATGCGCTGTTCTCCCCGCCAAAATTCATTGCCAAAAAACAGAAGATCCTTTGATTATCGACCTGTCTGTTCTATGGAAAGGATCAGAACGCCACTTAAGCGAGGGATAGTGTTGGCAGAAGTCCTCCAGCTGAATCGAAAAAAGACGATCACGGGGGGAGGGGGTGGTTTTACTTAAATTCGAAGAATGCCCGTTCGCTTTCGGTAAGGGACCTCATCCCCGATGTATGATGTACGCGGAGCCAATAGTAGTACTAAACTTCGTAGAACAATCCGGCATCCTTCAAGAAGCAAAAAAATGCTGCCATTGCAGCTTCGTCATCTGCCAGTGCGTTCCGAATACTACCCGGTATCCCGTAAAGATTTCGGGGGTGGTCGTTCTTCGGAAACCTGCAGGAGCGCTTTCCACGCAGTTTTCGGTTTCTCAGAGATCACTACGGGACCGGAAGGGACCTCCCCATGTAACACCAAAAAATCTTTTATTTAGAAAAACATAAAACTTGTTATATTTAAGTTATAATACTGACAAGCAACACCCTCCTTGTTATAAAAATGGTTTAGTAGTGTGTAATACAAACATTTCGTAGCAAAATTATTCTGTGTTGTATTTTTGTTAATAAGAAATATATATGACTTCATTATAACATTCACTGTAACTAACATAGTAAATGTTTTATAGATGAAAATAAATGTACACATGATATGCATTCATTGACAAATATATAAAAAGTTAAAAAACATTTATGTATATGGGAGTAAAAATTGTCATATGACAACAAAAAAAGGATGAGGTGAAGAAATTATTCAATAATTTAAAAAAATGAAAGAAATTATTCAATAATTTAAAAAAATGATACGTGAATTCAATATGTTCGATACAAAAGAAAGGGCATAGACTAGTATGTACCAATTACAAAGGTATTGCACTTCTGAACTCGGCGTACAAAATTATGACATTCTGTTCGATAGACTGAAACCGCTTAAGCATTCCTTTGTCGGCGAATCCCATACATATTCCATTTGGTTTATAGTTAGAAAATGTCCTCATCATCGGCAGCTCGGCTAAGTGAAAACTGATTGCATTTTCTACATTCTGAAGCTCCTAAAAACATTTATAATTATGTTAAAATAACTCACCCATAACATCTATATAGCACTTTTTAAATATGTTATAAAGATGGAAGATTTAAACATTTTAAACATAGTTACAACATCCTTGTATTACAAGGTAATGATTCGCATTAGATGAAAAAAATACAGTGTCGGCTGAAAAAAAAGATACTACACCAATAAATATTTCTTGTTTGAAATGAATTAAAAAAAAACAATTCTTTTACCAATTTTCGTACAGGAAAAAAAGATCATTCCAAAAAGAAATTTTTGGTAGTGATGTGTCAAACGCAGCATGTTATTTTTTAAAGTCATCTAATGTGGGAAAAGAGCTTTCTATCACGATAGAAAATACTATGATTTGATGTTTTGTCGTGTTTCCCGTATTAAATCTGGCATGTTACAATCCGATTATTTGCCATTGAAAATTGAAATTTTGACTAAAAACACGAGTTTCCTTAAAACATATCTTCTTGGTCTAACCGTAAAGTAGTATCGTTAATAATAACACAAACATGCACAAGTTATGGAATTTTCAAAGGAACTATATTAGCCTATGTGCTTTTTGATTTCAGTTCACCATTTACTATGAGTATATTCAAAAGGGTAACATTGAGATAATCACAGGCCACGACCTTGGCCCAACTAACGAATTCGGTTTTTCAGTTGGGTCAAATGACAGCCATTTGAACACGTGTATTTTGACTTAAACATCACAAATGATGTCCAGTGACGCCCAATCCCGTTTTCCGTGTTTACATTGAATTTTGACGTGCGGTTACTTTTTAGTTGGGACATGGCCCAACCAGTGGAGGCCCAACTAAAAAGTGACCCAAATTATAAAATCCCAACCAGCGAATCCCAACTGTATTGAAAACTTTCATTTTTTAGAAAAGCTAAACATTTTACGACTATAACAAACATTTTGATTGGCACTGTGACGTCTCCCAAAAAGACTCCATTGCCATGTTTTCCGATGTTCTACAGAACATTTTTCAATAAATAAAAATTATGGAATGATTTCTTTACTTTTTATGAATGGCGCAAGAATTTACAGCAAGTATAATGAAAAGTCACACAATAAATCTTGAACGGCAAGGAGAAACGACATTTTCCTATTAACTACGAAGTTATTTCAGTATATAATTTAATATTTGTAGTAAATCAACTTCATGTGCAAAGACCATCCATTAAGTTATCAATTTATTGATATATAAAGGAAATAAAATGTAACTTTTCTGGCATAATTATTGCTCGGCTGAAAATATACTTAAAAATAATCGCACATTTTAAACTTTTGTATAACTCAATAACAACTTATTAGTATTAATAAAATAAATTATAACTAATATATAACATATAGATATGTACTATAAAAGCTTTAATTACGCTTTCATTACTTAATTTGTTATAGTATGTTATATAATGTTCATATAAGACATATATATTAGTTATACAGATGAAATTAAAAACATATTTTATGACTAGAACGATGTTTTATAAGACGCCATTTTTTGCGCTTTTTTGGGCTTATAAGCGTTAGAAAAATGGTAATGTATTCATTAAGAAATACATGATACTATGTTTTATATGTGCAATATAAGCTTGTATAAAACAAGTTATGTTGCTTGGGTCAACTGAAGTTGTGGAAGACCCTTGTGTGGCTGGTCCAGAGCTTCAATATCACCTGTTATTCTTTTTGAGTAACTGGATCATTCTAGAAGCCGATGGATCCTTTGACTTTCCTCAAAAAGAATCCTCTGCTATTGCTCCAAGTACGAGCCCAGTTCTGGCCGATGACGCTCTTCGACCATTTTTTAACGTCTGCCAGATGTAAAGTAGACCCTCGTGTCCGACACTGGCCAGAGCATCGGCTTCTGTGTTGCCCCTCATGCCGAAGTGGCCGGGGATCCAGCCGAAGGTGGTGCCGGGGACCATACCTGAAAGGATTCCCTGGATCCAGGGGTGTTTCGGAGTCTCAGTTTGAAGAGCGAAGTCCGTCAAGACCACGATTGGCTTGTTCGTCGGGAGGGTGGCCGCGACAAAAACGGCGGTGGCTTTGGCGGAAAAAAAATATTGCACTGGCAAGGTAGGCTGTCCGATTTGGCCATATTAGGTCCACAGACTCCAAAGCCAGCTCCTCAGCTGGAGACGGATTCGTCGGTATCATATCGTGTGACACAAGGTCAACATGCTTACCTTCCTCATACACTTCTTGGTGCACACCGCCACTGAATTTCCTTTCCGAATGGTGTGGATAAATTTAAGATGCTTACTGGATGGAAAGATCAGGTAAGTAGAATAAGGATGACTTTAACTAATTAAATTTGTAGAAAGTAACTAAGCTTATAATTCCCAATGTTTCAGTAACCAAAAAGCTCCTAGAGCTCAATAAGCAAGCTCTTTGCACATTTACTGTCCTAATCAGTGTTGGGAAATGTACGTTAAAACATTCTGATTATGTGAATATTCACATTTTATCCAGTCAAATTTCATGCACAAAACAAGCCGAAACAGTTTGCAAAAAAAATGTACGCGACAGTTTAATTACCTGTGGCGCAATGCCTCTAAAATGAGCCAGGAGTTATAAAATTAAACAAGAAACGGTTATACGTTGTGAACTCGTTTAATTTTTCAAAAGGACCTAAGTAACATTTTTTTTATAAATTAATTTGAATAGCGCAATCAACAGAACAACATGAAAGCTATTGATTGCAGTAGGGGAACTGTACCGGTTTTGGCCATGTTCCTAATTTGGCCAATTTTGCGAATAACTCAAAAAATAAAGCAATTCGGGAGGGTTTTATTAGTTCCAACAAGAGATATGTCCCTCACAACTCAACGCTGCTTTTAACTGATCGATTATTTGGGAAAAATATGTATTTTTTAGGGTTGGCCAAAATAGGCACTAAGTTGGCCAAAACCGGTGCACTTCCCCTATTAAAATTAATTCATGAAAACATGTTACTTAGGTCCTTTTGAAAAGTTAAGCGAGAAATTATTGTACGAAAACATTAATCGTGGGGAGAGAAAATAGAAAAAAAGCATGTGCTGACTGTCATCTGCTTGGCGTAACTGCTGCTGCGGCTGCCGTAGTTTTGATTTTTTTTTTTTTCATGGAAGAATGATTGGTAAAAAGAAATGTCAACCATGCCCGTCCCTGAGTCCTAATAACCGGACATTGCCCGAGTAGATATCATTTGGAAAATATTGGCCAAGTTCAGAATGATATTTGACGTTTCTGTAACATAGGACGTGAAACCTCGGAACATCTGGTTTGCAGTTGTAATACATTGTACAAGAGTAGATCTAAATTTCTAAATAGTGGTTTTATGCAACCAGGAGAAATTTGGACTGCAAATCCCGGAAAGGTAGTGGGTTTTATTTCAATTTTGCCGGACTGGGAAAAGACGCGTCTTAGGTTGTTTACTTGATGGTAATCAACCTACAAGATGCGAATAGTTAATAGTAATCAATAAACCGCGTAAATCTCATAATCCGCACAAAAAGTGAACTAGACCCTAAAATCGGCGTAGAAAAATCATTAAAAGAATCGCGTAAAAATTTTACAACAAAAACGCTCAAGAAATCCACAAACAACGTGTCACAATGTGATACAAAAAGTGAAGTATCATAAGAAAAAAAAAAGCTGTTCGATTTTGACAACATTCGATTTTGGCAACATACACGTTCCAAATGTGTTACCAGAATCAAACGGGGTCTTCAGTACGTTCAATTGCAAAAGCATCTACCATACTTAAAACCAAAAAACTGATCTTCGGTTACGCATGTAGATCGAATGGCCTTACTTCAAAGGTTTCACATATCGTGAACACGTTCTATTCTTGGTACTACAGAGAGCATGTACCATATTTGAAAACGGCAACTTATCTTTAACTACGCGTATAGATCGAAAGGCCTCCAGAACTGATGACCACGAGCATATGCTGTAAACGCATTCTATTCTTTGTACTAAAGAGAGCATCTACCATACTCGAAACTGGCGATCAGTTCCTTGGTTACCCATGCAGATCGAAAGGCCTTACTGATTTCTTGGATGATCAAGAACATATGCTATGAACACAATCTATTTTGCACTACATGGAGCATGTTCCATATTTGAAATCGGCCAACTGATATTTAGTTACGCATGTAGATCGAAAGGCCTTACTCCAGGGAACATTTTCTGTCTAAATACCAATAAAGTTTTTTTGAAAAGTCGTGAAAAAATGAATTTCAAAAAGGTCCTGGGCAATACGCCCCACCTTAACCAAAGACGTTTCAAAGCCCTTCATTAGTATTTTATCAATCCCATAATAAAAAGGTTACAAATTCTTATGCGCTTAACATCAAAAAACCAACATATGTCCATTTAAGCAGGTGTGAATTACATTTCAATATTTTCCATACAATTTGGAAGCAACTGCTGCAGGCTCGCTGCGCTTGTGTCCAGTTGGTGAGGGCATATCGTACTGGGGCGTTTTAGCCAGTGAAACATGTTTTCGAAAATCGTTACATTTTTGAAGATGGAAGCAATTTTATATCATATTAACCTCTGAGAAAAGTTATTTTGTTGCCCAACTGAGTGTTCCAGTGCAAGTTTTGCGGACAGTATGCTAGAGTCGCTCCAGAATAGTACCAAGACCAACTGATTTTGACCCTTAGTTTGTTATAGTTTTCTAGAAATCAAAGGGGGGGCATTTTGGCCAGGTGGGGCGCATTATACCGTCTTACCCTACCATACTTAAAACAGGATCTTTGTTCCTATGTGTAGAACTGAAGCCATTTCTAGGATAACTTGACGAGCTATCTGTGACCTTATGAAGAATAACTATCATATCGGTCAATTTCAAAAGTCTTCAACAAGTTTATTTTCGGTTCCAATTCAGAAGTATTTCCCAGTACAATCCCAGTTGGACCGCATAAAAATGGTTCTGTATGACATTTGCCAGAGCACCATTTGCCAGAATCAATTTGATATTTAGAAAGATTTTTGCCAGAATGGACCATATCCCAGAAAGCGATTCCCCAGAATAGACCATTTGCCAGAATGTACTATTCCCTAGAAATAGTAAAACTTGAAGTTACGATTATTCCACCAATACTAAATAATAGAAAAAGATTTATATTTAGAAGGGAATTTTGCATAACAGAGATTTGGCATTATTAACTAATGAAGGGATTCTCTTACATATTAGACAATTTTCAGAAAGATGGATACTATTTATCAAAAAATGCATGTGTAAGGAGTCGACTGTGATTGAGGTTATGTAGACAGTTCTCGGCTTTCAGTCTTAAGGCTCAAGGCGATGAAAATGGCTTTCTGAAAGATTTACCATCGGCGGTGTGTCGTCTGTCTCTTGGTGCTATGGGAGACGTCCGTCAAACGCGATTATCAACCAGTAGCTGAGACACCATGTGCTCTTAAGATCTATTTATCAAAAAACGTATCCCGAATAATGGCAACCAAACAATGGCTCTCACAACGGACTACTCTCGATGGACTCTACGAACAGACTAAGCTGGACAGTTCAAGTGCGTGTGAAGATCACCTCTGCGATGTCGGTAAAGAAGAGGTGGATTAATCGCAAGAACAACAATTAGATTACGAGAGTGTTAGTACAGGAATAGACGCTGTGCTACTATGAATTAGGACAGTAGTCAGTTTGGTCAATCAGCTCAGTGATGCCTTACGGGTAGGCTGACCATACGTACCGTATTTAACGGGACAGTCCCGTTTTTCAGACCTTATTGTGCTGTCCCGTCGTAATCTAAAAAATCCTCAATTTGTCCCGTTTTTCAGAGCTCCAAAATATAATTCAAGAAAAGTCAATATTTTAGGCAGGAATCTAAAACCAAATACAAAAAAGCGAACGAAACCCATCAAAAAAGTTTGAGATGTTATGTTTTCTATGCCGTTATGTATTTTGCATGGATTGACTTTTCTTACGGTTTTCAACAGTTAATGACAACAGATTACAACGGGAGATTTTTTCATGCAGTTTTATTTTAATGACTTTTTCTGCTTATTCCGTATGCATTAAAATTTGGTCAATTTTATTAGTAGAATAAATGGAACAAGTAGCTTAATAGTTGCTAGGCAAGAATATCCTGAAAATCACGTCATGCCTCAACGTCAATAAAATAAAGCGTTCTAATTTCCAGATTGTGTATATTTTCGATTTTTTTCTTGCGAAATAGTTAATTCTATTTTTTTAAATTCTGCTTTACCACATATTGTTCAATCATGATTCTTTTCGAAACATTAAGACCCATTCAACGTCTTTCTGAATAATTTTGAATATTTTAATATTCAAACTGTAAAAAAACAACCACATTACAAAATAAATTATAAATCAGCTGAAGAAAATCTAGTTTGATGTAATTTGTTTGGATTTCGGTTTATAGATCAAAAGCTTGTCTCCCAATTTCGCTTCTATATGTGTTGGCGGGATTTATGGTATTCTGTTGTAGAAAATTAGAATTTCAGGCCGATTTTAAATACAATCCGGCGGGAATCCGAGAGTCCGAGCTGTAAACCAGTCTGTAAATTAGTCAGGATTTGTTTAACTTTTCGCGACGAAATTGCATGGGTCCCGCCTTTTTGGAAGCACAACCCGACTAGAAGAGCATAACAGAAACTGAACACAATAATAACATATTGTGATATTTATAACTTATTTTGATACAATTTTGTTCTTAGTGGCCATTATCTTTCAAATGTTGTAACAGGATTTTATCATAATATGATTTAAAAATGCTTAACACCGAATTGCCCAACAGTAGGCAATTAAAATAGATGTAGCAAAGTCTTCCAGCCATATAGATATCACAACGCTGATATAATTTGCAAAGTTTGCCTTATTTATAATGTTGTTAGTTTCATGTTCTCGAAAAATATTCTTGTTCAGACAAAAACAAAAGTTTTGTATTGTTGATCACAATCTGGAGACCTATCATGAACTGTAAAAATTTGCAACTGCACAGAAACAATATATTTTGTATCTGATTCTGTTATAAATATCCAACCAAATATGTTATTTTTATGATAAAATTGTAACAAAATTTGATAGCTTTCTGTTTCCAGTAGTGTGATTTTTGATAGAAATTTAGATATTTTAACAAAATCCTGCACCACGTTTCTAACAAATTTTGTTATAAAAAATTAGTATAACATAATAACATAGGTTGATATAATTTTGATATTACCTTCTAGTCGGGATGGGAATAGAATCAATGGACAAGATTCCCGGGGCGCGAGCTACTTTGGGATTCCTGTTATTCATGAAAAAGGATTTTCAGCACGGGAATTCAATATTCCCACGCTATTGCTCTTTTCGCATTTGTTTCTTTCTTCTTGAAATTATTTTTTTGAAATTATGCCCAGACCGGCTTTAGGCCGGGTACCTTGACTATTTCTTGTTTTTTACAATTGTTCAGAATTGGACAAGTTTTTTATACTGATCATTAATAAAATCCTTAATGTATGTTTAAGAGTGGATTCCAAATTCCACATTTTTTTTCAAATGTTTAAAAAAATGTTCCTTCATGTTCTTGTCCGCGTCCCTTTGAAAAATGAAATATTTGTAGGTATTTTAGTATTTTTCCACAACTAATTTAATACAATAGGTAGTTTTTTTTCTAACTTCTTACACGGAAAATGAAAATTAAGCTCATGAATCTGGAAATTTCCATAGCTCTTGAATTTACTCACAAGATTTTTTGACATGTCCCGTTTTGCAAGTGCGTTTGTCCCGCTTTTTCACCGAAATGATCTGGTCAGCCTACTTACGGGCGAGCTAAAACAAATAAATAGAATTTAAAAAAATTCCTCGCCTTATTCCAGACGCAGACTTCATTTCAAAAATTGAATCAAATCTACATTGGACAATATTGCATTAAGTCATACTAGACAGCTATTTGCTTTCATTGAAGAACTACTTTTAATCGTTTAACCATCAACTATTTTTGAAGAAGGGATCACATCCACCATTATCTTAAACCGGGCAAGCGCCTTCTTTTGAAGAAGGGATGATATCCACCATTGATTTAATTCCGGCAAGCGCCTACTTTTTAAGAAGGGATCACATCCACCATTGCCTTAATCCGGACAAGCGCCTGCTTTTTTAGAAGTTATCTTATTCACCATTGCCTTAATCCTGGCAAGCGTTTTTCCAAAACGTAAACAATGCTTTAGGTGGGGATGATGCATAACGCACTATTAAAGAAAGCCAATTGTAAAACTTATTCTAGGCAATTCCTTGCTTTGTACTGTGCATAAACAGTTATAACTGTGCCAACTACCTGATATTATTACACAATTATTCATAAATACAATTATTGGATTTCGGTTATTTTCTCCAGTACGGGTTATTGGTGAGAATGTTTTGATTTTAGAGTTTCACTTATGCTAACGTAGAGCTACAAATCGAAAGCGCATCGCGACTAGAAGATCATATCAAAATTATATCAACACATGTTATTATGTTATACTAAATTTTTATAACAAAATATGTTAGAAACATGGTGCAGGATGATGTTAAAATATCTAAATTTCTATCAAAAATTACACTACTGGAAACAAAAAATTATCAAATTTTGTTACAATTTTATCATACAAATAACATATTTTGTTAGAAATTTATAACAGGACCAGATACAAAATATATTGCTGTGCAGTTGGAAATTTTTACAGATCGAGATAGGTCTTCAGATTGTGGTCAACAATCAGAATTTTTTGTTTTTGTCTGTGCAAGAATATTTTTCGAGAACTAACAACATTTCAAATCAGGCAACCTTTTCAAATCATATCAGAAAGGACTTAGCTACATCTATTTTAATTGCCTACTGTTGGGCAATTCGGTGTTAAGCATTTTTTCAATCATATTGTGATAAAATCCTGTTACAACATTTGAAAGGTAATGGCTACTAAGAACAAAATTGTATCAAAATTATAAGTTATAAATATCACAATATATTAAAATTATGTTCAGTTTCTGTTATGCTCTTCTAGTCGGGATGCCACCATTTGGCTACGGGTGCCCCCAGTATTGTCCAAAAAAGTCGCTATACTAATGGAAATTGTGAAAGAAAAATGATAGCTGACATAGTGTGGTTGTTATCCATTCATCTGATGTGCGAAAGTAGGTATGTTCATTCAGAAAACTCTTTTATTGGGCAAAAGAAAAACTCTAGCACAGCCAGCCTGCATAAGTCAACGCAAGATAATTGCCTTTAATAGTTTAAGAAGTGTATAAATCTAGAATTATGAAGCAGATATATGTTTGATACACGTTTCTATCGACTACAAATCGACGTATTATCGCTGAAATATTGATTAATTTGCGAGGTGAGCCAATGTTACATCCAGGGCCAACATTACCGCCGGTTACCCTACTTTACCGAAATAATATCTTGAATTTCTCCAGAAAAATCTAATAAATTTCACAGAAATAATAGCGGGCAGTTTTTTTTTCAAATAATTATTTACTTTATATTAATGATTTCTTGATCGCAGTATTCGACATGTAATCCAAAAACATCTACTTCCCAACATGCAATTAGGTCCAGGTATCACTTAATACAAGTTGTCCATATTACAAATGCTTGCTGTTTTGTTCAATCCTTTAATAAAACGGATGTGATGAAATTTGCATGAAAAGTTTAATCACAAGATGAATCATTGCACAAATGTACCATGCGTCTCCATATGCTTTTATGCTTGAACAGAGAAACATTTTTAGCGCCAAAAGTCAATATAATCAAGGCCGATTAGTAACCATTCTCAGTACCAATTAAATGAATGAATCTGTGAAGAAGAAATCTGAGTAAGTCATTCTATGTTTTGAATAGTCATGCGACGTTTGTCAAAATTCGGGCTGAACTTACTGTGAAGGTGAATATGTTATGCGTTATGCTCTGCCGGCCAGTATTATCATCTTTATCTTTCCACCATTTAAAAATGCTGTATTTCTTGTATTATTGTATTAGTTGACTTACCATTGAGAAATAAAATTTCTACCGGTCATCTTTTGCGAAATAAAACCCAGAGAATTATTTAATTTTTAAGTAAGTTTCGTTTGTAAAAAAAAACTTTTGTTCTGTTGTCAGAGAACTTCCTACAAACGTGCATAAATGATTCATATTGAGTCGTTGTCGAATGTAAAATTTTGCAAAGCGAACGAAGATGGATTACCTAACATTGTGCTATACCAAAAAGCAACATTCTTTGCTACCAGTGCACTAATTTTCCCTATCAGACCCTATCAACATAGCCCGGCTTACTGAAAATTAATTATCTATACGTTCTGCAAAGCTCAACTGACAAGAGGGTATAGTCAGCCGCCGTCCAAAAATTATCAGCCCACGCTTTCGCACTTGCTGCCTAACTGTCACCGCTGGTTGCTGCTGTCCGTCCCATAAGGCTCCAAATCGCTCCGACAACGGCCACATAATTATTCCGGAACAGCCCTCGCGTGGGCGTCGTGACATAGCCCTATCGCCAAATTTACGGGGCCATAGGAAAGCTTGCGCCATCATGGTTGTGACTACCAATACAATCAATTTCATCCAATACGTTACCGCTGAGAAAAAAATGGGTGGTAGCGGTAGTAGGAAGCTAGTCGGCAAGTCGGAACCCTCACAGATGCTGTTGGAAACATTTTGCCACATTTGAAAATTTCGGCAAGGATGGTCACAACCACTGAAAGAACTGTTTTCCCACACTGGCGTATGTAGTGAAGAGTAATGCAGTTCAAAATACCGGTAAAATGCATTAACCAAACGAATTCCGTTACTATTGTTCAATACTAGCTGATGTCTGCTCACAAAAAAATGAAAACAAGGTTAGCAAACGAACGTTGATTTCATTGTTTTTTTTTGCATCAGTGACGTTAATGTAACCATGGACAAAAGGTACCTGAAGGTTGGTAGGTCCCTATATACATCTTGACAAAAAATCTTTTGCATCTTTTGAAAAACAACGCACCGAACCACATATTGTGGAGACGCGTGGTACATTGTAAACCAGTGCATCGTAAAACGCGATCTCCGACAAAATAATCAAATTTCAAATACCGACTCATATTCTGGAAAATCGCTTTTAATTGTCGATTCCGCTGTTTATCTCTGCAATATTGATCATCTGTATGGAAAACCATGAAAAGCTTATGTTTAAATAGGCTAAAATACCAGTGTTAAGAATATGAATCATGTTCAGAAAGTGTGCCATATCAATTCACGATAACCAAACAACCAATCTCATCTCGTCTTGGAATAATAATAATGTATCTATTCCAAACTCGAGAATCAATAATATGTTGCACACGAAATATATTATTACTAGATGGCATATCAACTAGACACGTTATTGCAAATGAATCAATTAGAACCAGCTGGTTATCCCTGCTGAAAGCTCCGAAAATCAACTACTACATAGCCAACCAGTATCTGTGAAAAAAAGTTTTTCCAGAACGAACGAGCGAGCGGTTCGAGTGTGTGTGGGCCGAAACGAATTCAGTGAAGAGAAGCGCAAACGTCAGAACTCGTTTCTAGTAAAGCCGTGCGTTTTCCTATGGAGTGGGGTTCTGAAAATTTTGTGAATGAAAATTCTGCTACGGAAGTACACACCCAGCCCAGCCACTCACCGTGACCTCATCGTCGACTTGGAGGGTTGAGTTGAGTTATCGACTTCTGCCGACCATATGGTTGTCCAAAAATGAGTCAGCTTTGCATAAATGCGTCTCTGCTTGAAGCCGGTTTTGGATGATGCTGTTTTCCAATGGATATTATCACACTTGAGTCACCTGTCTTACCGACAGGGCTATCAAAACAGATTCTTTTTGGTCAATTACATAACTTAAAACATGTGGAATATTGATACAGTTTATGTGTTATTAGGTGATAGATTGCTTGTTTTAGGAGGTGTGGCAGAGCAAGGTTTGGGAAAAGAAAATCGAAATGCCAATACCTATTTCATAGAAAGGTTCGCATAATATAATGTGTTTCATAACACATACCTCCACGTGGAAGCAAAGGGACCAAATTGGTTCGCAGAATGAATGGGAACAGCAGATATACGGTTATTCGTTGTCAAAACATCCGATGCCGGGATGGAACTTTTCAGTAAATTTATTTGGAAATGTTTTTCCACAACAAATACAAACAATTTAGTCAAAAACAATAAAGAAGAAGAAGAAGTAGATCCTACAGTGGATACATGATAGCTACGATAGTAAATAGTTATGAATATTTAGTGGTTTATTACGTATCAAATAGCAAAATGTTTCTACATATACATTTAGTTTCGGATATTACGCGTTCGTTTCATTTCTTTTGGTATGGTCAGTGCGTAAATGCGTGTAAAGCAACAGTGTGTGATACGCCATAGGTTAGCATTGTAACGGTATGATCCGATATTCGAGCTATATGTCCTGCCACTGCTGTTATCAGATTCTAACGATATAAACGATGCATGGTTCCACTATGTAATGTTTGATTCATTTCATTCTCCGTGTACGCAGCACTTTTAATTCAAAGGCCCAGAGCGCAAAGAACTTATGTGCGTTTTACAGCAAAACACCTTTGAGGTATTAAAGACAAACCACCCGGAATCCAAAACTAACAACATTCGCGTTTCAAAGCGCACCCCATTCAACATGGAAGCCACGCACAACTGTCATTTTCATTATTCCGGAATAAAAAAATGACAGTTGAGCTTTCCGTTTTGAATGTGGTGCCCTTGAAAACGCGAGTGGTTTTAGTTTTGAATTCCGGAAGGTTTGTCCTTAACGTTCCCTCAAACACACGCGACGCGACTACTGCCGTCGCAAGGCGACTGCGATTCTGTCACCGATGGTATGGAAGCATAAATGGAACACTGCATGCAGCGACCCCGCGATAGAGTCACGGCGATAAAATCGCTTAGGTTTGGTGGAGCCTTTCACTTACAATGCACCAAGCGTCTCCACGCTATAAAACGTAGTGCGTTGTTTCCCCAGGAAAAGCCAGGGTAGACATTTTCGTTCATGTTTTATTCCTTTACATGCGCCAACATAAAATAAAGAGACCATCCATAACGTTCCTAGTACTAAGAACAAAATATTGTACAACAAAAAAAACGTTTAAACATTTAGACTGGACACCCACTGCAGTGTGCCGAACGCAACTACCTATCTATTACGAAATTATATACGCTACTCGCCACCAGACGACATATTAAATATGAAGCTGATTGCCTGTCATGATATTTCTACGAGTTGATCTGCTTGTATCGTTTTAACAGTTACCAGTGAGGCTAAGCACACAAACTAATCAACCATCTCAATCTCGTCACCAGCGATACAAAATCTAGGTTGTTGTCTAACATTCTCAGAAGCAATTTAAATTTCCCTGTAGCTTCATGATGTTGCAGGCAATGCAGGTTTCCTCCAATGGAGGACCTCCATCTTCTCGAAGTTACGTGCCATAATATCTATCACTGACGACGGTGGAGCCAAGAGGCTCATCGGACCTTGTAGAAATCGTACTACTTGTGCCAATCTCTGCGTTAAAATAACAAGCAGGAAGGTTCATCAACTTGCCGTAGTCCTCTCTACGTTCCAAAGGAGCTCGAGAGCGATTCTGAAACCTGAACTAATTCGTCGATTGAAAATTCCTAGCCCCTATAAATAAGCTGGTCGTTCATCAATTGTTGCATTTCTGCAGAATCAGACGTACTATAAACACCTAGTCTGCGGTAGAGCGCTTTCCCAAGAAACTGAACCTGCTGCTGCCCCACGAGTGCCATGTAGACAACGATCAGCAGTAAGATCGCGCAGTAATTGCGGTAAGCTTATCTCCCTTTTTGTAGGATGAACACACGACACCTTCAAGTCACTTATGAGGTTTAGATAAAGGTTGCAAAACAGGAAGTTTACCCTCGATGACAGATGCAACAATCTCTCGTATAACGGACAATTCATGGTTATTGAGCAGCCAGCAGCATGCCATGACTCAACCTTTTCTCCCATCCACGGCATGCATTTATCTCCATATTTGTTCCATATTTGATTAACACTATCATCCTTATTTGCTATTGTGTGACCCCAAATGGCCGGAGCGAATTGTTATGACCGCAGCTCTCCGTGGTTGCGTGTGCACGCCACGGAGGTCTGACCAGAAGAGGACGAGTCATGGCTTGCTGCGCACTGATCGACACGCTGAGGTGTTAATGTATAATCACACGCTGATGGTAATATACTCAAACCCCACAGCTATGATACAATTTTAGTTATTATGAATGCATTTCTCGCCTAACTTTTCAAAAGGACCTAAGTAACATTTTTTCATGATTTAATTTGAGTATTGCAATCAAAAGCTTTCATATTGGTCTGTTGATTGAAATATTAAAATTAAATCAAGAAAAAAAAAGTTATTAAGGTCTTTTTGAAAAGTTACGCTAGATTTCTATTCAGTTAAGATTTTTCATCTGGTTGAATCGAACCATGTAGGAATTACAATGTTTTAAACTTAAACTAAAATTAACCTAATAAAAACTGATTACCGTCGTGTGGGGCTTCTTTTGACTCGGGGGGCTACTTTGAATTTTCGATTTTTCGAAAAAGTTAAACGAGAAAAAATATCAAATTTGCAACAGGAAGTTGCCATCCAAGTATCAACAAGACACCCAAATTGTGATAATGAAAATTGATAGTGATTCACGTTATAATTCTTGTTTCAAAATGTCCAAAGTAGCCCCCGATGTGTCAAAAGAAGCCCCGCACTATGGTATACAAGAAACTGATCTCTAAAACGATTTCTGTCTAAAATTTGAAATTATTCTATTGGACATTTGTTGCAATGTCTCAATATTAGGAATTCTATGAAGTTCATTGGTACTATACCACGGTTGCAACTTCAGAATCATTTTCAAAATTTTATTTAGTAAACTCTGAAGTGCCTTCTTTCTGGTATTGCAGCAACTAGTCCATATTGGCACAGCATACAACATGGCTGGTCTAAAAATTTGTTTGTAAATCAAACATTTGTACTTTAGACAAAGTTTTGATTTTCTGTTTATAAGTGGATATAGACACTTAAATACATTGTATACATTTGACTTGAATGCCAAATCTAGCAGAAGTCCTAAAAATTTAGCTTCGCTAGACCAATTAATTGGAACCCCTTTCATAGTGTCAATATGTCTAAGGTTTCAAATAAGAAGCTCTCGGCTTATGTGAGAAAATTATTTCTCTGTATCAAGAAGAGCAACTCCAGCTGAATATCCTTCAGATTTGTTGAGTCGAATTAACTCTTAATAACTGATGAGTGGTTGAATGCCCATGGCGAAAACCAAATTGCTCATCAGCAAAAATAGAATTGTCAATAATATGAACCATCATTCTATTTAAAATAATCTTTTCAAACAGTTTGCTTATTGAAGAAAGAAAACGGATTGAGCGATAACTAGAAGCTTCAGCTGATTTTTTGTCCGGCTTCAAAATTGGAACAACTTTGGCGTTTTTTTATTTACATGTCTGGGAAGTATACCAATTGAAAACATTTGGTGAATAAATTAACCAAAAAGAATAAGGAGCTCCCAGGAAGTTTTTTGAAAAGTATGTAGAAAATAGCATCATCACCTGTGGCTTTCATATTTTTAAATTTTCTAGTTATAGATCTCACTTAATCCAAACTAGCTCCCAACGAAGAGCAGAAACATTCTCTTGATTGAGAATGTCTTCGAAGCTCCGTGTAACCTGATCCTCAATTGGACTAGTGGGACCTAGACTACAATTATGGGCACTCTCAAACTGCTGAGAAAGTTGTTAAGCATTTTCGCCATTTGTTAATAAAATTCTATTGACTTTTGAGGTTTTCAAGAATTTTCGCTAATTTCCAAAAGAATTTCGTTAATTCCCAAAATGGAAATCCGTTAAAACTAAATCAATTGTTGAAGGATTTCGACTTGAAGAACAACAAGTTGATATTGGGATATTGAATAGTATAATATCCCGCAGAGCAATCTTCAAATAAAAAATTACCATTGGAATTGCTTTGAGCATTATTCCATGAACGGTGTTTGGCATTGGAGTCACCAATTATATGGGAATTTTACTGCCCATTGCACTGGAAATGCAAGTAGGCAGCAATAAAAGAGAATTGTCCAGGTTTGAGTAAGTTTCAAGAAGGGGTGGTAATATGCCCTAGCTAAGCAAATACTATTCTAATGTTTTAACTGTAACTTTTTCATAAGTATTTTTATCTCATGCAACAGTCAAACAATATACCAAGCAGATGACATCTTAAATTGTTGAATATCTACATCATATTGATAAAATTCACAATGAAAAAAAGTGGTGATATTTTGCTGCCGGAAAATCATTAGGCAAAACGCCTTTTAGCTTGCAGCTCATAAGGAACAGCGCACCACGTAAAGTCAATGTATACTTCTCTCCACGAACAGCCTAGATAGCCGTGTGGTGTCGGCAGCTGGTTATCTGGCTAAGAATAACATTACGGATTGCCTGTTCCAGTGGTAAAAGTCCACCATACAGGTGACCCCTAATTCTCGGTGTGATACGGCTTTATGCTTACCGTGCCTACGAATGAATGGTTAGGGGGGTCTAATAAGAACCTAACCGCAAACGGAGCCTGTGAAGCACCAGGGCCCACTTCACAGTATTTAGCCCTCGCTGCACTAACCGGAGCTATGGCGTAGTTGACTTTTTGCTTCTCTGAGATAATCGGCTACTCTTATTCAATCTCAACGTGAGGTTAAATAAGGGTGGGGTTATGAATATGTGTTTTACTTAGTTTTTCAACAAATTGTCACCTATATGGATTCGCATTATGCGTTTTTTACAATGTACTTTGTGTTTGTTACCTATATGGATTCGCATTATGCGTTTTTCACAGTGTACTCTGTGTCTCGTCCTTGACGTTCGGCTTCGGCTACTCTTGTTCAATCTCAACGTGAGGTTAAATAAGAGTGGGATTATGAATATGTGTTTTACTTAGTTTTCCAATTGTCACCTATATGGATTCGCATTATGCGTTTTTCACAGTGCACTCTGTGTTTCGTCTTCAGTTTTTTTGGGACACCTCTCTTTAGTCCCTAGCTTAATGCGTGTGAGTCTACATAATTAGCTTTCCTATAAATGGTATATCATATGCATTTGCATTGTGTGACTTATCCAGTATATTTTATGCTTCGCGTTTCATTGCGTTTTGCATAATGCATCGTATATTGTATGTATTATTGATTGTATCCTCCTTCTCGAGAAACCTGTTCCATTCTCCTTTTCAACTTCACTTCCTCTTCCTTTCCCTTTTCACTTCCTTTTCCGTCAGGTAATGATGATGATGAGAAAGGGCAGTGAAGGCGATGGCACAAATCTCCCAAATTGAGGAGAACGTGCCTCCTGAGCCGACGTTCTGATACCTGATACCTCATGCAACAGTCAAACAATATACCAAGCAGATGACATCTTAAATTGTTGAATATCTACATCATATTGATAAAATTCACAATGAAAAAAAGTGGTGATATTTTGCTGCCGGAAAATCATTAGGCAAAACGCCTTTTAGCTTGCAGCTCATAAGGAACAGCGCACCGCGCGTCGCAAATCAGCATTCTAGTATGAACAGTGCGTGTAAACGCGTAGTACATTGTAGGTTAGTCCCAGCAAAAATGGAAATGGAAAATTTTGATTTTTCCTGCTTTCCTATCTGTTATTTTCACACTTTTTTATGCCAAACCTAGGGGAAGGAGGGGCAATATTCCCTAGCTAAGCAAAGACTGATTTAATGTCTTAGCTGTAACGATTTCCATTGGTATTTTTACCTTATCCAACAGTTAAACAATTTAGATAGCCGATGCCAATCAAAAATTGTAGAAAATCTTTATCATATTGATAATATTCACATTTCAAAAAAGTGGTGATATTTCGTTGCCGGAAAACAGCGTCAGCTCTTTGGGAACAACGCACCACGTGTAGGCGAATCAGCATTCTGGAATGGACAGTGCGTGGAGACGCGTAGTACATTGTAGATTAGTCTCCCTAGGGCGTTTTGCATCGCCGAAATGTTAGATGTTTCATCAAAATGTGGAAAATTTCGGTTTTCCAACCTTGCTATCTTTTATTTTGCAACTTTTTTAGTCTAACCTACATATTTTTTGGTCTAGTTTTATTACGGCCATGCCAAATACGGTAAATATGAGGGAATACCCAAAAGGCATTTAGGGGGCCCCTTCTTCTACAATATGGCCAGTCTAAAATACCTCCACACTGTTTGTGCTATTAACTAGGGGTGCTCAAGTAATGATTTGAGTTTAGTCAAACTAAATACATTGTGAAATGTAACAATTGGAATTGGCCATTAGAGTGCCAATGGGGCCCTCCTTAGCCGTGCGGTAAGACGCGCGGCTACAAAGCAAGACCATGCTGAGGGTGGCTGGGTTCGATTCCCGGTGCCGGTCTAGGCAATTTTCGGATTGGAAATTGTCTCGACTTCCCTGGGCATAAAAGTATCATCGTGCTAGCCTCATGATATACGAATGCAAAAATGGTAACTTGGCTTAGAAACCTCGCAGTTAATAACTGTGGAAGTGCTTAGTGAACACTAAGCTGCGAGGCGGCTCTGTCCCAGTGTGGGGATGTAATGCCAATAAGAAGAAGAAGTGCCAATGGAACGTATGGGAAAAAAATTCTCATCGAATTTCAACAAACGACATTGCTCACAAGTTTCATTACCCCAAAACATGACCCCATGCAAAATTTGAGCTCAATCGGACATGATTTAGGGGTGCCTAAAATTCATCAAACTTTTGAAATTTTTACCCATGAAAATTTTCCCAAGGGGGGACCAAAGGAAAAGTCGGAAATCGAATTTTTGTTTTCGATGCCAAATGACTTAAAATGCATGAAACATCGAGATCTGATGTTACTTCAAATTTTTTTATCGATTTTTTTCTTTTAGAACATTTTTGGGATTCTTAGAACATTTTTGGGATAATTTCTTTCTCACTAGGTTTGCTTTGTTTTTTTGATGCCAAAAGACTCCAACTTGTTCTTCGGTTTACTCTTCACGGATACAAATTTCATCCATTTGCTTCAAAAATATACATGTTTATTTCCAAAATGGTTATATGTTTGAATCAAACATATTGATTTTTGAAACCAAATTATACATACACTAGTGGGCAGCTCCTCGCTCGCTCTTGCAAAAGTAAACAAAAACTCGAGTTCGGATCGGATCCGATCGGAAGTCAGCAGAGGAGCAGGAGCAAGAGTGGAATCATATGTTTTCTTGCTTCCAAATTGATGATAAGGATGTTTTTCAGGTACAGAAAGGTAAGTAAATGAAATATGAAGGTTTGGAATTGTGAAATCTGGTAGTCAAATGCTACCAGAATATGAAAATTGGTATAATTGATAAGAAAATAATTTGAGTGGTCGAACCAAAACAATAATATCCATGTTTGCTTAAAACATTTAGCTGGTTAGGAATATAGGAACTACTTCAATCGACTACTTCAATCGACGTATCAATTGATAGATTCAGTAGTGTTTATACATCAGATTTAATCGGGGTAATGGTTGGTAGATAATATTTGCTTAGAGTATTTGTTTACCTATATAAGTGCTGTAATTATTCGACAAAAAAATAGTTAAAGGGTGAATATTTAGTTAGTAAGTTGCAAAGCTTAGTGCAACAATGACAAATATGTGTGTGCGCAAATAGTATCGCTCACTTTTTTGTCCTCAATCAACAATCGCAACAAGTTTCGAAGGGGAATCCTGCTTCCTATTAAAAAATGGCCGGAACGGAGTACGGGCTCAGAGGTAATGGCCAAAATACATTATTTTATGCTCTTTGTTCAATATTAGTGTCAGTGTTATTAGTGTGAAATTTGTTTTATTAAACTAGTTCCTCATTACAGTTTTGGAGACGGAAATAGCAAGCCATGGTAAAATACAGGCGCAAAACTTTCTCCTGTCGTCGAAAAATAAAATAGGGTAAGACGGTATAATGCGCCCCACCTGGCCAAAACGCCCCACTTTAATTTCTAGAAAACTATAACTAACTAAGGTTCAAAATCAGTTGGTACCTATGCATATTTGTAAAACCATCATCCTATGTGAATATGAGAGTATTTTTTTATTACGTAATAAAAATAATAGAAAAATACAAAAAGTTACAGTTTTGATGTAACTTTCAATGTTTGTTTGCTCAACATTCTGGAGCAACGCTAGCATACTGTCCGCAAAACTTGCACTGGAACACTCAGTTGGGCAACCAAATAACTTTTCTCAGTGGTTAATATGATATAAAATTGCTTCCATCTTCAAAAATGTAACGTTTCTCAAAAATATGTTTCACTGGTCAAAACGCCCCAGTGTAGGCAGGACGATATGCCCTTACCAACTGGACACAAGCGCGGCGAGCTTGCAGCAGTTGCTACCAAATTATATGGAAATTATTGAAATGTAATTCCAACCTATAAATGGACTTATGTTAATTTTTTAATGTCAAGCACATAAGGATTTGTAACCTTTTTATTATGGGATTGATAAAATACTAATGAAGGGCCATGAAACGTCTTTGGTTAAGGTGGGGCGTATTGCCCAGGCACCTTTTGAAATCCATTTTTTCACGACTTTTCAAAAAGGCTTTATTACGTGTTATCTATCTATTCTTCTTTCTTTTCTTCTTATATATAAAAACCAATCTATGTATGTATGTTCGCTAACTACTTCTGAACCACTTGGCCGATTTTAACCAAATTTGGTACAGACATTCTCTATCCTCAGGGGAAGTTAACAAAGGGGTGGAATGGTCATGTAGAAAAGGGGGTCGGGTGGTGGGAGGGGTTTTGTTCAGAAAACGAACAATTATGTGTAACTTTCAACTCCCAGGACCGATTCCAACCAAATTTTGTACACATATTCACTACGAGGAGGCAATCATATGGGAGGGGATTTTGGAAAGGGGGAGGGGTCTGGAGGGAGGGGTTTTGTTTATAAAACGGGTAATTCAAAGTAAATTATGAACCCCTGTACCGATTTCAACCAAATTTGGTACACACATTCTACATCATAAGGAAAAGATAACAAAGGGGGTGGGATGGTCATTGGGAAAAAGGGGAGGGTACAGGGGGAGGTGTTGTCTTTGGAAAACGAGCAACTCAGTGTAACTCCCAACCCCAGGACCGATTTCAATCAAATTTTGTACACATATTCACTATGAGGAGCCGATCGTACGGGAGGGAAATTTGGATAAGGGGTAGGGGTCTGAAGGGAGGGTATTGTTCAGAAAACGGGCAATTTAGTGTAACTTCTGAACCCCTGTACCGATTTCAACCAAATTTGGTACACACATTTTCTATCCCTAGGAGAAGATAACAAAGGGGTGAAATGGCCGTTGAGAAAAGAGGAAGGGTAAAGGGAAAGCGGTTGTCTTTAGAAAACGGGCAATTCAGTGTAACTCCTGACCCCCAGGACCAATTCTAAGCAGATTAAATGATTAAATCATTCAACTCTATGATTAAAGATTATGATTAATAAATTATAATTTTTTAAAATGATGACTGATAATGATTAATGATTAAATTCATTTTTGACAATAATTAACGATTATGAATAATGAAAAAACCGTTGGATTATGATTAACGATTACCGATCGTGATTAAATGTTGACACACTATGTGTATGGTTAATGATTAACGATCGATATGATTAATGATTGATGATTATGAATGATCAAATTGCATAGTGATCCATAATCGAGTAACCTTTATTCCAAATTTTAAAAGGTATGATAATTATATGATAATGATTCAAGATTAATAAATAAAAGCAAGGTATGCAATGATCCAATGTTCCAGCATAACTTCTGAACCCATTGACCGATTTCAACCAAATTTGGAACAAACATTCTTTTTCTTAAGAAGGCGAAGATGACAGGGATCGATCAACTCAACACTTCATCGAAATCATGGTTTGCCCAGAGAAAAGCAATGATTAAAGTGTTTCCTTCTGGACGGTAAATGTGATCATTTCTTTAAAAATAGACGTTTTTCCGGAATAAGGCATCGGTGTATGTTTTTCCTTCTTTAGAAATAGACGTTTGCCCGGAATAAAGCGATTTTGGGTTTGATCCCATTTTCAAAATCAGTCAATGTTTTCAAATGTAATCTACCTTCTTTTAATCAAATGATGAAATATCAATAAGAAAACACAATTATCCTTTTGACCTATTCCAATTCCGATGGTGCAAAAAACTGCGAATTAAACTGGCAACTCCGAGCAAGGCCGGGTACATACAGCTAGTCTGTAATATTTTTATATGACTACTCATGGGCAATACATTTGCGACTTCCTGGACTATCAAATAACACAAAGTTTGCATAAATTGCGTTGAAAACTAAAAAGTTATCAAGGAATTGCCTTAGGGGGGGCATATTATACCGTCTTACCCTAAGTGAAAAAAGTAAAAACAATATTTCGAAAATGAGAAGATCCAAGACCGGAACTATAAACATAGGAGCTCGCCGCCGTATGAATGAAGAGATGCTTGGCTCAGGAGAATCCCATTCCGTGAATCTTCGGGCAAACCAAATTTCGAGAAATTGGAGGATACTGCGAACGTTTCCTCCAAAAATGAAGAGGCGGATTTCGGCATTGGAAATGCGAATGAACATCTGATAAAACAAGCACCCCTTTTATTGGAACCATCTCAAACTAGACAACACGATGTTCTCCATTACCGCACTGCTTCAATATCGGATGTAATCTAGGGCATATTCGGCAACAATTCATCTGTACATACAAGTAAGACCCATCCAATTTATTCTCCAGATTTCCTTATCTCCGCTAATCGGAGATAATAATTGCTTTCGGATTATTTTTCTTTTATATTTCTTGCTCTTTTTGTGTATGAGCGCTGTTAACTGGAGATTCATGAATATGGCACTGTGTTAATAATAGATTCGATGTCCCTAGTGCTGTTGCCTTAAAGACTGCTTTAAACTGAATCGGTTACCGATGCATATATACATGTACTGCGTGATGCTAAAAAAACAATGGTTTTGTCCATGTTATTAAAAACTGATTATATAGCTCATCAGTCAAATGTGATATAAATGCGCATTTTATTCCAACTTAAATAAAGGCCGAACAATTGATAATAGGCCCAAATTCTGTAATTCGAAATCTACCTCATTGATTATTGTTTTTTCAAGAATATTAAGACAGTCTGCTTCTTGACTTCACAACTGTGTATTATTTGTCAGATTATCCCTGGATCACGTCACGTACACACAAAAAAAAATCGTTGGTAAAATTAAAAGAAACGTTGGTAAAATTAAGAAAATTAGTTAGTGATTTTCAGTAGAAAGTATAGAATTGTTAAATCTACCAATGCAAAAAATGTCACCTCGGCAAGACGTTTGACAGGGACAACATTTTCAAAATAACATTTTCCTTTCAAAATGAATGGTGAATTTTACAATTGAATCAACCCGTGATACTTTTAAAACGACTAGTTGTATCCACTCTCAATTTCACAGGCGTATTTTAAATTTTAAATTGCCAAATTAAAAACAAAAACATTTAGAATTTGTTTTTTTTTTCTTTAGAATTTGTTATTTTATTATCATTTTAATCATTAATCATTATTCGGCCTACTTCCTATACTGTTTACATCTTTTAAAATCAGAGTTGCGTTTCGGGATGGTGGCGGCCAATTTCTTGTTGGTTTCATAAGTTGTTCGGCGTTCCGACGGGATTTCGTCGTGAAATTTCTATCTCCTGTCGCCGTCGGATGTGATCTTAGTAACAGCTAACAGCTTGGATCTGGCAACAAAATTAAATATGAACGTCTTTAATTTTTCTAAAACACTATCAGTATGATGAAAACTCACGAAAAGAAAACGCAGTCATGCCAAATGTAACGTCGAGTACTGATAGCCGGACACTCGATAGAAGTTAGGTGCTATTTTTTGCGGCCAGTGAACATCTACGACGATCTATAATAAAAGAAAATAAATACCATGAAGTTTACATTGCAAAGTCGAGCGTCTTGAAATATTTGCCTATTTACATTCATTTCGTCGAAGGAAGGTCCTGAATCTTGAAGCACTTGATTTTCTCTTGAAACGCCGGGAGTTATTTTTCGAGCCGACGTGTTGACAGCACGTTTGGTTGCCAGAGTATTTTTCATCCATATCCAGTGTTGCCAAACCAAGAGAATGAAAAGATTTAATTTAAGAAATTTTTACCCCTTAGTTCAAAAATTTCCGCATTCAATAGTACAATGTTTCATTGACAAAAAATCTTTGAAATAGAAAGTTTTGTTCTCAGAGTAAATGTTTCGTTACTCAAAACTACAAGTAATGAACAACTTTAAAATTGAAAGTGCGATATTCTCAAAAGCACAATTTTTTTTCTCTCTGTGTACAATCGCAATTAAAAACGTTTGGCCTGGAAGATGTTTGAAACTGTATTTGTAATTGAGTTTTGCGGCTAATTAAAATCTCCCCTTGTTTTTTTACAATTTACGAGAAGTTTTTAAACGGAAACCGGAGACAAACGGAACTCGGATTTCTTGGTGATTTTTTCTTTCGTTTCTTCATTTTTACTCCTCTTTCACTTTTCGCGAAAATTTGTGGTAAGCAATTTCAATAAATTGTGTTTTGACGGGAGTAATTAAAAAACGATTCCAAGCACGGCAAATATGCAGGATGTTGTAAGTAAAAATATAGTTAACTTTATCGTCATACGAGTTTACGCTTGTTTTTCATCGCTTTAATTTCTTTTTCTTTTACTCGTTCCAGAGAGCGAGTAATGGCGCTTAAACCTAGGCCTATATGTACATTGATGTACATAAGTATTCGTCATGTTTTCATAGTCATCTATCTGAATTTATGCGAATTTTTTTTGCCCATCAGTGTATAAGCCAGGGCACTAGACTAAAAACTGTGTCCCATCCCAAGACGTCGAGGACCCAAGGAGTGTACATTAATCTTCTTAGCAAAGTCACTCCCAACGATTCGTCATTCATCTTTCTCCCTAAATGTGAAACGGTTGGTACGGCTGTCCCGTCTTCCTTTCGTAGATTCAAAACTCTTCGTTGATCATGTTATTTATTACTAAATAATCTGATTGCCGGGGAGTTCTGGATTTTCTCCCAAATTCAAATGCTAAGACAAGACAAGACAAGACATTGTGTCATATTTATGATATGCTGCAAATATTAATGCAGACAAGAAAATGCTCGGGAATACAACCGACATTTCCAGGATGCTTTTCAATACTGGCTGTGCATGTGCTAAGACAAGACAAGACAAGACAAGACTAGCACGCTCGAGAAGTCAGCACACAAGCGATCAAATCAACGGATAGCTAGTTCGGCGGAATTAGGCCACACATTTGGCGATCCTGCCAGGTTGTTCCTGGTTGGAAATTATTGTTCTGTAAGTATCCTGTGGGCGTGATTGGGACATTTTTTTCTTCGGTTTCGACTTGTGATGTCGAAGGGAAGATCGCCGGAATAAATGATATGATTTCTCATCGGTTTCGACTTGTAGTGTCGAAGACGCTCTGGAAGAGCGTCGGATTGAATTATTTGCTCATCGGTTTCGACTTGTGATGTCGAAGAAGCTTTGGAAGAGCGTCGAATTGAATGATTTGCTCATCGGTTTCGACTTGTAGTGTCAAAGACGCTCTGGAAGAGTGTCGGATTGAATGATTTGCTCATCGAAGAAGCTCTGTAAGAGCGTCGAATTGAATGATTTGCTCATCGGTTTCGACTTGTGATGTCGAAGAAGCTCTGGAAGAGCGTCGAATTGAATGATTTGCTCATCGGTTTCGACTTGTAGTGTCGAAGACGCTCTGGAAGAGCGTCATATTGAATGATTTGTCCATCAGTTCTGACTTGGGATGCCAAAGACGCTTTGGAAGAACGTCGGTTTTGGTTTGTGATGTCGAAGGCACTCTGGATTGAAAAATGTGTTGTTCCTCACCGGTTTCGACTTAAAAAAGTCGAAGTCGCTCAGTAAGAGCACCAGCATAAATGATTTATTTCCTCATCTGTTCTGATATCTGATGTGATAAGCTGCTGTTGTAGAGCACCGGATTGAATGATTTGCCCATCAGTTTTGGCTTGTGACGTCGAAGACGTGGAAGAGCGCTGAAATAATTTATTTCAGAAAAATATATTAAGCTCTTTTAGTGGAATGTATTCAACCGTCTAAGAATAATTAAGTACTCTCCATTTAATTCCACCAATTATTTTCGATATCTTTGCAGATACGTATTTCGATTCACAAGTTGTGGTCGAAATACGTATCGGCAAAGATATCGAAAATAATTGGTGGAATTAAATGGAGAGTGCTTAATTCTTCTTAGACGGTTGATAATTTATTTGTTTTCTTATCGGTTTGGCTTAAACGAGTTTAAATATCGAAAAAACTCTGAAGTAGCGTCGAAGCAAATGATTCGTTTTCTCATCGGTTTCCACTTGTAATGTCAAAGGTACCAGATTGAATGATTTGTTGTTCTTGTCAGTTTCGATTAAACATGATTTGTTTTTCAGAATAAATTATTTGTTTTCTCATCGGTTTTCTGCTTGTTTTGTCGAAAGTAGAGATGGGCGCTCCGCTCAGGAGCTGTTCCAAAGATTCGCTTCCTTACGTTGAGCTGATGAACCATGGATCTTTTTTAAAGAAGCTCAGCTCAGCAGTTCACTTTAAATTGATGAAATCATTGTCAAACACGCGCCTAGAGAAACTCCCTCGAGCGTACGCACTCGAGTACGCGCGCTGTTGTATTTTGTACAGCACAAACGAAAATACCACGCTCGCGGTACACAACACAAGCGAGCTTGTATGAGCCTTCCAGTCCAGTACCACGCACGTGCTGATCGTTTATTATTTACACCTCAAGCACCATCAAGCCAAGCGACAGCACCATCTAGCCAAGCAACAGAAATCATTCTGCTGCAGAAAGGAAAAAGAAACACACAAGCAAAAATAATCTAGCTTGCCGCCTATTTCTTAACCCATACCCACATACTGGGCGCTACGAACGGACACACAAAAGATACCTAGTAGTGCGGTAGCGAACGAACCGTACTATAAGCAAAAGATCCGAAGATCCGAACAACTCTCAGTTCCGCTCATGTCGTCGTCCAGCTCGAAATTGCTGTGACATGGAAGCGAGAGCTGCACCACCAGCTCAGATCCGTGCGACACGGATCTCGATCCGGATCAGTCGCGACCGATTCTAGCGAGCGAACCGTGTGGTTCAAACGAACCGAACTGGGAGCTGTGTCTTGCACGGAGCGGATCTTTTACTTGCGACGGGTTTTCCCGCCAGCATACTGCTACATGTGCACTCGGTTTGTTTGTAGCACCGTGCTCTGTATTTTTTTACTCTCTTGTTTTTATTTCTCTCGCATTTCGGGAACCAATATCCAGTTTTCCGCGAGCGGTAATGGCCGCCAGCTTGCCTGCGGGCTAGTCTCTGATTTGACGTCTGTGGAGGGCAACTGCACCCACCGCTCCGAGCATTCTGACCAATGTGGCATATCAAAGGTGCGGATTCAGTGAATTCAAGCCTGCTTATATGCCACATTGATTAAAATGCTCGAATGGTGGGTGCAGTTGACCTCCAGAAACGTCAAACCAGAGACTAACCCGCAGGCATGCTGGCGGCCATTACCGCTCGCGGAAAACTGGATAGATGAATGGGCTCGCTTGTATGAAAATATCAACTACGCATGGTTAGAAGGGTTAGAAGCGCGCGCAAACTAGGCATTGATTTACTGCACCCAGTAGAAAGAGTAAACTTAAGACACGTGATATGGTTCATACATATCAGAGACTAGGGACTGAATTATCAAATTAACGATTTGAGAAACGTTATCAACAAAATGTAACTTAGAATTATGAATAGAAAATAATGCTGAGTTAGTTTTTGTATAGAAATAAATGTGATGGTTCTAAATGAACTCCTATACTTCAAAACTAGACGGTCAGAAAAAGCGTAATAAATGTAATTAGTTTAAAATTGTCGGTTTTTCAATAGAAATTATTACCTCACTGTAGCTTAACATTTTAAAAATTTCAAAGAAAGGTAAATAGATGGATGAGGAATGAATGAATAAATTAATGAATGACATAAACTTTTCAAATTTTTGAACAATATTTAAAATAATAATATTAACAATTATGTTTTATTATATGTAGCATTAAAGAACTGAAGAGCTGATCCAAGGAGCTGACTCTTTTCAATGAGCTGAACGGATCAGATCCGCTCACTGAAATGAGCTGTTTTGCCCATCTCTAGTCGAAAGTGCTGTGGAAGAGTATCGGATTGTTGCAGCTTTTGATAGTTGTGTAGAAAAGGGACGGATTGTTCGCGTCAAAGAATCGTTAATGCGGTGGACCAGCAGAACGCAACGTTTCAAATTTGAATTTCAAAGGTGTTGTGTGAGAGTGCCGGACTGATTGGCTTAAGCTTGAAGGACCAATACAGATTATGTTTGGAGAACCACCGATATTGTTTTGACTTTTCCCGTTGGAAGGCCATCAAAATTGTATTGGATATGGTCTGCCGGCTCGAATTCAATTTGGTTTGGAATTGCAATGCTGGATATATTTGCAAAAAAAGAGGGAATACAGATGGAGGATCATGAACAAAAAAAGTTGACAGTTCCGAAGGCTCAGAAAAAAGGCTGGATTAATTTTTTTAGTAAATATGCACTTGCGTATGGATTGGAAAATCGTATCAAACGTAGGATTCAAATATTTGACTTAGGATGATTTTGAATATGGGAATTGAGTACGGATATTGGAAACTGAATTGTAAAATTAAACTTGACCGCGATGTAAAAAAAATGCGTGAAAAAATTATGTAAACAGTTGTTTTATGAAAATTGCAAGTCAATGTTTTTTTTTTTTTTTTGATGAGAGAAGAAAGGGAATGTGAGGGAGAGATATTATCAATTTCCCACCTTATCGGCCGCGACGATTTGAAATCGTCGCAAAACAAATTGACGCCAAAATCGTCGCCAGCAGAAATGGCCATAAGATCTGTCAAATCAACTGTGAACAAAATTTTATATACTCAATAATCACTTTATTTCCCAAAATTGAGCCCTGTTTTTAATGCAGATTGATATTATTTACTAATAAAACTAACATAATTTTAATATAAAGATGTTGGCGACGATTTTGATAGTGCCTAAAAAATGGTCGGCGCGTTTTGTTACCAAGGAAACAGACAATATATTAGGAATTGGGCAATCCATTCTAAGCGTGCATTGATGACAGATATACAAATATCATCCGTATAACGGTTCGGTTACTGCTGTGTGAACCGGCCTGAAGAATAAACTTGATGCTCTTCCAAAATTTGGCAAATGTCAGCCCAAATATTGATTTCAGCATTGTTTTATTTTATTTTTAAAGATTAACAATTTTATAGGGAGAGAGTGCTAGTAATGTACACCGTACGTATAATGCACCCCCTGAACAAAAATCCAAATTAAACGCTGGAATCGATTATTTTCTGCAAACTTCAGTCGGATAGAGTTGCTTAGTGTAACAGGACAGCAGTTCCATACATTTATTATGGACTGGGAAGCAGAAATTTAGAGAGTGATTGCTAGTAATGGACCCCTTAACGACTGAAATTTACTTCAGTCTCTAGCGGAGCGACTTGATAAATTGTAGTTTTTCTGCACCAAATGACAAGCAACAGGTATAAGCAACGTGTTTCGTACATAAGACTAGACAAAACATTCATATTTACTACTAATGCAAGCATTTAAAAAATATGTAGCTAGCATGCCTATTATGGCAACCCCGGGTCCATAATACGCAACGTCGGGTTTGTTTATATACGTATTATGGTCCCCCTATTTGATTTACAAACCCGATGTTGCGTATTATGAGCCCGGGGTGGCCATAATAGGCATACTAGCTACATAATTTTGAAATGCTTGCTTTAGTAGTAAATATGAATGTTTTGTCTATTTTTCTGTGTTTCGAAACTCGTTGCTGATACCTGTTGCTCGTCATCTGGTGCAGAAAAACTAAAATTTATCAAGAGGCTCGCTCTAGCGGAGCAACTGAAGTAAATTTCAGTCGGTAAGGTGTTCATTAGGTACTAGCACTCACTACCTAAGTGACACAATCCTTTAAGTTGACGTAATCAACCGAGACACATATCCGAATAAAACATCTTTCATTGACGGGGAACGCGAGCAGTGTCGATTAAGCGCTGAGGGGGGTTGCGTCCGGCCGGTTCCGAAGAGTGGCATAATATTTTCCATTACACCGTGCTGCAAACTAAATGAACGGAAGTGTGTTTTTCAAGTGCATCCGTTACACATATAGAAAGTCTAGTATGTACCTGAAAAGAATCATTTGAATGTGCGTAAGCGTGGCTTCTAACACGCTAAGGCATTTTACATTACTTTCATATTCTTGTTAGAGCGCAAGATAATTAGTCGTTTTTTTTGCTTAAACGTAAACGAAAACGGCACATGCATAGACGACCGGATTATTAACAATATTTAACAATACATTATTGCTCGTCTCCATAATAAATAATGACTTGTAATATCGGTTTGAAATTCAGAACCAGTGTAGCACCGTGTTTTTCTATGATGCTTCACTAAATAGATAGATATACTATGGAAGGAGTTCATAAAGCCCTTTGAGAGTGAACGAAACGGGATCGTTACGATTGCATGAGATGGCACATTTGTGTTGCCCTCGGACGAACGCGACGCAATTCTGCTCTGTTCTAAAAATAGATTTTCCGTTTTTCCATCCATTATTGGGACGACTACGATGCCAGCGCAGGAAAAGTGTGCTTGTGTGCGGCTGGTAGACGTCATAAAAGTTGCTCTTCGCTTGCTGTGACCACAGCACAGCATGCTGCAAGCTTGCGCCGTGCTCGTGGGTTTGAGTGGGCCAAGCACTCACACTGACACCCGCCGAACGAGACTGGGAGCTTTTACACACGGTGCCGCCGAGGACGATGAATAAACAAGAAGGCGGACCAATCAGATGAACGATCGGAAGCTTCCACTAGGCTAGTGATGAAAGAAAGCTCAGCTGGGGTTCGTCGCATTTGCGTGCTCGTGGTGTTGATGCAGTGTACGGATGCCATGGCACACCACTACCAACCGATGGAAATCGCTCAATGAAGCTCCCGATGGGGTGGACAATTTAGGTTGCCGGATTGGAGGTTTCCACAGAGCGGGAGGTGAGGGGAGGAATTTTCATTCAGAACGTGTGGGCGATAGACTTGCAAGTTCGGGTGAAAAACCGAACCGATGCCGATTCAAAGTCTATAAAAGGCACTGAGCCGCTCGGTTATCAAGCAATTTGCTAGTGACTACGATAGTGAAAACGGTACAAGAAGCAAAGAAAAGCAGTACCAAGTGAAAGAGGTGCTCCCAAATAGAGACAGTGAATTGTGTATGATAGGAGCAATTAGAGGAAGAAAGAGACGCTGAGAGTGAGTGCCACGAAGCACGGGAGGTGTGTGGGGTGTCGATCAACTGACACCCACGCGGATGAAAATTTGCTTCCTACACAACAGCAGCAACAGTTCCAGGACTAACGTTGGAAAAAGTGGAAAATTCGTATTAATACAAATCATAGTGCAATAGTGAAGTGATAGAATAGAAGGGAAGCAAAATTCTCCCTCACAAGTAATAAAATCTCAGTGAATAAACTCCCTTTAGACAGCATTGCTTTGGACTACTCTGCAAAATTAATTCAGTGTGCAAAAGCCAGTTCCAAATACTTCAGTGTGTTGATTTTCTCTGGATAAAATCTAATTAGGAGTCACATCCTGGTAAGTAACATATGCGCGTTGATATGCTTGACTGCTGACCTAAATGTGAGACGACCCCCAGCAGTCAGTTCGTGTAAAACCTGTTGACACAAAATAGGTCATAACGGCAATACGGAGCCCTCTCTGAGATCCTTTGCGTGATTGCACCGTCGGTGAGCCTAAATGGCCTACCGCTCATACAGCAAAAATTCATATCCCATCTGATTGCACCCCCACCGACAATGCCTAAATTAAATTGGACTACAAAAGCTGATTAACCCACATTCTGTTTGCTTGCACCACATGCAGCTGCACAATTTCCCATACGCTGCTGCTAACTGACTGCTGCCAGCGAACAATTATCCCTCTGTAGTAAGCTCTGGCCGATAGCTTACCACTTCACCCGTCAACAATTATCGCCAAGAGTTAAAAATAGAAACCAATATATGCGAAGCTTATCCTTTGCTGAGTTTCATCACCATTGGCGTACCAATGGAAAAATAAAGGGCAGAAACCCACGAATATGTTTTGGAATTTCAAAGCTTCAATGTACTTATTATGACCTTCCTTAGATCCTCTGGATTACCACATGATACTAATCGCAATTTATGGATTTTTGAAATATTTTTTCGACCGCCTATCCAAGCTACATTGACATGATATAGAAATATTTTTTTTTAATCTTTCATTTATTTTGGAGGCTCAATTGCCGTGAAGCGTTACGGAGCCGAAATCAAGTTTAAAAATTCATTTCTTAAATCTTATACATAATGTTAGTTTTGGGGAACCAAAAGACTCGCGGTTCGGTCGAGGTTAGGGAATACAATAATATAGTAGGAAAGGAAGGGAATTTAGGGGGCTTAAGTAATTGGGTTGCTGATGTTCACATAGTTGACATTCTTGGCGAAATATAGAAATATTGTTGTGTTAAAATGTCACACGAAATAAATTGTTTATGTACTATATTTTTACAAGAAAAGAGAAAAAACTGATATAAGCTAACTGTTTTTCCTTTCATACTTGACTTGAAGGGAGCCGATCATTTGGCATTATTACTGGAACAAGAATATATTACCAAACATAAAGTACACAGATAGAAAAATCCAGTGAAATTTACGCCAAAAATCATGCACATAAATGGAACGTCATTATTAGCGTAATTGCGCAACGGATATAGCCTGAATGTATACAATATTTGACTTGAATCGTCTATATTGCATGCAAGTTGTAAGCAATCTTGTTTGGAAGAGGGCTATTTCAGCGAAGAATAGATTAAATTTCCGCATGGCAACTTTTACGCGCTGTCTACTTTTCATTATTTTTTTCTGTGTAAAGTTTCTGGTTTTTCAACGTTTTTAACAGTATTTCAGAAAGGTTAACAATGCGCCCAAAATATCAATTGCAAAAGAATTCTTTACTACTCTTTTTTCTACGAACTTATTCCTAACTGTTCCACATCTCACAGTTACAATTTTTTTTGAAGGTTAGGATCATAAACTTTGATTATTTTTGCTAACACGTGTCCCAACAGTTGAAAAAAAATCACAAAAATAATAAAGAACCTTTTATTCCTTCAAATTTGGTGGTCACGTAGTACACACTTAGAATTTCTGTGTAAATTTACGTTTATTTTGATGCACATATTTGGAGCATCAAAATACATCTAAAATTAAGTTAGCTGTTAAATTTACATCACTTTAAAATTCAATTAAGATCGTTGAATTTCACACGTTCAATATGACACACACGTGTAAAATTAAATGAATGTAAAAATCAATAGACGACGACCTTTGATTCCCTCTTCCCCAAATTCAATCAAACTTTGAATTAAATAAAACTTCGTTTCATCATTCATTTTTTTATTTTTCGCGCAATAAAAACCATAAATCTAAAAACTTATATAGATCTATCCGTTCGATACACAGTTAAAAATTCTGAAAATTACACGTCATGGAAATATTTAAACGCATATTTTTGTGTTCAATAGCCTCTAATTTTACATCCAACTTTTTCTTGTACGCAATATTGAATACAAGCTCCATAGTAACGACGACCTGTAATTTTAAAAAGTGATGGAAAAATGAGTCGAATCGAACGGAGCCTTTTTGGAGTTATCCGGTAAACTGTTGCATATGCATAAATGTCTGATTGGTAGACATTCGCGGAGCTTTCTCAAGCTAAAATTGAGAGCCGCGCCATGTCAAACAAATTGGCTGCAAAATAAGCAATGGATGACTTTTGAGATATGAAATAATATTCACCAAAATTAATCTTACCATCCTCGTAGTTGCTCCGCTGTTTAGGTTAATCTATTTCACTAACAAACGTTTTCGGCACACGTAGATACTATTTTACTTATCTCACAATATATTGACGACGAGTTGACGAGTTCTGCCTCCATGTTGTTTTAATATTTTAAAGTACATGGGTTGAAATTTACACGATCGTGTAAAAATAAAGTTTTGTTGATGAAAAAATAAATGCATTTTGATGTATCTTTACATCGATTGAAAAATGAGCAATGAGCCGTGTAATTTTATATCTTTTTCAATGCCCTAAATACGTGCATAGATTTCGATGGAAATTTCAATCAAATAACAAATTCAAGTGCTGTGTTATTACAGCTTGTTCTGTTTACATGCCGTTGAAATTTAATCATTTTTTTCTGTGTACATAATAAATATTGTTACATACGAAAATCTTCAAGTATAAGACGAACATTTGTAAGAAAACAATTGTTTGTCAAAAGTAGATCCCATATTCTTCTTCATCTTCTTCTTATTCTTTTTATTCTTCTTCTTAAAAAGTAAAGATTTTTAGGCCAAAGTAATCAAAAGTAGATCCCCTGGAGTTCAAACTAGAAATATCGCCTTACAAAAGCAGTACTTCGATTCCGAGATGTTCTACTGCATAATTACCACCCAATTTAATTTTATTATAGCGTCTCCCATTTTTCATTTAAAAAAATGTGAAATTTGAGATTTTTTGCATTTTATTGCTTCACATGAACACTTTATTTAAACGGAATGTAGAAAATATTTACACAGACATTTTTCTCTAGGTTTTCATTATTAAGGATTTTGTCTTTTTGTGACGAGTCTGTCTTTTGATTGCCTACTTCAGTAACAAATCTAATAATCGACTGATATGATACCAAAGGACGATTCAATCTTAAAACCGCCCTCGACATTCATACTCCAAGGTCCTGTCCTGGAGGAAACTGCCCTCACTACGCCATTGAGCCGTGCCGTGGCCAGCAACGTGTGCCGCATATTTTCTCTGGCATCATCGCCACCATCATCGCACAATGGTCCCCGTTTTCCGCCGGGCCGGCGCAATTTGCGGGTTTAATCAAATGGTGCTTGAAATTTGATGATGATCCGACACATCCCATTCCCAGCCGGAGAAGGCATTGCCGAAGCGATTAACAATTCCGATCCGACCCTCACATATTTTTCCAGGATGAACGAACAACCGGTTGTGAGCTCCCTTTCGGTGGCAATGACGAGTCCTTCCGGGAAATACTGTGTGGTTTGGTCCACACCGAGATAATATGCTGGTCGATGACACTTTGTGAGCATGAACAATAAATGGAATGACCTTCCCCGGGGCAGAACGGTGTCCTTCCCGGTTGGGTAATTCATTTTTTTTGTTGCCCTGTTGCTGCGAGCAAACGTTTCGAATAGCGCACAGTTCAAAGCAGAAGACCGCCGCCGGTCGGCAGCTACCACACACACCGGGGAAAGATTCGTTGTTTGCATTTCGCGCAGGTTCTCGTTGGGTATTCAATAACGTGCTCGGTATTTGGTGGGCAGAATTCGGGTTGCTGAAATGGATTGTCCTTGGGTTGCAAATATAGACACACCGGTAATGTTCGAAGGCTTTCGAACGGTATGTTCTTCTTTCTACTTTTATGCTGGGCCTAAAAGGCCGGCGAATTTTCTATTTTTCATATACATAAAAATTTATTTCTGTCTGACTTATAGACTCGGAAACTACTTAATCGATCGGCTTGTAAATTTTTAGGTTTTTGGGGCCGAAGAAGGTTCTTAAGATGGTTCGAGACCTCTCCCCGCTTAGGAAAGGAGGGGCTCCCATACCAATGAAACACTAATTTCTACATAACTCGAGAAATAATCAAGCAAATGGAACCAAATCTGGCATTTGGAGGTTTTTGGAAGGGAAGATATGTTTTTGTGGTGGTTCGAAACCCCTCCCCTTTCTTGAAAGGGGACTCTCATACAAATGAAACAGAAATTTCTGCACAACTTGAGCACTAATCAGAGAATCAATAAATTTTAAGCGAAACGAAGTTCGTCGGGTCTGCTAGTCTGAAATAAAAATGCAAATGTTTAGAAAATAACAAAGTGAAAAAAATAAACACTATACTTACCCCCCATGATAGTCATGAACATGTGGTGATCATATTCTAAATTTTATTGAATGCTATAAGAAATGCTGATCGGCTGAACTTACATGTCATCATTGTGCGAGCTTCAATAGATTTCAATAATTGTATATAGGGTTACTGCTCCTGGACTTCATCTCATAGCTCCGATATTGGTCTCACGAAAAACAAAGCAATGAAAAGGTATTTTGTTTGTTTATTATTTTTGTGATTTTTTTCAGCAGTGAGCATGCATGTTAGCAAAAAGAAGCGACGAAATTGGTGCGGAATTTCTTTGTTTCGCTATGAGATGAATATATGTACAGTGAGATGGAAAACGGAACAGTTCCCCTATATATAATAATTTCAATTCATTTCAATAACAATTTAAGATCAATAACTGCACCGGGTAAGTAGTTATGGTCAGTTCAGAAGCTCGAATTAGAGAACGAATTTACCTCTATGTCTCCACAAAGATCACAGGAAGTAACAGTGGGCAACCAACATCGCTTCAGCATGTGTTGGCATGTTAAGCGATTACCTGATCCATCACACTGTGATTAGTTTTTAGCTAACCACGCATAAATCGATCTTATTTACTTCGTAACCTTTTCTAAGGAGCTAGCATTCCAAGGGATAACATGATCCATCGCGCACTCTAAAATTAAAAATAGCTCTGTTATTCACTATGAAGTTAAAAAAAAACACTGAAGCGTCGGATAACGCAATGTCTATTTAACTGCTTTTATTGAACTAAAAAGCCGATAACATATAAGACAAAATGAGAATGAGCTTGAACAAGCTGTAATTACACAAAGAACCGATAGATGCTATATGAGACTCATTCTCAATGTGTTAAAACTGGTGACACAAAGTTAGGCATTAGCAGTGCCGACCGTGTCTAAATGAAGGAACGGAAGTCGCTTTGAACGTTACAGTCGCTTTGATCGAAGTCCTCTGCACTTCCACTAGGAAGCACTAAGATTAGCCTCGCCAGATGGTATTCTCCGGTAGGCCGTGTCCTCCTTTTCTAAATGATGTCCCTTTCCCCCCCTTCATCCAAACATGTCCTTCTGGCAAAATAATATATTTGAAAATTATTTTCATAACACAAAAACCGTTGTCGTAAGAAAAACTTCACATTCAGAGTGTATTCCCCCAACAGTTGATCATTAGATCTATATCGTCTCCAGAACTACAGTATGGTGATGATCATGACCATCCCACCATATACCCCTAAAAAGGTTTGAGCTAGACAATTATCTTTAATGAACAATTTTATCAGATTTGCATAAAAAACGATCTGATTTCCATCACTGATAAAAATTAGATAACTTTCCATTATACTATCCAGCAAAAATTGTGAATTGAAAAGAATCTAATTCAAAAGTACAGAGCTCAATATTACCAAGCGGATCTACATGGAGCGAAACACCATTTTGGAATACAAAAAGCAAAATGTGGAACATGAAACCAACAATTAAAAGGTGTTCTACTTTCCGTACCATTCCTACAGTTGTTTGTTTTCAAATGAATTTGAGTTGTTGCTTCCTGTGAAAGATCCTCAAGCTTTCCAGATCTTATCAATGCTATTAATAATTGTCTAATTGTACGATCAATTCCTAATAGTGCAGTTCTGATCGATTTAGCTAAACATGAGTCACAGACACCCGTTCATGACAAGTGTGGCACGAGATATTATAACTTGGTTTGGTTTTAAATAAACCTAGCAGAGTTCGTTTTCAGACCAAATTCATACCCAGCAATTGTGTATTTTTTCATGTCACACAAAAACGTTGAATGTTATTCCGTCACGGAATTTCCGTGTTGCTTCGGACTACGCAGTATTACTTCAGTATTGTGGTTCTATTATAAATCTAGAGAGCATTCCATAGATTCTCAATGGACAAAGGAGAGAGGAAAAGTCTGTATTGAATCAATTGGGTTAAATATTTTAACACATAACAACCTCTGAATATTTTAACATAATCAATTTTGCAACTGATAATTTTCGTTTCCCGTTATGAATGTGAGAAAGGGTCATTTAGGAAAAAAAAAATCATTCGGCCGAACGCCACTGGGCCCAATAACACGTGAGGCTGGAAGTAATCTTGCAGAATTCCATTTGGCCGAATTGAACGTTCGTCCGGAACGGTTATTGGGCCGAAAACGGTATGGCCGAAAAGGTCATAGTTTGGCAGAATAGGTCATTTGGCCTAAACGGTTGTTTAACAGAAAGGGCCATTTGGCCGATCGGGACATACGGAAGAAGTAACAAATGAGGAGTGAGAAGTGAGATGACTCACTTCAGCGCGTGTTCTAGCAATTAGAATATGCTTCATCGTCCTTTTTCGATTATTTTATAATTAAATCGTAATTGTAATCAGAACCACGGCCCACTTGAGAAAGTTTCCCACGGGAGAAGTGTGAAGTAGGAAGTCAGAACTCAAGAGAGAAACGAGAAATAAGACGTCTTACTTCTCACTTTTAACATCTCATTTCTCACTTGTTACTTCTTTCTTCTCATTCCCACTTCTAACTGTGAAAGTGAGAAATGAGAAGTAAGAAGTAAGAAATGAGATGTAAGAAGTGAGAGGTGAAACATCTCACTTCTCATTACTCTTTTCTCATTTCTTATTCCTCATTCCTCTTTTTTCACAGTGTGAAGTGAGAAATGAAAAGTGGGGAGTTACAAGGGACTAAAAGGAAGTGAGAAGTAAGACGTCTCACTTCTCACTTTTCACTTTTCATTTCTCATTTCTCACACTGAGAAGTTAAAAGCGTCAAATGGGAAATAGAAAGTAAGAAGTGAAAAGTGACGCACAAGATACGAAAAATTAGATGTAAAAAAATCTGACTGCTCAAAACTTATTTCTCACTTCTTAAGAGAAGTGAGAATTTAGACGTCTCAGAATCACTTATCAATTTTCACTCATTTCCTAATTCTCATAGTCGATTTCCGGAAAGGGGCATTTGTCCGAATGTCATTAGGCCGAACATGTTATTTAGCGAAAAAAAAGTCGTTTGGCTGTTTAGGTCGTTCGGCCAAAAATGCCGTTTGGCATAAATGACCTCTTGTCAAAAAGAGCTTTCCGTATCTTATTTCTCCCTTTTCACTTCGCACATTCTACTTCTTACTTTCATCTTCTCACCTCTCACAGTGTGAAGTGAGAAATACTTTATTTCCCGACTAGAAGAACATAACAAAAACTGAACAGCATTGTGATATTTATAACGCATTTCGATAAAATTTTGTTATTAGACACCATTATCTTTCAAATAGTGTAACAAGATTTCATCATAGTATCTATGATTATATGATTTGAAAAAGTGCTTAACACCGAATTGCCGAACACTAGGCAATCAAAATAGATATAGTAAAGTCTCCTTGAGCTAGATATCACAATGCTGAAATAGTTTGAAAAGATTGGCTAATATATTTTTTATCTGATTCTGTTATAAATTTCTTACTAATATTATTTTTGTGATTTATGTTTCAAACTTTCGAAGTTCTGCCAAAACGCACCAACCGGCTTTTGACTGATTTGTGATATTTTGTTCGTACTAGAAAAACGGAAAACATTTCATATCAATTCATATATACATTTGTTGTAGGATATCCTCAGTAATGGGGTTAAGGGATATCGGATACGATTCACGATCAACTAAATCTGCTAAACGAAAACTTGTTTTTGCCCAAGTAGGTATTTTTCTGTTGGCGTTTGGTGCGATTTGGCCGAACCCCGACCAAATAGTGTATTTTTTTATTTAGACATTTCGAAAACATCCTACACTAAGTTTCTAACATTTTTTGTTATATAAATTTAGTATAACATAATAGCATACGTTGACATTATATGACCTTCTACTCGGGTTTTCATTTCTAACAAGGCGTTTTACTTCTCACTTCTTTGTTTTTCTGACTTGAAGTTTCTCACTACGAAATGTGAGAAAAGAGAAGTAAGAAGTGAAAAGTGTGACGTCTCACTTATCATTTCTCACTCTTCTCACTGTGAAAAAAAGAGTGTGAAATGAGGAATGAAAGTGGAAAGGTGAAAAGTGAGACGTTCCATCGCACGCTTATTATATTCATTTCCAACTTCTCACTTCTCATTTCTCACAGTGAAAAGTAAGAATGAGAAGCGAGTAGTAACAAGTGAGAAATGAGAAGAGGACGTGTTACTTCTTGCTTCACATTCCTCATTTCTTCTTACTTCGCACTTTTCACTTTCTTATTCATTATTCACTTATGGCCAAACGACATTCTCGACCTTATTACCCGGTCAGCAAACGACATTTACGGTGATATGACCTGATCGGCCAAACGACATTTTCAGCCAAATAACATTTTCGGCCAAATCGCCCTTTCTGTCAAACGAACGTTTCGGCAAAACGGATTTTTCAATCAAATGACCTACACGCTAAGCTGAAATAACCCTTCGCTAGGCTTTCTATCTGTTTTTTTTTTTATATTAGCAGATTTCAAAATCTGGATATGTTATCAAAACGGATTTTAGTCAGGGGAACCCGAAACAAACATTTTTATATATGGCAACATGAGATCGTCGATGCATTACGGGAAAACATGAGAATTTTGATTGAATGCAGCAATAACAAGGTAAGAATGGTGAAATAAAACAAACTGTTTATCTAAAAAAAATTACAAAATAGCAATATTCTGGAGCTAAACAGACTGGGTAACCGTTACTCAAACATTTTTCCAAGTATGATTGATGAGATTTGAGTAAAGTAACCTCGGTTTTGCAGAATCTGGATCACTTCGTCATAATTCTGGGTAGGTCCAGGTGAGCGTAAGTTCTGCTAAACGACTCTTTTGGGCAAAATGATCTGTTCAGCAAAACGACATTTTCGACCAAACGGTATTTTTGACCAAATGATCCCGCTTTGTCAGCCAAATTACATGTTCAAAATGCTTGTTTTGCCAAATGGCCCTTTAGACCAAATGGCATTTTGGCCAAATGTCTTTCGGCCAGATGATTTTTGGCCTGATGGTTTGTTCGACCAAATGACATATTCGTTTTTTATCTGCCTAGTAGACTTCGGTGGAATGGCCAATTTCCAGTTGGGGAGTAGTTTGAAAAATTGAAACATTTTGGAAATTGAAAAATTTGCTTCTCGAAATGCGGATATTTCCATATCGGAACGCGGAGGATTCCTAATCAGAGCACGGAATTTGAACATTTTGCTTTTTAGAATTCAAATAATTCTTCTGCGAATCATGGTCTTCTTGAAACGCAATTTGTACCTCGATGCTCGAAAAATTTGCATTTTGTTTCTCGAATAATTTTCATCGAATCGCGAGGAAAATTCCTCCCTGATCTCGGACAATTTATTGTTCCTTGCAACAAAATGACAACTTTCGTGATCATTTTCCAAGGCTTCCACAGATGTGTAAAATTTATCTGCAGTACAAACAGCACGTGCTATCAAAGCCACCAATCCACCACGTTGCGGACAAATTTTCAAAAATATCAAAATATGTCCGAATATTAATGCTTATGCACAAATTCGATTTCTTTATGAACAATTTCAATTAGTATAATAATAACATTTGTCGGTAACTTTGTATATTCCTCAGACGCATTTGATTTTGTTACTGAATATTTCAACACTCTATGTCAACATATCAAAACAAGTGACGCAAACCGAAATGAGTGATTTCTTGCCAAACATTCAATCAAATGCCCTTCCCCGATTGCGTCACAACCTTCTGTTGATGATTTGATGCATGTATATTTTGTGCGTAATACTCTGGGACGATATCATTTCTATCATTTATTTATGGCCGTACAATAGCCACAATGAAGAGCGGGGATGAGTCTTAAGGACCATCAATTTTTTTTTCGGTGGGTCACATCCTAAAAATATCATGACTAGCTCATGCCTTCCGGCTATAGAGCTCCTATTTAACTCCATTTATTTAAGTGCCATCAAAGTTTTGCGGCTACCAACCGTAAACTACGAGCAGCAAAACATACATATACCCGGCTGCTAGCCACTAACCAATGCCGGCCTGTCCTGCCCCGAGGCAAGCGAAATCGTGCCAAAATTAGATGACCCGTGTGACACAAGTCGGAGGGTTACAATGGGTGTTTTTGATACGAGCAAGTGGCCAAACATGTGGTCAGTGTTTATTAAAAAAAAAGTACCGTAGATCTTTCCGGTATGTCCAGATGTAACAAAATACTAGAGAACTTTGAAAAAATCAGATAACCTCCAGCATTGTACAACATTGATATTTAGTTATATGAATCTCTTCAAACTATTTAAAAGTTCTTAAGATTTTAGACTAAACAGTTCGTTCAGAACAGACTATGTTTATTAATTACATCGAAGACAATTAAGATCTGGCTATTGATTAAATCGAATAAATATTTGAAGCAAATCAGTTTCCTAATATTAGCCTCGTGAATTCCTATTGTGTGACCGGCAGCCCAGCACCAAGATAGATGATTATGATTGTAGCCAAATAAAAACTACTGATTCATATACCATCATTTGTTTGTGCCCACTATGGTACAGTTAGTGCCGTGGCTCGTGGATGGGCTTCGCTATATAAAACCACAATAATGGCACTCTGCTCGGCGATGGGTCGCCCCGGTCAGGTCAGGAAAAGCGGAGTGCACTCCATATTGGTTACATTTTCTTTGGCACCGCCGCACCATACCACAGCCGGGGAGCAATCAGTGATGTGGTGAAGAGCAAAAGCCATCGAAGGCCACCGCCAGCCTCAGTCGGGCGGCGAGTTTTGTATACTCGCTATCCCTGTCTAGCGTCGATGACGCAAATCCGCGCCGCCCGTCCGAACCCGGCGACAGCCGCGTACCCAACCCTTTTATAATCCTTGAAGTTCAACAGCTCTGAGCTAGTCAACCCGCTAGGAAAGCGATTCAACGCGCGAACGTGATGTTAGTTAAGTAAGCAGTAGGGATTCTCAATGCCGGCATAACTTTTCTCTTTCAACCGAACAAAACAGACAAAGGAATTCATGATAAGATCGCATATTACAACACAGCCGCCAGGAAAGGTAGAAACAATGTTGCGTAGTATTTATTCATCTGGAATAATTCCAACACTTTACTCAGAAAACAGTATACATGTCATAGGCACAAACTCAAGTATGTGAAGTTAAAATAAAATTTTAAATTCATAGAGTGAGAAACATTACCTCCTAGACATCCCAAAAACTGACTGTTGACTGTGCTATCGTTGTTTTACAGCGCTCGTGTATTCACGTAGACGCACATGCTCGCTCTTATATCCCAACTTTCATCAACTAACAATCGACGCTCTTCTGTTTTCTTTCTCAAGGACTTTTCCTTTGTGCTAGTGAAATCAGAAACCTCACACGATTTTTCGTTTCTCTCCCTTGCATCAACAGGTGCACAATCAACAATCATGCTGACCGTTTTGTTGCCCCTGTTTGGTTTAATGGCTCTCGGTAGCGCGTCGCTTAGCTATCCGATATTCGGCACTAAGCGGTATACTCGAGCGAATCTACTTCCAGCCAACGACTACGGAAGCTCCCTAACGGTACCGTTGTACTCACCCGTTCCCCAGTACTACGAAAATCAGCCGCAGTACGTGCCAATGCAGTCCTACTCGGTAGGGCCTGCCGCATCGGATTACTACGACGATAGCAGCTACTATAATAGCAATTACTTCTACGTTCCACCGGTGCAGCGGCGGCATCAGCGGTTCGATCGGTACCCATCGTACGGCCTACCAACATTCCAAGGAGAATACAAACCAACACCGTACTACTATGCGCACGCACCCAGTTACAGCTACTCGGACGACCGAGAGTCCAACAATCCCCTGGATGACCTTCACGAGGAAATGCTCCAGGAAGATGAACGCGAACGTGCGCGGGATTACATGCCCGTGGGTCAAGAACAATGGTATGAAAGTCCTTCGCGTCATCCCGCTGACAATGCATTCCTCCGTAATCTCATCATGTACAATAATCAGATGAACTCGCTTCGCAATAAACAGTTCGAATCAAATGAAGACTACGAGGAATACGAAGACGCTGAGCCAGAATACTACGACGCCCCTTACGCAGAAAACCGGAACACCTACAGCGGCTATGTAAATCCGTATACCGGAAGCAGCCAGAGCAATAGCCTCAACAGCAACAGCCGTAGTACATTGAACAAGATAACCAGCTTACGAAACAGCATGGCCAAGAACGCCGTCGAAGATGACGAAGAAGTCCAAGAGCTGAAGTCCCTCATCCACCAACAAAAGAACAGCCGTTTGCTTCAACAACAACAACAAGCTCAAACACACTTTTCCGAACAGCAAACCCCTGCCCCAATTGCCGACCTCAAGCAACATCAGCAACGCTCCTTATCCAACGACTACCAGCAGTACACCAATAGCGACAGCTGGCAACGTGATAGCCCCGCTTACAACACCTACGACTACGACAACGACAATGACAACGAGTACGACGACAGCTGGAGCCATTGGGAACGCAAACGCAACCTCCAACCCAAAAAGCTCATACTTTCAGCAATCGCTGCGGCAACCACTACACCACACGTTCAACAAACCATCACCACCACCACCACAACTACCACCGAAAAGCCCAAGGTTGAAATCATTCAGGGACGCAATGGGCAGAAGGAGGTGGTGCTACCGCGGCCGGCTTTACCGGTGCGAAATCCGTTCGCCAACGTAGCAGCAACCGGACTGCAGCAGCAGCAACAGCAGAAGACCGCATTCCGGCCGCAACCTGTCGATGGAGTGGCGGTGCAAGGCAAGCCATCACCGTCAGTGGCGGCGTCATCGCCATCGAACAAAAGTGTGTACGATACGATCAAGAAGATCATCGATATGCAGCAGAACCTGGAGGTAAGTTGGGATGTTTCTATTTTGCATTGAATTATTTGCTATAAATTTCCTCCGTTTGATTTTATTTTAATGTAATAGACTAATCAAATAAGTCATTCGAGTTAGCGATATTGGCACACAAAACTGGATCTTATTGGATTAAATGTAATCATGAACAGTCATGAACAGGGATTGAACCCAAAAGAAAATTTAAAATGTCTCTCACTTATCATCTATGAATACATATACGATATGTAGCATACCGCGAGAGACTTTTTTAGCAAACTGTTCTGATATAGAACTGATTCGGGAGGCTATATCTTATATGATAAATTTCAAACGCGCCGGGAGCACTGATGCATTTCCACTTGTTCTACACAGCTGCGCGGTCCCCAACACAAAATAATCGAGAACAAAGCGAGAATCATCACTTCTCCGATTCTGTTTTTTCGCACTTGTACACAAATTTGATAAATTTGTTATCATGGCTTGTTATGATTAGCAACAGTTTTTGCCTTTCTTTTATCGTTGTTCGTTATCCATTGAGAGCAATTTCTGCAAACCCTGGTCATGAATTATTATTCAATGTCATTGATATTTTACTGGAAGTTTTCTATAACACTTACCTACAAATATGTTTCATAACTAATGTTTTCATTTCATTGTGTACTCATTACAGGACGCGGATCTGAGGCAACAACTAGACAGTCAACGACATAAGGGAACCCGTGTTCACAAGCGATTCGTCTCGACGGCCGAATCGCTAGTCCAGCAGTTGGATGGCCTGAAACGAACAGCGTAAATATGCTCCTGGGATGAAAGAATCACTCAAACAAGGCTCTAATTTCTCCCAAAGTTGCTCCAAACCTATCTTCCACTTCATCTACCCCACTCTACCTTGTTTCTCTCTAAATTAAGACGCGATTCTCGGTTTCCTCCCATCAGAATCACAATCCACAACCCATTCTCACGCACGTATTTCCATTTCTCTCGAATTACCGCGCCATCCAAAAGCGCGCTGGAAATAGTTCAATTTTATAAAAACAGAAAAACAAATTGGTGATAGTTATTATGGATGTGTGGTTTGTTTTAAAAAGAATTTCTTTGTAGGACAAAATTTGTTCAAACTAAATAATTTACAGAGCTACAAATAATAAGAAAACTAAATGTGAAACATTCATACATACACACATACTGAGACACAAAAGAGAACACTGATTGAGACTGAATTTATGTAAATAATTATAAAAATGAGTATAAACAAAGGTATATACATATATATTTACGAATGTCGAGAAAGAAAACTGAATTCAAATTGATATATTTGAACATTTTTAGCACTGTTTAAGTCGAAATCTTTTTTCTTCGATTTTTGCCCAACAAACTTTCTCGCTTTCTATCTCTCTTCACAAGATACCGTACTTTTTACTGTAAATACCTTTTTCTCCCCTCGAAACATACATTGCCAATCAATTTCGGAAATCACTTCTCAGTTTGACTCAACTTTCGACAAACTGTGCGTAGGGGATTTACCACGGAGGGGCTCTCGTGATCAAAGGTGACGCTCACCAACCCGCTCGGCCGTTACGAGTTGGACAATTTATTTAAATTGCATAGATATGCGGTTGGAGCGGGTTTTTGGAGACCGTCGCTTCCCGCGAAGCTCCAGAAGACCTACGATGATGAGATGTAATCGTGTCAATTTTAGCCAGAAACAACTTTGTAGCTTTTTTATATTTTACACCTTTGTGTCATACAAAATCTACGTGGATTATATACGGTGGCGGCCATTGTTATTCGGGGATTGAACTAAAAAAAACTAATGCAGCTCGCAATCATACTTTGTTGGATGATCGAAGGAGGCGAGATGGCAGCACTTCAGTATTAGAACGATATTTACAGACTACGAAGTTATATACGCTCTTTCAAAATACAACATGTTTAAGAACATTCATAACAGCTAATGTCATATATAATCGATATGGAAAATGCAACTGTTCGATACAATATAATCAAAAGCTTATTACGCTGAAGTATGTACGAACTCAGAATGATTTAGAGATCACTGTGATTGCTGATGTATCACCAACATCTGATTATTAATTTGTTCTGAGTCGGACTGTGAGCAAACGTTGAAATTAAACAAAAAGTGTATTTTTCAGAAGCATTATTGGTTGCATAACTTACCAATATAAGTACCAGCTTAAAACATTTAAAGGAGAGGTTATGTATGTTTTATTGTTGTCTTTAGGCAAGTTTTCCTCACCGAATGACAAACGCCGCCTACTACTTCATCTTGTGGAACTGCTTTTCAAACGCTCATCTTTTTATCGAAAATGCATAGCAACAAACAAAAAATAAACTGTACAATCGTGTTTAAGAGGGATAATCAGACAGCGGAAAGAGACGAAAGACCCTTCCAATGGCAGCTAGCGCCCAAATTAAATCATGATTAAAAGAAACGAATGAGCACCCGGTAATCGCCCCCAGGCGAGGTGTGCATACTCTGCTGTATCACCCCCCGTAGAGTGTTGATTGTCGCGAAATGAAAATTGGATCACTTTTTTGCAGTTCCGATCAATAAGGTTAAAAAAAACTATTAAAACAACAACAAACTAGTAAATATAATATTAACACAAAAGAAGCTAATGCAAAAAGCATATATTATACTATATCCAAATATATAGGGTAAACGAACTGATGTTTAGTGATGTATCAAATCAAGGATAACAAAAGGAGAACAAAAACTAAGCATAGAGTAGGCTTCGTCCCCGAAATCATTTATCAAATTAACTCGTCTGGAGGTGGCATGACAACAAGTTGTAAATAGTATCAATCAAACCTATCAGCAAGAGAGAACAACAGCAGAGATGAACGAATAACATTTCCCACCCCTCGAACAAACCTAACACTCCCGAATATTTCATCAAAGCTTTATTCAACCTTTGACATTCTGTGCCTCGTCCTGTCCCACGCTTGCACTGATTAATATAAGCACATCCCACTCCGAAAGCGCACCCCAAAAAGTCAGCTTTTCAAATCAAAACTTCTCGAATCCGGCATTCGAAATGGGAAATCATCTCGAGTGCCGGCTTGTCAGGAAGAGAAACACAAATCGGCTTTGAACGCCTTAGCAGACGAGATAGAAGAAATCAATCCCAGCATAATCCTTCAGCTGCTATGCCAAATTTCAACCGTCAAAGCGCTATTCAAACAAACTCAAACACACACACATACATACCGACATTTCATACAGACATTTTTTACACATGAGAGCAAGGACTGCATGTAGCTAAAGTAGCACTACGTATCTGTTGATTATGTTTTCATACTAAACTCATGAATCATGCTAGTAAATGGTCTGATTAGCAAAATAATTTATCAAATTATGTTCTTTCTTTTGGCTGCTCTATCTAAGCAGTTATATGTGAGAATCATTACAATTCCAACATTTATTACTATTTTCTACATTTAAAATTGTACTCGCAAAGTTGTTGCATATATAAAACTAAAAAGCAACCATTTAAAATTGATGACATCGAACATCAAAGCACCCCTCGCCGAACAACTGAGATGCTTTCCACTTACTGAGAAAGAAACACAAAACAGAGCGCCCACCTCAAACGCGCGTGGTTTTCTTGCTGCTAACGTCAACGGATATGAGAGCGAAAGCATCAACTCTCTCTCTCTCGGAAAATTCAACCACGCCACACAGGGACGAAAGTTTGAATAAATTCATGAAGCTTGCCATGACGTCAATCGGCAGTGGCGGCGTCACGTCTCGCTTCTCACTCACATCTGCACCCACCCGGTCCGGTTAGGCCCGGCCCGACAGCAACCCGGTAGCCCAGCCGCACTAATTAGATCAATTTTCAAACATTCGAGTCCAATTAATGGGCTTTGATGGTGTTATCCAGCAGAAATGGGGGGTTGTACTGAAATGTGTGTTCGTAGCTATTTCGATGTTTTATCCAACATAATCTCACTTTAAAAGTAGATTGCAAAACTTCGTACATTAATCAATTTTTTATGGGACTTTTTAAATAAATTACAAATAATTGAAAACAGCAAACCCTCGAAATTTAGTGAAAATCGAGGGATTTATCTCAACACTGAATAGCCAAGGATGGATCAATCAAAACGTACGATAAATATTTTTCATTATCTAAACTTGCCTCGGATGCATTTCAGACCATTGCCTCATACTCGTATTTTTATTGGAGTATCCATTGCATGAGCGGAACTCTTTTCAAAAGGTACTTTCAACCTGACGATTCAGTCAATCACATTTCATTGAATTGATCCATTTGAAACACTCCTCAAGTGCTGTTTCAGCTGTTCCATACTATTATGTAATACGATTTTTTGAAAATTGATGTGATTGTGCTGGTTGTTTTCAGGATATGATGATCACAGTGGTTAAATGTTTCTTCAATTTGTTTCATGAATATTTCAAAAAATAGATGTTTGGCTTCAATAAATTGAATCTATTGTGCACGAGAGCTTTGCTATACCAAGTAGAAAGCAATCCAAACAACTTCATAATCATTATTTGATCTGTCGATGTCAATGTTTATGCCATTGTTTGAAAATTATCCGTACTTCGTAAAATGTTCTCCAGTCGTCGCGTGGCCAAACGCGTAACGCAAAGTCTGTGCGCGAAATCATTCCAAGACAGTTCACAATTACAATTTCTCGGAAGTCGTTTGACGAATCTCATGTCGCCGGCGATGGAATCATTCGCCCACTTACTTCGCCCTTTCACATTTTCACGAGAAAGTGCGGCTCAAGGTGGTACTAATTTGAGTTGCTGTTATTTTAATCCAGTAATTGGCGTGGCACAGCACCAGCAACAGGTGCCCTACGGCATTTTGGAATCATGAAAGACACATTATTCCAGGTATCTATTCCAATTCCATTAATGGGGAATTTACAAATCAGGATCATTACGATTCATTTGTGTCTTCTTTCAAATTCTTGTCCCTGCCACCCAAAGATTTCTTAAACTGGATTGGTCCTAACCCTTTCGGGACAACTTTTTTACGTAGATCTTAGTTGCAGATTTGGCTTTTTTGATAAATTCTATCAAAACTAGTATAACAAGAACTAAAAAGGCATTGAAATGTTTCTTTCGGATGTCCTAGGCAGTCCAAACTTTTCTGGAGCATATATCCTCGAATATCTAGAGAAACAAAATATCCTTAGCTGAGATATACGTTAGAAGATATCTGATATGATCAAAAGACAAGAATTTTAAAACGTTACCTATTGCAAGGTCCCCAAAACATCATGGATTCGTAATGTTTGAACTACCTGATCATTGAAGTCCTTGAACATAGTGATTCTACGCACCAACAAAAAAAGGCTGTGGCTACATTCGAAACAAACGCCATTAAGGAGTACCCTACTTGTGCATTTTCCCAAGATTTCGGATATCTGGGTCTTCAGGGTCTAGTCATACTTGACTACAGATATTTTTTTGCTGAAGAAAGTGGGGACCTAACTCTCTTCTGTGATTTTACTCAGCTAACCTAAGATGCTAGGCATTTATGGCCCATGCGTTCCGAAAGGGTAAAACTTTTCTTTTTGCAGCACTCTCGCAGCGTTTTAGAGTAGCAATTGCGTATTTTTAAATAATAGAAAAAATACTGATCAATTTTACGTTTTCTCAAAGACGCATACTTCAGAACTAATGTTCCTGTGGATCGCATCGAATGAGCTTATTATACATGCTTGACATGACAATGCCTAATACCGCCTATGCGTTAGAGATTACTAAATCAAATAGACAAAATAATTGTGCTTATTCATGAAAATGTTCGATTAGCTTTGAAGTTGTAAGGTCTACAGCATAAAGCTGCATTGTGATACATCAACACTTTTTCTAGCCTCAACCTTTTTATTTTGCACATCAAATCAATTAACTGACCAGATCATTCGGAATCAGCATTATTTGCATCACACAACCTCACGCTACAATCAGATAATCCTATAGTGCAATATTGTATAGCAAGAAATAGTTAATGCACACACATTACGAAAAGGAAAAAATCTACGTACCTAATTGAAAATATGACATAAATTTTTAACGTGGATGTGAAAATTAACACAAACTAATAAAAATGATAACACTCAGCAAAACAACTATTTCATACGCGGATCTAAACAATAAACAAATTGAAACAAAAACAATTAACAAGTATTTTAATAGATAGATATACAATAACACGCAAAGAACAGAATATTAAAGCCTACATTCGGATATAGTACATCCCGAATTAAATGGGACAGCATCAAAGGATATAGCCACAGTAACACCACATAAACCCCATTCCACCCGGAACGCCACATCACTTCATGACCCATTTTATCATGCCCTCACTACAAAGCAGAGATCAATACCAGAAGCGACAGCCACGATACGTGAAATACATAACACTCAACGGAATGAGAATGTAAACACGCAAACAAACAACGTCACCAGCCCTTCCCCCCATTCCCGTCTGCAATCTTCCCTAACTAAACTCCTCAGCCCACCACTATCCAGTTGCCAGGCGCCTCTCGTCGCAGTCCCAGCAGCCACCAAAACCACATGGCAGAACCTGCGACGATTAATGCAAAAAAGGCACACAAAAACGGAGAAACGTGCCATACCCCATCAGCACAAGACATTTGCTCTATTTCTTCCCGGAATTCATATTTTCTCCGATTCAGCAGAATTACAACAGTCGATGGCAGTGGTTCTGCTAGTGTTTCGTTATAAAACACCAACCGTGGTTTTTAAATATGTATAACTCAATCATAATTGTTTAGTTGATTTATGTTGGTGTTCTATATATGAAGAACTAAATTATATTTAAGGATCTTCTATTTTTATTTATTCAAAACTCTTAAAAATAGTGCAAATGATCTGAAGACAATTTTCTTATAACCACTGCCATCAACCAAAAGAAAAGTATTAAAATTATGGTGTCTCATGGTACGAAACCGTCAGCAAAGGACGCATATAATTTGCTCAAGGATTCTATGAATTGGACAGTTGATAGAGAATGTCGATATGAAGGCATTTTATTCAATTTCTCGAAACCATTCCGTTTGCGTTTGCATTTTTCGCTAAGGATCTCTTTCCCAATGGAGACGCATGGTTCCGCATCGCTTCCGATGGAACGGTTATGTTCAACTTGATTAAAAACAACTTAACAAATTTTAATTCTAGCAGTTGTTAAAAATGTTACCAGCAAACGACATAATCTGTGTTATAGAACAAAAGACAAACAAAGACAAAATGTGCATAATAATTGAAGAGAGAATAAAAAAAAACAAAACACGCGAAAACCAATTTGACAATAACTAACTTTTTTAAAAAGTGTATTTTTTGTAACAACTAGCATGGAGAAAACCAAAAAAGATTCACCAACATGTGTGCATGTGAAACAACCAAAAGGGGGCGGCACTCAGTTGGGGATTGAATTAGTGCAAACCCCGGCTGCGTCAGCGCCACGCGAAAAGTACTGTTCACTATTAGTTGAATGTTGCAAGCGAAGAGTATTAATAGAGTTAGATTTGCAAAACCCACAAAGGCTCGATCGATGTTTTATACCCCTTTTTTTAAGTGTGTTTTCCGTTCTGAAAACTTATAAACAGGAAAATGAATAAAACAAAACCAATACGATAGAAAATCACACTCACTCTTGAACACAGTGCCAAGTTTTCTACGAAATACAGGTCTGTTTCCATTTATTTGTTGATGCCTAAGGTATTAGATGCTTTAATGTCATATTTCTCAGAGAAATAATCGTAACAGCTGAATGGAAGCCACGAGCTGCGTGAAGCATGACAGTTGATGTAATAATTTTGTAACATATTATTGAATCCAAAGATTATCTAAGAGATTGAAATATTTTTCTAGAAATAAAAAATACATTGACATTGAAAATTGGCTTTCAATTTTGGAATGGCAAGAAAAAGCGTTGTTTGATGCACAAAAATAAAATCAGAAAAGGAATGGAATGGACAAAATTGGAACCCATTTTCCACTCTGTCATCTCCCAGTACACAACATTCGATTTCGACAACCAATCGCCAGATTCACAACAACATCAGAGAATGGTTCAGTTTCATAGATAGGCTATCAGCAGTTACAGTAACATAAATCATACCTTCTCCAACAGAAAAAAATATGTAAATTGCTACAGTTTAGAACGGAATAGAGACAAGTGGAATTTGAGGCTTCTTCTATATATACATACATTCGATGAAACGAAAGAGATTAAAAAACACACAAATGTACATATCCTCTCTATATATTTATATAATTATCTAGAGAAACCCCAACTGCTTTGTACATATAATATTAATTATACTATGACCATGAAAACAATTGAGAATAAAATAACAAGATGGAAAAGGAAATCAACTGAGCTTCATGTTTTCAATGATTACGGTGACAATATCACATTCCCATACACACAGCCAACGAAGAGGGAAAACATAGCCTTCCATTATTCGTATCACATTGTGTACCCCCAACTTCCCTTTGATTGTCTTCGGCAGAAAACTTTTGCCTCCTCCTTTCGCCGTCCCCGGGATTAAAAATAGATCGTCTTCAAGGATACGCCGCCGATGGCGACGGGGCGCCGACAACGTGTGATGCAAGCCGGTGGCAATGCGAGAAGAAACAAAGTAAGTAAAAGGGAAAAAGGCTTTTGATTGCAGTTGCAACTTACGACGGCGATGTAACGAGAAACTATTGGTTGACACCACTTTATGAAAACATGAGTACCAAGTTGTGACTGAATGACGTGATTTAACGTGATTAGAGACTGCAGCAGCAGCTTTGTATTTCGATCGTTTGGTAGAACTTTGGAAAACAAACGATACTTTATCCAAGCAATACAAAATATGATCGTATCCATATATTATGAAACATAATCAAGCTTAAAAAAAACTATACCTACTAATAAAAAGGTAACTGAATTGCGAAGTGTTCGAAATGGGAGTTTCCCCTACATGCTACATGCAATTATGCTGAAAAAGGATCGATGACAAAGAATCTAAAATCAAAATAAGATTATTCAAAAATATCCGTAATCAAACGCTACAAATGTTTTTTAAGAGAATCATATACAGTCAAACCTCCATGAGTCGATGTTCTATGACTCGATATCGACTCATGGAAGCAAATTATGCCATAGTAAAAAATATTTTTTGGGTTGCTGTGATGGTTCCTTCAAACAGCTTTTCAAGAATTTTCTATTCCACATCTCGATATTTCCATGAGTCGATGGTCCCTTCAATATCGACTCATGGAGGTTTTACTGTATAGGATTTCAAGTGAAAACTGCAGCAAATTTCATAAGAAAACATATAGGCGTTAAGTTTGGCCATACCCTGAAGCCTTAGAAATTCAAATTTACAAAATGCGTCGGGGAACGCTCTGAGAATGCTAAAGAACCCAAAACGGTTAAAATTCTATATCACATTGGTTAGTAATACTGACTCAAATTTAGTTAGACTGTACGTTTATAATCATTAATCAATTTATTATAAGGGGCCATCCATAAAGTATATACTGACATATGTCACGCCTACAGGGGGAGTCCCGAGCAGCGAGACGATTTATGCAAATATTCTAGAGATTTAATACAAAAAATGAGTCGAGAGGGGGATGCACTATGGGGAATTCTCATACAAATGGGTGGCCAAAAATATGTTTTCAATGAAAACTGTTTCTATGCAACGTATTTTATGGGCAGGAATGTTTAAGAACCTTTTTTAACCCTTTAATGGCCATCGTTAACCCTTCAAAAAAGGAAGAGTCTGAGTAGGCATTGCGCGAGATGGCAGCAATTAAAGTTTGCTGTCACGTATTTTTCGGTGAATGTGAAAAAATTGTGTAGTTGCCATCGGAAAATAACACTATGTGTCTCAAATCAAGCGGATGACAACGCGGAGATTCCCCATAAAAGCGGCGGACGAATTTTTCATCAAATTGACGCAGCCCGGTGAGCCCTTTCCGATTACCTTTTTTGTATGGTTGAATTTTAAGAATTTTTTTTAATTTGACTTATTAGTTTTACTGATAGGTATGTTCTTTAACTCGGTAACGACAGCTATTCCCACCATCAATTACACAGAACTCTGTTTTTACGCGATTTTTTTCCGTTTACACCCAAAATCTTCGCAACATTATCCTGAATAAATCAAAGAAAAATTACATCATAACTAATATGCGTTAAGCATTTAGGATGAGTGCAAAATTGTGAAAATTCAAATCGTGTAAAACACAAATTTGCAATGCTGCTGGAACTGAACTTACACCACAACTGCTTTTTATAAAAATGTGTCAAAGTGACAAGAAAACACGTCACTTGTTACATAGGCATACATTCATACATTTCAACATTTTTTCATTTTGAATACATTTACTTGAGCACAATGTATAGTAAATGAAATTGCTAGGTATGGAATCACCGTCGGAATTTGATTTGATTCCCACCGGACAGTGGATTATTTAATAAATATTTTCCTCCCCAAAACACATGTTTCTCGGTCCTAAGTAACGTTTCCCACGTAGTAAAAAATAAAACGAAAGTCGATAACCTAAACTTTCTATCTATCGTCGGATTTTTATGTGATAGTTTGATGATAACTTTTAACGGTATCAAATGGCTTAACTATAGTTAACTGTCTATAGACAGCGTTTGCGAAGCCAGATTTTCCAGATTTTTATTAGCCCTCAACAGTTCCTGTTGATTTAAAAATTCCTGATTAAGAGCTTCCATTAAGTATCATTTTAAATTTATTTGTTAAGCTATCCTTTCCTATTTTATTTCTTACCCTTTTTGCCAATATTAATATTTCTATGAACTTTTTTCAAATGCATGTAGTTGTGTTAGGCCTTGAAATTCGAAGGAATAAGTAATAAGATTAAGGGCCTGTTCAAATATTACGTGTGTGTGTGTGCTTCATCTTCTATCCCTCACCCAGCCGGGGGCGTTGATTAAGTAGTACTACGAATAATTTGATCAGATCTCATGCTTCGTAATGGTGCCCTTTATGTTATGAAGACTAGTACTACAAAAAGGAATCACTTCTGAAGCAAGGAAGGTTTCTTCAGAAGTGTTGGGAATGGGATGTACTAGTTGATCATAACAGGTACAGCAAGACTTCACAAGGACGCCCTTATTCGTACTAACTACTCAGGGAGTAGAAGGCCGAGAAGAGCCACCGCTGCTAGCTAAAGCTTGAACTCCCACAATATCCGCGGCAATAGTAGCAAACGATGCCCTGTACGTATTTAGTGTTCAATTTTTCAAATTCATATATTGGTGAAGCAATGAGAGAAGAAAAAGTAAAGAATTGGAACGTGCTCACCAATTTAGTTCATCCAGAGTTTTGCAGTTATGATCCTACTTTGTTTCTATTTAGTCTTTGGACCAACTATGGCTGATTTGGCTGCTGCGAAAGCTCACGTGGGGTTAGTGCCTTTTGAAGTTCTGGTTGCTGTTACTGTCATGACATTGAAATTGGTTCTAGTGCGTTCACAGTATTGAGTCAATATCTTCGAGCATTTGAAAGTAGGAAGTATTCAAATATTGAAAAACATAATTGTTGAATCCTGAAAAGATGAGACGAAAAGAAAGAAGGCAGCATCAAACATTACAACATGAGTGATTTTGTTTGAAAATCAATATGTAATTTGGTTATCTTCGGATGACCACGATTAATTGAAACTAAAGTATCCTTTATTTCATTAAAACTTGAAGTCAAGCCAGTTATGGAAAAATTCAATGGCAATAGAAATAAGGGTAGAACATTCAAATTATTCTAGTTGAAGTCTTTGGAAAACAGATAAAAAACTAATGACAGCTCGAATCACTATACTATGTATTTTGTTAGAATGGGAGACAAAAAAATGAACATTTAGATATTACAGAAAATAAATATATCTATAAATATTTTGATTCGAACTATCACATTTTTTTTTAAATTATATCTTTGTTGGTGGTTCTATTATAAATAGTTGAAAGTTTCATCAAGACTGATCAGTACGCTGGTTAGCCAAATGAATTGAATAATCGAAAAAAAATATTATTATCATATGGAAGATGCCAATTGGATTTTATCCAATATACGAAAACGCTCTTACTGGTTTTAAAGCGTTTAAATCGTACGAAGAGGCCCTAAGTGTCGTAAGCCATTGAAGGACCTTCAAACAATGCTTACTAAGTATTCATAAAGCAATTGTCGAGGAAATTTATAAACTCAATATATATTTCAGGACATGCAAAATTTACGGAGTTTACGGATTTAATAAATCAGAAGTAAATCCTCACATTATGGGAAAAAATAAAATGAAGAAAAACAATTGAATAAATAGGGAATAAAAACATACACTGAAGTCGCTTTTCAAGCGATGGTCTAACAACAATTTTTACATGCGCTAGAGTAGGGGTGATGCTACAAATGTTTGCACTTCCTCACAGATAGGCGCAACAGACAAATAACGTTTGCCATTCTGATTTGCACGTTAAAGCCTTTGGATTCTATGAAATATTGAGACAAGAAATTAAAGAAATCACTTCATGTAAAAAGCAACCTTGCTATACAGAAAACAAATAAAACATATAGTTATAATAAGAACATAAAAAATAAAATGATACTTAGAATTCCACTCCACAGCATCGACACGGCAAACTTGACGTCGAAAGAAGCTCTCCCATATAATCTTCACCCTACGAATTCTGTAATCGTGATTTCATGTATCTATTCCAGCATGTTACAGGTCAGCAGCCGTGATTATATCTAGCAGCAGCATCTGACGCATTGGCCAGCTTAATTTGCGGCCGCTTGAAACCTTCGTTTTCTTAGCCAGGGAATTTGAAGGCAATTTGCAGATAGGTCCAGAGTTGGCATCATCAGTTGATGTGGTTGACTCAATATCAAGGGCACCGAATATTAAAACTTTTAAAAACTTTAAATTTGAAAAGAACTAAGAAAATGACAGAGGCAAAAAACAAACCGTCTTGCTTAGCCGAAGCCTACTTCACATCTCTCGGGCCTGTTCAAATATTACGTAACGCGAAAAACGTTGATTTAAAGAACCCCCCACCCCCTCGTAACAATCCGTAATAATGTTCAGAACCACCCCCACCCCAATGCGTAACGCGTAACAAATGCTATTTTTTGAAAAAGATCCTTATTTTAGTAGAATTTAAAGGACAGTGCAATATATTATTATCTATTGTATATTTCATGCTTTTTCAAAGATAATGAATATCTTTGATTTTTTTTTTAAATGTTTTTTCGCTATGCAAATAACTTGTTACGCGTAACAATATTTTTAAGAACCCCCACCCCCTATATTTTACGTAACAAAGTGTAACAAAAATATTGCGTTACGTAATATTTGAACAGACCCTAAGTAGTAATTCGCAACGTATTGACTCATTTAAATCCTATTGAAGAAAAATTGTTGATTCCTGCTCGGCTACTTCAACATCAAACTATCTTCAACAAGCCACTGCCGAGCAGATTGCGCCATGTTTGGGCCTCTTTATCGAGTGACGGTCTTTACAGTCAACACTGTGAGGCTATAGACTTAACAATGTCTTGGCATAACATTGAACAGTTTTTTGTAAGGAACAAAGGCAAAAAATTCAGCAAGCTATATATAATTTGTGAACATCATTTACACAAAAATATTGATTCTACAATCTTCCGGCATAATCATAAAAATGACAATTAATACAATGCCAATGCATTACAACAGAAAATATGATTATAATTTTGGCAAGTAAATTTAAAAATACACACAACTCACCTAAAAAGAACCGCCGTTTTATAATTCAAATGTAAATACAGTTACACCAATTTGGAGAAGATCGTGGATTCATCATAATTACACCCAGAAAATAATTCTTGCGCTCTGTTTCGATTCCCGAATTGAATTTGGTTTGACTAGGAAGTGACAGTTCAAAAATTAAAAAATCACTCGTATATGAGAATGACTGGTGCTACCTAACAATACCAATAAGGCCGATACAAATATTAAAAATCCATTTTGTCTCCCCCCCCCCCTCGGATTTTTTTGCCAAAAAATAATATTTTGAGGGGGCAACAAAATAAAATTCGGGCAATTTTAAGGATTTTCAAAACATTCTTTAACAAATCCGAGGAGTTTTTTGATTTTTTTTGTTTTAATATTTAATTTTTATTATCCTTTCGGAGACCAGTTGGACAAAAAGTCAATTAAATATTTGTAACGGCCTAAGACATCTTAAAAAAAATCTATATCTGTCCAATCTAGCGCTGTAAGTAGTGTTAATAATTTTTGAACTATCACTTTCAGTTTGATTTCGGTTTAGGTCGGCAAAGGGGTCAAATACTAAGAAAATATACTTCTAACGTTTTTTTTTCTAGTTCTTCTAAACCGTATCAACACACATTCCTGGAAAATGAGAACATATCCTTTTGAACTAAATAAAGTAGTAGTAGATCTGATGTTAATTTTAGGTAATCCTAACCAACAGGTTAAATTACAAGTGTTACAGTTATAGAATATTATGTGTTATCTATCGGTTTTCATTTTAGTCCTTTGTTGATGACGTACATGTTTTACTCAAAATTCAAACGAACAATCGCCCACTTTGAGCGATTGATTGTTTACCCTCGCGTTAGATGAACAATTGAACAATCATAAAAAGTGTCGCGATCGGTCTATTCTCATCCCGGTTTTAATAAGAACAGCGAATGGAGCGAGAAATAATTATAACATTAGCAAAAAACAATCGCTCACTTTGAGCAATTGATTGCCCGACTAGAAGAGCATAACAGAAACTGAACACAATATTACCATATTGTGATATTTATAACTTATTTTGATACAATTTTGTTCTTAGTATCAATTATCTTTCAAATGTTGTAACAGGATTTTATCATAATATGATTTAAAAAATGCTTAACACCGAATTGCCCAACAGTAGGCAATTAAAATAGATGTAGCAAAGTCTTAGCCATATAGATATCACAACGCTGATATAATTTGGAAAGGTTGCCTTATTTGTAATGTTGTTAGTTTCATGTTCTCGAAAAATATTCTTGTTCAGAAAAAAACAAAAGTTTTGTATTGTTGATCACAATCTGGAGACCTATCACGAACGAACTGTAAAAATGTGCAACTGCATAGAAACAATATTTTTGTATCTGATTCTGTTATAAATTTCTAACAAAATATGTTATTTTTATGATAAAATTGTAACAAAATTTGATAGTTTTTTGTTTCCAGTAGGGTGATTTTTGATAGAAATTAAGATATTTTAACAACATCCTGCACCACGTTTCTAACAAATTTTGTTATAAAAATTGAGTATAACATAATAACATAGGTTGATATAATTTTGATATGACCTTCTAGTCGGGTGTTTATCCTCGCGATGGATGAACAATTGAACACTTTTTTAAACGATCAGAGAAGTAAATGCTAAAACTGTTGTTTATAAAAAAATATTCGTATTAATTAGTAAAATAGAAGTTACATAGGTCACATCACTTTCCATGGTGAATCCCGATCTATGTTACTGATTACCCACCCCACTAACACAATGTCCTTCCCGTGGTAATTGTGGAGATGCAGAGGTATTCTCGGTCTCTAGTAGCAACAATAACCACACACTAACATTCCCTTCCTTTCCCAACTGACTGTAAGGACTTGGCCGGCGCCGTAATTGATCATCAATTGAGAGCTGCTGAAACGTGCACTTCGAGAATAGATGGTAAATCCCAACCACTATTCACTTGGATCGTAGTGCAATTTGCACCAGTTCTGATCAATCACGGAGTAGCAACCATTGATATGTACAGTCAGTCTAAGCTAAGCTAAGCTAAGCTAAGCTTTAATGGCCATCGTTAACCCTTCAAAAAATGTCACCCACAAAAAAAAATTTTTTAAATTTTTTTCGGTATTTTTTTTTTGTTTTTTCCAATACAGCATGCATAAAATAGCAAACAACTATATTTCTAGTAATAATGTTGTTTATTTTCTAATCATAGCGAGGTATAGAGAATAAAAACCACAATTTTCAAGAAAATTTTGATCGCAGCGTTCTCGTAAACGCGCAAATATGCGAAAGCAAATCACTCACTAGAAGTTGGTACTAGAGTTATATTTCAATCCCCCATTTACAGTTCAGGGGACATTTGGGGACATTAGGTTTGCGGGACCATTTTATAGCAAAGAATTATGATAATTAAAGTTTTTCTTCTGCAACTTTTTGATATTAAACGTGCAATCGCGTGATATCGCGTGCAAACCAAACCAATCTATCGGAAAGCTAAAGTTTTAAGCTTTGAAATGGTATATAAAACATTATATTTGGAGAAAAAATGACTTTATAACATACAAATCAAAGTTAGTAATGATTTTTTATTTTTATCAGCTTTTTTCACTTCACCAGCCCATATCTTTTGACTGAATAAACACAGCGCTTCAATATTTTCCGATACTCTTATCTAGGGTATATACTTTCATATGATATATAAATTAGACAAATTGGAGATAGTAAATTTTCCGATGATTGGCCACCCTTTTCCCCATAGTGGGATGGGGGGGAGGTGTTAAAAATCTCCAATTTTCACGTGACGTACTTTATGATGTTAAAAGTCAACCAAAACGTTCTGGAGTTCAATCCAAAGTATCTACCAGATAAACCAGTACCTTTGTAATGTCTTAATCAAAGCTCTATGGGGAATCAGGGTACCGAAAATTTAAAATAGACTTTCTTCGATTCGTAATTCACTTTTATTTATTTATCATCAGACTAAGGCTGGAGTGGCCTGTGCTGCACATAAAAAACTTCTCCATTCAGCTCGGTTCATGGCTGCACTTCGCCAACCAAACAGTCTGCGGAGGGTCCGCAAGTCGTCCTCCACCTGATCGATCCACCTTGCCCGCTGTGCACCTCGCCTTCTTGTTCCCGTCGGATCGTTGTCGAGAACCATTTTTACCGGATTACTGTCCGACATTCTGGCTACGTGCCCGGCCCACCGCAGTCTTCCGATTTTCGCGGTGTGAACGATGGATGGTTCTCCCAACAGCTGATGCAACTCGTGGTTCATTCGCCTCCTCCACGTACCGTCCGCCATCTGCAACCCACCATAGATGGTACGCAACACTTTCCTTTCGAAAACTCCCAGTGCGCGTTGGTCCTCCACGAGCATTGTCCAGGTCTCGTGTCCGTAGAGAACTACCGGTCTTATAAGCGTTTTGTAGATAGTCAGTTTGGTACGGCGGCGAACTCTATTCGATCGAAGCGTCTTGCGGAGTCCAAAGTACGTACGATTTCCAGCCACTATGCGTCTCCGAATTTCTCTGCTGGTATCGTTATCGGCGGTCACCAGTGAGCCCAAGAACACGAATTCTTCAACCACCTCGATTTCGTCACCACCGATAGAAACTCGTGGTGGGTGGCTCACATTGACCTCTCTTGAGCCTCTTCCTATCATGTACTTCGTCTTCGACGTGTTGATGACTAGTCCAATCCGTTTAGCTTCGCTTTTCAGTCTGATGTAGGCTTCCTCCATCCTCTCAAAGTTACGTGCCATGATATCAATGTCGTCGGCGAAACCAAATAACTGGACGGACTTCGTGAAAATCGTACCACTCGTGTCAATCCCTGCCCTTCGTATTACTCCCTCCAAAGCGATGTTGAATAGCAGACACGAAAGACCATCACCTTGCCGTAACCCTCTACGGGATTCGAAGGGACTCGAGAATGCCCCTGAAACTCGAACTATGCATATCACCCGATCCATCGTCGCCTTGATCAACCGTATCAGTTTATCCGGAAATCCGTTTTCGTGCATTAGCTGCCATAGCTGGTCCCGATCGATTGTATCATATGCGGCTTTGAAGTCGATAAATAGATGATGTGTGGGCACGTTGTATTCGCGGCATTTCTGCAATACCTGACGTATGGCAAACACCTGGTCTGTGGTAGAGCGTTCACCCATAAATCCCGCCTGGTACTGCCCCACGAACTCTCTTGCAATTGGTGTTAGTCGACGGCATAAAATTTGGGAGAGTACCTTGTAGGCGGCGTTCAGCAATGTGATTGCGCGGTACTTGCTACAATCCAGCTTATCGCCCTTTTTGTAGATGGGACACACGACACCTTCCATCCACTCCTGCGGCAGAACCTCATCCTCCCAAACCTTGGTAATCACCCAATGCAGCGCTCTAGCCAGTGCTTCACCACCGTGTTTAAACAGCTCTCCTGGTAGTTGGTCAACTCCAGGGGCTTTGTTGTTTTTCAGCCGGCCGATCTCCTCCTGGATTTCCTGGAGATTCGGAGCCGGAAGTCACATGTCCTGCGCGCGTGCTCCTTGGTTCATTACCATACCACCACCGTTGTCTGCCATATCGCCATTCAGGTGCTCTTCGTAGCGCTGCCGCCACCTTTGGATCACCTCACGCTCGTTCGTAAGAAGGTTCCCGTTTATGTCCTTACACATATCGGGCTGTGGCACGTGGCCCTTACGTGAACGGTTCAACTTCTCATAGAACTTTCGTGCGTTATTAGCGCGGTACAGTTCCTCCGTCTCTTCACGGTCTCGATCTTCCTGCTGGCGCTTTTTCCTCCGGAAAATCGAGTTTTGTCTGTTCCGTGCCCGTTTGTATCGTGCCTCGTTCGCCCTCGTGCGGTGTTGCAGCAATCTCGCCCATGCTGCATTCTTCTCCTCAACTAACTGCTCACATTCGCCGTCATACCAGTCGTTTCTCTGATCCGGAGCCACCGTGCCTAGTGCAGCGGTTGCGGTGCTTCCAATGGCGGATCGAATATCTCTCCAGCCATCTTCAAGAGATGCTGCGCCTAGCTGCTCTTCCGTTGGGAGTGCCACTTCCAGCTGCTGCGCGTAGTCTTGGGCTAGTCTACCGTCTTGTAGCCGCCCAATGTTAAGCCGCGGCGGACGACTCCGACGCGTGTTGATCACCGTCGAGAGTTTTGAGCGCAGACATACTGCGACGAGGTAGTGGTCGGATTCAATATTCGCACTGCGGTAAGTGCGTACGTTCGTGATGTCGGAGAAGAATTAACCGTCGATTAGAACGTGGTCGATTTGGTTTCCCGTTACTTGATTAGGTGATTTCCATGTGGCCTTGTGGATATTTTTACGGGGGAAGAAAGTGCTTCGGACTACCATTCCGCGGGAGGCTGCAAAGTTTATGCATCGTTGGCCGTTGGCGTTGGATACGGTATGCAGACTATCCGGTCCGATGACCGGTCTATACATTTCCTCCCTTCCTACCTGAGCGTTCATGTCACCGATGACGATTTTGACGTCCCGCAGTGGGCATCCATCGTATGTCTGCTCCAGCTGCGCATAGAACGCTTCTTTCTCGTCGTCGGATCTCCCTTCGTGTGGGCAGTGCACGTTGATGATGCTATAGTTGAAGAAACGGCCTTTTATCCTCAGCTTGCACATCCTTGCGTTGAATGGCTGCCACCAAATCACGCGTTGGCGCATCTTTCCCAGCTCTATGAAGCCGGCTCCCAGCTCGTTGGTGGTGCCACAGCTTTGGTAGAAGGTAGCCGCTCGATGCCCGCTTTTCCACACTTTCTGTCCTGTCCAGCAGATTTCCTGCAGCGCTACGATATCGAAGTTGCGGGGATGTAATTCATCGTAGATTATCCTATCGCAACCTGCGAAGCCTAGCGACTTGCAGTTCCATGTTCCAAGCTTCCAATCGTGATCCTTTATTCGTCGCCTAGGTCGTTACCGATTGTATCGAGTCGTATTATCTTCTATGTCGTTCGTAATAGTTGTTTTTAAAGGCGGCTTATTGGGCCTGCGCAAACCTCCTGTATCGTCGGAGGGCCGTCGTGTCAGGGCTGTTTAGCGTCCCACCTAACACCAGGACTTGGGCTTGCGCTTTGAGCGGCACACGGTCGCTTTGGCGGAGCCTACTTGCGGATACATGCAGCTTTTTATAGAGGTTTTACAGGGCCCACTGTCAAACCCCACCACATCCTAGGCAGGCGCCACAACTCGCAGATGGCCTGGGGAGGGATCGTCAAGCCCTTGGACATAGTCCCTGCTGCCCCCGTAATTCACGTTCATCTATTAAAAGCTAATGCCTTGGAGCATTAAACCCCAGAATATCAGAACTCTAAATTATATAGTTATCAAGATAAAGGCATCATAACCAGACAGTTTTTGTTTTTTTATTTTCCAACTCTTTAAAAAGTTTCTGATAGCTTATTTCATGGATTTTTGAACAGCGGGTTACATGGGGAATAATAGGTAGTAAAAGATCCTAATAAGGCCCAATAAAATAAGATTTTTTTTCTCATACAAAATATTCCTTACAAAAAAAGTGTCTCAAAGTTTTGCCTAGGGACTACCACTACGTCTTTCTTTGGACTTTTCAGAAGTCATTGAAACCAATTTCAGATGATTATAGCTTTGGGCTGCAAAATGGTGGGTGCTCTTCTCTGGTCCCCACAAGCTCCTATCTCACGCTTCCACGGGTCGTCCGATGACAAAAACCGCCATCTAAGGTTTGTGTGCTTAGCTGGTAGTGCAGCTTGGGCACTGTTGTCCTTCTGACATCCGCTAGAATGAGTAGGTACGCCTCGAACGTATGTTCACCAGGAGGTGCGGCTCAAACAGCGTCTGCCTGGTACCCAGCGGCTGATTAGAGAAATGCTGTAGGTGGCAGCCCCACCCGCGCGATGTAGGTAACGCGACCCCGGTAAGGTAGCCTCTCAAATACAACGAAAAATGGAGATAGAAGACAAAGAAAACGTTATTTTTGGCAACCGACCCGGCAACGAAATAAGGACTGTGATTATAAACTCAGTACCTGGAATGTCAGGACCCTAAATGAACCTGGAGGAGTGAGCTTTCTGGCTCGTGAACTGCAGAAGGTTGGAGTGAACGTGGCCGCTATCCCAGAAGTCCGATGGCCTAGATCCGAAAAACGTGAATTCCGAGCCGTGGACCCCAGGACCAACACTGCATTCAAATATAACATCTATCACAGCGGCGGCGGAGAAGCAGAGCATGAAATTGGTTTCGTAGTGATGGGCAAGCAGATGGAGCGAGTGATGCGATGGACACCCTTTAGCGAACGAATCTGTGTGTTGAGAATATGGGGCAAATTCTACAATCACAGCCTAATAAACGTTTACGCACCGACAAACGATAAATCCGACGACGTGAAGGACACGTTTCATGAATGGCTTGATAAAGCCTATGAAGAGTGCCCAAAGCATGGCGTGAAAATTGTTATCAGAGACGCTAACGCTCAGGTCGGTAGAGAGGACTTTTTCAGTGCCATAAACGGTAGGGAGAGCCTTCACTCCGCTACCAATGACAACGACCTACGGCTAGTAAATTTTGCTGCTGCCAGGGGGAGAACTGCCTAGGACGTGGCGGGATTCAGCAGTGGGCTCACACAAGTGCCCGTAAGCAGACTCTATCAAAGCGACATCAGGGTTGTGGTCAGGCTGTCTTCCGTCCCATAAGACCGCGGCGGGCCATGTAGCATACGGTACAATCTTGCCGCTCAGTTGCCAGCTGAGTGGGAGTATGCTCAAATGCTCTTTCCTGACTAGCGCTGATCTGGCTCTGAATACGAAAGTGTCAACCCTCGCATGGCCTCCCTACATGCCGCAAGGTATGTATAGATAACCATGGGATCGCGAAGGCAACTACACCAGCAGGATTCGACAGCAGCCGCAAGGGGGACTCATTAGTCATGAAATCTGCAATAAATACTAAAACGACGAATGAAGCGGGAGTGGCGACTGGCGGCAAGAAGAATCCTTTCGACAGACGCAGTGGCTTTGAGAGATCTCCCCAAAGATCGCCGGGAGAAGGCGATGGAGAAAACCGTGGAGGGTCTGAAGAGCTGCCGTTTGAAGTGAAGATGGAAGGCTCCACCCTGACCCGAGTCATCAATTCGGTGATGGTGAACCACGAGGAACGCGACGGCCAGACGATGGAGGTGATCACGATTGATTCAAACGTGATCATGTCGTTCCTGGACGACCGTGTTAATTACAGCAAGGACCTGAAACTTGCTGTATAGGCGCTCTGTGCCCTAGTAGTGGAGGCCAAGTCGGAGTGGAGGACCCTACTAGAAGCCAGCAAGAGTGCGGAGCGAAGCGAAGGACGCGGAAAGGCGAGATGATTCTCGTCTTGAAGCGGGATAAGTTCTGAGTACAAAAAGTTGACGGAAAAGGTCCTGGATGATGGGGTTCAAGTAAGAGCCTTATTCCCAGTTTCGAACATCCAGTGCAAGGACCTGGGTGAAGTAACCGAGGCCAGAGACCTGGTCGACGCACTGAGAGATCAGTAAAATGTCGAGATTCAAGAATCTGCGGTTCGGTTACGCAAAAGCTACGCGGGAATGCAGGTTGCCTCATTCCAAGTAACTCAGGCTGAGGGCAAAAAGGTAATGAACAGGGATAAACTGAAAGTGGGTTGGTCGGTATGTCCGCTAAGTATAAGCCAACCGCTTCAGACCTTCTTCAGGAGTCTCGGCAACGGCAACGGTGACTGTAAAGGAGCTGATCGCAGTAAGCTATGCCGTAGGTGTGGAGCTGAAGGCCACCAAGCTCGCATCTGTCAGGATGCACCAAGATGTCTGATCTGTCGCCCGGGAACAGACAACAGACACCTTATCGGTGTCCAGGCCTGTCCGGCCTCTAGAAGGATCCAAACACGCAGGTAACACAGCTAAACATAAACCACTGTGAGGCGGCTCACCTGCTGCTGCAACAGTCGGTTACCGAGTGTAAAGCTGATGTAGCCTTGCTGTCTGATCCATACCGCATCCCTGCTGGAAACGGTAGTTTGATTGCGGATAAGTCTCAGATGGTGGCCATCTGGACTTGTGGGTGGTACCCCATCCAGGAGATATTATCATCACCTGATGATAAGAGTTTCGTCATAGCAAAGGTAAATGGTGTTTACTTTTGTAGCTGCTACTGTCCTCCCAGATAGAGTATAGTGCAGTTTACTAGGGTAGTCGACATTCTTGCATTAGTTGTAGCAGGCAACTTAAATGCGTGGGCAGTGGACTGGGGATCCCGGTCCACAAACGCTAGAGCTCATACCCTGCTAGAGTCGCTAGCGACATTGATCATAGTCCTGCTGAACGAAGGCCAAGTGCCAACGTTCAGGGGACCGAGCGGTGATATATGCATAGATGTGACCTTCTGCAGCGCAGAAGGAACGTGGAGCCAGAATGGAAGGTTCATGAGAGGCATACCTCCAGCGATCATCAGGAAATTCGTTTTATGGTCCGGTAAACCCCCGTCGCAACCACAAGGCGGATCGGAAAAGCCGATCTAGGATGGCGCACCTCGCAGTTCAACCCAGAGCTCTTGGAGGAATCACTACGATGGGAGAGACGAACTACGGGATTAAATGTAATAAGAGAGCATGCGTTGAGCAGCTGTGCAGGATGGCGAACGACAATCCATGGGGAGATGCATATAGGGTGGTGATGGCTAGAACTAACAGCACGCCACCTGAGAAATCTCCGGAGATGTTGGCCAAAATAGTCGAAGGGTTGTTTCCGAGGCATGAATCTTCGAACTGGCCCGCTACCCCGTACGAGTCAGTCGACGTGGTCCCGCTAGTGACTAACGATGAGCTAATCGTATCTGCAAGGAAACTTAAGCTCAATAAGGCACCATGCCCGGATAATATTCCAAACCTGGTCCTTAGACGCGCTATTCTTGCTGATCCAGATATGTTCAGGAGCTGCCTCCAAAGATGCATGGACGAAGGAAACTACCCAGATCGATGAAAACGGCAGAAATTGGTACTACTACCGAATCCCGGCAAGCAGCCGGGAGATCCTTCGGCATATAAACCAATTTGCCTTCTCGACACAGCTGGAAGGCTGCTAGAGAAGGTCATCCTGAATAGATTGTCGGCTTATAATAGTGTGCTGGTGGCCTATCCAGCAACCAGTATGGTTTCAGTAAGGGCCGAAACAATTCGATCGGTAACGGATACGGCCAAGATAGCGAGAGCTTTGAACAGGCGAGGTATTAGGTACTGCGCATTGATTACACTTGATGTGAAAAATGTGTTTAACAACGCTAGCTGGAAGTAGCGAAGCCAACGCGTGGCCATAGGTAGGATAGGATAGGTTGTAATATAGATTGAAATTGAGAAGTCTACTTTGTATTTTAGAGACATTCAATTTTCAGAATGTTTTCAATTGGGAGTGGAGAACTTTTTAGACTTATCAGGATTTACATCAGGTTGGGAAATTCAAAATAGTAATGTCGGTGCATTATGCAATTAAATGAATAGAAAATAGCTTAACGATAGGAATCTGAATTTATGTTTCTCCATAACAATTAATATTTCTTGCATAAACATTGTATTGGTTCTGATGATAAGTCTTAACATCATAGCAAACCAGAAATCAGCCAAGAAGTAATGTAGGATTGAAAAAATTAGATTGATCATAAAATGAAATAATAATATTGAACATTTTAGAACAGATTGTTTTTAAAATTTTTGTTTGAGAAATTGTTTAGACTAGCCAAGGTAGAAGTTTACTGTACTATTGGATAGAAAAATATTAAATTGAAAATCTGAGATAGAAGAGAGACTGAAGAAAAAAGTAGAGATTGAGATATAAAAGAGAAAAAGAGATTGATAAAAGGAGAAAGCAGATATTGATAGATAGAGGAAGGACATAGGATTTGTAATGCAATACTCAAATCAATCAATTTCAAGTTGCTAAAGCAAGTTATTTTTTTAGCTTGATAAGGCGTTATTTTGAGCATTCAATAGAAGTGCTTCGTAATATGAATACACCTCTCATTTTGAACTTTCTTTTTATTCGGTAATTTTTTTTTTATGAAGAACGCTGAAGAATGTTTTTTCAAGAACAATGTTTTGCTTGAAAAATCTTTGATATTTTAATCACAATTTGGATCAAATTAATATAATCAGCTCGTTGTTTTATTTAATAAGAAATTACAGTGAAAAATAATTGATAGCAATGCTTCTATCACTTATCAGAACTTCGTCTTAAGGTCTGAGGAAAGCTCTCTCGCGGTAGAGTGCTGTTTTCATACTAAAATGTCTATAACTCGGAATTGGGAACGAATTTCGCTTATCCCAACTGACAATCTCTTTGAAATTTATCAAGGAATGTTCCTAGAAAATTTTGTGGACCTACTATTTCCCAAATTTGAATTATGCTCTTAATAATAAACTATTGTACAACTAAAATTTTCGCTTCTCAGTCTCACAATTTTGCAAAACCCAACTGACAAAAGCTTTGAAATTTTTCACCGATCATTTTGATGTAATAAAAAGTGTATGAGACCGCATTAAATTTTGAAGAAAGCTCTTTTTACTTCAAGCAAGTTTTTCAAATTTTATACAAAAATTACCATTTCGGAAGAGTGATCAACACCATATTTTCTTGTGGCGCACGGCAGGTAAGGAGCGATGAGAGCGATAGAAAGTCCCTCAACTTTGTATGTAGCGAGACACTAGAAAAAAGGGTATTCCCAAATGTAAACACGGCGATACCAAATAAATAAATGGAAATCAAATGTAGGAATGGGATGAGATAAATAATCGATGGCAAATATGAGAAGAAGTTCCTCCAGGAGTTCTTCCGGAAATTCCTCCAGGAATTCCTGTGGAAGTTCCTCCAAGAATTCCTCCAGAAATTCCTCCGGAAGTTT